>NC_044209.1:8252945-8852945 GCF_900880675.1 Sparus aurata | reverse complement strand
AAAATACAGAAAAACAGAACGCAAGATTTAAATTCCAAGCGACTTAAAGGTTGTGCACGTTGCTGTTGAGTGTAAATGTTAGTCGCATCTAGTGGTGAGGTTGCACATTTTAAACAACTGAACACCCCTTGTCCTAACCCCCCTCCACCCCACACACATGGTTACCACTAAAACCACGAAAAAACATGAAAGGGTTAGTGTTAGTGTTCAGTTTGTCCATTCTGGAACTGTAGAAACATAATATGTCTGATTCTGTGGAAGAAGCCCCACTCCTACTGTAGATATAAAAGGCTCATTCCAGGGTAACAGATGATTAAACACTAATGAAAACTTAATTATATATATTGTTTTCCATTTCTCCCCCTAAATCCTACACACTGCACCCTCTAAATAAGTACTATGTTTTGTCAACACCGCACATACATGTACATGTTCCAGCCTGTTTACTAAAAAGTGTGTTCACATAACAGTTCCACATAATTTGTCTTTTGTTTTCTGTCATTTGTGTCCTCAGGTGTCAAAGGCTCTCAAGGTGCTACAGCTCCCGTGATTCGATCTCCAAAGAATAACTACAAAGTAAGACTGATTATCTGACTCAGGTTACCTGCTCTATTTTTGTCCGTAGTGTTTGCATTAACTGAGTTATTATTCTTACCGTGACAACAAAGGAGAAGAACAATCCAGCGCAGGTAGCAGTCTCCAATCCCCTGGCCTCCACCCATGAGTTCCTGCAGGCCTGCTCTACGTGTTTCCCCAGGAAAGGTACGTAAACAGTCCAGTCCTGTCTCAAACTAACAGTGTAAAATCATTACAATCCTTCTGCTGGTTGTGCCTTTTTGTATTCCCTGTTTGTCCATGTCATAATACCTTTTCATCTGCATCCAAAAGCCCTTCATATACTTTGCTGAAAGGCTGAAAAAATCTGTGGAGACAACAAAAAATATATTTTTTTACCATTGAGTATCTTACATTTTTGATCGCTTGCAGGTCAAGGGATATATACTTTTGTTCATAAGCCGGACCTGGTCCACAGCTGTGATAGAGACATTCTGTTATGTAGACGAAAGGCAGATCCTCCTATGGAGTGGACCAGAGTGCGGACCATTCCTGAAATGACTTCCTTCAAAGGGCCGTTTGTACTTTGCAGGGGTAAGGATCTCAAAATGAAATGGAGCTTTTGTATCAGAGTGTCTTGTGGTGGATTGTTTGTTGGTGTTCAGCAATGATTGCTTGTTATCGAAATTAAACTGATTTATCGTTGCAGCATAGTGCGTTTTATTTTGTGTGTCTTTGTGATCTAAAATGACTTCATCGCAGTATGTTTCCAAAAATCACTGTTATCTGTTGTCAAATCTATACAAACAAACAAACAAACACATACTTAATGTTGTTGATGACAAAGACATTGAGTGTATCATATCAGTCACTTGAAGCAACTTTACACTTAATGAGGGAACTTGTAATAAAAATGAGTGACTAATGTAACTGTGTGTATGTCACACATGGCCGTGGTCGTATTTTCTTACACGTGCAGAGCTGCTGAAGTCCGGGGATCTGGGTCTGTGTAAGTTCAGAGAGAAGTGCACGTTTGCCTTCAACCAGCTGGAGATCGATGTTTGGACGGAAGAGAGGAAGAGGACGCTGGACAGAAACCTGCTGTTTGAAACGGCAGCTGTCAGACTGGACCCTGTAAACCGCATCATACGCCTTCTACAGGAACACAAGGGTACCTTCATGTTCCTGTGTCAGGTTAGTGCACTTATACAGATTATACAATATTATTATTATTATTATTATTATTATTATTATTATTATTATTATTATTATTATTTTATGTGTTTTTTTTATTGATTAAGGTTTTGTTGTACAAGTTGTTTGCTGTGGTGGGCAGAAACAGAAAAGACCATTAAGGAGTGAATGGATAAAAAGGAAACTGAAAAATAGCTTGAAAAGTTATAAATGACTAAAAATAAAACTGGTTGGAGTTTCTGCACAGCAACAAAGAGTTAAAACATTAAGGTAACTGTACATATGCCGTGTACAACCTTTATTTATTCACGTAAAATCCCATCCCTCATCATCAGACAAAAATGTACTTATTTATCAGTTAGTAAACACATATACACAAATGCTGTAGTAAATAGAGAAATACATTAATTAATATATATATGGTAATTCAAAACATACACAGATCGTTAGATGATATAAATAACAGCTGAAAAGAACACATACATAATTAAATGCTAAAGAAATATGTAAGTGTTGGTTATTAATCAGGGTTAATTACATTATCTACAAATGCACACATTTATTTGTCTATGTCTACACTTCTACATGTATTTAATTCTGTGTTCTACTTTTGTAATTTTTTTTTCTACAAGAATAAGGTACATATGTTTATTCTCAGTTATACCGTGTATTAAAAACACTGGGACCCTAAGAAGTACCAGTATCCAGTGTTTGTTTTGTTCTTCAGGCGTGCTTGTTGCACTGTGACGATATTACACTTCACTAACCTTCACATGCCTGTCAGTCTCATGAACATTTACACAGCATTTTGTGTATCATAATAGATGTATTCATTCATATTCAGTTAACAAGACAGTCATCTTCTGTATCTCCAAATGTCAGGGTTGATCGTGGTTAATTTCCATCATCAGGATAATTGCAAATGTGATCACGGCTGTGACTAGAAAAAAAAGCTGTCCAGCGCAATATTTTACATTCCTAATGTGTTTTCCTGATTTATTTAGAAATGTATCTTTGAGCCATTCCACATTTCTAAGACTCAGCTTGCCCATTGTAAACCATAGATTCCAAACCAAAGACAAACAGGGAGATGAGGTTCCTACCATTTATTTATCCTTTAATTCGGATGACCCTATGATATATGATATCACTTAAAATTGTTTGTTTTTTTCCCACCAATAATGATGTAAAAAAAAAAAGATGTTTCTTTACAAAATGTAAGGTCGGGTGCCATTTAAGAGTTGTAAAGCTTATTTTGATCATCACAAGATAATATCCTGAATCGCCATTATTTTTGGCCAGGATAATCAATACATGACATTTTCATATCGTCTCATGTAGTCTAGTATCAGTCTTTCTTTGTGTCTGTCTCTCTTTGCATGTTGTTTTTAGGAATGCTATGACAGTAAACCTAGAATCATCAGTAAGCGCCTCAAAGACAACAACACCATCTGCTCTAACTTGGATGCTCGCCACAACTTCGATGCCAATAAGTGAGCGTGTTTGCAATATGTGTGTTTAACTCACATGCTAACTTTTTAACTCTCGTGTCTTTCTGTGTGTCATAAAAAAACACTTGCCTCTGTGCCCGTCAGGTGCCTAGCGTTTGTGGTGAGGAGCTGCAGTGTGAACTACAATAAGGTTCGTCCACTGAGCGTCCTGTGCCACTTGGATTTGTGCCGCAAAGCCATCCGGTATGGCTGCCAGAGAGAGGACAGTTGCCTCTTTGCCCACTCCGTCATAGAGCTCAAAACCTGGAAGGTGCAGCAAGACACAGGTGCAGTCTATCAGTTATTTACAGTGGTGATAGGAGCGTCAAGAGTGTTTGAATCTTATTTGTTAACTTGGGTAAGAGTTTAGCAAGCATCTTCAGATGATGGTTAGATTGCAAAATATAAGGTGCTTATTCAAACAGATTCAGGTGAATACACATTTGATTTCCTTTAAAGCTGCACTAATATTATTGTTATACTTGAAACAGATCAAATGACCCTGTGTGATGTGAAAGGGGTCGTTTAGAGGGGCTTAGTGGTTGTCATAATTGTCATAGTGTACAGGTTTTCCCCCTAATTAATAGCGGTAGCTTAAAGTGTAAAGTCTTTAAAACTGACTGGCTCCTTTGATTCATGTGTGTGATTGTGTTTACAGGTGTCAGCCCTGATGAAATTGTGAAAGTATCCACAAATTATCACGACAAGCATGAGCAAAACTCAAGCAAACAGAAAGGAAATAGAGTAAGAAACAATTTAAAAACAATTTTTAGCACTTATGTAATGTTATTTAAACAATATAATGTTTCTCTGGTGCGTAGACTGACATGTCACAGCTTGTTGGTAGTCAGGTTGTCCAGAATTCTTCATGTTTACTCTATGTGCTAGCAACCAGAATGTTAATGTGTAATTTCGCGAGAATCCGTGCATTTATTGGTGACCTTAAACTTCTCATTACATTTTAAATAGTTGTCTTCTGGAGGTGGCGGGAGCAAACCGGGAGGAGGGGTTGGGAAGAGTCTGGGCATGAAGATGAAGTTTGCCTGTGCGCAGTGCTGGCGGGACCGCCTGATCAGCGAACCAGACAAAGCCCTCAAGTACTGCAATGCCAAGGCCAGGCACATGTGAGTTAAAATAATACATCTGTACAATTTCTACAGAAGTCTAGAAAACGATGGACTCCATATTTGTCTCGTGATTAGAGAAAGTAATTTATAAACGTGGTCATGGCATTTAGTATTATCGAATATCTTATTGCATATCAACCACAGATTTTTCAGCCTGCCTGAATTAAAGTGAAAACAATGGTACATCATAGTTGGCTAAATTTAGCCATTATTTTCAGCTTCTGTCCTCCTTCTTGTGTCGTGATGCTCAGGTGGACTAAAGACAGATGGTTGCTGCTGGTCAAGTCGTCGGAGCGAAGTAAATGGGTTCAGGTCCGGCCGCTCCCACATGCCAAGAACTTCCCTCTGTATTACGATGTAGGTGTGCTTCAGTTCAAGCTGTTACAGAGGATGAGTCTTCCTTGATGTCTCTGTCATTTCTTTATGTTCACTCTGTTGTATATTTTGTGCCTCCGAAAACGAAATTTGTAAGTTTGCGCGTTTGTGGTGATTACAGTGTATCTTGAAAGATTGCACTGCATGATTTCTCCTCACAGATATGTACCCAGATTTTGAAGAAAGGGAAATGTAACTACTCAGGGGTATGCACCTTTGCTCACAGCCAAGAGGAGAGGGACATGTGGATGTACATGAAGAATAATGACTGTGAGTGGCTTTTTAAAATGTTTTTAAAGCATTTTTAAAAGAGCATAGAGCAGCATCTAATATTATACATACAGTATACATATATATACACTACATTGCCAAAAGCATTCGCTCACCTGCCTTGAGGTCAGGACTCTATGCAGGCCAGTCAAGTTCATCCACACCAAACTCTCTCCTCCATGTCTTTATGGACCTGCTTTGTGCACTGGTGCACAGTCATGTTGGAACAGGAAGGGGCCATCCCCAAACTGTTCACACAAAGTTGGGAGCATGGAACTGTCCAACTTCTCTTGGTATGCTGAAGCATTCAGAGTTCCTTTCACTGGAACTAAGGGGCCAAGCCCAGCTCCTGAAAAACAACCCCACACTATAATCCCCCTCCACCAAACTTTACACTTTGCACAGTGCAGTCAGACATGAACTGTTCTCCTGGCAACCGCCAAACCCAGACTCGTCCATCAGATTGTCAGATGGAGAAACGTGATTTGTCACTCCAGAGAACACGTCTCCACTGCTCTAGAGTCCAGTGGCAGCGTGCTTTACACCACTATATCCAACGCTTTTCATTGCACTTTCTGATGTATGGCTTGGATGCAGCTGCTCGGCCATGGAAGCCCATTCCATGAAGCTCTCTGTTCTTGAGCTAATCTGAAGGCCACATGAAGTTTGGAGGTCTGTAGCGATTGATTCTGCAGAAAGTTGCTGACCTCTGCGCAATATGCACCTCAGCATCCACTGACCCCTCTCCGTCTTTTTATGTGGCCTACCACTTCGGCTGAGTTGCTGTCATTACCAATCGCTTCCCCTTTGTTATAATACCACTGACAGTTGACTGTGGAATATTAAGGAGCGAGAAACATTCACGACTGGACTTGTTGCACAGGTGGCATCATATCACAGTACCCTGCTGGAATTCACTGAGCTCCTGAGAGCGACCCATTCTTTCACAAATGTTTGTAGAAACAGTCTGCATGCCTAGGTGCTTGCTTTTATACACCTGTGGCCATGGAAGTGATTCGAACACCTGATTTAAATTATTTTGATGGGTGAGTGAATACTTTTGGCAATATAGTTTATATATGTCCCATCCACTTACACCTTGATTTGTTGTCTGACTTGGATCCTGTATCACTGAACATCATCAAATTGATAACAGATTTGCATTTGCGATGTAGTGCGGGACATGCAGCAGATATATGATATGTGGCTGACTGATTTCACGAAGGCCCAAAACCGCCAGCCAGATGGAGCCATGCTCAACCAACCCGTCCCGGAGGAGAAATCCATCATCATGCCAACTGACTATGCCGAGCAAATGGTGGGTTTGCATTTGTTTTCAAGATCAGCAAAGTCAAAGAGCAAAAAGGCTTCATAGGTATCAACCTTTTCATATTTTAGAGTGGCTTCCACTGCCGTCTGTGTGGTAGGCACAGTAACAGTGAGCGGCAGTGGCAGCAGCACATCTCCAGTGAGAAGCACAAGGACCGAGTGTTCAGCTGCGAGGGAGAAGATAAAGCTCTGACGTGGACCTACCGTTTCCCTGGCGCATGCTTTGAACTCTGCCCTA
Organism: Sparus aurata; assembly: GCF_900880675.1. NCBI lineage: Eukaryota > Metazoa > Chordata > Actinopteri > Spariformes > Sparidae > Sparus > Sparus aurata. Next base: position 8,846,367 of record NC_044209.1, on the reverse strand, counting down.
AGTAAGACCTTTTCCTCGATTATGGATGTTTGCCATAATAAGTTTGTAAGAATAGTCAATGTTGTGTTTACAGCTTGTTTTAATGCCCTCCAGTGGTCGAAAAACAAATGATATATGTTCTAAGGTCTTTTGGAATTAGCGTTTCTGTTACAAAATGCAGAACTAAGATATTATGTTCAAAACAAACAGTGAACACTTTTTTGAATTCAGATTAAAAAAATGAAAAATATCAGAACTGAGGAAATGTTTTGCTTGCATGTTAATGTTCAGCAGGTTAGAAGGTGGCTGTCCTGATGGTGTGAGCTGCGACTACGCCCACAGTCGAGAGGAGCTGCACGAGTGGACTGAGAGACGTGATTTCCTGCGACAGAAGCTGGCCAAAGCCAGGGAAGACATGCTCATCATGCCCGATGAGGTTGATTTTGGGATGTACAACTTCCTGCTGCAGGACTGAGAAGATGTTTTTTTTGACTTTGTCAGCCATTTGTAACTGCCAAAGTAGATTTCAAAACCAAAATCAGGAGTTGACAGGATTAAACTAACAGTTCACAGAATCTTTCCAATAGATCAACTGAAATAAGAAGCAGTTGGATTTGAATTCCCAAACATGCCATATACTGTACATGTCTTATCAGCTAAAACATCTATAAAAAGTAGTTGGTGCTGCAAAAGTAAGGCCCATGTTGGTGCCACAGATACACACAAAGTTCAACACTGAATATTCATTACATTTAACCATACAGCATACATGCACCCATTGGCTCTGACCCATGTGACACTCACACACAAAGTTGTTGTGTTGTTTTGTTTGTTTAGTGCATTCATTCCACATTTAACAAAGAGAAAGGGTGTTTAAAAGCCTCACCTGCACAGTAAAACATTCACTACAATTGATTTCTGAATGTCTCAACCTTTTAATTCAAATAAAAATGGTCATGTTCAGTTCTGACGCGTACTAAAGCCAAGCCATATGTGTTTTGTGATATGATTCCACTTTTAATGTCTCATTCTGGTTCATATGATTTTCATCATGAGAGGAGTGTGTTGCCATATTGGCCAAGGTATTTTATTATGAGATACGTAGTTTTGTTTAATGAGAATGCAACCAAGTGACGCACTGTTTCTCCAGTTAGACCTGTGAACCATGTGAAGGCTTGAAAGTGAATACTTGCCAAAAGGGTAATAAAACTAAGTATTGTTAAAGTGGTAATGTGCCTGTTCCTGTTTATGAATGAAAGAGTGTTATGTGCGTTATACTGTATGATTGGAAAAAAGGAAATAAAGAGTTATCAAATATTTAACAACAATAATGAGAGTAATAGGAGTCACAGAGGTATGTAGGTTTGAAGTTAGTGTATGAAAAGTTATTTTTGGCTTTCCATATTTTGTTATGTTCATATCATGTTATGTGTTCAAAAGTTACTTAGGTACATATCTAAAGTTCTTAGTATTTCCATTTAATTTGATATTTTATACACTGCACCTCAGTAGGACATGTTGTACTTTTTACTCCACCAAACCTATTGACATATATTGTGAATCAAAGCAGCTCAAATTAATCTCAACCATCTACAGTGATGAAACATGACCGACATTAGACTAATTTAAATCTAGATCTGAAAACACTAATACTTATCCACGGCCGTAAATTAACGCACTCATCATTGCACCTTTTCAGCGCACTACTCAAACACGTCACTAGATGGCGTGGCGCTTGGCTGGACCCGGCCTCGAGCCTCCCCCGACTCGCACGTGCAGCCCTGCGTGGAGGGAAATGTGCTCGGCTGAACAGGGTTGTTGTTGTGGGTATCATTCGTTATGGCCCGCCCCCTGCTCTCTCATTGGCTCTTCGGTGTGACTGACAGGCGCGTACTCCAGCTGCCATCGACTCCACATGATCCAGGGGGCGTGGCTCCGTGTTCCCATTGTAATACAAGTTGTTTGGACACATGGAGGCGTCCCCGTGATGGTGTGACCTGCTGCAAAGTTGTTTAAAAGTGACTGGAGTGAGGAGCAGACAGCGCACTCACACTCACTCACTTGTTTGAGCGTTTCTCTCTCAGTCTCTGGTACTGACAGTAGGTAGCTTCATCATGTCAACAACTAACCAAATCTTCTTTGAGGATAAGAGCGACGTTCCTGATCTCCTGAAGTCCCTGGCAGACTATCCCTTCTCCTTCCCCGTCTTTGATGACACCGGTAAGAGTATGTGTTTTAAAATGCCTTTTGAGGCATTAAACTTGTGTGGTGCACTTGTTATCATATAAGAGGTAAATAGTGTGCATTTATAGATTCAACTGCCTAAAAGTATGTAAAGGAGCTAAATTAGCATCCGTCTCCAGTAATCATAATCCATCATATACTTTGAGTGCTGCCTTATGAGTGCTCTCACTTTTGATACTCTGAATGTCTTTAATAATGAATGATGATGGTCTTTGCATTGATTGCTGTAGTGAAGGTGATCATGGTTCCATTAGTAAGTGAGGGTCCGGGCCCATGTGGGCTGAATGTGTCCAGCTGCTTTGATCACTCTAATGTGCACAAGTGATTAAACACAGTGAACTGCATCATGCCAGCAAACTGTCTGTGCAGTTTCTCCAAACAGTAACAACACAGCAGCCTGCAACTGATGCAACTACGCTGAAACATCCTTCAGCTCAGGGTTTCATCACATCATTAGTTTCTTTGTGCACTCAGTTCAGCACGTATACTTTCTAGTTTACTTTTTTTGGGATGCTTTGGGCATTTTAGTAATTTTTCTCTAGTTGTCAGTGGATATGGACCGGAAACATGAGGAGAGAGGACATGCAACGAAAGGCCTCAGGGTTGAATTGAACCAAATATGTTGGGATCACATGTTCTGGTAACTGAGAGGTTTGTCGCGCCTGGTTTTTATGTGTCGCTACATGCATCTCAAGTGACCACCTGTGATCAGATCCCATTTCCCTGCTCTGTAGGCAAATAAGTAAGTACATAACTGGGACTAACAGACACAATGTATTACACAACAAGAATAAACAATCTTAATTTATAACATTTGCCAGATTTACAAGAAGGCCAAATAATGAATAACCTGTTGAAGACAGTGTTACACTGAATTTATAACGTTTCTCCTTACTCAACAACTCAAACAATTGCACGTTTTTTAAAGGGAGTCTGTTTTTTTTTTTACTGCGGGTGACAAAGTATTATACTGTGTTTGTAGAATTTGACATGTTGACTGTCAGTAAAATGTCCTCTTACAGACTTTAGACATGGAATAGCTAACAGGCCAGTACTTCGATGCTGCAACAAAGTGACACTTTTTACATGGAACGAAACAACTTAATGTATTGCATTTAATGAAGAATTTACAAGAGGCCACTATTGATTTGGAATTTGCAAAGTTTCTCCACTCTCAACAGCTCTCAGAATTGCACGCCTGGGAGTATTGTAGTTAGTTACTGGTTCAGTGGTTAAGTCAGTTGACACATACAGTGTGTTCACAAACAACCACTGCTTACTGTGGCAGGGAAGACAGCCCAAACATGTCATTTGCATACAGTGGACCAAATGGACATCAGGTGGTGTGCTTCCTGAGTATGAGAATCCATTTTGCTTGTTGTGACTTCTTGTTGTTCCTCAGTAGATGTCAGCTGAAAATGTGGTCCATCAGGGTGAACCGGGACACAGACATACGTGGCCACCTCTGAATGTGGTCTGGGCGATGCGTCTTTGTTGCATTCACACCTGTAGGCCTACTCAGGGCGTTCCACTTTTGATCAGAAGACAAAAGTGGCATGTTAATGACAGGTTTAAACTGCATATGATCAGACTTCTACATCCAAGTAACACTGGATATATTAGGGTTACCTTGCTTCTATGCTCTTATACTATGTTGTCAATATATTTTATCATCAAGATTAAAAAAATAGATGTTGTGCCCTTCTGAATGTATAACTGTAGAATCACTTCAAAAGGCCCTTCAGCAGGGTGGCTGTTTTCAAGGGTTTGGACAAGCAGAGAGACACTGGGTCCACTCACCTTGGGGTTGTAAAAACACAAGCTCAAACAATTCTTTATTTTTAATTTAATTTTAATATCTTGGGCAACCAACATTGATCCATTTGCTGTCATATCTGGTGTTTGTGCTGAGACATGAATTAATATTCCAAGCACACAATGTGCAGACTTTTTGTTAAAATTTCACAATATAATTAAAGCTAGTGCAGATTTCAATTTATCTGTATGTTTCAAAATAAATGACTGGCATGACTTTATTTAATAAAATTGTGACATCTCTTGTCTGGGCTGCTTAATGACAGTAAATATAATGTTTTCATCAACGTTGGAAGTGCTCCTTCGTAGACAGGGCCAGTGGATGTTTGTATGTTTTGCACTGTTCGAACAGCAGACTGGATCCCAACCCTTTTTTGAATGATATTAAGCAATGTTGACTTTGAGGACTGTAAAGTGTTTAAACAAGTTCAGGTGAGGTACCGCACATTATTGAAAAAAGTATGTGGTTATTGTGCTGTGCACACAGCCAGACTGACCTAGTTACCCCTGCCACATGACACTTGGTTATTATTCATCCTGACAAAGAGGGAGTCTCGAGCTTTGCACCAGCTCTATGCTACACAGAAAGTCTAAGCAAGTTGGGAGTAAGACCATCTGAAGTTGTTGAGGGGAAAAACAGTCAATATTGAGAAAAGAAAAGAAATTAGCAGCGGTTTTCCAAAGCAGTTTGAAATCCATCTTTGCAGAAATCGCCTAACTTTCTGTTGGTACGAGTACAAATGATTTCTTGTATACCAGCTGCAAAAAAAGTCTGAAGTTTGTCAATGTGGCAACAGATATATTTGATTACTGTGATAACACTTGCACAACCAAAAACGTTGTTCAATGTGCCAGAGTGCAGACATGTCAACTGGATTGCAGTATAAAAACACTGAAATTGGAAAAAAAGGTAATCCTTAATCCTGCAGTGCAGCACTCACTCAGCAATTTTGAATTTCCTGCCTTGCTTAAGGGTACTTCAGTAGTGTTGATAAGCACCATGGTTGAAGTCAGTGGTCGTTGTTTCTTTAGATAGCAACAACATTTAGACCAGGATTAAAGGGGACATAATGTACAGAAAATATAACTGACCAGTAGAGTACTCTGGTAAAATATTAGAGTTTGGTTGAGGCGAGACAAAATATAGTTGTGTGTGTGTGATACTGATGAGGGAGTTATGTGGATTCATGACTCATGAGTGTTTCTAAATTCCTGAGTTTATTTGGAACAGGATGTCTGGTTGGCACAGTAATTCTTTTAGCATAATGGGTGGACTACCATGTAAAAAGACTGAATCAAAAGGGAAATTTGCATCTCCCTTTATAAATATTTACCATTCCTCTACAGTCTAAATGATCAAGTCATGGTAAAACTGTTTCAAAAAATCATTTCATGGTCTGAAACATGATTGCTATGTTATATGGCTGTGAGTGAGGGGACTTCACAAGCTGTAAAGGAAGTGGACTTGTCGCTGTGCATTGAACTAATCATGTCGGCAATGTAAACAGAAGCCTACATCAGTCTCTTCTTCAGTCTCCTGTCCGTGTTGAGGCTCCTGCAGCAGGGCTCTAACTGCTTCCCTCTCCGCCGGTGCAGTTACAGCAGGCAGAATGCACTTTGTTTACCGTGTGGTTGCTGTGGTGAACTTGGATAAAAACACACATTAGTGGTGAAGGCTGGGTGTTGGGCGGTTTGAACATTGTGTTCCTGAACCCAAACATCCTGCTGAACACAGCGCAAGAGTCTCGCGCACTCACAGTCGCGTGCAATGTAGCAGCGCGTGCACGGAAACGTGAAAATGACTCCTTTGTTGTGGCACTGCGAGCGTCTGATGTCGAAGATGTACTTCATTAAAGATTGCGGTTGTATGAAATGATTAATGGCACATTGAGTTCAAACATACTTTTACAAAAACAAGTTTGTATTTCCGAGGGTACATTAACATTTAGTTGTGAAACTGGCCTCGTCGAAACATTGTAGATTTATAAGGGAATATAATGAAAATATTATGATATATATGATATTGTGTGTGTATATGTGTGTGTGTGTGTGTGTGTGTGTATATATATATATATATATATATATATATATATATATATATATATATATATATATATATATATATATATATATATATATATATATATATATATATATATATATATATATATATATATATATATATATATATATATATATATATATATATATTAGTAGTATTAACAAGTGGCTGGTAAACAACGTGTACTCTGTTACATCTGGGTCCCGTGCCAGCTGTTCGGACGATGAGCGTGCCCGCTCCAGGTCGCATTGGCACGCACGTGCCGTGTTGACACCACGCCCCCAGACAGATTGTACTTTCACGTGAGGAGTGTGGGGGCGGGGGCACGTGTTTGGCCACGAGTATCTTGTGCTGGCTGGGATGCGTGCGACTCAAGTCCTCGACCGAGTGCACCGCGTTGTATTATTAGGGTGTATCCAGAGTTATATGGGGCTTCAGATGTGCAAATAATCATTGGTGATAAAGTAATGTTATAATTTGTGATGTGGTATTTTTAAGACGAAGATCATGAACATCCTTTCTCTGCAGTTTGGAAGCACGAGCTCTGACATTACCCCCTTAAGATATAAATATGCTGTGTGAACAAAACTGTACGTTCTTATGCGGTCCACGTTCTGCACTTTTCTATATGTAGTCGGACTCCATATGGATAATATGTGGCCAATGAGCAGTCGGTGAACTACTACAGAGACAAAAAAACACGGCGTCCATGTACTCTGCCACGGCGATAAACATTCATAGGGACATTACTGGTAACCAATCAGCAGCGACCATTCCACGAGTGGGCGGGGCACGCGTCTCATGAATATCCAACAAGCGAGCTCGGTGGGCGAGTAGAACAAGGGCTCTGTGTAGTGTTGTTGTAGTGTCCAAACGCGTTGAAACCGATAATCAGGCCTGAAAGCAGCAGTAGTGCTCAAACAAGCTCCGTTTGTTTGTGTTTTTCCTGCTGGAGGAGCTGCTCTCGGTAACGTTACCGGTACAACATCGCCCCGGTCTGCTCGGAGTCTGACGGGAACAATGCCTGGCAAAGCTGTGGTGACAGTGGCGCTCCAGCCCAGCGGTAACGACGCTACGGCGGCTCCGCAGAAGTCCTTCCCTTTTGTTTTAAAGAAAATCATGGACATTCCGCCTCCTAACATCCTGGAGGAAGGCGACGACGGTAAGATCAAAACGCTAAAACGAGCGCCGCGTCTTCCACTGTGTTTCTGCCGTGTGAATCAGCTATGAGTTTGCCAGCTTTGGTTGGAAAGCTGTACATCCAACTAAATGTGATTAATCTTCGAGGCTGTGCCGAGCACTGCCCGTTGTGGTTGGATCAAAATGATGGCCGTTGATTCGGACGGACCTGCCATACGTCGCACAGAGCCAGTGTGATCAGAGGCTGCGAGGAAACAAAAAAAGAACAAAAAGTTCCACCTCGTCTCTGCTGCTCTCGAAGCAGCACACACAAACAGGAGATACATTTCCAGACGCATACAGTGCTCTGCTTTTCATTAAACACACTGGTCTGGTGATAGTTGGTCCCTAATGTTTTTTGGGGGGTGTTTTAGGGTGCAAGAGTAGAGCAAGCAGGTGTCTCTGTCGAGTTTCTGTGCCTTCCCATGTCTACTTTCCCCGAAGCTTCATTCAGCCTCTTATTAAATCTGCAAATCTTCTGACCAACTTTAAAAAACCATTGACGGGCTCTTTAGCTATATACCCTTTTTTGTTTTGTCAGACACAACAACCACACCCCCCTTTACCCAACTGCCTCCATCAGCCCGTCGCTTAGCTTTTTACACGTGTCTCGGACTGTGCGAAAAGACTATGATGCCATGTGAACGCAAGAAGTCGTATTTTAACCTGCTCTTCCCTCCTGTCTTTAATGCAGAAATAGAGAAGGAGAAGCTGTGCTCGTCTGAGGATGTGGAGGGAGGCGGGGCTGAGGCACCCAGTGCTGGTGCAGGTTCTAGAGGAGGAGGAGGTGGCGGCGGAGGCAGTGGAGGGGTATCAGCCTCCTTGACCCCAGCCATTTGGGAGAAGACCATTCCTTATGATGGAGAGACCTTCCACTTGGAGTACATGGACCTGGATGAGTTCCTCCTGGAGAACGGAATCCCTGTCACCCTGGAGGAGGAGGAGCTGCAGAAGACTTTCGCCTCAGTGATGGGCAAAGGCAAATCCATCCCCAAGGTTACCGCCACAGTTACTACTACTACTACTACTACTACTCCTCCTGCTGGAGCTGATGCAGCTTCTGTCGCCGCCTCAGCATCTTCCCCCTCCGTCTCGGCAACCGATCCAGATCCAGAGGAAATGGTGACCGTCACTACATTACAACCAGCTAAACTTGAAGACGAAGAAGAAGAGGAGGAGGAGGAGGAGGAGGAGGAGGAGGAAGAAGAAGAAGAGGAGGACGAGGACGAGGAAGGACAAGATGATGACTCTACCTGTGAGGAGGCACCAGCAGAAGTGGAAGTGAAACAAAAGAAAACAGGTGAGGAATTTATGATTTTGTAAGGGGTGATATTGATCATTGTGACAGCTGATGTGGTTCTTTGCGGATGTGTTTATTAGATATACAGTTCCTATTTTTTTACGATATTTCAGATAACACACTGTTCTTTATATTCTTTCTTATTCCCCATTGCTATATTTCTATTTTTAAAACGCAATTCCTGCCACCTACGATACTGAAATTCTGTATCTAGGAGTTACACACTGAACAGTGAAGTTTGTGGTCTGTTTCAGTCATGAAGTGAAGTATTAGTTGCTCTAGCTATGTCAACCCTGGCATAACATTAACTAACATTGCAAAACCCTGACCCTTGAGCCCATCCTAGCTTTTATATGTTTGGCACATGGCCAGCATGACCCTCTGCTACACATCACTTTAACTTGCAAAACCCTAAAAGCAGACATAGCCAGTGCTCTGTTGAGAGAGATCATGACACCTGTTGACCAACACATGAATGAGGTCAGCGAAAATAAAAAATCTCCATAATGTGCTGATACAAATATCCAATTCACAGCCGTCAGAGTTAAATCAACTTAATATCAGATCCAATAATCGACCGGGCTGGTAATCAGTCAATCCTCTCTATGCCCGTAGATCGTAACACTCCTTCCCCCGTCGACCCAGAAGCCATCGAGGTGGACATCAATTTTCAGCCAGATCCCACAGACCTGGTCCTGTCCAGTGTGCCGGGGGGAGAGCTGTTCAACCCGCGCAAACACAAGTTCTCTGACGAGGAGCTGAAACCGCAGCCTATGATCAAGAAGGCCAAGAAAGTGTTTGTTCCAGATGAGCAGAAGGTAAGATAATTTTATCATACCGTCATCTTATTTATCATTTTTGCTTAGTCTATAAGGACACAGAAATTGACATAGTGGCTGTATAATTCTATTTTCATTAAAGGAACATTTCTGATACTTCCCTAAGACCCAATTTTCTTCCTTGTTAATAATAAAAAACTATTAACAATGCAAATAAAACTGCAGTGGCCTTATTTTTAACTTCAAAAGGGATGGCAGTTCATTAAACACATTGTGATTACAATTGGAGTTGAAGGCCGATCAGTATTCTGGTCAGACCCAGTAAAGATTCAAGCATCTGCAAACGGAGTGACAGTGGCTTGTGGATTAAAGGTCATAGATGTGGGGTCACAGATTGTGATTATGTTTCAGCTCCTCTCCCTTGCTGTCTTATTCATTCAAATTCATTGTCATTCCCCCAGGATGACAAATACTGGTCCAGGAGAAAGAAGAACAACGTGGCAGCCAAGCGTTCTCGTGACGCGCGGCGGCTGAAGGAGAACCAGATCACGGTACGCGCCTCCTTCCTGGAGCGGGAAAACGCGGCGCTGCGGCAGCAGGTGTCCGAGCTGCGCAAGGACTGCGGCCGCTGCAAGAACGTCCTTGTCCGGTATGAGGCAAAGTACGGCCCACTGTAAAGAACTCCAAATAAAACCCACAAAGTCCAATCTATGAGTCAGAAACGCAGAACTCCCTTCCCCGCAGAATTCAACACAGACACAAACACCAAGGGAATCCATTTGCACTGTTGTCTTCGCTGACCTCCAGTCACTGTGTCAAGCTCCGAGTTTTGGATGCACACTGGCAGGCTGCAAGGCATGATGGGAGCAGTGGTCACAGGAAGGCCTGTGGAGAGCGCCTGGCTCCTACACTCAGAGAGGAAGGGGATGGTTGTGGATATTCCTGTGGTCAAACACACATGGAAAACATGGCCCGTCTCAAGACGGTCCGAACAAAGTCAGGAAATATGAAAAGAGCAGACGGGTAGAAAAAGAATTGTAGGCTTTTAAATACTACACAGATCAGTTTTTATCACTGCACAGCTCTTCTTCATAGTGGACCAAAGCATGAGTAAGTTAGAAGTTAGAGTAAGAGTATTTAGAAAGGTGCACACTTGCCGTCCCTCACCTTTCCTTGTGTTGTACTTATGTTAATGTCTGTCGTGTCCTTCAAAAAATACTGAGGCTCTGAAGAAGGGTGTTGATGAACTCGTGGCAGGGTAGGAGAGGGACAGATGAGTACATGAATAGAGGAGGAGCAGGCAGAGTCACAGTGGTACTTCCAGGCTGAGGAGTAGGGAAGCACAGCCCTCAGGTCAGCAGAGGAGAAAAGGATGAGTTTCTGGTGCGATTCAGTCACAGTTCTTCCTTCTTATAACCCACATGCACGCCTCTGCGCACACAAACGCTGTTTTTAGCAGTTTGTATATATATATATAGTCATCTCCATGCACCACACGGATGTGAGTATGTCAGTGTCGACTCCATTTTTGCACTTTTTACAGATTTTAGTGATGACAGGACACACACCATAGGAGACACAGTAGCTTGTTAGGGGGAAAAAAACACGCATGGCCTACAGTTTAAAGCTACGTAGTTTCCTTTTCTACTAACCTCAGATCAGCTTCCAGAGCCTCACACAAGATTGTGGAACAGAAAACAGATTTCCTTAAGAGTTGATGATTTTATGGTGAGAGAGTTGTAGTTTTTTTATTTTTTTTTTTTATGTTGGTTGCTGTTGAAGGCATACGACTGATGATCTCCAGGGCCCTCACTGGTGGAGGGGTATGTTCACATGTAGGGATGTTTATTTTACTGCACACTACAGGTAGAGGGCGCTAGAGCCACTGCCTGTCTGATCATGGTGTAGTGATGGCTGGATTGACTTTTTTTCATTTTGAATCTTTTAATTTAGGCAGGCCCAACGTTGACTGCTTATGTAAATAAATGATTGTCTCTTTTAGTTCCTGAGACAGGGATTCTGACTGTGTCTTTATTAACCCAACACTATTCCTTATATTTGCCAAATAGTCAATGAGTGCTGTATTTATTCTGATGGTAATAATGCATATGTTGATTGTGATGTACAACAATATGTCAGATAATTCTTATTTCCTCCGAGGAACAATACTTCTTATAAAACCAATGCAGGGAATTCAATGGGTAAACTGTGCTTTTGGATGTTTGTTTTAAAAAGCAGATTTATATAGTTTTATGGGATTTTTGTTTTTTCTCTCTATACATACAATATGTGTCTGAACACACATAGTACAGCGCACACTCTTATTTACCTCATCCGACACTTCCTTTTTCGAAATGGTAACAGTTTAGGAGGGCTACAAAGTAGTGTTGGTTGAAACGGAGAGCACACGAAAAGCCGCTTGGTTCCATTTGGCAAAAACATTGAATCCGAGTTGAAAAATTTGAGTTCTTTTTGCCAAAGCGGCTGAGTGTGTGCATCTGAATTAGTTCATACATTACAGACTGTTATGGGACTCTATATCTCAAGTGTCTTGGGCTGATGCAGATTTTGTGATCGGTCGGCTTGTGCTCATTAATCGCCGTAATCTTGGAAAGAAAATAAATGTGGCAATAATACTCTATGATGTAATGCTCGTTTTATTTCAGTGATGATGTTGTATGTAAACTTGCTATGATGTACTAAATAGAAATGCCCCAAAGTCATTTGTGCTTCCAGTTTTAGATCCTATGTAGTCCAGGATCCTAATGCATGAAACCCAGTAAACTTGTCTTCTTTATTTTTTTTTTCTTTCATATTTTACACCAAGTGTACTTATGTCTGTAAACCATCACTGAAAACTGGATATGTTTTTGGATGGGTAGGTCGATGGCCTATGGTTCACTTCTGACAAAAAGAAAAAGCAGAACATTTTTGCTCTGATGTCTGGTGTTTATGACTTGCATAACAGCGCCTCCTATCTTTGTGCAGCCAGTGCTTGACCTTGGGGCGAACATCAGCTGAAAACAGCATCTTTTGATCACTGTGTGGATTGTTTTCTATTTACTAAAGATTGATCTATATCTAGATACACTGGATCAGACGGTGATTTTGTGTTTTCTTGATAAATTCTGTGTTTGTTTCAAATTTCCTCTTGCATCGACATTCAAACTTGACATTGACTGCATTTTGCTGTTTATACATAAATGTAGTTGATGAATGCAAACGTTTGGTTACTTTTTAACTAAATTGAAAATGTTCTGCATAAGGCTGAGTAAAGGTACGGGCCAAGCGAGCCTTTCAGAAGACAACAGTTTATCGTACTGCATACACTAATGTAGCATTCTTTCTCTCATTTTTTTTGGATGCGTAGCACCTCGTGGAACTGACTTGCAACTTGCAAACCAGCTAATTCGACGTCGAGCAGGTTGCAAATTCTCCAGGAAAGGAAAAAATGTTTTGCAGCGGTTTTGATCTGCAGATGCCACCTACAGACAAAATGGTAATAGCTGGTGCAAAAGTGTCTATTAACTGACCTTTTGACCAATAAACGGTAAATAGTTTGAAAACCTGCTGTTGGAACACTTTGCTTGCAGGTGGCACAAGCATTAAATTGCTTTTCTTTACTTTGGATGGTGCAAATTAGTGTCGATATCCGAGGGTCTAAACTTCTGGGTTTTTTTTAACTGTTGGCTCGGGCTTTGGGTGCTTCGCATCATTGACACTATGTCTTTGTTTACAATTCAAAGTAGCTTCAATACTCCTGGAAAAAAAATATTTCAAAGTCTCTATTGAAGACATTTTTAAAGTTTTGTTTGTATTTGTGGTGTTCTGCTTTATTTTTCTCTTTTTTATATAAACATATGTTGGCTGTTTTTGTATTGTCTAACCATGTAAAGGATACATGCAACTGCAGTACCATGTCCTAACTGTATCTTGTATCATGCATATGAAATAAATTGGGATTTAATGACATGTGGGCTCGTGGTTTGACCTTGCCAGAGTGTTTGACCAGCAGCAGCTCTAATGGGATGCTCACTGGGTTCTGACAGACAAAGAAACAATGGACGACAAAAGGAGCACAGTTAGGGGGGACAAATGGAGACGTCTTTCTAATCCTTAACCTCATCCTTGATGCACACATGCACATTTACATGCGAGTCTGTTTTCCGTCTTTGTTGTTTTCCTCTGTCCCTTTGTTGCCTCGGCCCTGCTGCTCATCAGTATTCCAGAGGAGTAGGAGATGTTGCGTAATGATCACATCGACACACTGGGGAGCAGCGTTGCGTAACAGCGGCAGCAGCCTCAAAGACCAGCGGGATGGGTGTGTGTGTGTGTGTGTGTGTGAACGCGCGTGTGTTTGGAAGATGGAGAAAGGAAAGAGAGGATGCAAGGGAGGGGCTCTGGGAATCGGGGAGGGGGGAGCTAGGAGAGGAGGGAGGATCAGGTGGTTGGAAGGATGGAGGGGAGAGGTGCTGAGGAGGGAGAGGGAGGAGATGGGGCAAACAAGAAGGGCGAGGGGATGGACGGAGAAAGATGGAGAACGGGGATGCAGTTAAAGACATGTGAGCCGAGGGAGGGAGGGAGGGAGGGAGATGGGATGCAGCGAGTGGGCGATGAAGATGTGGAGGAGAGCAGAGGAGAGCCGAGGAGGAGACCGGCCATGCATGTTAATGTCACACCACTACATGTTACTGTAGAGAGCAGAGCCCAGCGTGTTCACATGAGCGAGCCAACCTCACAGCTGGCTGCCCCCGACTGAGACACCAGCACAAGACAGACAGACAGACAGACCGATGGACCAACAGACAGACCGAGGGCTGGATGATGAAATATAAAGTAATATCTGCTGGGATGGGTCCAGCTGAGGTGGGCGGTGAGCAATCTGGCTGCTCACCGTTTGAGAATTTCAGCTCAGCTTTGAATTATTGATCAAACATCACTTGAGTTTGTTTACTGCGATAAGAGGACACATTTCAATCAGAGGCTGTTTTTTTTTTTGTATTTTTTTTACAGAGACAGGCAGATCCACTTTCCATAATCTCTGATCTGCAATGTGTTCCGGCGCCGAAGCAGACACTATGGTGTGCCGAGCTGCCTACATATCTGCATCGCTCTTCACATTCTCAGAGCCCTGCAAACAAACAATGAGGACGACGCAATTAGCTTATTTTCCATGCTTCTTTTTGCCAATCTGTTTCTTTTTATTACAAACTTAAAAAAGAATCTGATACAATAAGAAACTGCAGTAGTAACTTCCCCCATTCCCGAGGGGCAGCACAGAAAACAGGTCATTGCATTTCAGTAGTGAAAGATTCATTACACATCTACAGGGTGTACAGATCAGATACAAAATAGGAAAAATAATAAAATACAGGCAGGAGAGAAAGCACTATATTTATACATCATCTGAACTTTTAATTATATTTATTTTTACTCTTAAATGTTAAATTTTGACATAGAAAATAAACTTCTTTTATGACAATGAAATATTCCAAAGTGCAAAATAAAACGCACACATCGATATAAGCAAAGGACATCAGAATACAAAATCCTTGTTTTCCCCTCTTCGTTAATGTTCAACCCTGACTGCAGAATGGCCTGCGTTTAGAGTCGACTGGTGGCGCGTTTGGGGGGGGGGGGGGGCGCATCTCCAGCGTCAAGAGTCTGATTCGTTTGAGGAGGAAATTTAGTGGCACACCTCGTTTGCACTGGATAATCTAATAGAAAATGTGGGGAAGTAAACAAAGAGGAGTCACTTGGCCTTTTTGAACATGCATATGACTAAAGATCTCTAGAGCTGCAGCTATTTTGATGATGGGTCTGAGTCAATTTTTTTTTTTAAAGAAAGAAAAAAAGTCAGCATTGTCTGATTCCAGTCTGATTATCTGGTTTCTTTACTCCTCTGTGACTGGTCGTGGGAAAAAAAAAACCAAAAAACCCCAGACATTTGAAGACGTCACATCGATCGACATTTTTTAACCATGTTCTGATATTTTGTAGACTGGACAAATAGTCAATTCATCAAAACAAAACACGTCTACAGATTAATCAGCAATGACAGTAACCGTTAGTTGCAGCCCTTAACGATCTCTGATCTCTCCAAAGACTTTTTGTCAACACAAAATAAAATGAGAAGTCCCTCCTCGTTTGTTTTTCCCGCAGGCCATCTCAAACAGGGTCGACTAACAACAGATCAGAATCACATTCACAGCACATTCATTTCCTTCATCCTTCCAAACCTGCAATAACACCGTCTTCCTATTGAGAAGATGTATTGGATATATATATATATTTTTTCCCAGGGTGCAGAGATAGAGGTAGTAACCCCTTGAATCCTTCAGGGTAATTTAAAATTATGGCATTACATTGCACTGGATCGGGGGGCGAGTATCTGTGTAAGCAAAGACAGTCTGGGATATGGCTATAGTATCAGGACCAAAGGACCAGGCGAAAGGGGGGGGGGGGGGGGATTAACCACCTGAAAAAAAAGAAAAAAAAAAAGGTGAGGTGAGAAAAAGTTCTGATTGGAAAAATAATATAAGGAAGGTTAAAAGACAGTGTTCATATAAATTTGAATATATCTGGATCCACTTTTAAGAGATTTTTTATTTTTTTTTAGAAAAAAGGAATAGGCTTGTTGGCTGCTAATATGCAGTGAATTCACATAAAAGGGAGGATGATCATTGCACTCAAAAGTGAATCTGAAAAGTGGAGATTTTTGGTTTTTAAATGTACTGCCTACGTCAGACTGCCCTGGGAGCACAGAGAGAAAGTGATCGGCCATCTTCTCCTACACAAACCCACTGTAAACATTCACATCTTGAACTCCAAAATCCAACTTGAAGAATGAATACATTTACCCGTCTTATTAGACAAAATGCTGTACAAGGTACAATACACATTCAATACTTTATTCTGTACATCTTTATTTTTGTCTGGGTTTGCATATATATTCATGTTATTTTCTGAAAAAATAACCTCAGCATGTAAGAAACTAAACAAAGAATCTGAACATAAGAACTTTTTTTTTTTTTTTATATATATACATATTCCTGGACTTGTCATGTCTTACTCATACAAATGTAAGTGACCATTTGCAAAAACCAAAAAATATAGAAATATTGGAAATAAATTACAAAACAAACAAAAAAAAAAATTATAAATGCATCTTTCCCTATCAATCAGAACATTTACAGAGGCCTCCCCACCCATCCCCTTAAAAAGAAGAGAGAAAGTAAACTTGCATGCATATGACGAGCCGTCACATTGCAAAAACCAGCGTGAGCACAAGTCAAGGGTCCTCGTTTCGTCTCATACAAAAACACTTATGGGTACAAGTCTAGAAAACATTCAAATAAACAGACACGACAGACAGCGTCTCCTCACCAGCGCGTTTCATCTGAATACAAATGAAGCTCCTTTTTGAATCTCTCGAGCGTTTCACGACCAGGCATGACAAGAGAGGGCAAAGGAATGGGTTTTAGCGCTCGTGTCTGTGAGTGACACACAGCATCAGGAGCCCAGTAATAAAGTGCTGGACAGCTCAAATGGACATCTGGGGGTTACCCTTTCCCTGTAGTGACAAACCAACAACAGCACGGACTGGGCCGGTCACCAAACCACAGCTACAAACGGCGGACTTCCACGGGCCTGACAAGCCGTCAAATAAAGCAACAAGAGCCACACACCAGTAAAAAACATTCATCTTTGTCCACATCGCTGCGACTGGGAAAAGACACGGAGCAACCTGGACTGTATGTCTGTCGTGATTTTTCTTTTTTCTTTGTTTACAGCCACAGGAACAGAGATCACTGAGGAATTTCAAGAGGCGCGAGAGAATAGTGTGAGCGTTTGGCTTCAGCACCATTTAAGCTCACCAGAAACGTGCCCTGGGTTTTAAAGTGTCGTTCTCTAAGCCAGTACGGGCTGGACGCCACCGGGGCAGCAGAACCCTCTAGCTGCTCCTCTCTCCCTCTCCTTTCCTTTCCTTCCGTCATCCCTCCGCTCCCATCGCCCTCTCTCCTCTCCATGCGGAGGAAAAACCTCTCCTTCATAGTCAAAGTCATGCTAAGCCATTTATCACAATCCCTACTGCTTAGCTGCTGCATCCCCTCCCCCTCAACTCCTTCCCCGCCTGTTCACCTTCACACACACGCTGCTGACGGGAATTGTGTATACGTGCACATATTTCTGCCTATGTATGCATTGTTTGTCCATTTGAATCCATGTATGAAACCACAGCTCACATCACCATGTGTATATATATATATATTTTTTAAGGATAGCACGGCGCATGGTTATCGTCTTAAAATGCAAAGATCCATTTGTTTTTTTTTCCACATTCACCAAGGTTTCCCCGACCTTCCCAGCCGCAGTTTCCCCCTGACAGGTACGATACATTCTACTACATCACTCCCTTAACACCCCAACGCTCCCCTATCTGCTCCCTCCACTGCTCTCTTTTTCATTTAAACCCACGTCGTGTACACATTCCAGCGGACGATAAACTGCTTCCAATATACACCGGGTGATAAAAAAAAACAAAAAAAAAGACAAGAGTCAAATTGTGCCTGTGCACGAGTGCGTTTCAAGGGTAACGGGGCCCACCGTACAAACGAGTCTCTCGATCACGCTGAGACACAACAAAACAGAACAGGACTCCACACACGGAGACAGCAGAGCCCCCCTCTCTCTGTATTTGTGGCAAGTAGGGCAGAGCAGATTGCAGAGCAAAGTGCTGAGCTTTCCACAGCCGTCGTTCCCTGCAGGACTTGGCGAGGTCCTTTTTCACAGCATGACAGTGCAGTGCAAAATGGAGCTATACTGGAGCCGAGTCCATTAAACGAAAAAGTCGACATAAAAATACTCACAATAATAATAATAATAATAATGATAATAATAATAAAGTCTCTCACATTAACATTCAATGCAAAAATAATAAAACGTAAAAGGGATTGGCAACGACTCAAGGTAGAAAGGAACTCACCTCCGCCCCCCCCCCCGCACACTCCTGTCGCCAAAGCCAACACACAAAACATGACGAGTAACAATGATGGACACGAGGGCGGGGTGGGGTCGGGGGTTATGGAGGAAACAAAACCAATCACATGGACTATTCAGTGTACGTGGTATTTTTAAATCTTCGTAGTAAAACTAAATCTTAACTTGTATTAGTATTAGAACAATTTGTTAGAAAAACTGAAAATATCTGGAGCGTCACTGTCCCCACCTCCCGCTGCGACAATTCTCATCATTACAAATGAAGGCTTAGTTGGCCAGCACAACAGGCTGGAAGGACTGGCTAGGATATTGCAGGTTGTAGCTCCCTAAACCCTCAACGAACGGCGGCTTCTCCATGTAGGGGATTCCTCCGTTGCTGCCGATGATGCCCACGCTCGGGGCGGGAGGAGGGCTGGAGAAGGGGTCAAACGACGGGTGGGTGTTAACAGTGTGGGGGGGTTGGAATGGGCTGGCGTGAGGCTGCATGGGCTGGGTGTCAGCGTCGAAGTAAAGGGGGCCTGGGGATCCTGGGTAGACAAACTCTTTGGCGTTGGGGGAGAGCTGGCTGGCGATGGGACCCCCGAGGGAGTGCAAGGAGAGGGAGAGGGGCTTGTGCTTGAGTAGCTCCGGTGCCGAGATGGTGGTGGGAGAGCGGGAGAGCATTCTCTGGGCAGGAGGTATGACGACCGCCGAGCTGGCTGCCGATCCAGCCCCACTGCACTTCTTCATCTTGGTCGAGCCGAATTTCGTGGCGGCGAAGCTGGCGGTGGTGAAGGTGATGGGCTGAGGACGGGCCGCGGGAAGAGCGGAGGGTGGCTGCTGAGTGGAGAGGTAGGGCAACCCGCCGCTGGGAGGAGAAGGGGTAGAGGTATTGGAAGAGTGGGCAGCAGGGTCGGTGGGGGTGCTGGAGCTGGGGTAGCTGAAGAGCCCGGGACAGGGCTGGGCAGACATGGGGGTGGGAGAGCTGGAGAGCGACGGCATGAGGGCAGGAGACGCCTGGCTTCCAATTGGCACAAACACCTGAGCATCTGGGTTAAAGCCCAGACTCTTGGCCTCCTCTGCCTCTGGATCTCCTTTACCCTCTCTGATCGCCCCCTCGGCCCTCTCGCTGTCACAGCCGAGGCCTGGAGGGTCCTCCAGGTAGAGAACCTTCACTGCCCCCTTCTCTCCGATCTGGTAGGATACCTCATACGGGTCAATCCACACACTGAGCTCTGCAGGAACATTTGCACGCACTTCCTCAGTGTCCAGTCCACTTCTCTTGGCGGCCAACTCCACCACGGGGTCCCTCGGTGCTCCCAGGTGGATGCAGCGAAAGGCGGAACCCCTGAGAGGGGCTTCAGGGTACCAGTGACCCTCAAAACGAGACACCAGTATCCTCTCCAGCTCCTCCCCAAACAGGTCAGCTCTACGCCGAGGCAGCTTGTTGTACAGGTAGGACACGATGAAGTTGAGGGCGACCTTAACTTCAAGATGCATGGCTGCACCGGGTCAGCGCCGTCGTGAGAGCAAAGTGATCAAGCTGATGCTGAAAGTGAGGCGATGCAACTGTAACAAGGAGTTCTTCCTCTGGCTTATTGTAAAGTGTATGAACCTTTTAGTGTCACCATGGTAAAGGCACCCTGACGCCGGGGGCAGCGGGTCGCAGGCCGTTCTTCTGTCGTCACAAACGCGCGACAATGGTTTCAGGTCCCAGCTGCGAAGAAGGACACAGAAAAAAAAATGTCATTCTACCTGGAAGCAGGAAGATGTGAGGGGAGGTCAAGGAAGATGGTTTAGAAGCAGGGGAGACACATGTATCCATCTGTAGACATTTAATCATATCATATCAATCACTTATATTCCATCTATAGCCTCAGTTGTACAGGGGCTGAAGATTACCACCAAAATCATTCAGTTTCTACTTTGTTCGTCCGAACACCAACAGAACATAAACATT
Organism: Sparus aurata; assembly: GCF_900880675.1. Classification (NCBI taxonomy): domain Eukaryota; kingdom Metazoa; phylum Chordata; class Actinopteri; order Spariformes; family Sparidae; genus Sparus; species Sparus aurata. The sequence goes on along the minus strand of NC_044209.1, from coordinate 8,826,070 downwards.
CTGAAAATTGCACACGACTGTTACCTGCAACTCTGTGAATAATAAAAAAACAAACCCCCAAAAAAACAAACACAAATTGCATCACAGTCAAGGTGTGCTGCTAATTAATGCACTTGTTTCATACATCCACCAGGATTTCAATACATCCTGGTGGAACAGTTCATGTAAACGTGTCAGCCCAGTGAACGCTTCTTTATTTGGAGGCACACTCGGGCCTCCATACAGGTTGCGTACACGTCGGCAGATCTGAGGCCAGTGTCAGAGTCACCGCTTGATAAGAGCCCGAGGAGTCGACTGTAATGCATTAAGGAATCAAATCAGATTTCTTTGATACAGTACAAATGAAGTATATTTGCTGTTTCACTACATCTACCAGACTGATTATTGTTCGTTACGCGGTGAGCAAATGCATTTACAGGACCACTGTTCTCTTTCAGCGACACACAGCAATCGTGCACGTTTTAGATTTTTTTTTTTTTTTTTATCAACTGCAGGCTGCACTGATGGATGTGGCAGATGCTGTGTTGTGGGCTGCATAAATCCTTTATAATCTGAATCCGATCCCACGGAGTGCCTCCTGCTTAGCGCTTTAACGCAGTCACACAGTCCATTCATCACCGAGCAGAGTCACACGGAGTGAAAGATTACATGCAAGAGAAAAAAATAACCCCCCCCCCCCCCCCCCCCAAAAAAAAACATACACAAAAAAAAAAACTCAACAAGTCACACGAAGGAGGAAGTGTAAAATGGCAGGACAGTTAGTCGACTTCACAGAACACCATTTCCCACCATGCAGTGCACGCGATCACCCCCTCCCCTCTTCTAATACGCACACACAAACAATTCACTCACATTCACTTCCCTGCCAGATGGGGATTCGGCAGCTAAGATTAGAAAGACGCCTCCGATTAAAGACAATTCTAATGTTATTACAGATAAAGCTGCACAGGCGGGATGGAGGGCTGCCGGAGTGACAGCTCAAGACGAGATTTACATTCCCCCTATCGCATGAAAAAGGTGACTTTGTACAATGACATGGGGGGTTGGCTGGAATGGGCTATAAATAGGGACACATTTTGCATCATCTGGGGTACAAATTCCTCATTGACAACACGTTATGGTGGCTGTGGAAAAGCACAGGAGAGGCCATCGGTCCATCAGCTTCATCATCTCTATAAAACCTTGAGTGCACACACACACACACACACACACGCACACACACACACACGGCTAAGCTACCTACAGCATCCACTGCATTCCGTACCTCTCATTATAAAAACACAACAGTGAAATGCATGAGATCCAATGTCATCCAATGACATTAGAGGAGTGGCTCAGTGAATATGTGCAGATGTGTGGCGTCGGGAGAGCGAGAAATGGTCTGAGGCAGAAACAAACATCGTGCAGTTTCAACAAAAACATCAAAATCTTTCATGTTCCCCCCCTGCCCTGTTTGTGTGCGTGTTCTTCACCTGCAGGTTTGTTACGCAGCCCGAAGGAGCTGTTTTCATTTTCCACAGGCCTGTTGTTGCAAGTCAGACCAGCAGCAGGATCTATAGGTCTATTTTTGTTTACATGGACTCATTATCAGCGCTGCAAATATGTGGCACCGTGTGCTGCAAAGCATCCTCTCTGCATGTCAGAATCCTCCTGATGGAGGGTCTACTCTGCTCTCACAGGAAGCACGAGCTACAACAGACATGAAAGCAAAAATTCCCTCGAGAAATATTGTAATTGTGGGTTGACAGCAACATACAGAGGGGCCTGCTTCAACCAGGAGGTCACCACGCATGTTACCTCAACACAATAGGACATGAATATCATTGTGATGTTCCCCCATTTGCCTTGTTGAATTGTTTTCTCCCAGTTTAAAAAAGGGTTTAGGGTTTAAACAGGTATCTATAGATGTGTCTGAACTGAGAATGTTGGGATGCCAAATAATGGAGGTAATGTTGAGCTTGTTGTGTGATGGCAAGCTCAGATAATAAAAGGAAGCAGGGTCTACCTGGGGATTACTGCCATATGGCAGTCAAAAGGCACTGGAGCAGAAAAGGGACAGTGGGTGAAGAATCCCTCCATGCCAAAATTGTCGCTGGAAATGAGATTTTAAAGCTAATTCGGTGGCGAATAGTCCATCGGCCGAGTCTGTGCACTGAGCACTCGGTACAAACATCTCCCCCCCCGCCACACACACACACACACACACCGAAAAAAACAACAAATAAACATGAAAATGAACGTGACAGCTGAGCAGACCCGAGGAGGGTGACCTGAGCTAATGAATACAGTGCCGAGACAAAAACAAAAGCGGAGTGTCTTTATTTCACGGCTGGAGCCAGCAGCCACAGTCATTCATTACAGGCTGCGCGTTCCTGTCGCACGGAGAAAGCTTCTGGAAAAGACAAAACACCAACACACAGCAACGTGCTCCACGGGGACATTTACATTAAATCAACCCGTTTCATTCACAGGTTGCCATCTAATTACTCACCTATCGTCACTGATGCCCCGGCTCGGTTTGTACTCCTGCGTTTCTGTTTTATTTCCCCGGTGTTGTCTCGTAGCTATTTCAAGGCGGACCTGTCGGGTCGCTGGTGCAGATGCTGACCAGAAGATATTTTTCACCTCAGTGTTGTTGATATTTTATTTATTTTTTATTTATTTTTAAATCTGCTGCCCCGATTCGCAGATGGTCAAAGGCTCTCCCAGTTTGTCTTCAGCTGACACTTTGCATGGAGGGTCCAGAGAAACTTTACTGTTTGACAACCCGGCGTATTTATACAGTGTGACTCGCCCACACGCCCGTGACGGCAGGGACTACTTTCTTCATGTTATAGTATCCGCTGCTGCTTTATTATGATGTTTTCCAGATAACGGTATCCGTGCACCTGCGTCGTTGCTGTCAGCAAATAATGAATAAAATCCCTATGGAGGATTTCCATTTTAATATTAACCCACATACAGAATTATACAACAAGATGAATAAACATGCCACCTTGACTCCACATTTTCTGCACAAGATGTCGATTCATATTCTTCCTCGAGAAGCTTCGACGCCTGAAACACAGAACATCAGGACGTTATTTTTCCTTATATGAGATCCAAGTTCACCCAACGGTCTCTAGTTTCATCGGCGGACGGATATTTGTAGTTCCCTACGGTGCTGAACAATTTGCTAAAAATATAAGTGGTGATAGCAACAGAGTCTCTATTGGCTGAGGTGGGGGAGGACCCTCGGATTATTGGGCTGCAGCGTCCATTCAGCCGCAGGGCTTGTGGGAAATGAAGTTCTTACCAGTAAATATTGTGTGGTAATGAGAATAGGCTATTAAACAAAGATACGTGCTTCAGCTGTTTGTTGACTCCAGGTTTACTATGCATTTACTCAATCATGATTTTTTGTCCACTCTATGAGTTTATAGTATCATAGGAGCTGCAGTATGATTTTCATCATCATCATCGTCATCTACCTGTTTACAGAATTAATCATCTTGAATTTTGTGAATTAAAACACACATTCCCAGATCTAAGGTTTACATGATCAAATTGGGAAGCCATAAACGTGAAATCTCTTTCTTTCTTTTCACACTTCACAAGGTGTAAAACAAAAATGATTTCAGGCGTGAGGTATTGACACAGCAGTACAGCAACACCATCATTTCTTTCAAGGACAGAGCGTATTGTTATCGTGTCATGTCTTGCAGGTAAAGAATATTTTTGATATAAGCTTGAGTTGAAAATGTCAACGTCTTAGTGGAACAAAAAAGTACAAAGTGAGCTGTTGAAAAATGCAGCCTACATCAATAATGTCCTTTATTTAACTTTTTTTTTTTTTTAAACACGATAGAGTTTCTTATTTTACATTAAGCTAAAAAGACATACTAATACATTATTCATGTATATGTATATATATCATATTAGAATAGAATAGAAAAATCACCTGTTCACCTCATTACATTAAAAACAAGACACATTCAAACATTTAAACATATTGTACAATAGGGGCTACACTAAAAGCACCCAGGTACTCTTTATTTAGGACTGAAATCAGAAAAAGAAAGATTTAAAGTGCTGTGAGCTGATAGCAGACTCGCTTCAAAAGATAGCTGTCCATACTGATCATGCATGGACAAACTATTTTCTATTGCCTAGATGTTCTTTATACTGTAGCACAGGAGACACTGTACCTTTGGCCTTGGGGGCAGCAGCTGAATGCAGTGTTTCAAAGGATGTGGTCCTGTGAGAAATTGCCAATCAAGATATATAATTTGAATTTGCTATTATTTCATGTGTCCCCCAGTGGTACAGGAAGTATGGAGAACCTTAAGGAAAGTAAGACACTGTAAGAATGCTCCATCAAAGTCCTGCAATTATTTCCTGAAGTACAATTACAAAAGTATCCAATTTTAAAGTAGGCCTACTCATTATGCAGCAGAATGCACCCTGACAGAGTGTTATTATGGCTTATTACTGGATTAGCATTAGGCTCCTGACGTGTCACTGTGTGACGAGCTTTCTAATGTTGTATCTGGTTGAAGTAGAGCTACTTTTAGCTCTAAGTCTATCTTCTTTGTATAAGGCTATCTATTTTATGTCATAAGGTTGGGTAATTTAATCATACATTTTATGAGATGACTTTATGTTTTGCAGCCGTAACTGTAAGTTAAATTACTGGTAAATAAAAAGTCACGCGTAAACTTAATTTTCAAAGATTCCAGAGAAAAGTTCAGAGATGACTTTAGGAAGGGAGAGATTACTGCTTTCTATATCTCATCACTGCATCTATGGAACAACAACAAGAACAACAACAACAACAATGACAATAACAATAACAATAACAATAACAATAACAACAATGTAGTAGGAGTAGTAGTAGTAATTATAATAATAATAATAATAATAATAATAATAATAACAATAATAATAATAACAATAATGAATTTATTTTAAAATACATGATATTTCAATTAAAGAGTAAAGTAACGGGCTGCTTAAGCCCATGACGTCACATCAGGGCGACAACTTTGTGAACAAAATGTCGTCTTACTGTTTGACTGTCAATAGGCTGCAGGTAAGAAAACGTTATTTTACATTTACAGAGCTGTTAAACGGCCTTGCTGTCGAGTGTATACGTGACAACGGATCTGTTCTGTCGTGTACTAAAGCCGCCGTCGCTTACGGCGGACCTACATCGGGTTAATGTGCAGTGGAGTGCGCAGCGAGCCGCTGCTAGTCGGGTCACAGTGTCCTCGTTTGACTCCTGATAGCAACGCATTGCAACGGTTTTAAACGACGTCTGACCCGACAGCAGGCAATAGTGTATCTTTTAATTGTTAAAAACAGTATTAAAGTTAGTCTACACCAACTGAATAACGGATATAAACGGCCCTATGCGCCGTGTTGTTTGCAAGGTGATCGCAAGGTTACGAAATAGTCTTAATGCGCACTTAATGACAGTTCACTCCTGACAGCTGAGACTGACTCACAGCGGTGTGTTTATGGCCTTGTGGTAGGTAGTGGACCAAATCACAAAGGAAATGTTTATTTTAAACAGCACAGGGCCTTCGGTAAGGAAGTTTCTACACAAATATGTAAACAGAATAAAACATGCTGCTCGTAAAATAACTTGCGAGCTACATCAATTTGAATTTTACAGGCATTTTTTATACACCTGATTTTTTTTTTATTATTCAGAGTGTGCCATTAAAGCACATGACTGTAAAAACGGTCATGTTCTGTTTATAAGAAGCACACTTAGGATTGGTGTCTGCTGGGTGAGGTCTTGCATTTCTTTATTATTTCTGTTTAGTCACTGTCCATCGACATGTTTTTATTGATAATTCAGAATACAAATAAACAAAGAAACTATTCTCACAGATTATGTCATAAGCACACATATGAACATCAACATCTACATCCGTTGTTCCGATCAGAAAATAGGCCTACCATATGGTATGGTTTGGCACACCAAACTCAGCTGCTCAGTACTGTGTCAGTGAGTTACAGTTTTGCCACATCATAGTGTCAGTCTTCTTTAGGGAGCTGTGTAAATCCTTTAAACACACCTGGATATGGTTTGTTTGACTAAATCACCATCCTCCTTATTTACAGTAGGCAATCACAATAATTATGATCATTTGAGTGCAGCAGGCTATCCTTTGTGAAATTTTTATATAGAATATGTGTCAAATTGATTTGCAGATGACAAGTACAGGCATCAAGGAGCTGTTATGCTTCCAATAAGGATTGTACAAACTGTATGTGTGTACCTGTAGTGCTCATTCATGGTAAACAGTGTAGTAGGGAAATGTTGAATCCATTCAGTGTGTTAGCAACAGTGTAGTGGGTGAGGCTAGCCCTTGTAATATGAGCTCTATAAACTTAGACCTAGTTTGTTATGAGCACAGTGATTTTCCACTGAATAGCAACACTGAAGGACTGATATTATGCAAGCGAGTCGAACTGTTTGAAAGATTTTCCCTTGTTAATCATCAATCATCAGACATGTTTAAATCCAGTCCTATAATGGCTTCCTTTGCTGGCAGAAGACATCAACTCGTAAAAACTTGATATGTTAGATTTAGTCTAATGCTGGCCTTTTGACAGTTTCATGCAGTATTTATATATAATGTATTTTACCGCGTAATAAAGTATACATTGCACACTTGAAGCACATTATATATATATTGAAATATATTTCTATAATGCTTTGTATGCAGAGATAAGTGTCAGTCTGTTGTTGTTGTGGCAGGAGGGTTTGGACAGTATTTTGACAGCCTTTTTTCTTTATTAGCACTAACAATATCCTGAAAAGACACAATTTTTAAACAATAGCTTCTCTTCTGTATTTATTGACTTTTTTTGTAACAAAATGGCTGTTATTAACGTGGCAAAGCAATGATAGAAATGTGTCCTAGTGTTTTAACAAAGGCTGTTGGATGACTTTTGTTGTCAGCTGGTGTAGCTGGAGTGCAATGAGAGAAAATAAACTGAATAAACAATAAACAATCAATGAAAATAAGCCACGTTTTGCTCCAATACTGGGCTTGTAGGGAGACGTAAGACTTTCAAGGTTGTCTTTCTGAATCAATGGATGTGTCGGACCACACTGACTGAACCATTTATAACCAAATGGAGGAATCTTCTATTGTATGTCTGTAGATCACATTTTTATTGGTCCCACTTGCAAGGCAGGATAACTGTCCTTACATGTGGTCCAATTCTTGCACTATTTATTTTCCTTTCTTTCCTCTGCCTAGTTGTTATATGTCTCAAAACCTCACGTGTTAGCCCTAAACTGTACATAACAATTGTTTATGGTGTTCCCACTCAAAACGGTATTCTGTTTCCTCTGGTCTAGCTGGCCCTTGGAACCGGGGCGAGGCGACTTCATGTCTCTGCAGCTTTCAGCGCCAAGGCCAAGGTGGCCATGAGCCGCTTTGAGCCGAGCACCAGCATTAACTATGGGAAGATGCACGAGAATATCAACATTGTGCGCAGGAGGTTAGCAGTTGCCCTTCTTAAAAATAAACATAAACATATGCAGAGTGCTTGCTGATTGCAGTTTGGCTCATGAGGAATGGCTGGTGTTCATTATAGCTGCCCAGTAAATCATGTGACATTTACAGTGTTCACTTGTCAGGGCCAGCAAAGCCCTGTGAGCTAACTTTGGATGACCTGTTGTTCCCCTCTTACTAAGTTTACCACATACTGCAATCCAGGAATAGGAATGGCCTTTTGGGTAGCTATTATATGACTGTCAGTTACATGAACAAATCGTTACATGATGTGTTAAATAAAGTATATTAGTAAATACGGTATTTTCCAAAAGTGAAACACAGAAGGACACTGCAGCAACACTCAAATATAAAGTAGATGTAAGACTTTTTTAGCCAAACTGTCAAAGCCTTTGTATTAGTAGCTACAAACAATCTTTTCATTTATCTGCCCAACCAGGCTTGGCAGGCCTCTCACTCTGTCGGAGAAGATTGTCTATGGTCACCTGGATGACCCAGCAGGGCAGGAGATCGGCCGCGGCCGCACCTATCTGCGCTTGCGTCCAGACCGTGTGGCGATGCAGGATGCTACCGCTCAGATGGCAATGCTTCAGTTCATCAGCAGTGGTCTGCCCAAGGTGGCAGTTCCCTCCACCATCCACTGTGATCATCTGATTGAGGCTCAGATCGGTGGAGTTAAGGACCTGCAGAGGGCTAAGGTGAGAACAGACAGATGGAACATTGATGGAGTATGGCACACTGGTCATTGGTTTAGATGTTTCATTGGCAGATGACGGACAAAAACAAAACTAAAAAAACAAACTAGGTATGGATGTGGTTGCGGAGGCAGCAGCCGGAGACATTTATCTTTGAGCACAGTAGATCCCATGGTTTGGTTCAAAATCTGACAGTTTGATCAAATTGTCTGTTTAACCAAATGCTTTGAGGTCAGGTTGAATAATGCTCGCAGCCGAGTTTATATCTTTCATGGTTATGTAAGGAAACTCATTTTATGCAAGCCCTAACTCTTCACTAATTATTCTTAACACAGGAAGTGAATGAGGAAGTGTACAACTTTCTTGCAACTGCTGGTGCCAAATATGGAGTTGGCTTCTGGAAACCAGGATCAGGGATTATCCATCAGGTACAGTTCACTGATTTATAATTTAATAAGGATGCAATAAATTGCTTTTAAACCTATTAAATGAAAGATATTTGCATCTTTATAGATTCTGGACTTTTTCATTGAGGAAAAGCAGATTTAATTTTAAGACTTTTTTACTTGTGATTGAACGTTATGATTGAGGCCATACCAGATTATTATTTAACCCAGAATATTTGTGTGTGTCTTTAAACATGGGGATCTTTAGTCAATTCTTGTTAGTGAATTTGCATGCTAATACACTGCCTGCAGTAATAAAAACCTGTTTCTAAAAAAGGACATTTCCAGAGAGCTTTTCTATTTTGAATAGCTGTCGAAAGACATTTTAAGTCCCATAGAAAAAATGTGTGACTGACTGTGAATGGCTCTTTCTTTGGACAGATCATCCTGGAGAATTATGCTTACCCTGGAGTGATGCTGATTGGTACAGACTCCCACACTCCCAATGGCGGCGGCCTGGGAGCAATATGTATTGGAGTGGGTGGAGCTGACGCCGTTGATGTCATGGCTGGAATCCCTTGGGAGCTTAAGTGTCCTAATGTTAGTTCTCAACATCTGATATCTTGCAAATGTATTTAAATTTTCGGTTTGACCCAGATTTTAGCCACTAAATGTCTCCAAGAATGTCTCTGTCTGTGTTTTTCCATTTGCTTAAGCATGTGTGCATTTTTTCCATCAGGTGATTGGAGTGAGGCTGACGGGAGCCCTTTCTGGCTGGACCTCTCCAAAGGATGTCATCCTGAAAGTGGCTGGCATCCTGACTGTGAAGGGCGGCACTGGAGCTATTGTGGAGTATCATGGACCTGGAGTCGAATCCATCTCCTGCACTGGTTAGGATGAGAAATATGGCAAGACTTGAAACACAAAAAGTCAAAGAAAAAACATGACAGCTTCAACTACCATGCACATCTTGCTTGAGTAGATAATACATGTCTCACATTAAAGCAGTATATTTTGCTCTAAAGGTAAAATGACATTTTTTCAGGAATGGCCACTATTTGTAACATGGGTGCTGAGATAGGAGCTACTACATCTGTGTTCCCCTACAACCACCGCATGAAAACATACCTGGATAAGACCGGTCGTGGAGGTCAGTTTCTTACCATTAGTTTTTGTATGTTTAGTCTTTACTTATCGTGTCTGTATTCCAACTTTGTCTTTTTTAAATCCCCCCCCCCCCAGAGATCGCCTCTTTGGCTGATCAGTTCCAAGATGACTTGGTCCCAGATAAAGGCTGTGAATATGACCAGCTCATTGAGATTAACCTGAGTGAGGTGAGTCAAAACACCTCTGCTGTTTGCTATGTGATGCACTACATTACTGTCGGCATGTGTCAAATCCATACTGAATACTAATTATTCACAAGAAAATCAACATACGTCGCTGTATATGCCAACAGGAAATTCTCCAATAAGTGCTTAGGATGTCAAAGTCTATCAAACAAATGGCAAATCTCATACTCTCTTTCTGAAGCTGTTTCACCATCTAGCACACATTATTTTAATTTTTCCAGCTCTGAGCAGCTTTTTCATCTCCTTTGTGCATTTAGAATTAAATCAATCGACGGCACACTCAAATATTAAACCTACTTTGTATGCATAATGTCCAGATATATAATTGAGTATAATTGATTTTGTTGCCTCCCTGGTGTGAATTCACAACATACTGAAACCTGTCTAGAACTAGGATGTAGACTGGATTTGGGACACACTGGTGAAGGCAAGAAAACATTTTTTATATAGCACATTTCATAACCAAAGGGAACTTTAAGTAACGCAGGGGAAAACATGATAAAAACAATTTAAGCATGTCAAGAAATGCACATACAATAAAAGCAATAACAGCAAAAAGGCAAAAGCACACACAATAAAAACAAAAGACAAGCTAACAAGAAATACAAATCAAATTGATTAAAAGCACTAGTAGACTGGCATCTCTTTACCTTGGACTTTAAAGTAGTCAGCAGGTGTCAGATGTTATGAGGCTGACTTTGTTGTCATTGTGGTGTGCTTGTGTGTGTGTGTGTGTGTGTGTGTGTGTGTGTGTGTGTGTGTGTGCGCGCACATACAGTTATAATTAAGTTATGGAGAAGATGCTTTGATTCTAGTTTGGATCTCAGTGCTGCTCAAATATGTGAGCTTTGTTAAGGCAAACATTTCAACATAGAAACCTGCTTGTTAAAGCATTCATTAGCTTAATGAATAACTGAGGTACTTTGCGGGTGACCAAGGTATTTTTTTTTTTTCTCAATTGTGAAAAATGCTCATTAAAATTTCCCTGAGCCCATAGTCTTCAAATTGCCTCTTTTCTTTCCAACCAAGCATCAATGAAAAAGAAAAGCAGTAAATTGTCACATTTAACAAGCACTATTCATTTACTGTAATAATTTTGCTTTTTCCAGTTTTGCATCATGTGGCTATGATGGTGCATGAAGCAGCTTAAGTGCTTATTAGTGTTTCCTCTTTTGAAAGTTTCCAGATTTAGAAACTAGTATTTATAGCACACACAACCATGTCCCACATTACCCCTAGCATCACTGTGCCTCATTATACTTTGTTCCACTCCTCCTTCTCTAACAGCTGAAGCCCCACATCAACGGGCCCTTCACCCCCGACCTGGCCCACCCTGTGTCAGATATCGGGGCTGTAGCTAAGAAGAGCGGCTGGCCCCTCGAGGTTAAAGTTGGTCAGTGACACAGCTGTATTATGTTTCAGTTTTTCTGTATTTTTAATGCTCTGTCTAATGAAATTTGATATTTCTTTCTTTGTTCCTACCAGCCATATTATTGACCAGATATGTTCAGATCACATTACAGCCCTGTCATATGATCTTCCAATGTGGCCTACCAGAACTAGTCGCTGATGGAATAAGTAGAATATAATTAGGACAATCAAGATATATAATCACAGACCTGCTCATCTTTTGTGCCTTGTCCTATCAAGCAGTCTTCCTCTTATTTCATTTGCAAGCTGTGTTATTAATGATGGATAAGTACTTCCAATCTGCCACTGTAACTGTATACGCCCTCACTGTATTTTCCCTGTGCTCAGTTCCCCTCTTACAAACACTGAACTTGTCTCTTGCAGGTCTGATCGGCAGCTGCACCAACTCGAGCTACGAGGACATGGGCAGAGCGGCCTCTCTGGCCAAGCAGGCTCTGGATAAAGGTCTGAAGTGCAAGGCCCAGTTCACAGTCACTCCTGGATCTGAACAGATCCGCGCCACTATCGAGAGGGATGGATATGTGAGTCTTCGTTTTTACTTAAGAGAATTGTACACTTTATACACTTGTGTTTGTTGCAGGGAAGAATTTATTTAAATTCATGTTGTCCCACTTTCAGACCAAGATCCTGAGTGATGTGGGTGGAGTCGTACTGGCCAATGCTTGTGGGCCCTGCATCGGGCAGTGGGATAGGTATGAACCATTTGGAAGGGCTAATAGTGTGACACTGGCAGCGGGCTTGTGTCAGTTGATTAATCTCTTCTAACAACAATTTCGGTCCAGAGCTAAATATCTTGACAATCGCTAGCCAGATTGCCCTGATTTTATTGAGACGTTTTCCCAAAGACAATGATTGCTTACAACTTTCAGATCAGTATTTCCACTTTACCAACAATGGTTCATTAAAAGGAAGGACAGGAAAGGAAGACAAATGTCAAAATTTACAATTTCACACTTGAAAAACAATCTAAAGACAATCATTGGCACGAAAACAGGGAGCAAGAACTATTTACAATTTTGGACACTTGATAAACTCTACCATCAGGCCAAAATGACACATTTTACATACAATTTATCTCATAACATTATAACAGATTGCCATGAAATTTGCAAAGTACATTAGGGCTTTCAAGAGAATGAGCCCTTGCCATTGTAGCCATGGCCTTTCCTGTAGTGAGACTCTAAGAGCAGGAAAACCACGAGTTTGTTGTTCGATCCACCACTTTCATATTGTTAGATGTAATGAACACTGCAGCTTCTGAGGGCCACTGGCAGTGAACTGATTTGTATCAGGTGGCTTACAATATAGAATTACAAAGTAAAGTCTGAAGATTCATTGGAAAACTCCTCTGAGCAAAGCAGGTAAAACAAGATGATTAACATGCCTTGTTCTTTGACTTTTTACAGAAAGGATGTGAAGAAAGGAGAGAAGAATACTATTGTCACATCCTACAACCGAAACTTCACTGCCAGGAATGATGCTAACCCTGCTACTCATGCTTTTGTCACTTCTCCTGAGGTAAGAGGTACCGCATGAATACATTAAAGTATGTGCTTAGCTATTCATCATTACATTGGCATCAATGCTTACAGTAGCTCTTATATGCAGCTCAGTGAATCTTTTGGTATTCTTTTGCACAATTTTTGTCCACTAATGTTGGTGATCTTAATGTACACATCTAAACTAGGGCTGCAACTAATGATTGTTTCCATCATTGATTGATCTGCTGATTATTTTCTGGATTAATCAATTACTTTTTGGTCTGTAACACATAATATACTAGTGAAAAATGTCCATCCCAGTTTCACAAAGTCCAAGGTTATGTTTTTAAAATGTCTTTTCAATTTAATATGATGTAAAACAGGGAAAAGCAGCAAATCTCTTTATCTGAGAAGTTGAAAACAGCATGAGAAATTGCTTTAACACCTAGTTTTTAATGATTGGTGATTATTTTTCCTTCAGTCAACTAATAGATTAGTCGACTAATTGTTACAAGTCTAATCTAAGCACATTCAACTGTTGCCTAATGCCTATTATGTAATTCAATGTAGATTGTCACTGCCATGGCTATCGCCGGGACCCTCGACTTCAACCCAGAGACTGACTACCTAACTGCACCTAACGGAGAGAAGTTCAAGCTGGAACCCCCCACCGGTGATGAGCTGCCCTCCAGAGACTTTGACCCGGGCCAGGACACCTACCAGCACCCTCCATCTGAGGGACGCTCAGTCAAGGTGATTTTTTTCTGTTTTCTTTTACAATATCTAATATCGATGGTACTGAAACAGACTTTTAGTGAGGTGAGCATCTTCTGTCATGATCCAATAAGAGTTTGATCCTGTTAATGAAAGACTAAGGAAGTGTAAACTAACAGTGTGATCGGGGCTTCAGAAATGTCTGATGTGACAGAGTTTAGACAGAAAATGTTTTCTGGTCTTCAAATAAAAATTCAGTTTGATCTGGAAGCTGTTTGCCCCAGTGTTGTTGTGAAAAGAGTTTTTGCAGAACCTTTATGTCTAACACTGATTCGATGTTGTTCAGGTGGACGTAAGTCCCTCCAGCAATCGTCTGCAGCTGCTGGAACCCTTCGACAAGTGGCATGGAAAAGACCTGGAGAATATGAGAGTCCTTATCAAGGTGAGTAGGAGACATAAGGAAAGTTGTGGTGGATATGCAAGTAATGGAGAACTAGTAGAGCTGAATAACATCTTAAATGTACCTTCAGACCATTGGGTGACACATCATATGAAAAGATTTTAAATAAACCAACAATGAAATGATGTTACCAAGACCCAAGCCTGATCTAGCTTATTCGTCAGATTGTCATCCCTTTGATCATCATTAGCTTCCACGAAGTGGTTGTCTTCCTGAGATGCTTATAAATATAACAACCGCAAGCAGTACAAATTAAAAATTGATTACATTGAACAAGGGCACTTGAACAACTAATGTATTCAGTGGGAAAGGCTGTGGTTGATGCTGAGATGCACAGACAGGGTAGAGAAGTTGAAAAGTGACTGAAACTCTACTGAATTAAGGGCACTGAATAATTGTGCTTCATCACAAGTGAGCTGCACAAACTAAAATTAACAAGAGTGGCTCACTACCTAGTTTTCTGACTTCCTTCCTCACTCTCTTATATATCATCTGGTATTTTCAGTGTTTCCCCTGAAGTTCTAGCAACTAGAGACACAGCTCACCAAAATATATAACGTACTGTAAGTCCAGTAGTTGTTTGACATTTTGCCTTTAAATAGCTGTTGTTATATTTATATTATATATTTATTTCCTTACCCTCTGCATCTCCTGCAACTCCCTGTTCTTTCGTTTCCTCTGCTGCTGTAGGTAAAGGGAAAGTGCACCACTGACCACATCAGTGCTGCTGGGCCCTGGCTGAAATTCCGTGGCCACCTGGACAACATCTCCAACAATCTGCTGATTGGTGCGGTCAACATCGAGAACAATGCCGTCAACAAGGTCAAGAACCAGCTGACAGGAGAGTACGGAGGTGTCCCTGATGTGGCCCGCCACTACAAGGTGAGTTTGACGGTGGCTAGTGTCTGATTATTTGTTTTACCTTTCTACTTTAAATTGACTTAAATGGCACATATACCATTATCTATAAACACTCAGTTGCCAGTTTATTAGATACACCAATGCAAAAGTAATGCTGTCCAGTGCAATAAATCCTACCTTCATGAAGGTTTTAATGTTCAATTTGATGGTTGTAGTTTGTGATACTATCAAACTGTTATTTAGCCTACCCTTATTGATTAAAAGTGGCAGGACAAAATAACAGAAACACCAGTCTGCTTAATGCAGTGCAATTCAATCGGTTTCAACAAAAACTACCCTGACAGCACTTTACATTTGTCCTTTGTCTTGACTGTATAATCCAGGCAAATGGAGAAAGCTGGGTGGTGGTTGGAGACGAGAACTATGGAGAGGGGTCCAGCAGAGAGCACGCTGCCCTCGAGCCACGTCACCTTGGAGGACGTGCCATCATTGTCAAGAGCTTTGCCAGAATCCATGGTGAGTTTCAGGGGAACAAAAGAAAAAAATGTGCAAACATCAACAGGGACAATCTGGCTCCCCTGGAATCATGTAATGTTGTTACGCTTAGACTCAAATTGTACATTTATTTTCTTTGTGAAAGTTATAGGCAGCAAAGAAAAACGTTAATGTTAATAGTTGTATGCTGATGAAGGTTCTCAGTCATCCAGGTGATGGTAATTCTAAGTGCTGTATTGTAGGCAACTGAACGTTTCAGTGCCTTGAAGACGTTTCACCTCTCATCCTAGGGACTTCTTCAGTTTTAACTAACCGAGGGGAGTTGCAGTTTTCAAACTCTGTGTGGGAGTGTCCTTACAGAGTCATCAAGGACACGCGTGAGCTCTGAGTTTCAGAGTCGCCTTCATGTGGGTTGCTAGGGCTAGCTGAGCCCAAGAGTGTATGCTTGTAAATCTGTCTAGGGAGGGAACTCGGTACTGCAGTACAGCATTGTAGGTGGGTGATAAATAGTGTCTTAGGCCACCTCCTCTGTTCAGCAACGATCGTTTCAATTTGACATAGATGGATTCTTTACTCCTCTTTCAAACAATCTGTCTTCTCCGGCCAACATGTTTACATGTTTTATCTCCTTCAGATGTAAGTGGACAGCAGAGTCTTGTCCTGAGGAGTTGGCCCTCCTGTGTTGTGCCAATCATGTATGGAGCAGTTGTTTTGTCTCCCCAATGTACACATCTGTGCAGTCAAGGCTTCATTGAACAGTATAAACTACATTACTTTGTTTTACTATCTTAATAGTTGTGATTGGGTTCAAAGCAGCTGATGGTTATTTAGTCTGGCATGTGTACAGTCCTGTCAGCAAACAGATGTCTCCAGTAACATCTTGGAGATTCTCAGAGTTTTTGAGTCCATCACTGCTAGTTTGATGTGTATGAAAAAGAGTGACAGATTAAAGGAAAAAAACAACAACAGTGTCTTAGTAAAGGGGTTTGGCCAGCATATGCTGCCAGAAAAGCTCCAGTGTGCACTAGCAATTATTCTAAAAGTCTCTGAACTCTACTGGATGGAGATATTCTCGTTTGGTGTTGTGGTGGAGAGCTTTCCAACACCTCTGACAAAAACCTCCCTCGTGTGCTCAACTGGGTTGAGATCTGGTGTCTGTAAAGGCCATAGCATATGATTCTCATCATTTTCATACTCATGTTTGGATCCTTGTGCCTTGTGGATCGAGGCATGGTAATCCTGGAAGAGACCACTGTGAACAACTTTGTAATGATTTGCAGTCAGCCTACCCTGTAAAGTGACTTAATCCAAACCCCGCCAGCTAAATGCTTCTCACTTACATGGAAGGATCTATATTTGTTATACTTTTCCCCTCATTTATTTTGATTTTTCCTATAATTTGTCACCTGTCTGCAGGTGGCTGGAAGTGTGTAAGTGGGTAGATGAATGTCGAAGTTTTGTTGATTTCATTTGTGTGAAAAGATTTCCTCTTTATTTCCAGAAACACACAAAATAAATGCTGTTGCGTGTAGTTGATACAGTTTACATAGCTTTGTACAAGTTTAGATTTCCACCTGTATAAATTAAGTCTAAATGGAACATCCAGTTCATCATGAGAACTGGTTCTTATCAATAACAGCCAGACATACATACTCCTGTGCATTCTTCCCCATGACCTTGTATTGCTGTGTAACAGATACACTCCTGTGAGACAAAGAGCCCCTCTCTGGTTACCTCAACGAAGTGCAGACAGATAGATAATACAGAGTCGTTGTCAAACCTCCATGTCTGATATTTACATATTTATTACCCCCTTCCAGAGACTAATCTGAAGAAGCAGGGCCTGCTGCCTCTGACTTTTGCCGACCCCAAGGACTACGACAAAATTCGCCCCGATGACAAGATTTCAATCACCGGACTGAAGTCCTTTGCTCCCGGCAAGGTGAGCTATATTCTCCTCTAATAAAACATGGATCTTCAGGACAGCCTTGCTTCTCTAAACATTATATTGAAGAAAAATAAATGACTGACACATGATCTTGTTTGCCTCCTGCATCCTCCGCCAGCCCCTGACAGCTGTGATCAAGCACAGCGATGGCAGCCAGGACTCCATCTCACTCAACCACACCTTCAATGAGACGCAGATTGAGTGGTTCCAGGCTGGCTCCGCCCTCAACAGGATGAAGGAGCTCCAGTAACTGGTGGGAGAGGAGGGAGGCGGGGTCTGTAGGGGCCCTCGAGGGGCCTTGGATTGGGTTAAGAAGGAAGAAAGGGAGAGATGTGGGCCTAGAGAGCGGCTTAGTAAAGAGGAAGAGACGATGTGTGTAAAGGAGATAGTAACCAGACTAATGTTGATTTAGGGACAGTTGTGGTTACGGTCAGTGAAAGAAAGAACACACTCGCACACACACACACAAACACACAATGTCGCTGTAAAGATGAAAAGCGCACACACACAGACATACACTCTAGCACATCCATGCACATGCACAGACAGGATTACTGTGAAAGCGCGACAGGCAGATATATTGCACTCAATGCACTCAGACAGGCACGCATAACCACAGCTTGGCAGTGTGTGTCTCTGTTAAAGGCAGCGTTGTTCATCCTGGCAGCACTCCTCAGTTTAAAATCAGATTTATCAAGATTCTCCGTTCATTGAGAGTCACCCTGTTGCATTCAGCTGACTGTTTCTTACACAGCCGCACACTCTCCCTCCATTGAACGGGGTGATAATTTATTCTTTTTGTGACAGGTGAATTTCTCTAAAGCGAAAGTTGTCACCAAAAGTAATTCAAAGCTTCCCTCTAGAGAAAAAGGCAGGTTGGAAGCAGCATAGCAGCACTCATTATACAACATACTGTATAACATATGAAATGACTGTATCTAACGGTATACGAACCTGATTCAGACCCCGAATTTATAAACCTACCTACAAAATATCCTAAAATAAAATTGATCTTTTATGACTTTAACTGCAAAATCCACACCAGCACCAGACCATTCCTTTCCTCCATTTCACCTCCCTCATTAATGTTCGTCACAGTAGTTTCCATCCAAACAGCTCAGTAAGCTGACTGAGTTGTTCAACTCGCGTGAATGCACTTTTCCTTCATCATGTCCAGACCCATCCGTCACCTGAAGAGCACGTTTTCCACGCATTATCTATAATTATTTATGATTGACCAAATCGTCCGTCATCATACCGAGCTGCTGGGTTTGTAGCTTTCTGATGCCATTATTAACAAATGTTTCCTCACTTGCTATAGATTGGAGCCACATTGTAAAACTAACTACCACGCTCACTAATTGACTGTAAGCGGGGTCACTAAGATTAACCAGCCCCAGCACTGTCATGGTGCAACTGTAGCGCGCCACCTTGTTTTCACTCAGTCTGAGGTGTTTTTCATGCTGCGGTGGTTCACTCCGGTACATTTCAGCCAACACGTGAATCTGTGTTGACTCCCAGCTGCTCGTCCTGTGCCTGCCTGCTCATTCTCTTGTCTTTTTTGCATGATATAACAAACCCATTGTGAGAAAACTTTCCTGTTTATTTACTTGTCTCCGACTGGGGCGACAAACCACAACACGTACTGCCATTGTGTTAGTGCTAGCCTTGCAGTTTTTTCTTTCCATCTGTGTGCATCTTTGTCGTGTGTGTGTGTGGGTGGTGTGTGTGTGTCTGTGGGTGGTGTGTGTGCATGTGTATGTGGTGCGTGATTGTTATCAGGTTAACATCAGTCTGTGTTGGCATCTGTCTGTCCCTCTTTGCTCATCCTGTCGCTCTCTTCGCTTTGACCAGGCTGGTTCATGCAGTCCAAACCACAACCTGATACGTCTGGGCAAACAGGCATTTGCAATCAGATGTTGAAGCTGCACTGGGCAAGATTTTCAATGTAAACTACGACGTGACGTATAGACACAGGTAATCTTCTGTGCCCATAGGAAATTGCAGCATAACAGTGTGATAAAACAGCCGGGATCGTCCTCTGTCCAAAAAAAACCTCTGCACTTCACAGATTGCTTTTTTGTGTCTGTGATCAAGTTTTCCTTACTATCATCTGGAGCTGCCGGAGTGTGAAATTGCCTGGTGTAGCTGTAATGGGAGATGACGGGCTGTGTTTGCCTTTGAGTTGAATGTTATTTCAGGTTGAGGTTTGGTCTGCCATAACACGAGAAGGTCTGCCGTCTTCTTACTCAAACATACGCACAATCTAGTGTCCAGATGCCTGTACACTAGCACTTTGTAGAGTTAGAGAAGTAGTTTTAGCTGTGCTTTACCACGCTTCCTTCATCCTTTGCAAACATTTCACTCCTAAGCATACATCTCTATTGTGTGTGACTCTATAGGACTGACATACAACTTGTAACATTACTGATAAACGAGTTTTCAGACAGTAGAACATTTTGTTTCAAGATCATTCTTTTACTCGCGAATCTCGCCATGATGTATACTTAGTATGCGCCGCTGAAACAGTTTGATTATATATTTTTGTGGTCCTAGGGAGCTTAGAGGTCATTGCTTCTGTGTTTTATGTAGGAGTATTGCTTGTCCTCTTCAATTCTCATCATCCTTGAAAAAAAAAATC
This sequence comes from Sparus aurata, assembly GCF_900880675.1. Taxonomy (NCBI): domain Eukaryota; kingdom Metazoa; phylum Chordata; class Actinopteri; order Spariformes; family Sparidae; genus Sparus; species Sparus aurata. The sequence goes on along the minus strand of NC_044209.1, from coordinate 8,806,089 downwards.
CGTCACTTCTTCATTCTGCTGACTAACAAGTAAAAACCCTTAATAATTACTGTTCCTAAGGTAAATCCCTATGTACTGAAAAGTAACAGTTTGGACCTTTGTGTAAATGATGTGATATAAAGCTGCACTTTGTATAGGGGTGTGTATATAAATGATAAATCATTATTTAGATATATATATGAAAAGAGAGAGAGAGTAAGAAACATTGTGTATGCTGCCTGTCTAAATGAGAGCTGTTAACTGTGTGACCTCTTGTAACAGTATTTAAACTGAAACTCCAGTAATGTAATGGTTTCACAAACAAGTTGACATGTCGATTGTGGGTTAAATGAAAGCACATACATTGAGCTGTACCTGTTGGTTGCAGTTGGGCTTTGACAATGAAAACTGATGTGTTACTTTTCGGAAAGAAAATACTCAAACTAGTTTTGATTTTGTTCAGATCATCTGGGACAGAAATCATTTGAAAGAGCAGCTGCCCAACTTTTAAGACTTCGACATTAACGATTCCATATAGGGGTTATCTATTCATATGTCATCAGGTTTGAAGCCCTCATTGAGCCCAGCACTTTGTTATTTCAACACTCCTCATCAGATTTACTGCCAAAGATGCCTAAAGGATAAAGTGAGATATAAAGAAATGATGGTTATTGTGTTGAAAAATGACTCATTATTATGGGACCCTTCATCGAAACGATTTGTCCATCCTCACCTGGTTATGTACACGGTGTTGTTTGCTACGGCATTCACCAGAATTAATGGTTCTTTTACTGGTTCTAGTACTGATTCATGTGATCATCCTCTGTCTCCTGTCAGCACATCAAAATAACCACTTGTGAAGCAGTTTGCTTATACTGTGATGTAAGAAAATGCTTTGTTCTCCAGGCATTGAGTTTTAAAACCGCTACTGTAAAGTGACAAAACGAATTATGTTGTGTATGAACGCATGCCTATTGTGTCATTTTGTACTCAGGTGTGCTCTGTTTGGTCAGGCTTCCTCTGATGTGTCTGAAAAATCAAATTTTCAACACGCTTCATTCAAGCAGATGTCCTCTGATAGTGATGATTCCCCTCACACTCCTGTTTCAGCATTAAACTTGATTTTGTAAATGTAGATGATAGATTAATAAAGATTTAATTCTGGCGTGACTGTTTTTGTGTTATTCATTGTTCGGTGATTGTCAGTATGGTTGTGTTACAGTAGAGATTTGGCTGCTGACGATGGCTTGGCTTGTGAATGCTGCCTTCAAGTGCTCTTTGTAAACGCCACCCTGTTATCAAGTCTTTGTCATACAGTATGGACAATAGCACTCTTACATTTATTGTATTATCCGTTTTTCTATTTTTAACCGATACTGTTCATCTCATCTCATTAATGCTCAGATATACTTTCAAAACAAACTTCTGAACACTATATATATAGATCCTGTATAGATTATTTTCAGGGCTCATCTGGGAAGGATCTAGGATCAATACTGTATATACTGTGCTTGCCATTTTATTCTCCTTCAGATCAGAGAAAATACTTTTCCCACTGTGTTTACACTGCAGGAAAAATATTACTAATGTTCTGATTACTATCATGGAATGTGTTATTCACCATATCAAAAGTGGGATAGAAGTGAATATAAGTAATTCAGATGATTATTCCAGGGACAAATTCATAAACAAAATAAATCTTAAGTGGACTGTCAGCTGATTTGTTTTTTTAGACTTGACTATTTTCCCTTTTTGTTGTAAATACAGTTTACCAAGTATTTTGGTAATAACATTTAGTAAGTTATTTAATTAAAAACTGTATATGTAATGTATAGAAAAACAAATAATACAAAAAAGACAAAAAAATTAAATTAACAAAGAAAGGTAAAAACAGTCCACGACGATAATTTGAACAGTTATGTTTATTTAAACAGTAATGTAACCAAACACACACATATATCTTTTTTTCTCTATGCTAACAAAATGATTCAATAGTTTAACATAAATGTTAAATTCCTACAAAAATGTAAAGGTTTTGCACCAGAAGATGTGCAGCTATGTTCATGATATATTAGATACTGACAAGATACTATTAAGATCTATGGAATAATGGAAACCAAATAACACTTTTTGGAAATACAAAGAAAAATCGTTATAACAACGATTGCGCTTTAGGAATGTGCACTGTCCCTTTAAGTGTTGCGACATGTCGTAAAATCTCACTGTCGTAAATAATCACGTGGAGACAACATGGATGCTTCAGAGTCTGCAGCAGAGTGTCAGACTGTCAGTGCTGCACGTCTTTAGTTAGACTGTGAAGAGCTGTTGGCGTTTTTCTCCGCTGTGGGAAAAACAGCAAATGTTGTCCTGAAAACAGACGACAGCTCAGCGCGGCTGTATGTGTATACATGTGAATGCGTGTGTTTGTGTATGTGTGTGAGAGTGTGTGTCTGCCCACAGTCTGACAGCAGCACTCTGCATCATGTTCGTGTTGGTGGAGATGGTCGACACGGTCAGGATCCCTCCGTGGAACTTCCAGAGACAACTGAACGACGCTATAGCAGAGGAGCTAAACAAGAAGCTGGCCAACAAGGTGTGTGTGTGTGAGAGAGGGGAGAGAGAGGAGAGAGAGAGCGGGAAAGAGAATGCCAGGTGAAAACAAGTCAACTTATTATTGTTATTGTTATTATTATTATTATTATTATTATTATTAGTTTAAGTTTAGTATTATTTTAACTCCTTTGTAATACACGAGAGACCTCAGTGCAGCAGAAGAAAACAGCACCGGAAACGGTCCAGAGCGGCGAGGATTAGTTGATTAATCGATTTGTGGATCAAAAGAAAATTAATTGGCAACTTTTTATGCTAATTGATTAACCGTGTCAGTTTTTCCAATTGAAAACATTCTTAAATGGAATAAGCTGCTGCTTCTCTTTGTCATGTGTGATAGTTAATGAGGAGTTTTGGGGTTGATGCATGAAAACAATCTAGATGGCATTAATTTTTGAGAAGATATGGTGCTATAGTGAGATATTTACAGAATGATAATGAGTAGTTATGCGATTGTTTTTTTTCTTCTAAATTTTACTTGTATGAATAAAAAATGCCTAAAGGTCGTATTTGTATAACAATGCTAGGTAGACTGTAAATCTGAAGCAGCTTCCAGGGACCCTCAGAAACTATTTTATTCAGTCATTCGTCTCCTCAGGTGGTCTACAATGTCGGCCTGTGCATCTGCTTGTACGACATCACTAAACTGGACGACTCCTATATATTCCCAGGAGACGGAGCTTCACACACCAAAGGTATGATGGTGATTTTGACAAACATGGCTGTGGAGAAGGCTTTCTCATTCCCTCACGCACTCGCATAATGCATCGAACCGTATGCTTTACTTTAACTGCCTCATTGCTGAATATTGGAGCCTGATTACAACTGAGCCCTTCCACTTAGATTTTTACTTTTCTTTATGATCAGGAGTCTCTATCAGTGCAATAATTCTCTTCAATTGCCATTCCTTTCTTAATGTCAACATTGCTGATGAACTGAAGAAAATGCTGCTAACAAGGGCGTGTCAGAAATTCAGCCGTTCCCCCTGACATCCTGACAGAGCCGCTGTTGCATGTAGATCAGAGTGTGATGGAGAGGGGCTCTATTTTCTGCCCTCCTGAAGGACATACTGCTGTAGACCCAGAATATGTTGCAGCTAGTTTACAATATGATAATACAGTACATTAACAAGCTTACAGAGCCAAAGAGGGTGACCTCAGTCGTCACAGCAGACCCTCACTTGATGCCACCCCTAGATCTCAAGTTGTGATTTAAATGAGGGTTGGTGCACTGTGTCTCTGCTAACTCCTCCTTTCGTCCGTCTCTCAGTTCATTTCAGGTATGTTGTCTTTCACCCTTTCCTCGACGAGATCCTGGTTGGCAAGATCAAGTACTGCAGCCAAGAGGGAGTTCACGGTAAATTCCCCTTTCCATTTCCAGCCCGTTTGATTCATCCTCGTGAAATGCATTGGCAATTTATTCTCACAAGACTCAAAAAGAAAAAAAACAACTTAAGTTAGGAATTACGGCCGTCATGGTATCAGATTTCAGTACATGATTGCCTTCGCCAAACAAATCGCGACAACGATATTAACGCAACGCCTGTGGGAAAAATAATGATAGCAATCAAGTCTATCTTTAACTTTGTGTACTTTGTATACTTTGTATATTGTCCCCCACCTTTTTGCAAATACATGATCCTCACAATATGAGTGTATAGAGGAGGAGAAAGAATCGTAAACATAACAAAAAAGTGTACAAAGAGAACAATTGCTTGAAAAGGCAAACAGATCCAGATCAACTCATTAACTCAAGATGTACGGGGGCAAACATCTTCGTTGGATTATTCAGATGATATTATCACATACAAATATAATATAATATCAATATTTCATTTTAGTTATCGCGAATATCGCGATATTGTTACACCCCTAGCTAGCAGCAATGTATGATTGTTTTCATTGTCAATCAATTGTACAGTGTTTTCTGGGTAAATAGAAATAAATGCTTTTCTATTAAATGTCATAAAGTGCCCACCATGATTTTTCAGAGCTCAAGGTTACAGAATCACATGTCTTTGTTTTGTCCAACCAGCAGTTAAAAGCCCAAAGATATTAAATTGAACAGTAATATAGAAAAACAAAATCCTGACGTTGGAGAAGCTGCAAACATTTGGAGTTTGTGCTTAATTAAATAAATTAAGTGAATATTCAATGTCAGGATGCTATTGATTAATTTTCTGTGCATCTACCAAATGATCTTTGACTAATTGATTCTCCATAATGAATAGATTAAAGTACATTTGAGTAATGTGTGTGACTTAATTGTATTGTAAACAGCAGATCTCGATCAGCTGTAGCAGAAGACGGTGTGTGCATCTGTATTATTTTGAGTTTAAATAAATCACTTGGAGTCTCATTAGGAGTGAGGAAGTTTCCGATTATTTTTGCCATTTCGTATGACACTATTTCAAGTCACATGAAACCGTCCTCCACTGGTTTCATTGTCTGATAACGAGCTGAGTTGAATGTAGCACATCGAGGAGGAAAATATTATGTCAGTAAAGAAAGGAACGAGTACGCAGCACAGTATGTTGTCAGTTAATTATCAACCAATAAGCAAGATGTCAAGGTGCTAAAAAAATGTTGCCTGATGCATGCAGAACATCCAGATGGGTTAGTCTTTCTTTTTGTGTGTTCATTTTTTATGTTTAATGGAAGTTGAATGTAGGAATGGTATCAGGATCTATATATAAGGAAACAAGTTAAACTTCCCCACCGTGTACCTCAGAATATTAAACATATTCTGCCCTCGGCCTGAAGGGCCTCACATGTCTCTGTGCTCACGGCGGACAACATAGACGTACTGTGGTAAACACTGTGACCTTTCTGTTTCACAGTGACCATGGGCTTCTTTGATGACATCCTCATTCCACCAGAATCGCTTCAACAGCCTGCAAAATTGTATCCTGACCAAGTGTTCCTATAGATAATAATAAAAGTGCTGTGATTTCATCTCAACAGTTTTGCATCACATATTAATTGTGTTCTGATCGTGACTGTTGAGGCGTCCTTAGCTACAGTCTCAGTGATGAAGCAGAGCAAGTTTGGCTGTGGGAGTATGAGACGGACGAGGGGGCCCACGACCTCTACATGGACCAAGGAGAGGAGATCCGTTTTAGAGTGACAGATGAAGTCTTTGTGGATACGTCGCCGACGGGCCCGGCCGCTGCAGCGACAGACACGCCGGCGCAACCGGGACAGTCTACGGCGCCGCCGGCCGAGGGCAGCGGGGAGAAGAAAGAGCCACCGTACACTCTGATTGTAAGCCAATACTCTGTGACTCACACACATGTACATCAACGGGACATCCACCCAAATGCTTCTCATAAAATGTGAAAACGTGATCCGGGAAGTCCACAAGCCCCCCATATCTGTTTAACAAGATGCTGGTGTGACCAGGCTTTAATGCTGGTGTTCATGAGATTTGTAAAGGTACAGTCACACCAAACAGAAAACCCACAGATTGAAAACAAAAGCCTGACCAAGTGCACTGTCGTTTCAGGGGACCATCTGTGAGCCGGGGCTGGGGCTGCTGTCATGGTGGAACAACTAGCACTGCAGTGGATGAAGAGGACATTTGGTGGTTATGAACAGATCAACCATCGTGACTGATTGGACAGACGGAGTGATTGGTCGGCTGGAGACACCAATCCCTGTGATACAGAAGTCAAGACACAAAGCCGAGCTGCTTTCTGAACCAAGAGACTGCTGGTGCAAAGTGACTGACGTGAACTCTGTCACATGGAGACCGACTGTGTTTTAAATACTGCCCGTAACATACCTGCTTTATGTTTACATGGAGAGTTTAATTAATAACGGAGTGATAGACGAACATTTACATTCAGTTGTTATATTTTACTTAAGATTCTGACCCCTGATTTAAAAGAAAACAATGATGAAGTCATTCATTATTTGAATCAGAATGTCATCACCACTTTATAACAATAGAAGAACATGGGTCACAAAAGCTAATTAAAATGGAAGGTGCTGTTTAAAACCAGATGAAAACAGCCTTGGTCAGGACTGAATCAGTGTGATGCGTAATGATGATGTCAATTGTACAGACACTCTTGAGTTTTCAAGTGAGAGAAATTGAGGCTGATTGACTTTTTTGTGTGATAAGATTTGACCTGTGTGTCGGATCTCAGGTGCCTTTGTGTCGTCAAGACCCAAACAGAGGTAACATGGCAAAAATAAGAAATATTTTTGCAGCGGGAGTCAAATTTATCAAACTTCAAAGATTAATTTTTAATTTGAACTGTTACCTCCACCCTGGGTGTCAGTGCACACACCCTCAGTTTAGTTAACGGCCTTGTCATATTTGGTATTTCTGTTCTGTCTCACAGTAAAAGGACATATCATCAGCGCGAGTGGTTGTAATTTGTGAATTTGTCATTTTGCGTGATTAGAGAAAGTACATTAAAAAAAAAAAAGGATTAGTGACCAGCCTTTAAATCCTACAGCCTGAAGGGCGGTGAAGGACACAGATTTGCTCTCTGCACTCTTATTGATGGTCAGTGTCTTTCAATTTGACTGCAGATTTCAAATATATATATTTTCAATGTTCAGCTCATTTTCCTCACATTTAAGACATAAAATGCTTGTAGGCAATGTAAAAAGTTGAATGTTAAATGTACTGTAAATGCTAAATATTAAATCTAAATGTTAAATCTTAATGTTAACTATAAGTCTTAATGTAAAATACAAGCTAAGACTAAATCTTAATGTTACATGTCACATCTTAATATGAAATCCAAATCTGAATGTTAAATCCGAATCTCGTTTTGAAAATCTAAATGTTAATGTTAAACCTTAAATCTAAACGGTACATCTAAATCAAAATATCACATCTACATCTGAATGTTAAATCTAAATCTCATTTTGAAAATCTAAATGTTAATGTTAAACCTTAAATCTAAGCGGTACATCTAAATCAAAATATCACATCTACATCTGAATGTTAAATCGAAATGTAAATGTTAAACATCGGATCTAAATGTTAAATCTAAAGCCAGGTGTTACATGTAAAAGTTAAAAGTTATTCTAGACATCAAGTCTTAATCTGAATGTTGAGTGAAAATATAATGCTGACCATTAAATCTAAATGTAATTATTAAATGTTAAATCTACTTGCAGTTCATGTGACATCCACATGGTCAGTTGTTTGTCTCAGTCTCTGTTGTGAAAGTACATGGAGGGGAGTTCTCCAACAACAAAAATAGATGGCGTGCATGTGACCACTGATGCAGAAATATTGCCTACAGAAAGAGATCATTTACCATGAGGATAACTACTGCAGGCTCTGGAGCCATCCGATGGATATTTCAATGTTCCCCGGGGTTTTTAGTGACGTGTGTGTGGCTTATTTGATAAAAAAAGGTAATCTAGTGAAATCCGCTGTAGCTGAACACATCAGGCACAATTTATAACAGAACAGCACAGGGAGCAGCTGAATGAAGATGAGCAGTATGATAAATAAAATCCTGGCAAAGACAAAGAATACCTCACTACACTGAGGGTACTGTTCTCCCAGCAGATTACATACATGATAAGGAATGAAGAAGGTCCACACACACACACACACACACACACACACACACACACACACACACACACACACACACACACACAGTCGCATCACGCCATCGGAATCTCCGCCAGCTGCGCAGACTCAGCAGCCCTCGCGCCGTCACATCAGGGTTTTCCGTCGGTCTGCGCGGATTTGGTCGACTTATTTATTTAATTACTCGTTATATAATACACACCGACTTTAAAGACACACACTCGCACACACTGCTCGTCCTCAGCCGACTAGCGCACCCAATGCAGTAAGTAACATTTTCTGCCAATTTATGCATGTTGAAGTGGCTGCAGGGGGGGAGTGTGTCAGTGTGGCTTTGTTTTGGGGCGTCGGGACAATGTATTCTCTGCACGCCCGACACAAGAACCGCTAATTAAAAGAGTCAGATTTATTAGATATTATATGCGGCTGCCTCTGATCTTGGGACTGATCGATGTAACGCTGCCACCATGTTTGACCGCCGGCTGGTCTTGATGAACGCACCTCTCACCCTGTCACTGTCCAGGTTATATTGTGTCTAACAGCAATGATTTCTCCCATGTATGTTTTTTCACATTTTTATTTTGTTTGTGTGAGAGAGAGAGAGTGCAGCGACTATTTGAGCTGTGGGTCAGAGAATAAATCGCAATTGGCTCAAATAAATCTGGGGGGAGAAAAAAAAAAGAAGATTTATAGATTGTGTGGTGAGGTTCTGTGTTGAGAAAGTAAAGTGTATAAATTCAACTCCCGGAACAAACTCCAACACACACACACACACACACACACACACACAATTCACAGAGACGGGACGGGACAGATAGAGGAGCCCTGACCCTCTTAATTCCGTTGCGCCATTTCAGCACATCCAGATGTTCTCCAGCCGCTGTCGGTACAAAGATCGTAAACTCTGACCCGCTCTGATTGTTCGGCTCGAATCACGGTGCAGCAGCCGGTCTCTCGTCATGAGCATCATCGGCATATTACTGAAACTCGGAGTGTGTGTGCGGACCTGTGTGCACTTCACTGTGGAGTGTCCCCTGGTACCGACCGTGATAACCCGGCTGCACCGGAGCACTCCTGCAGGACATGGAACTGTTCATTTCTGGGGGGAAAAGGGGCGCCGACGTCACGAGCGCACCACAGCCTGCTGCAGCTGTTCTGACGTCACGCCGCGTGCAAAGCTCCATCAGTGCCTGCATCATCACAGGCGGAGGAGTGGGCGTGAAGAAAAAACAAAAAACATCCTGTACACGCGTGCACGCCACACACACACGCACGCACGCACGCACGAAACGAAACGACGCGGTGTTTGTTGTCGTCAGTGCTGATTTCTGCTGGAATTATCCTTGAATACTGACAGGAGATCAGCCAGTTGCCTCCTTGTTCTAACCTTGAAAACGCCACTGTGGGGACAAAACCAGGCGAGGGGGGGGTTGAAGGGCAAGGTCACCTGACTAAACAGGACATGTTATGGACTTCAGTAACAGTGAATGATGAATGACACACGTAGATTGGTTGGTAATTTAATAACTCCAACAAAATGAAAACAACTGAGAGAACACCAACTCGGATACACATTGAATACAGACTTCACTGTATGGTCACAGTGGCCCGGCTACCCTGTGATACACTGCACAGCTCGGAAGCAAGTCAAGCAGTTATGAAAAATTAATCTCCACCTTTATTAATACTATACCTTGGGCAGCTTCAGAGATAAACCGTGCAGGAGAATAATCATGTGGGATCGCAGAGGAATGTGGACTGCAACCAGCTGAGCGGAAGGGAATCAGCCAAAAGCTCCATGGTGGGAAAAGAAAATGAAATTGAGGGCTGTGTTTTAAAGGGCAACCCCACCAATTTTACACCCGGAGATCAGATCACTTGTCATGTGGAGTACTGCTCAGCCTTCAGTCTCCGGTGGCTCTTTTTTTTGTCCAGGCTGAGGAAATAATCACGGTGGTGTCATCCTGATGTATCTTAGGTAGAGATCAGGCAGTGGCGGTTCTAGACCAGTTTTAATAGGGGGGCCAGGTTGGGGCCGGCTTTTTTGTTAGGGGGCACATACAACCCGGAAAAAAGGATAAATCCCTCATTCAGACAAAAGCAGTGTTTACAATTTCAGCAATTTTGATTGGTAGTAAACTGCTGAGACACTTTATTTCTGCCTTTCTAATCAGAACAAAATCATTGCAAGAAATCTGTCATTGTATTATTAATGCAGACTCCCTGTCAGGGGGGCCACAGGGGGGTCCAGACTCAGAGTTACAGGGGCACTGGCCCCTGTTGGCCCCCCCCCCCCAGAACAGCCCGTGAGACCAGGGATGTGTGGAGTTTACCAGGAGAGTTGAGAAGCATTCAGGGATGAGTAAGATCTACTGTTTGCAGACCCACATTATGCACAAAGTCACAATATCTTGGTCTTTTCTATATTTTCCATCCAAAGAATATGATGACTGAGGGCTTAGTTGGTCACCTCGACATGTGTTGTCCAGTTTAATTGTATCCCACAACATCAATTTTAAATAAAATGTTCGAACAATGTATCCCTAGATACAAAGAAAAAATGCAGAAAAGCTCCTCAAATTCTTCGTGGTTTCTGACTTGAATATTCTTGGCTGGATGACCCCTCTCATCCTTCCTCCCCACCATCAGGTCTAAAGCCACATGACAACTCTCTGATCTTCCTCCATTCTCTCTCCGTGGTCTCTCTCCTCACAGCTCGTCCTCCTGACAGACTTGAAGTGACAGAGCTGACCTGGATACATCCGCTGAGCACGCGTCCCACGCTGAGGAAGGCCTCTCCGAGCAGACGGACCCACGGATACACGAGTGGACAGACAGCGGTGTCAGCAGCCCATCAGCAGCCTGCGCCTCGAGGAGTAGCATCAGCAGCAGCATCCAACACTGCATCCACGCCATCCTCCCCCATCCTCCTCCTCCTCCTCCTTGTCACGTCTGACATGGCAGACCCCAGCCTCACGTCGCCCACTGGGACGCCGCTGCGCTCCCCCAACACCTCTCTCACCCTGTCCTTCCCCTTCCTGAGGGAGAGGAGCCGGGTATGGGAGGAAGGAAAGGAGCAGCCGCTGCCCAGGGATCTGCCCAGCCCGTTACCAACCAAACGCACCCGCACATACTCAGCGTAAGTATGATTAGTTTGTCAGATGTTATTATGTAGTGAAAAGTAGACATTCACCTAAATATTGTGAAATACAAGGTTTTTATTTCATTATACTTGAAACTTCCCCAACAAAACTACTACATCGATTGCTACCTCTTTCACAATAAAGTAGTCAGTATAAAGATCTATAAGCTTTAAGTAAAGGCTATTTTTAGCAAAATTGGCCTGACGGGCCACAATGTTGATTACTCTCGGCCCAAGCAACGGCTTACATTGCACAGATGGTCCAGATCTGGAAGCCAGAACACGAGAGCCCATGACACAGGCCCTTTATCCATATAGTTGGCTGCAACTTTGCTTTATCATGGGGAGCTCTGGCCACCAGATCCGGACCACCTGTAGACCATGATTTATTACTGTATTTGGGCTGAGTGTAAGCAGAGTGTGCGGTCCTTCACCGGATGTGACACATTTTGCTATGTAGAAATAATTTACTAAAGTTTTAGAGGTAATTACTTTGCTAATAATAATAACAGGTTGTGGAAAATTCCTTTAGCAGGAAAATCAAAATCTGATCTGTACATATTTAAGTAATGATCTATTATCTTGAGGTGTCCCAATTCCCGATTGAAAGTTGAAAATTGATTTGGATGAGCCTTCAATTTTGACTGCTGAATTCAAATGCAGGGACTGGTGTGGAAGTAACTTGTTTCCGAGATCCTTTATTGATTTCTTCAAGAGGAGGGTTTACTCGTGGAGGAAAATCTGTTCAGTTAAGTGATAACAAATTTGGAACAAATTGAACGACTGAATATCTATCTTTTGTTGTTCACTGTTAAATCTCTGAAGGGTGGTGATTATCTGAAATCTTAATTTCTGGTGGATATCATTTGAACTAGCCCAACCCTAACCTGCAAAAAGCCACCAGGATAAAATAAAAACGTTGCAGTAAAATAACCCTATCTTTTTACAGAGGAACTGGTAAAGACAGTGGTCGGGTCATAAAAGTAGAAATAAATAAAAATAGCATTTTTCAAATCAAGTCGAATCGTGACCTTGAAACTGAAAGTCAAATTGAATCATGGATTTGGAGAATTGTGACACCCATATTATCATAATCAACAAAGCCACTAATTAAGACCTATAAACCTCTATAGAGACTGCTGTTTTAGTAAGTGGTACCTATTTATTAGACTTCTGCAGTCACTTTGCAGATTTTATATACAAAACTATGATGAGTTTATAAGATGTATTGCATTTTGTGTGTAAAGAAGTTGTGGTCAATTTCGTCTTGTTCACAATAATCACAATAATGATATAACAATATTTATAATCCAGTGATGAAATACATAATTCAACAAGTCTGGCAGGAGCCTTTTTCTACATAGTGAGTATGTTTACTTTGGAATCTTTTGTAAAGGATTTGAAAAGTTCCTCCTGTTCAGTTTGTGATGAACCAAACCGACAAGAGATGTAAATCTGACAAGTTGCTGTATCATGGCGGGTTTGCAGACTGCGGCTGCTACTAAAGAAAGGTTGAATAGTTTACTGTTCGTACTGTGAGTCAGCTGATCAGCGTTCTCGTCTCTGCTGTCATTGTGTTGTGACATTGGGAGGCGGTATGTAGATGTCGCTCTTCGTCATTTTTCTCACCACCTTTATGAATCCCTCTCTCTGTCCTCACACATCCATCTCCTTGTCTTGTCAAAAGGGCCTGAAGCTGTATCACATAAACGACAAAATATTTCCAAAATGCTCCTTTCGCATCTTATTATCAAAACAAAGTAACAGTAAGTCGTTTTCAAGTGAGTGATTTTATGGATAACGCAATAAATTCCCTTGTTTTGTCTCTTTGCCTGCAGTACGGTACGTGCTCAGTCAGGTCCAGTGTTTAAGGGAGTGTGTAAGAACTTCTCCAGGTCACAAGGTCACGGCTTCATCCGGCCCTCCCACGGCGGCGAAGACATCTTTGTACACATCTCAGAGTGAGTGACCATAACGCTTAACACACTCTAAGAATCACAGCAGACCAACTTTCTGTGCATAATCTAAAAGTTGCGACACAGACTTGCAGATCTGCAGCGTCAACTCTCAGGGCTGTAAGAGCTCAGCAAACAATACTGTTTACGTGTGGAAAGTTATTTTACCCGACTCTCTCAGGACGCTGTAACACCTGCAATAACATGCACAAAGAGTACAGCAGCCTCTCTGCCTGCGCTTTATTCTAACTTTTTGTGCAGGACAAGCAGTATGTCAGATGTTACTACAGCTGCAGCAAAAGCAAATCTGTGAAATTCCTGAGTCCGCAGACCGCTGTCTTCTTATCTAATGAAATACAACAACACGAAAAAAGGAGGAAAATTACTTTGTTGGGACTTTTTACCGGTTGTGCAGTTTGGAAGAAGTTTAAATAGAAATGAGTTATAAACCATTAGCAGAAATCACATCCTGAACAAAAAAACTCTAAAACTGTAACTGTTATATACTGTAACCCACCGTGCAACAACAACAAGACAGTTCCAAGCTAAACCCACTTTCACTCGTACCTCATCCTCATCTTCATATCTCTGTTTCAGCATCGAGGGGGAGTACGTCCCGGTCGAGGGCGATGAGGTCACGTACAAAGTGAGCCGGGTCCCGCCCAAGAACCTGAAGGTGCAGGCGGTGGAGGTGAAGATCACACATCTCAACCCAGGGACGAAACACGAGACCTGGTCCGGGCAGATGATCAGCTCGTAGGCCCCAGCTGCGGGGCCTGGTGCTGGCTCTGGTGCTGGCTCTGGTGCTGGTTCTGGTGCTGGTGCTGGGTGTGGGGGACCATTTACATTCTGTGCTCAAATCATTTTTTTTTTTTTTAGGAAAAAAAAACAAAACATGTTTTACCTGCACAGCAAAGTTAGAAAGTGTGAACAATTAAGTTAAAGTTGACAGTTTGTCCATTCACAGAGCTGTTATACTCTGTTTAAACCCGAGTGTCTGCTACACTGATGAATTTGCTGTGTATATAAAACTGACAGTTTTTTTTTTCTCATTGTTTGGAGAGGACACATGTGTTTTATTTTATTTTTATTTTATGTTTTTGTCACGAAAGCAGTGATGGAAGTCAGATTCGAGGTGGGAGGATGACGTGACCGGGAAGAGCTTGTAGGCCTCATTTTTCCACGGAGATCAGCTGTGTAGGACATGAAAGCGGAAACATAACCGTGGTGCAGATCTGCACAGTGAGGCCGGACAGCTGAGAGTCATGATGTCCAAGGAAGAGAGCGACATAGGACAAAAGGCTGAATTCAGTTTTACTTCCCTTCTTTGCAGCTGTTGTGCACTTGTTTACTTCACCAAAGGTTCCAGGATCACATGTTGAGTGCAAGTGTGGGTCAGACGCTATCATGTTACATCTTTGTTTGCAACAAGTGGAAAGACGGAAAGGAAACTCTGAATTCAACAAGGAAGTAATGGACATAGAAGCAGGCGGTTTAGGGAAAAGGAAGTCAAAAAGATTTGAATGATTGTTTTGGTGAGTGAAGGAAAGTTGAAAGGGCAGGTTGACAATCCTTGGAGCTGCAGATCACAGCTGGTTTTGCATTAAAATCTGATTGAATCAAATCAAACAACATCGAATCTATACAATCTAAAAGTATATTACATCATTCTATGTTTGCAGCCTTGACCGGATGTCTCATGACCCTCAGGAGACCCTTATGGGTTTTTGGTTCCCGAGTTTGAAAGAAATGACAAAAAGAGGAAGCTCTATTTTGAAATGGAAAGGGGAACTGAAAGCTGGAGTCAGTTAGAAAAAAAGCATGAAGGGAGATCAGGATGAAAGCAGGCAGATCACATTCATATGGACAAAAACATAAAGAAAATATATTCCGCTGTGAAAAATGCATATCCTTGTTTTCACTGTCTTTTTTGTCGGTATTTATTTGAATAATTTATTGGATGATTCTTTTTTGTTAGATTAGTGTGTGTCCACAGGTCAAGATCTATATTTTTTGGGTAATGGAGTCGAAACTTGCACTTCAGAAAATCGAACTGCCACAGTGCTCCAGACCTCACTGTCAGGTTTCCCTCAAGTTTGACGGCTCCTTGTTTTGAAAGCCTCTGGAGCCATGAATATGAACCTATTTCTAAATCTCTTTTTCTATAATTCGAAGAAAAATAAAACATGTGTCTGTGTGTGATTTATTGAGCGTAGTGGGCGTGATGGTGAACTACATGACTTCATAGTTGGTGCCAATAGAGATCATCGTCACAGAAATGTTGTTGTAGTTTATTTGGGTTTTGCTCAGTTACGTACTGTACCGTATGTCATTTTCTATTGCGTCTGTTCCATTGAGTCTCTGTGCATCTCGTCTCTCTGTCGGTGTCACTGCCTGAATTTGTTCGACATTAAATTCTGTTCATTTCTGTCACAACAAAGGACACTCTGTTTTGTGGACGAGCCACTGTGGTGGCGATCCACATTATTACTTCTACTGAGCCTTGAAAGAACAAATAAAACATTTTATGATTTACAGATCTGATGGAAGTTGCCTGTGTGTGAGACTGAAAGAGGAAAAGGAAAAGCTGTATGAACTCTGGTTGACAAAGAGAGATAGTGTCCTTATTTAAAAAAAGGTCACAGCTTTGATTTTGAAAGTCTTATAATCAGTCCGAATTTGTTTTACGTCATTCACTAATTTCAATTATTTCCTATTCAAACCATCTATGTTTGAATCTCTGAATGAATCAGAGCGGTGGGTAGAGGTCTGGAAGCAGTTTAACCCGGAGCCCCCCGTTTGCTCACTCACTACTGAGAGCTAGTTTGGGATGAAGACACGTCAGCCTCAGTAAAGCTGCTCGATGATCAGAGGGGTGAGACAAAATTAGCTATATGAAGGCAAAACATTGCAAAAAGAATAAAAGAAAGGTGAGATAAATATGGCATGTCACACCACCTGAGGAAAGTTTGAAGCACGTGGTATCCCAGAACCTATTACATATATTACACCTATAACATATTAAGAATATTTCCCTCACTTTCCTCCACTTGGAACGCCTCCTTTTTTCCTGCTTATTATCAGCAATAGTGGGATGTTTTGGTATCGTGAGTACAGTTTCTAGGCACTTTAACTTCACTTGATTATTTCCATCTCATGCTACCTTATACTTCACAATATATATGTTTGAATATAGTACTTTTAACAGCACTACATTTTTCTGACAGCTTGAGTTACTGTTTACTTTGCAGCTTACAGAAATGAATACAAAATATAAATCAATTTAAGTTTATGGATTAAGTAGACAAAACTTGATGAGTACTTTTTATCCCTAAAGTATATCTTTACGCTTATACATTTTTACTTCTTCTCAAATAGGATATTAAATGCAGGACTTTCTATTATAACCAAGTATTTTCTATGCCATGGATAATGTTATTACTACAAGATCTGAGTACTTCTTTCACTACTGATCATCAATGACCAGTCTGTGGAGCAGTTTTCTACTGTTTCCAGTGAATTTGTTTTTTCATAAAAATCAGAAATGCTTTTGACTGGAACAGATACAGAAGATTGATCCCATATTTACTAAATACTATAAAGTATATGCACCTCAAACCAGGTTCTGCCTGAATCACCCTTACGCAGAGCAGCAGTTTGAGTCCAAGCTGTACCATTGGTTGTTTGGAGAATGACCCGAAGCAGCTTTAACCATAGCCTGACTGGTGAACCAGTGAATAGAAAATCATTCATTCAGACCAAGAAAGCAAGTTTTGCAACTGTGCCTGATAAAAGCAGTCAATCTTAAAACTGGAGGACTTTCCCTCCCTTAAAGCTGCTGTTTGTATCTGGAAAATATGTGCAGTCTGTTGACTGGAGATGATTTATGCAGGATATTGTGAACACTTCACACTGTGTCACTATGTCTTCTCTGTCCTCTGAGATGAAAGACAAAAACAAACTTTCAAAATAAAACAAAACACTGTCTGTTGATAAAATGCTGTATTTTGTGCTGAATAATAATCTTCTTATCTGTTATCGATTGTTAAAAAAGTTCACTCTGGACAATATTCCTACAGATAATTAACACTGAGGCTATTTTGTCTTATGGTTACCAAAACTTACTGCCAGGCACTGCTGAATAAGATTAAAAGAGACATTAACTCGTTTATAAATTCAAGTTTCAACCGCCACATGTTGAATTGTATTTCATTTCAGCATGAGTTGTTGGCGACTCCTAGTGGTCAGATTGAGAAGGACATTGTGGCAGACTGAAATACTTGACAGTAACCCAGCAGGATTAAGAATGACAGTGGAGTGAGACGATGTCCAAAAAGTTTTATTACAACGAATAGAAGCAAAACACTTTTCTTTTTTTTTTTATTATCCGTAAGTGGCTGAACGACACGGCCATCTCAGAGTTAGCATCAGTGACCCAGTAAAAGCTAATTTTCTGTTCACAAAACTCTTCTCTACAGGATCCTTGTAGTCTTTGAGTTTAAAGAAGTGTTTTCAGTCAGACACGGAGCTGCAGCTGATGCATCTTATCTACGGTAACCCTCAGAATTACAGTTATAGTCTATTATGTATATGAACCATGATAGGAGGGTTATGGGGGAATAAAAGTGGCACAAAGTTATCACATTGTCAAAAGTTATTTCAAACACCCGGTTGGAAGAAAAAAAACGAAAATATCAAGCAATCAGCATCAACACATTTAGTCACCCAGTTTACAACATGCAGGCCATGATGCAGCCCGTAAAAATATTTTACATAAAAAGCTGTCATACTGACTGATAAAATATTTCAGAGTGACTTAGTCACAGTAGCTTAACTCACTGGTTAGGATGAATTCATTGAATCAGTAGTGTTCAGTTTGAAATGTGAATCTGATAAATATTCACTTTAACGCATTTAAAGAACCTAGAGTCGCAGGAGCTCTGTGAGGTTAAATCACACATTTGACATTGACGGGATCACACAGTAAACCAACAATACATCACATCCGCTTCAGAGCTCAGTACATGATATTAAAACAACTGGAATGATTCATATATCCTCATATGTAGCAAAGGAAACACCCAAATCATTATCATTAATTAATGCTTCATATCTTATTTCCAAAATGGAAACTTAACGTGTTAGACCATCCCTCTCCCACTCTTGTCATCCCCTTTAGCAATGATCAATAAGACAATACCAACGATTTGTTTAAAATCATACAAACATTAGTGCAAAATCTCATTCAGCAACTAACTAATCCGGAGTTTATCTTTCAACATTGCAGAATGTTTGACAACCTCGCTAAGCTTTTTGTTTAACTTCATATTACATGCTACAGTCAGACTTCCTCTTTTGACACAGTACTTAAAAGTTCTTCAGTTACTGTCCCTTCTTGGAAAAAAGCCGCAGGGTTTAATACAGTCAAAACACTCTGCTGCTGTGCATTCATATTTAAAGTAAGCATATTATTAATATGGAAGAAGTCAGCTGTGACACCGCTTAGCAGTTCAGTAACACCCAGGGTTCGAGTCGCTTGTTTTCAAACCAGCAGAGCCCCTCAGGCGCGGAGTCAGAGGGGTTGGTGGGTAAAAAGTTTGCAGGCAGCTCAGGACATCAGGATTCGTGCGGTGGAGCATCAAAGAAAAGCTCCCGACAGAGCCTGGCCGTGTCCTCTGGGGAGTAGACAGTGAAGCCGATGGTCCGTGGGTCGTTGAAGATTTCGTAGTCATTTCCTCCCTAAAAGGAGAAGTTACAAACACAGATTAACATCAACTGCACCGATGGCCTTTTTCAATTACCATATGCCGGGATGTATGTGAACACCCAAGCTGCCTGAGCCTTCCTTATATATGCTAACAGGTGCGTAAAATAAAGCCATGCAATCTCAACTGACGTCAATGTCATAGGAGGCCACCTTTCAAACGGGGCCACAGGTTGGTTTTTAAAAAAATGATTTTCTAAATTTGGTGCAGAAGAACTCAGCTGTTTTATACATGACACTGTCTTAACAATCAGATCTCACCACTGTCCACAGTTGCCTTTTAAACATTTGGCAACAACAGGAGATTGTTTGTGTCACATGCATTGTCATCTACTGGGATACTCCATTTAGTTAGGCGAGTGAAAACGAAATAAAGTAAGGCAGGAAAGAGTACGAAGCAGCTACACACACAATAAAACATTATGCAGCCTTTGCACCGGGGAGCTGATCGGGTAAAATTCAATACATTTTTGGGCCAACTGATTCAAACATTTAGCTTTTCCGGGCCTGGCCAGAACTCCATGAAACCTTTAGGATAAAATGTAACACCGACAGCGAGAGTCATCCAACATGACTGGCCAATAACAGCAAACCTCTGCAGTAAACATTCCCCCGAGACGAACTTACATCTGAGGTCTCGTTGCCAAAGAAGTAGATGGAGTCCAGGCCCTCCCTCTCCAGCACGTCTAGACACAGCCTCTTGTCCCAGCCCTCTGGAAAAACGTCAAAGCTGATGAGACCACCTAAAACAAACAAGATGACAAACAGGACATAGTTATCACCATCACTGGCTTACCTATATACACTCATACACCCTTTGTGTATCTTAAATAACTTTGAGCAACACAATGCTGTTCAAACTTTCTGAGATCGGCCAACACAGATTTCCACTTTTCATTCCACACAGGTAGGCACAGACAAAGGAGTGTACACACATTGTATGAACCAGTACAGTCAGAATGCTGATGAATATTTTCTTTTTTGCTCTGCCTGTATTTACACTCAATCTGACCAGCTCTCCAGAACACACATTGTTTACTCTGTGCAGCAGCTGCGACTTACGGGGGCTTTGTGAGGCTCTTTATCTGGCAGGCTTCTGACTTGTTGAACTTGTTGGCCGAGGGATACGACGCACTCGGAAAAAGGATGTGTCGCAAGAATGGACCAAATAAGACAGGAAAAAAGAACAACGCCCAGCATTTCCCATATTCCATAAATCTAGAGACAACTGTGATATGTGGGATTGTGGCTGCAGCTCAGAGAAAGGGTCACAAGTGCAAACAAAAAAAAGCTCTGTTGTTGCTCAGCTGATTGCAATGACTTTAGCGACCTTTGAACTGTGAAATGTAGCTGAAAAGTCTCCTCCAGAGTTCTCTGCTGCACCTCCCTCTCTCAGTCGGGCTCTCTCTCGCCCCTCCCCCTTAAATTCTTTTCCCTGCCGTAATTAAAAAGAAGTTTAACGCTGAAGGGTTTAAAGAGCCAGCAACAAAGACAATGGCTGAGGAGCGTCCAGCCAATCGGAGGGCTGTCCCCTCACACACCCTCCACACGCCTCCATCCCAACCCCACATTATAACACGATAAACACCGCAGTGCTTCAGCCACATCTGTAGGAGCCCATCCCCCAGTCTGCTTTATGCACTCCTGAGCAGGGACAACAGTAGGGCTACTATCCTGCTGAGCTTACAGAAACGAGCATGCTTAACCCCAAATGCTTTTCTCTCTGCGATTGTTCACATTTAATAAGGTAAAACCAAAACAGCATATTAGCTTTTCGCCTCTGGTCACCTGTGTAATGAAAAGCACTGAGTGTTCCTTACATTCTGTACGCTCAGCGCAGGCTCGACGGAGTGTCAGGTTTATTACACCTATTTCAGAGGTGAACAGTATCACCTAACAAGGGCGGCCACGCAGAAGCAGATAAACACTAAGGAGGGCAAACAAATGAATCTCAAACCTCCGGACATATCAGCCCGTTTCCTCGGTGTCAGAGTCAACAGAGTGAAACCTCTGCAAATGGCCCTGATGCGGCTGCTGTTCTCCACCTCAGCAGCCTGATCGTGTGTGCACAACATCCACCATCTGGGAAAAAGTCAAACCTACTTTATGTCAATTACCAGGAGCTAAAAATAATATTTTACAACTTTGTGTTTGTACTATCCGTGAAAGAAAAACTAATAAACTTCAGGTAACATGACATACTGTATGTAAAACTCTGTGAAGTCAGTCAGCTGACATGAAATAACTTCACATTTCTCTTTTGTGCAACACGCCAAGGATCAGTAACAGGAAGAGTACATGTAAAAAACAAGGCCGCCTGCCCCGTCTGTTTGTTGACAGCTTTCACACGTCGTTAGCAGAAGCACACACCTCGCAGAGCACGTAAGCAAACACAAGTCACTTTACTGCTGCACCGTTGCCAGACAGGGAGAGAGTGGGAACAGTGTGTTCATGTGTGTGTGTGCGTAATCGTTAACTGAGGGCTCCAACGTCCAGCACAAGGTCCTCCACACATTACGGGTGTGAGGTCGAGGGGTCTTTTTTCAAAACAGAGATAAGAGACAATAGACAGATAGGTTTGCTGTTAAACTAGTTTCTCATTAAACTACCCCACTGTTAACATGAGCTTGTTTTTCTTGTTCCTTGTCTGATTCAGAAACTCTATCGAGGTTAACAATGTCCGAACACAAAGCATGTAAGGCCCACTGTGGCAGTTAATTTTTAAGGCTATTATGAATAGTGGACATACAAATTTAAATTCTCACGGAACACTTTTTACTCCGCTTCAGGAGACAGTTGAACAGAACATCAGGGTTCTAAGGGTTACATTTTTTAAGTTTTCAGGCGTGTGGACAAAGAGGCATTCATATTTGGTAGGGAGTGGTAGGGATACTTTATTCTACTGATACTGATCCCAATACCTCAACTCTGGGCTTTTGCACACACTGATCTTCTACAGGGCTCCTGAAAACTCCGTAAAAATGTAAATATGTGTACCTCACCTGGGTCAACTCATTGGGGTCAGGTCAGGGGTGGGTAGAAAGATGAAACAAGTAACAATGTATTTCACTTTTTCTTAAAAAAACTGTAATTCAACTGTTAAGTGAATTTTTGAGCCAACAATCAAAATTTTACTTCACTACATTTGTAATTTCTACATAAGCTAGCTAATGTCAGCGATGCTCATTTTTGAGCACTTAATCCAATCAGGATCCCCATAAAGAGGTACGCAGAGTGTAGGATCCTCCCGTCCTGGTAGCCAAACTGGCTTAGGCGGAACAGGAACTAATTCCAGTGATCCCGGTGATACTAACAAACAGACCAAAGGATGAAAAAAGCTTGAGGAAAAGAAAGAGACAAAGAGAGCTGCCTCGCAAAAAAAGAAAGGAGTCATGCAAGTGTGGTTAAGTAGAGAGGAGGGAGGTGACTGCTAACTGCAAATCAGACAGGAAGTTAGCCGAAAACGACAACGCTTACAGCAGCTTCAATTCATGAGGTTTTGATAATGACATCAACTTATCCTAGCTAATGGTCTGTCGGGGCTTTTAATTGGCGTGCTTTAGAAAGCATTACTGCGGGGATCATCTTGAGAATCATTCGTCTGCCAATGAAGTGAGAACCATCTGAGAACAGAGTTAACCTCTGAGGGTTGAATATTACAGGAAGCATTTTTTTGCAACAATCCCGTGTGTTTCGATTGAGCTTTGGTCTCTCTCACTCATCTGACACATTCATTGAAGCACTGGTTTACTTTACTAAAGAGAGGCTTACATTTGTTTGGACCTAATTACATATTGGTTACTTACTTAGCATATCAAATACAGCAGTCACTACAACACTCAGCAGCACTCTGGCTATTTTAGTTTAAGTGTCACATTTGGCAGATATGAAGCATCACTGGTCGACCATATCATTGTCACATGGCTGTAAGGCCCTGCCAAAGCTGATATTTTGGATCGTGTCCCAATAAGTTTTTCTGTCAGGCGTTTTCAGCTTTCCACTCTCTCACCTTTGGTGAACCGTAGTCCCTTTCCAGCAAACTCCTCTTTCAGGGCGGCAACAAATTTCTCCCTGATCTTCTCTCTCTGTGGAGAAAGTGGCAAAGTCAGGCAGGCAGACCTCACCAGCCTTGTAACTGTACACACAAAATGCGTTAATCTCTCTGTTACACACTCTGGCTACGTTTGGTCTACACATTATTTTATGTATGAACGTAGCAGATGATCCGGCTCCATAGATGTTTGTAAGCAGCTGAAGGGTTAAACCTCTCCTCCTCTGCCGCTATCTGCTTCCTCCGTACTGCCCGGCTCTGTGAACCATCAATAGACAGCCTGTTAAGCTGTCCTGAAAGCTCAACATTGTCTGACCTCTCTCTGTCTGCTTAATTGAGCACATTACATGAAACAGAGAGACAGAGCGGCGAGAGCCTGTTGTGTAAAGCCATAGTTTGCTTAGCGTGGCTGCTAAATTTGGCTACTGTGCAAATTAACAAAGTTCTAGTAGCGGTTCTTTAGCAAAATTGACAAGGTATTTATACTAACCTTGCTACGTGGGTGCAATGTTTTCCCTTTATGCACACTGTGATGTTATCCCATGTGAGATAATCCCTGACTAACATTCACAAACACAGGCAGTGCAGACAGCAGAAGAGTGATGTGCAAACCCACCTCACAGCCGACCTTTTAAGCCTTTATGACACAGTGATAAACGGACATAACCATCCAATTTGTCTTTGTCTTTAACAATGTAATTAAAGTGAAGTATTTTTACCTTATCAATTTCAGAGAATTCGATTCGCTCCTCCAGTGTGCAACTCCGACCAATGGGGGAAATGTTGAGCATGCCATTCCTGAACTCAATGAACGTTCCCCTGCAGGAGGGCAGGGACGAATGGTTAAAGAGATTGTTGATTGTTAAAAAGACTTAACTGATATAAAAACCTGGACTCTGTTTGACATAATAACAAGCCTACTAACATACAAACTGTGCCTGACAGACATGAAGAAGAACATCTGCCTGCATTTTAACTTTATTCCTACAAGTAACAGTTTTTCCTGCTTCATGCTTCACTAATTTTCCCGAGTAAGAAGAATTGGCATTCCTGCATACCAGGGATGTAGATCCAAGGTGTGTGTGTCCCCGGGGGGTTTAAGTAACCAGTTTCCTAGCCGTCTTGTGTGTATGGTCAGAGTTTTACCTTTTCTTTGGCAGCTTGATGAGCCCCATGTAGCTGAGGCAGAAGTTGATCAGGTCCTGCAGCAGTTCCTCCCCGATCTGGTTCTGAATGGCCTGATGGGATGAAAATGTACTTCAGTCATGAACAAAATGACGGACTGAACAAACCTTTTTCATGACAGGAGCCTGACACTGATAAAAACAACAAACTTCCTTCTGTATTCAAAAGGAAAAGAGAAGGAATGGAAGAGAGATACATAAAGCGACTTCTTTTTCTGAAACATTTTGCAAAGCAACAGACTTGGTAGCAAAATATTTCCTTTATGGAGAACTATCACCCTTTTATTTTCATTCAATTTCTTCAGCTTGTTTGTTTGGTTTGTTGTTTCTTATGCATGTTAAAAGTCTTACAAGTTTAAAAGCCCAAAGTCAATGCCAGTGGGAGCTCCTCTCCCCACCAGAAAACTCTGCTCTTGGAGAGCTTGAAAAGCCTTGTCAGTTTGCCATCACACTATGTCGCAATTTCACACATTTGACTACTTTATCTCTATATTCACAGTAGAAGTGAAGCTTACTGGAAGCTGGTAAAACAGAGCGCCTCAGACACTGGGGGAATAGCACTGGACAGCATGAGAAAACAGATGCGTTTTTTGAGCATTAAAGCATGTAAACTTATTATAGCAGTAACCCAAAATAATATTATGAACCTGAAAATGAGCAGAATACTCCTTTAATGTAGTAGCAAAATGCTACTTCTGCACTGGTCAAGTGAACATAGCTGTTTCTGGGTAAACCTACTTTTCATCACACATAATTTAAAGAATTTATCTTCTATCGATCAATAGGAGGAAAATGTGAACCTGAATGTAGCACGAGCATGCAGAATCATGCATTGTTCTCAAGACACAATGTGTCGCATTCCTGCTGTTATTGTGACAGGCCGTGAAAAATGTGACCCATGTGTCCACTTACATGTTTGGAGATGAGCTTCCCATCTTTGTACTGCACTGTCCCGTTCTCAGCAAACACATAGTCAAACTTGTGAATCACTGCAAGAAAGAAGACAGGTGAAAAGTGACTAAATGTGCTCACCTGTTCCTTTTAAACCTACGGATTCAACTAAAGTAAATTAGCAGTGGCTCCTCCGCCGAGGCCTGAATAGGGAATAATAGGACACCCTGCTATATTTACCTGGAAGCAGATTACAGCGCGTGTAACACTGCTTGAAAAGGGCAAGTTTAATCTGTCTGACCTTCCCTCTCACTCTGCCTTGTGTGTTCTCTGCCAGCAACACCTGACAGAAAAAAAGGCTGCCTTACAAAACAGCTGCTTTCATCCATTTGACTTTAATAACACAGTAGTAACCTGAAAAAAAGCATACACCAAAAAGCTGATGTTCCCTTAACTTGGTTGAAATTTAAGGAAATGTTACTACTGATGAGTTTAAACCAGGCGTAACAGATTTTTAGTTGTTGGTGTCATAAAATTGAGCGTTTTTTATCAATACAGCTGACTATGATCATGCACGATGTTTTGACGACGCGAAAAAGATCACGAGACGAGAAGCTTCAGCACCATCATGAAGAATGAACAGATTCACCTTTACCACACTTGGCATGGTTATCAAACCACACGGCTCCCTCTTGGCACAATACAACTGCATTCCAGGTTTGGACTAATATTTACTGATAGACAAGCCTGCCCATGCAGCTGTGTGCCAACTCAGCTGGGTGGCTGCTGGCAGCGCAGGGTGACAGCCAGTGTGCCAGTGTGTTTTGGCAGAGGGTCTGGGAGTCACATGTGAATGAAGTTAACTAAACCGAACCAGTGGAGTCTTCACAAGAGTTCAGATGTCATCAACGGTTTGATTAAGTGTAGTTTGTACATTTTTTTTTTTTTTACAATGTGCTGTTTCCAAATCATATTAAGACTCCTATGAAGAGTTGACATGCCACAATGAGTCATCATGACACAGTGAGTAAACCGTCTGTGGTTAAAAGAAGAGGACTGCTCACCATCATCCCCCTCGCCGAGCTGCTCTGCTATCTTGGAGTAGTCTGAGCCTCCCACGATGCCGATCTTCACTTTCCTCCGCAGAGTCTGGAAAAACTCATCCAGCTGTGGGTCTATTTTCTGCAAATTATAGGGAAATGCATGTGCATGTTATCACTTTGTGTTAAAGGTTAGAGCTCCCTCTCCCACACTCATGACTGACCACACATATATCATCATCGTCATCATCATCACTGACGCTTAATTTGTGTTATTAAAGCACTAATACACTGAAAGAAACGAGAGAAACCAGCATGACTGTAGAATTAGCTTTTTGCTGTATGGTATTTTGGAACAGATTTCCAGTCATATCAACATGTGGAAGAAGAAACGTCTGAGCTGCACCAAGGGAAACCACATTATGTAACATCACACATACACACAGACACACACACATACGCAGTCAAGTTACCCTAGATGAACCCATGCACTCAATCTCAACAACATAAGGAAGAAAGAAGGAAATTATTACAAAAACACATGATGATAAAGTAGATGATTAAAACCCTGAACCATACTTGAATGTCAAACTGACACTCAAAAATGAGCCTGAGATACTGAGGCGTTTATTTTAATCTTACTCCAGAGAATTCAGGGTATATTAATCTAAAAAGCACTAATTACAGCCCACGTGTGGCGACAGTGTCGGGACAGCTTCCATGTGTTTTTGAAGGACATAAATAGGTCACCAGCAGACACTAAAACACCCATACATTACCAGGTTACATACCACACAGCCCCGCCCCCCCCCCCCCCCCTCTCTCCCATGTGTCTTTGCAGCACTGTGCGGGTAAACAGTAATAGCAGAGGGAAATATCTTACAAACATCAAAACAGTGTATGAGGTCAGGGGGACACGGTGTGCTCTCACAGACGCTCTCTGCCACCCTGACAACAATCTTAGGTTACTTAAGTCAGACGAGCGAGCAGAGCAGGAACTGCGGAGGAGCAGGGGGCTTCGATGAAACAATCAATAACCGATCGCGTCGCTGGTATCGGCTGTTATTGACTGATTGGATGTATGCTCACCTCTCTCGGTGGTGTCAAAGTACCGTCCACGTCAAAGAGGCAGAGGATGTTTCGGTCCGGGGAGAAGCCCTTCGGTTTCTCCATGTCTTCTTCTTCTCTCCGCGGTGTTGTGCCTCGCAGGTCGCTCCTCGGGTCGCGAGGGTCACAGGTCCGCTCTCGTGCAAGCAAACGCGTAAAAGCTACACACTGGCGCGAGGCAAAAAAATGAATCGAAGTATTACGCTGTCAGTTCAAGGATTTAAATAAATAATACATAAAATAGACCTCAGGGTTCAAAAGAATGTAAATGGTCTCCTCTCAAACGCGCTGATAGACGCTTCCTCGTCTTCTTTTTCTTTTTCTTTTTCCTCGAGTCGTCAGTCCCGCTGCCTCAGCCCGGTTCGGTTCAGCTCGGCTCAGTGAACCCGTTCTGCTCACACACAAACACGGCGTGCTGAACGTGTCGGGTGTCTTTCGCAACACTGTAACTCATCCGGCAGCCAATCACAGCCGAGGTATGAGCTGTGACGTCCGCAAATGGGCGGGGCGGTTCGATGTGCATCCCAGTTAAGGTTAAGTTAACATTTACCAAGAAGTGAAATGACGGATGCAAAACAAGACAACAACACAAAAGTGAAAATGAGGAACTAGAGATATATTAATATTCATATGCAAATAGACAATTGTGCAACATTATGAGTGAAATTATAAAAATGTGCATTAAAATTGCAACTTTCTGAGTTCACAGTGAGGTTACTGCTGGAGACATTTCTTCTTTTCAGATTCGTATTTCAGCTTTAACGTTATAGTTAAAGAGATTTTGAAACTTTGATGTTGTTGAAGATGATCCTCCACTAAATAGACTATCTGGCAAACTGTGCCTCCTATGTTTGTTTGTCCGAGCACAAATTCTATCCCTGATTTTTATAACTGATCATTGTTTTGATTGTTGCATAATACTGTAATTACATGTAGAATTTTGTAACTGCAAATGCTATGCATTAAAAATATAGTTGTTATACATTCATTGGACCTGAGCTTTTAACTGATTTCAATAACCGATGCTTAAATGTAGAGTTGTAGCAAGTGAGAGGTGCAAAGCTCACAGAGGTTTAACATTCAGCGGTGGAAGACATTGAGTAGTTAGTAATGTTTAGAGAACCGTCCAACTTTGTCTGCTACACCAGTCCCACAACAACACCACTGCCTTCTGCTTTATGCAGAGGCACTGATTACTTCCATCTTGATTAAATTACTGCACGAGATCCATGCCAGAAGGGCAATTGACGGGACTAAATGATGAAGGGCAACCTTTAACTCACAAGATCACCGCCTCAAACAAATTTAGGACCTGGAAATGATCTCATCTTCTGTTAAGAATGCATTGGGAGTGCTGTATATTTGATCTTTGTTTTGATTTGCTACTTATGTAAAATTAGATTAGATTAAATTAGATTAGATTCCAACCTAATTTGCAATCACTTACAAACAAACTGTGTCTATCAATAACTATTTTATGACACATGTCCAAGCCCACATAGTCCTTAACACAATCATGTGTTTCACAAAGTAGTGAACCTCGCCGTGTCCTTGCTTCTGAATGACCGGGCTTTTCAAGGACTGCCCCTTTCATACCAAATTATGATATTATCACCTGTTACCAGTGAACCCGTTTAGCTGTGGACTGTTCTGTGGACTGAGAAGCATTCCACAACATTCCCAGTCTTTTGTTGCTCTTGTCCCAACTTGTTTGAAACCTGTTACTGGAATCAGATTCAGAGTAAGTATATTAACAAACATCAGTGAAGCTGTAGAGGTCAAACATTATTGTCGTTATACTGTTGAGTTATACAATAATGTTGCACAACTGATTGTATGACGAAGGGGATAAGTAAGTATCTTTGTTTAACATGTAGTAATTACATTACTTACATCAGATTGATAACAATAAATTATTTGTTTTATAAGATTAAACTGGATTAGATTGCATTTGTTTGGATTAGAGTGGATTTGATTAGATAGATTAGATTAAGTCAGGTATATTTTACCCAGATTGGACTTCAGAATTATATATTATATTATATTATATTATATTATATTATATTATATTATGTTACATTAGATAAGATTAGATTAGCATAGGGGGAATTGATTATATTTGGAAGAATCAATTAGGTTAGATTAGGTAAAGTAGATAACATTACATTAGATTATATTAGGTAGATAAAATAAAATTAGTTTGGATAAAATTAGATTAGATTAGATACAATTAGATCAGATTATACCGGATAAAGTGGATTACTTCAGATTCGATTAGATGGCTCCATATTAAATTATATTGTGCTTCTTTTTTTTTTTTAAAGATTCTTTCTGGCATAGACACCTTTATTAAGCAGTAGACAGATAGGAAATATGGGAAAGAGAGGGGATGTGACTTGCAGCAAATGACCTCCAGCCGGAATTGAACGGGGGTCAGCTGCGTATGTGGCATGCGCTCTAACCACTCGACCACCTGCGCGCCCTATATTGTGCTTTTTAATTGACTGTATTGTAAGATTCTAGTGAAAAGTTTTTGTGCCACCATAATGCCTCACAAAAACTTGATCAAGCTTTGAGGTACAACACCAACCAAATGCTGCAGAACCAAACTGCCATGTATGTGTCATTTCCGTGGATGAGAAATGGGAGGGAGGAGACATGAGGGTCAGACAACACACTCGCTGACCTCTCCACATTTAAAGGGGAATTGTGGCCCATATTTATTATAATATAATACATGTGTTTATACTACTTTCTAGAAATAATCCTCTAAAATAAATCAGTCAATCAAGTCACAACTGTGTTACCTTCACCATCAGTGATGCTTAATAATCTTAGGCCCCATGCGGAATACTTCTACCTAGATGTGACTTTGGCATTGTCTAGTGCATTGAACTAAAAGAAACATTAATTAATTGATAACTTAATTAATTCCTCCAGTCACAACACAGGAACGTATACCCTCCTCTCACTTAAAACCAAAACAAACCTTATGGTTCAGACTCAGAGCCCTTCAGCAACATGGACATTTTCACTGGTTGTGCCAAATTAAGTTTCAGAGAAATCGTCACTGCTACTTCCGATCTCTCCTAAGCCAACACAACCACACGAGGGCAGAGTGGCTGTGAGGTGGAGATGATGCAACTGAGAAGTGATGTTGTGCTCGCTCATATTATATACATTGCTTGATTAATTTCAGCAGTTTCTATAATGTAGTGGAGTAAGTAAAGTAAAGTTATTGATGACTCAGGTCAAATTTACATAATACTGTCTTAAGAATTTCTCATTTGGCTGTTTGACTTGGATGGATCTGATTGAAGGGAGGTATTTCTTTTGCCTTGTTTGTTTGTCCCACAGTCACCTGGACTCTTGTATCAGTGCTGACGGGACCATCAAATTGAGTTCTTTGATAACATGTGATGAAACAGTTGGAAGGAATTCTTATTGGGCAGTTTTGCAACAGGTGCCAAGCTTAATACGGGCTCCATAAATCACTTGTATGTTTTATCTTTTCTGCATTTGACACCAATCATAAATCAACACTGCATGGACCTGAGGCTCAAAAATAATTAATTATGTCAGAACCAAAGCAGCGTGATCCCCTTTGCTCTGCATACATATGTCATGCATCTTGGCCTATGTAGGTGTATGTTTTTATATTTATTTTTACCACTCTGACGGACCTATTTATATGTTTGAGTTTCAAAGTTCCCTTTATTGTGGTGAAAGCCAAGCAATTTGGTGTCATCAAGGTAAGGCACTTATTTATGTGCCTGATTTATTAGCAAGCTGCCAATTGACAGGGGCACGTTGTATGAGGAAGAAGGCAACAGATGGCAATTATTGACTAATCATAAACACACTAATCATTAGCTTCTGAAATTATGAACATGGCTCTTTATCTGACTTTGACCTCAATCTCCATGTTCCCTTCAATCACAGCAGACCGGTTCTTTAAGTTTTTACCTTTATTCAACTGACAGAGGTGGCCTTTTTCTCCCATTCTTTGTTAATGTCAACACATCTCATATAGAAATAATCTTATTTTCTATGTTTCCCTGTCTGTAAATGTGAACATCATCACAATACTTAAGGCAACAGTATATATGTTTTTCACCTTAAATTGCAGCTTCTAAATCATGTTGATGGTACAGTGTGTTATCATAGGGTGAATGTTGTCTCTGTCTCAGCCACTCCGTTACCCTATCACCTGTTTCTGCACTATGTAACTTCAGTGAGAAGATGTTTTCAACCCATAACATTGTTATGAAGTAATAACCTTTGTCAGTAGTTAGCACCTACATTACATTTGACAAATTGTTACAGAACTGGGATTTGTGTTAATGACGGTGGTGTTGCACTCTTTCTACACACTGTTGCTTTAAAGACCCAATAATAGGATTTTCTTTTCTGCTTAACAATAACGCATATATTCTGTTAGTCAGATGTGTCTCACGCGCAGTGATTCAAATTCAAAATACATCCAAAATTCCATGTCATATATATTCTTATCTATCGTCTTTTCTTATTAATATAACCTGGAATGTGTTGCGTATGTTTGAAATTGCTGATCTTACGTTTCCAGCTACATTTTTCTGGGTTTGAACAAAACATTGTCCAAGTGTGTAACTGGGTTAAGGTACTGATGCGGAAGAAAAAAATCATCATATAGAATATTCTCTGAGGTATGACTTGAGGTTAGGCTTCTAAATTAGTTATTCTTATCTCAACCCTATTCTTGTGTGTGTGTGTGTGTGTGTGTGTGTACGTGTGGCCTACATGCTCACCTGCCTGTGGGACACTCTGTAGGTCAGTTAAAGACCTCCATTAAAACAGCCGTGTTATCTACCTTCATGCGGGAGGGAAAGTGCCTGATTGGACCCATTTTCACAGACCAACAATAACAGCCACCGTTAACAGCGTTCAGCGGCTATTACACTGCAGGGATGACACAATAAAACAAAGAGTCTTGTTCCTTTCAACACGGTAATATTTCCTCTTCCTGATAAAATGTCAGGGCGTGTTGAAACGGAAAGCCTCTTCATATGACACTGTAATGGGACTAAATGGCTGTGTTCCCCAAGCCAACCGCGCTATTACAACGTCATTCATGTGTGTTTGCTTAAAACGTTTATTACCCTGTACGGTGGTGGCCAGACAGGAAGCTGATGATGTGCTTTACTGGAAGGACAGTTTGGTTGGAAATATTGCGCCATGGGGACAAATATTTGTAGTGTTATTTACTCTTTTAGGTAGAATCACACCGTGTAATATTCAAGTCTGTTTTAGTGTTTATTGAAGGAAATGAAATAGCACTTTATATGACTTTGTGATCCTCCGCATGTCATTCTTCTATTCTTTTGGATGGATGATGAATATGTGACATTCCATAGAAAGCGTGCTCAGGTAAATTCACTTGCACTAACGTCAGGTAAAAGTGGCTTTCATAGCAGAGAAGCGAAGAGCATAAAGCAGTGTGAGAAAGACAATTCAGTCATGGAGTGATAAAGGAGAAGTCTGACACAAGCAAGATTTAGGACTGGCAATAGCACCATGGTGTGTTTATCTTATAAAGACGTGTGAAGAGGTAGATTCATAATAAAACAACTGATCAAAATGTTTAAAGAAGAGTAAAGGAATGGCAAGCACATTTAATATTATATATATTACGAATATGTTATATAAGTAGTTTTAAATAACAGATTAAAGTGTTTGTTTCCAAGACAACAGACTGTTGAACAAATGGGCTTTTAATCCAATGGGGCATTTTTCAGACTATTGGAGTTTCAAAATAATGGGCAGTTGGAAGAAAGGGCGGTCCACTTCCAAGGACGCACCTCTCCATTACGGTATATTCAATTAACTGTGCTGTCAAGATGAGTAAAAATGAAAATAAATAATATGAAAATAAGCTGCAACAGTTGTTGGTTAACTGTCTGTCAGCTGATCACTGCTGCAGCCACAAACAGTTTTGGAAAAGACACATTGTCTGAGGCGTAACAGCTCCCACAAGTCAAACCGAGGTGAATTCATTAGTGGTTCACATCCCTTTTCTTACTTTGCGACACTAACCTGCTCACTACTAGCCATCCATTTACAGTCACTTAATCATCAAATTAATGTCAGCTTAGAAATTTGGTGGAATAATTTCTTTGATTAATGAATTAATGCTAAATGCTTAAAGTTTCTCAGAAGACGAGAACAGGCAAACAAAACAATGGCTCTAGAGGGGTCATTGCAGGTTTTTTTGTATTTGTTGTGGGCACTGTCAGATCTACTACATGCCCAGAAGAGGAGGGTGAGGCGTGGGGTATTGAATCGGCAACCTCACTGCCAGATGCCACTAAATCCTTCATACTGGACCTTTAAAGCCACAAATGTCAGCCTCATGGTGGTAATAAAGGGAACATCAGGCTCAGTCCTATGGAAACCATTAAGTGATTTGTGCCATTCCATCAAGTAGATGTGGAGATTTCTCAGGATAAATGACAACCAAAAGTCGATGGCAATCCATTCAATAGCTGTTGAGATATTTCAGTGAGAACTGAAGTGGTGGAGCGATTCACTGACTGTCAGAAATATTTTGATGCATTCAACTGCACCCAAACAACAGTAAAAAGCTGTAAGCAGTCTGCACTTTTGATTTGCTTATGTGTTGCATCTCAAAATGAGGTGACTCTGGTTTACGAGCAGTTTGGTCAAGACTTTTACTGGCTTAATCCACCCTGCTTTTATAGCAGACTATATCTATCAGCTCCACACAAGCCTTCACTTTTATGGCCTCCCGTGACCTTTGCCCCAAGCACTATGCAAGCTTTCCCCCACCTCTGCTTCAACAAGAAGAATCAGATTGTGATAAACAAAAAGCTTCCACTTTCGACATACAACGTATGTTATTGTCTTTTCATTTGTTGCCAGTTTGTAATTCATGACCTCAATTATTACGCTCTTGTCAAGTGAACAGAGTTACTGGAGTTTTATTCTTACACTCCAGGCTTTTGTGGACTGACTGCTCACCGCAGAAAAGGAGATTTGGGAATAATCTTTGATGTTATTCAGACGGGACATGTAATGTAGAAGCTCCATGTTTGCAAACAGGATGAATTATGATCTCAGTTTCTAAGTGAGGAGTCCAGATGGAGTGTGGGAGTCTTTCCTGCCTTGCCCTCCCTCCTCTTAACTGGTGCACCGACTGTCACTTCACAGTTGTTCATTAACGTACGGAGGACAGGTAGACCAGCCCGTACCCAGGTGGAGGATTATTGATCGAAGGCTTTCACAAGGGGAACAACTGCTGCGAGGACTGTGTTACTTGTTTTTTATTCAACTTCTTTCTTCTGTGTGTGCTGAAAAAAGATCTCAGACGAAAGTTTATTTTCACCTGTGTCCTGGATGCTTGACAGTGAATTAAGAGACGGTGTGACTTCTGCTTAGTCACCGACGAGCCCTTTTCACTTTTGTCTTTGGACTCATGTCGTCAGTGGAGAGGATCTGTTCAAGTGGACGAACGTAAAGACCTTCTGTAACACATTGTTTTGACATGTAGTTGACAAGTGTGGAAGAGACAAAAGAGAAAAAAAAGAAAGGAAAAAGGAAAATCTCAAGGATCAAGATGTGCATCTCACACTGTTTATTTTACCTGGGAATGTTGATTGTGGCGGTGGTCGCCAACAAGATGCTGGATGACTGCTTGTCTTCAAAACACAAGTACACCATGAATGTTGTGCTGCTGGAGGACAACACTTACGCGTGGAGTCGACCCTTTGTGGAGGAAGCCGTGAAACGAGCCATTGAAGAGGACAGACTGGAAAACGATAAATATGGTATGGACCAGTAGTTTCTAAAAAAGGCAGACAGGCTTACAGATAATAATGATTTTTATACTATCTACAAATGAATATCTGATGCTCTACACCAGCCAATTAAAGAACAAATGTCTTTACAATTGGAAAGAGCCCTTAAACTGGCATAATGTTAATACTACAAAACAAAACTTCAGAAGTAACATGGTCGGACATCAGCGGAGGTGTTTCTAATTGGTATTGGTAGCAGTTCCTAGAAACCATTAAAACACAGAACAACAAAGTCAAGATGGCTGGTTATGAATGTAAGAACTAGTTTTTCTCTGTAGGGCAAGAAGAGACTTACCTCACTACTGTTGTGTAAATGATATAAGCATGTTGAGGATGTTACATTTTTTAAAATTTACTTTAGAATCAAGAATCAGCCCAAGATTTTTTTTACATTTGTTTATAGAGGATGAGATATCTTTAGTTATTCAAGTTCTCAACAGATAAAAAATAACCTTTCTCATGAGTTTAACAAATGGCCAGGCTTTACATTCAGTTTCACAGATTATTTCACTTTATCCCATCCTCTAAAGACACGCAGCCAGTCGAAGGGGTGTTTCTAGAACATTCTGAATATTGGGCATAGTAGTGCTGAAATAAAACCTGATTTTGGTACACATACCTTTTTGGTACATGATTTTGAGAAATATAAAGACATTTTTCTTCAAAATCCTTTTCAGTTGCCAACTTCTCACATATTAAATGTCAAATGTCGTCTTACCACAAGAAGCTGTAGAAGACCTTGGCAAAAACACTAGAAACTACAGTTTTCTAGGCCCAGGCAGAATTTTAAAGCTCAGCTATATAGAATATTCTAAAACTAAATTCAAAATTCTAAAAAAAATATTTTTCACAACATTGTCGCTGGCACCTGAAAGTTTCAAGATGTGGTTTGACAACCTATTGTACAGGTATATGTGTTGTCACGATTTTCCTGGGCAAAAACATTCCAATACACGATTTTATGCTTATAATCAGCAATCAAACAGCCATGATACATTGAAACATACTTAAATCACTTGACCCTTAAGGAAGTCTATCGTGCTATTGGAGAAGGATGCGCGGACTGTAGATGCCCAATACATTTCCACACCTCCAGTTTATCTTTTATTGTGCTGGATACAGTCCACAAACTGTACCATCAGCCATGATGACAGGCTTAGGATTTTGGAATAACTGAAAAGAAGCACGCTCCACCCATGTGGCAGCTTCTTCAGGATATTCATGATTATCTGAATCATGGAAATTCACCAGGGTCAGTTTATCCATAGTGTTTTTATCGTAATACGATCTGTCATTATCCCATTCCTAAGTGCTTTCTCCTGTGTAAGGTGCATTAAGCAATGCCATATTTGTAACAAATACTCTGCAGTCTCTAAGTCTTACTGATTGCTTTAATCTAACATTTAGAAAACCTACTGATGTAACAAACTCACCAAACTAACAGCTGTCCTGAACACTTATGTGAGATTCTTGGATATATTGGTTGCTGGCTTAGTCATTAATAATATATAAATAAAACAGTTTTGGAGCAGCTGAAAAGCATATATTTCCTCCCCTTGTTGAGGCGAGTTGTTTCTATTGTTTGTTCAATGGGGCTAAAAATAGATTCAGATGAGTCTATCTCCTCATCACACAGGGATGAAACTGATGTCAAATTCTTATCTCTCCACCAATATCACGGGAGGCATGATTTTTTGGCTTGGCCAACAATATACCATACATTTAATCAACTTCATACCCCTCAGAAATATCTTGTATGGGCATGAGGGGTCCTGATCTACAGAGCCACTGGCCAAAACTGTCTCAAATGCTATAAATCCACTTTTGGAAAGTGTTGCTTTTCAACCAAACATACAGGTGACTTCATGCTTTGACGGTGTATTATTGAGTAAGAAATACTCCTGCTATGAGGCTGTTCATTCTATTACATGAATGAAACTCTTTGTAATAGAAACTTTTTTTTCGCTGCTGCCGTAAACGTAAGTTTTTATTTTCTCTGCGGGAGCAATCAAAGGGTACATTTACACCAGTTAATCATCCGTATCTAATCTCCTCAACCCAAAGTGATTAATGAGTTAATTTTTGATATTAATAACTCTTATCTTCTTTTCATGACCCAAGATTTAAACTTCACTTTGACGGCCAACTACAATGGATTCAACACCACCCTCTACAACCGGCAGGGCTGTGGAAGCAGCACCTGTGAAGGAGTGGCAATATTCAAGAAGCTGCATGTGAGTATGGTCGAGAGATGACAAAAGATGAGATGTCTATATAGTTTTAAAGTGTTTATTTTAGTCAACACTCAAGTCAAACTATTCAAGGGTGTTGTGGTTCAAATGCTTTTAATGAACAGACACTGAGGGGCCTAAAGATGCTGAAAAGACTTTCTGCATGAGAGCTAGATTAGATTGGAACCTGGATCTTCTTTCCTGTGTTCACTTCTTATCTCCAATACTAAATTAGTGATACAATCCAACAAGTTCCCTTTTTGCAGTTTGAGAATTTATCATCCCTGAATTACCCGTCAGCTGAACATTTACGTGTCTACTGCTCAATGACTATATGGTTAATGTAAAAATATTTACATTAATAATATTATCATTATTAAAATCATAAAAAACTATTTCCATGAGTGTTCCTAAGGCTGATGGGAAGGAAAATGTCAATTACTTAAAACTTCAACACTTAAAGTGAACTTTTGCTGTCAGCACAGCGCAGTCAATGATCACCATTTGGCATCAACAGTATCGCCATTGCACATGTTGCCATTGTAGCATCCTAAACAGACCACAATTCAGTGCAGCCAAAGGACGCTGTAGAGAAGAAGCTTCTAGAAGGTGAGAAAAACTCATTTGTTACTCCTGCTTTCTCTGCCACAGCTGAAAATAACAGGCTCAAGTTTACCAGGGACTGAGGAAATTCAAGAGGGAAAAGGGAGAAGGATAACTGCAGCACCTTATCATGAAATAACTACATAAAGGCATGTGAATCACAGTGCCTTTATGCAGTATTAATGCGTACTATACAGAATTATTTTATCCTTTTTTCCCCCTTCGTCTTTAAGTATCGGAACCTTGGCTGTGGGGGTGCTGCTGTTTCAAACAGAATAACTACATGCACGGTATCTTTCTACAGAATGATGGTGAAATTGGATGTGTCATGCTGGGGCCTTCCTGCACTTATGCCACCTACCAGTTAGTGGAGTGAGTATGAATCTGATTCCCTTGAATTATATGCAACTTAACAACTGACTGAATTTGATTCCCTGTTGTCTGCCGTCAGTGCAAACAGTGGCCTGACCCTGAGCATTCCCATCATCTCTGCTGGGAGCTTTGGCCTCTCGTGTGACTATCAACCCAAAGTGACTCGAATTTTGCCTCCAGCACGCAAGATCTCAGACTTACTGTTTCACTTTATTCATGAAGAATTGCTGTTTAAGCCAGCCTGGGAGAAGACGTATGTCTACAAGAAGCCACACATCAACGTATCTGAGGACTGCTTTTGGTGAGATAGCACAGGCTGCATTTCGCCCAACAGACTTCTCTAGGTTCCTTTGCTGCTCCAGCATGTGCCACTTCCTGTGTTATTATTTCCTTGTTTTTGCCACAGGTACATCAATGGACTGGAAGCGGCATCTGCCAACTTTGCCAAAAATGGTAAGAGAGAGATGCTGCGTACAGAGAAGGCTTTGACTAATGCCCTCGTCGACAAGAAAAGACACAGCAACAGTGGGTATTTTGTTTGAGTTACATCTCAATTAACTCAGTTTTTCTTTTCTTTTTGTCTTTTTCTTTTTTTTTTCTTACTGGGCTGCTATTCTCCACTAGGACTGTGATGAACAATATTATCTAATAGCCTATCTACGCTATGTAATCGGAATAGTCACAACAATAGCATCCATAGAGAAAATGTCAGTATGAGGGGTGTCGGGGGAGAGCTTGTGCCCTACAATTTATAGAGGCACTAAGAATCTGCTGTTTGTAAGCAGCATGGCTGGGATGGCAATGATGGTCCGTTGTGGTCATTGGTCAACTAAATTGGTACAGACTGAAATACCTCAGCAATCACTATTTGACGGTTTACCATAAATAACCCACTCATGTTGTGTAAGTAACATCCCGCAGTCAAGTTACACACATGCAGCAATGTCACTGCAGTAAATATATATATGTTTATATTGTGGCACATTAAAGCAGTTAGAACTGCATTTTAGATGGAACAGAGGATTGGGAGATGGTGGAGGCAGAGAATCGTTGCCACTGTTTTAATATCAGAAAAATATTGTGCACCTGACTTTTGAAGGCAATCGAAGATGAGACTAATTTAATTTAAGCCCCAAAACACAGCCATCATTGAAAAGGGGCGTGAATACAACCTCTATGGAAAATGGCTGCCCTATTCACTTACCCATTTTCCTCTGACATCATGCTCTTGGTGGGAAACTCATTTGTCACACTGCTGCCCTTCAGGTTGCAAGTTGTGTAATCAGACAACTGATTAGTATTTAACTGCCTTCTGGTTAATCAGCAACTAAAAACACAATGAATAATGAGAATTTAGAGGGACATCAGGCCATTGGCCCTGGTACTTTATAATATCTTGTTAGGCTTCATTAGACAACAGCTTATTTTAGCATTCAACCACTTCTTAACTAACATGTTACATGATACAATAAGAAAGATGGATATTTATTCCAATATATCAGCACATACGTGGACACATTAATTTAAATGCAGATGAGTAACACACTGGATGTAAATGGTAAATGGACCTGCATTTCTGTAACGCTTTTCTAGTCTACTGACTGCTCAAAGCACTTTTACAATACTTGTCACATTCACGCATTCACACACACATTCATGATGATGTGATGATGTCGTGATGGCAGCAGCTGCCATACCTCCTGTGCTACAGCTGCCCCAATGTAATATAATTAGACAGTAATGCTAATTAGGAAGTGGTTGAATGCTACCATTAGCTAATGGGTCATCATATAATATGTTGTTTTTACTTGAAAAATCATGTCACTCGGCTTCATTATGTTTATATTGTGTGACCTGGAACACAGCAGCTTTAAGGCTTCCTATCCTGGGCGTGACGCCAGAGGAGTTGGTGAATGTGTTGGACTGTGCCAAGATTTTGCACCATTAGGAAAAGTGATCTGCCCTAAATGCACTTACACCATGGACTTCTGACCATGAAGCGCTCGTGATTATTTGAATATGACCTGTAGTCAGTTCTACTAAATGCCTTTGCTTTTTTGACGTCAGCTCAGTTTGGCTGATAGAATAACACGGCTGTTCCACATTTTGGTAGAGCAAGTTGCATCTGCCTACTTCTTGTAGTCAAACATGCATGAATTCACATCAAAAGGAGTTAGTTGCTGACAATTGCTTTTTAATGCACAGCACTGAAAGTCACTCTGTATCTGTATGGTCTGCCATAAAGTTTGATTTGGCCCACCAGATGTTTCTAGCAGAAGACAATTAAATTATGATTATAAAAAGTTGTCACGTAAATGAATGTTTAAAGTGTTTTAATATTTGTGAGGTAAAAATGCTCTTTGAATATGTAGGATACCTAATAATTGTCCTTTCATGATCTGAGCACGGCGACCACAATGACACTTTGTACAAACGTTTGGACTTCTTTAGCCCTGATGAAGCTAGTAAGACTGAAATAATTAACCAGTGTCTGAAAAAGAGAAGAATTGTTTTAAATGTACAGTTCAACTGAAACATTTCCCTTCCTGCTATAGTGAAACTGATGTATTCATTTCAGTTTTCATCATTTGTGGGAGCCCTGATGAAATTATTTCAATAAAGAATACGGTGAACAAGGAGAAAAAGGTCGAGATTCCTGAGGAAATCGTGTTCATTCTGATCGATGTGTACAAGTAAGCCTGTTTATGAGTTTACCATTTTAAATGTACACTGTTACCAAGAAACGTTTCAGTGTGAGGCGAGTGACACCCTTTGCCTTTCCCCAGCCCTGACTATTACATCAACACAACATCCACTGAGGGGATGGAGAACGTACTGGTGATCACCCTGCCGCAGAGGAATTACACCTCTGGGTCAAACTCAACATACAATGACACGGTGAGCAGCAACCTTAGGACCCAAATAAGACTGTGCAGGGGACCAGCCCTTATATAAAGATCTGACTTATTTCTGTTTTGACTTTCTGTCCAACTTTCAGATAAACGACTATGTGGCTGGGTATCATGATGGGGCTCTTTTGTTTGGCAAAGTGCTCAGAGAGAGGATGCTAGCTCGTCAGCGTGGATCTGCTGATGTGCCTTTGAGCGACAACCCCTTTGGAAACGCCTCTTTTTATGGTGCGTATGATCAGTGACAACTCAGGTTAAAAGCCCAATGAGAGGCAGAATTACTGTACACTGCAAAACAGATTCAGCAAACACAAATCAAGGACACATACCACAAGGGGTGATAGGTCAGTAGGGTGGAGGCTTGTGCATGGCAGGTTGTTTAACATTAAAAAGTCAGACTAGATATATAAAGCTATTACTGTAAGTTTTGGCATTTATTATCTTTAGGTTTAAGAAAACATCATGGTTCTGGTTAAAATCACTATGTTGCTTCTGTTCCTTCTGTTCCAAATGTACCTACCACAAGTTTTTTTAAGTTATGCACCACTCTGTTATGTTACACACAGTACGTGAGATAATTTTTATTAAGCTGAAAGATCAGACCGTTGACTTCTAGTTTCGCACTGGACAAGACCAGCGGTATCCTGAATGAAAATTCTCACCCCAAATTTTAAAATAAATCTACATACTACCTCCTAACGACAAACAATATTGGTTGTAAAAAGCCACTCTCATGTTCAAACTATATGGTTTTATTGGTGGTTTCCTCTTCAGCTGGTCCGAAATTCAGCAGGTTATTAACAAATACCGGTGGACAGTCACATGTCAGTCCAGAACTCACCTCCTTTCATTGGCTTCCAGTAAAAGATAAATTCAATTTCAAAGTTTTATTTATCACATATAAGGCTCTGCAAATGTTACAGTTTGGAGCAAAGTCATCAGAGCACAAGACAGGCAAACCCAGCGCATCATAACTGTTGTAGCTTCATGTTTGTGTAGTTGACCCGTCATGATAATTTTGATATTTATATTCACTGAATTATCCTGTCCTGTGTTGGTTTGAGGTGGTTTTGCATGTTCTGGCACAGCAAATATAAATTTTAAATGTTGTAGATAACTATGGGTCATTTTCAATTGTTTTGCTCTCCTCCAAGGCAACGTTGTTAGCAGTTCAATATAATATGAAAATCAACCTACAGAGAGCGTCACAACACAGTGATGATTATTTGCCCGTAGTTTATGGTTTGTTTTATTGTTGCCTGGTAACGCAGTCATGTAATATTGTTAAA
Source organism: Sparus aurata (assembly GCF_900880675.1). Taxonomy (NCBI): domain Eukaryota; kingdom Metazoa; phylum Chordata; class Actinopteri; order Spariformes; family Sparidae; genus Sparus; species Sparus aurata. The sequence goes on along the minus strand of NC_044209.1, from coordinate 8,763,544 downwards.
TGTTTATAATGCTTGTAGTTAACTGATCTGATTCAATGCAAACACTGGCTCTAGAAGAGGCCTGCGGCAATTCTGTTTTGCGTTTTTAGCCGCCGTCGTAGGAAATACAACCCCATTGCCAGAATAAATGTTAGCTAAGTACATTTCTGCAAAACCACAGAAGAGTTCGAAAATGTTGCAACCTTACATTTGTTTAGATTAAATTTCTCTATTTCTGTCCTGTCACAGCGCTCTCCTTTTGCTCTGGTTAGGGTTAAGGCACAAAAACTACTTGGTTAGGGTTAGAAAAACATCATGTTTTGGCCTCAAATACCTGTTTGGGTTGCTTACAAACAAAATTCAAATGCAATTACATTGTTATTCTATTTCAAGGAAATTGAAAATGTTCTCTTTGTGTGTGTGTGTGTGTATGTGTGTGTGTGTGTGTTTGTTTCAAACAGGTATGGGAGGACACTATGTGCTTGATGAGTATGGTGATCGAGATGTTAACTTCTCAATCATTTATATATCAAAAGAAAACAAGGTGAGAATACTGTCCATTCAGCAATTAGCTTGTTCTACGTGAGCATTTTTTTTTCACACTTTGCCTCTGTCTCCCTCCAGTACGAAATCCTGGCAGTTTTTGACACATCACAGAATGAAACCATATTCGAAAGTAAAAACCAATCCCTGACCTGGACAGGGAACAAACTGCCCTCTGATGTGCCAAAGAAGTCAGATGGTAAAACACACATACACACTAACGGTGTAAAGGCAATGTGGACAGCGTTGTGCAGCTTCACTGTAGCCTGGAGACTCTTAACACCATACAGCACAGTTTCAGTCTGGTCCGTGAGTCTAGTTCTAGGTCGCACGGCCTCACAGAATACTTTTTTTTTATGTGTGTGCTTGAGATTTCAAGGTACCACAAGGTTAAGAAGCTTTGTCATACAGAGAACACAAAACTTTATTAGAATCTGACAATATTTAGAAACATAGTTTGATTTCATTGTCTTTATTCCAAATAAGGCTATAACTGCCTCTCTCTTTCTCTCTCTCTCTCTCTGTGTTTGTGTGTGTTTCCAGAATTGAGCTTGCAGGATGTGCTCATGATCGTTCTGAGTCTCAGTGTTGTCGTGGTGACAGCCATTGCTCTCATCTTCTACAGGTAAACAGCAGACGCATTTGACAGCTGAATCACATGGGCTTTATGTAATTTCTAAACATTTCTTAATCAGTAAAGCTGATTTTTAGATGAAGCAACAGTTGGTGAACAGTGGTTGACTAGGATACAATAGGAATAGGCTCTTGTGTGTTTACATTTGGTCGACGTGCCATATAAAACTGTAATGACATTGGATTACCCCTGAAAGCTATCCATTGTGTCATTACGTCTGCATTTACTGTATGTGTCTTTCAATAATGTAAGGCAGAACAGGAAAGAGCGTCTTTTGCAGAAGAAGTGGTCTCATATCGACTCACATCTGATTGGTCCTCTGGATGAGAAGGAGGTTTCTCTGAAGGTAAACAGCCTCATCATTCGCCTGTTTCCTGATCAGGGGTCAGCAACCTTTTCTTTGATTATGTGCCGGCAGCAGAAAAACATGAAATGAAAAATGAGAGTGTGTGTGTGTGTGTGTGTGTGTGTGTGTGTGTGCATGAAACAGATTGATGATGATAGGAGGAAGGACAGCACATACTTCAGACAACGAGGCCGCTATGACAAGAAGGTATTTCAGCTTATAAAAACCTGTATTATCCATCACAAATCCTCTCCCGGTGTTTGACTGTGTCTTATTTCTCTGCATTCTTCAGCCTGTAATATTGAAAGAGCTGAAGCAAGCGGATGGAGACTTCACAGAGGACCAGAGGATTGAGCTTAACACCGTAAGACACGTCTGTGTTATGCAGTATAGCAGGTGGACTTTTTTGATTTAGTGTGGGTAAATTTAAATCATCCTTTCCGTACCTCTTTTGAGGGGCTTTTCTTTAAGCAGTTGGTCATTTTTGATGTCATAGCAGGACAAGTGTGTTGACTAACCCTCGTTAACCCTTTTTGTCCCACCTCCCTGTCACTCTCTACCCGTCCTTTCACATCTTCCTTCACCACATCTATATGTTTCAGCTGCTGAGAATCGATTACTACAACCTGACCAAGTTTTACGGTACGGTGAAGTTTGAGTACGCTGTGTTTGGAGTGTTTGAGCTCTGTCAGAGGGGCTCCCTAAGGGTAAGAGTCCACATCTCTTTCTTTCTTTCTCTTTCTTTCTTTCTTTCTTCACAAGACCTATGTGATATGTTATCTAATAACTGTGCCCCAAGTCATTTTTATCACTGTCTGTTTAATACAGATCTGCTCCTATGAAATAAACACATAAATACATACATACATAAATACATGAGATCATGTTGCTTATGACAAAGCTCGGCGACCTCATTTCTCCACTGCCCTCAATGACGTGACTGTTCATTCGATAAGTCACGGACACACAGTTAAAAGAGCATTAATAGTGTGTGCGTGAATGCACGTAATCACACAAACACGCACAAGTTGATACAGAACCCTCTCTCGATGGACTACATAAGCTAACAACACCATTAGTGAAAAAAAATGGCAATTCTTATTTAGTTATTATAGTTATTCTTAATGCCTGTCACCAAATTGAGTTCTGAACGATCTGGGTCAACTAAGCCATAAAACTAAAACGATTTATTATGGCAGAGTGTAGAGGATGAATCGAGGAGTCTCACAGCCGAGGAAATCAAGAGCTTTAGTGTTTCACAGTCCCATTGACTGAGTACAGTATGTAAATTATGAACTTCTTTATCTCTTTTTCTTCCAGCACATTCTGAGTGACAAGATTTCCTACCCAGACGAAACCTTCATGGACACGGAGTTCAAAATATCAGTCATGTATGACATAGCAAAGGTATTATTTGTATTTGTGTGTATGTCATTTTTTTAATACCTTGTTTGTTCATTTAGCTGTTTTTTTGAGGACAAAATAGGAAATTATGAATACCACATCATTTACCGTCACTGCAGGATTTATTTTCATTTAACAATATCTATTTTAATTCAGCAGTATTTTCCCAATGTACATGGCCGGATTCATTGTATTTTATATCTCAGGGGTATTTAACTAATTCACAATGCATTTGAAGGAAAGCAGGATCATACTATAAAATGCAGCTCGGTACAACTGTCTTGGATTAACACAGTTTGGCTCACTACAGTTCCCCTGCTGTATCTTCCACAGGGCATGTCGTACCTTCACTCCAGTAACATTCAGGTCCACGGTCGCCTCAAGTCCACTAACTGCGTGGTCGACAACCGCATGGTGGTCAAGATCACTGACTTTGGTTGTCACACAATCCTCAATCCAGGCAGAGGTAAGACTGAGTATTTATTTTTTAATACTACACTTGGTTGAGCACTGAAAATACAAGCGACTTAGCCTCTCTTCTCCTCTCCTCTCAGACTTGTGGACGGCCCCGGAGCATCTACGTGAAGACGGGGTGTCACAGAAAGGCGATGTCTACAGCTATGCAATCATTGCCCATGAGATCATTCATAGGCGGAGCCCGTTCTATACGCAGTTCTGCTCCAATCCTACAGGTAGGCCAGGATAATTTGGCACACAATTAAAACTGTAATAAATAACAGAACAGACTAAATGGACTATGCCTTATTTGAGCTAGTGTGAGGAAATCAGCACTTTAATTAAAAAAACTGGATGGCTCGGTGTTCATATATGTTGAGATTATGACAGAATCATTCAGTGTCGACATTTTAGGTATTACTTTGATTGTCTGAGTTCACAATTTGACAGTTCACGGTAAATTGGGACGTTGATGCGGAACACTCAGATTCAGAATTCAGATTCAGAATACTTTATTAATCCCCGGGGGGGAAATTGTTTATCGGTGATCATTCTCAGCATAAATCCTGCTCACTTTGGCAACCTCACTGTCATCCAATCCCTCAGAGAAGCTCTACAGAGTGCAGTTTCCCATGGGGATGGGCTACTTCAGACCTGATCTCAACTTTGATGGTGCATCAGCGAGGGAGGTCGAGGTAAGCCACCAAACACTGTGAAGGACATTTACCAAAAGACTCTAGACATTAAGGTGTATGAATTAAATCTGCTTGGATTAATCTGAATTGAATAAGGAAAGTCACACACTTCTTCTCTCTTTTTCTTTCTATTGTTTCATGTGTTGTCATGTGTGTATACAGCTGTACATGCTGATAAAAAACTGCTGGGATGAAGACCCAGAACGGAGGCCAGATTTTAAGAGAATAGAGTTATCTCTGGGTAAAATTTTCAGGTAAGTGAAAACCACACATTCATTTAGGCCGACTTTTAATCATTTCACTCAAACACTACATAACATTACACCCATATGTGTAACACAGGCCAGTCAAGTTCTTCCAGACCCTACTAGGATAGGATGTTTATTTATTTTTTGCCGTTGCCATGTTGAAACAGAAAGGAGCCATCTCCTTACTGTTGCCTCACTGTTAAAGGCACAGTATTATATATAATGTGTGATTAAGGGCTATGTAAATAAATGTAGCATTAAGGTTTCCATCATCTTAAACTAAGGGGCCCCAAATTATGACAAACGGGGATGTCCACGTACTTTTGTCGCCATAATGAGTATAGTTTCTGTGAGATAATTCCTGCCCCACTCTTCTCTGACGTGATGATTAATCGATTAAAGGGTATCAATAGTTTTAGTAATGCAATATGTTTGTTTTGAAACAGTAACCTGCATAATCAAGCCACTGAGACATACATGGACAACCTGATCCGTCGCCTGCAGATGTACTCCAGGACTCTGGAGCACCTGGTGGAGGAGAGAACCTCTTTGTACAAAGCCGAGAGGGACAGAGCTGATCGCCTCAACTTTATGCTACTTCCTGGGTAGGTAGGAAGTGGAAAGCGAATTTTGGACTTAAATTTCACAGATTACTTAAACACAAATTTCAGTGAATGCTGATGTTGCTGCATATCTGCTGAATGTGTAAATAGGCAGCTGTTTACTAATATGTTTGCCATAAAAACTTTAAAAGGTGGAAATATGTGGAAATACAAGCTCAACTACTGCATGGCTCATAATGATTTAATGCATGAATCAATGTGGGGTGTAAGGTGAACTCCCGTTGCTGATTAAAAACAAATGTTTGAGTAACTATGACTTAATTTGATTAGTTCCCACGTGATTGATCATCAGTTAAGGAATATCAATTCACAGTTCATACATTAATTTATTTGTGACCAAGTTAAGTGGACTCCAGATACATGAATATTTTAGATCCATGTATCCCTGAAAAAAGAACAGTAAATGTTCTGATAGAAATATGATTTTCTTTCTTTCTTCTTTTTTTTTTTTTTTTTAAATCAAACTGGCTGTCAGATGCAAAAATCTACACATTACATACATAAACTTGAGAACTGTAACTGAAATGAAAATTCATTGCATCGTCTGGTTAATAGTTGGCAATAGGAAATCATGATACATCCTGCATAAATCATCATAGATTTAGTAAAGCTTTACTTAATTATAAGATATACTATGTAAGTGTTTAACCTAGTATTTATGTCTATAGTACCTCTCTTTACTGTAACTGTTCTTTTATTTTTTCTATTGTTTCTTGTGTTTTTATTACAGTTTTTGCAAGCAAAAATATACATGCCTCACTTTCAGCTTGAGGAAAAGCTGTATTTGCATGTACATGTCATATTCTTTGACAGCAATTCTAATCTTCACTCAGTTGTAGACTTTACCATTAAGCAAGGTGGGCAAATGCCTGGGGCTCCCAACTAAAAGGGCCCCAAAAAGCTATAGATTTTTGACGATGTCTGTAAATGAAAACGATGTCACTTTTGTGTCCTTAAAAAAAATAACTTCACTGTGTGCTTCTACCTCTATGTCTCCTTCAGCCCGGTGGTGCGTTCACTGAAGGAGACGGGCAAAGTGAAACCAGAGCTGTTCGAAGAGGTGACCATCTACTTCAGCGACATCGTGGGATTCACCACCCTCTGCCACTACAGCACTCCCATGGAGGTGGTCGACATGCTCAACGACATCTACAAAAACTTTGACAACATCCTCGACCACCATGATGTCTATAAGGTACCTCCCTGCTAGAGTCTGACATTAAGCTCCTTTATAATCTATTGTTAAATCAGTGGTCAGTCATAGTGATGGCAGCACTGTGGTGAAAGTTGAGCTCTGTGGGTCTCGGGTGGGATGTCACTGTTGTTTTACCAGTTGAGATAGAGCTTAGATTTGGACTTGGCAGAAAACTTTTATTCAAAACTTAGAATCAGCTGAAGTTAGAGTTAGATGTTATATGTGGCTAATTAATTTGTTCATGTTTACTGATGAATCCATCTGTTCTGTCTCAGGTTGAGACGATAGGAGATGCCTACATGGTTGCGTCAGGTTTGCCCAAACGCAACGGCGACAGGCATGCAGTGGACATCGCCCTCATGGCTCTGGACATGCTGGCTTTTGTAGGGTCGTTTGAGTTGCTCCACCTGCCTGGCATCCCTCTGTGGATCCGTATTGGTGTGCATTCAGGTAAGAGAAATTCATAATGGCTTTAACCCTTGAACCCCTCACCTCACGATACTATAAATAGAGCCAGTATATGGTTTAAAGTTGGTTTGGTTTTATTATAGATGTTATAAATGTATAGTGTGTATTTGTGTGTAGGACCGTGCGCAGCAGGAGTGGTGGGGAACAAGATGCCTCGCTACTGTCTTTTCGGAGACACAGTCAACACCGCTTCACGCATGGAGTCCACAGGCCTGCGTAAGAGACAACAAACCCCTTCGCACATGCACTTGTAGAATTAAAAACAGAGGCTTTTGTCTCTCACGATGCTTGTTCTTGTCGCTTTCCAGCCCTGAGAATTCACGTCAGCCAGTCCACTATCAACATCCTGCAGAGGACAGACTGCCAGTTTGAGTATGAACAAAGAGGGGAGACGTATCTGAAGGTTAGCTGTGTTTGATTTGGCTTTTTATGTACTCAGCACTCATGTATATAAGTCCATAGACAGTAGGTGACTACTTTCATTTCCTGTGTGTGTGTCTGTGTCCATGTGTACCTGACCCACAGGGTAAAGGCAAAGAGATGACATACTGGTTAACAGGAATAATGGGGGGCAAGTACAACCTGCCAACACCACCAACAGCGTGAGTAAAACAGTCTCGTATAAATGTACTCCTCATGATAAGGACACACATCTACTAATGCTGAAGGATACACTCTTCTGGCCCCCAAATCCCAACATTTCCTTCCAGCCCCAGTATTGATGTTAACGCGATCACTGTGTTGGTTCTGCAGAAATGATGTTTTCCTAAACCTAACAGTAGTTTTGTTGCTTAAACCTGACTAACCCGTGACAAAAAAAATGTAAATAATAAGTCAACAATTTAACAACAAGCTCCACATGGGCCACAAACCTGGTCTCCTGGATGAAGTCCTGTTCATGACCCATCTATCCAATACAATCTGGGGGTTGATGTTGATTATGATGTTGTGGGGAAAAACACCAACACAGATGAACCACTGAGGTAAACTGTGTTAAGCTACAAAACAATAGTCAGCACACATTTTCCGGATTTGATGGGGACTAAATTTAGAGAGATATCTTGAAAAGCAGAAAACGCAATTCATTATGATAGAATGCACAAAATATTAAATCCATGAAAAAATGTGTACAAACAATCCTGGTGTCACCGCCCTCAGGGAGAACTTCCAACGGCTCCAGCAGGACCTGGCGGAGATGATCGTGTCCAGTCTGGAGAAGCGTGAAGACAGGCGCTTCAAAAAGACCCTGTCCACTAAAGTCCTTCGGAGGGAGACAGACAGCAGCCTGCAGGGGGACAGTTCTCCAGAGTACTTCCACCTGGCTGTCACTGACAACCCCAGTACCTTCCTGTGATTTTAGAGGAACCTTCCGTACCATATAAGTAGAAGTTGTGTCATAGCCTGCAACACCTGCCAGGGTCACCACTGCTAAGGTTTTGTGGACAGCTTTGTGTTCATTCAGGCGGTGGAGTCACGGTGGAGCGGCTGTGGAACAAGCGGGCATGTTCCAGTTTTCTTTTTACACTTTGACACTTTTCCCCCTCAACACCTGTGCCTCATGAAATCACTCATGTTTGTTGAGGCACATTTACTTTTCACTCTAGCTGTGTTGCACTCTACATCATTATCTGCCCTGTTATTCATGGAAGTAAGAGAGGAACAGAGCCAAATATTAAATCTAAAGAGTAACACACTCAAAAGGTTATGCCTTTCTTTTTTACTCCAAACAACTGGTCATCATTTTTTCATGTAGCTGCATCAGTTGCCGGCTGCTTTGTTACGACCACTTGGGGGCGCAAAAGTAAGATATTTTCAAATTCCACAAATTATCCATAAATCAAACCTTGAGCTGTTTTAGGTGGATCCTTCTCTTAAAAATGATACGAACACACGTGGCATGGGTTTAAAAGACAAACGTCTTTTGGAATTTGCAGTGGTGAAAGAAGTTTTCAGATACTGTACTTCAGTAAAAGTATCAAAACGACACTGAAAATACTCCACTTCAAGTTAAAAAGTGAAGAATTTTCTCATTCAGTTTTGGAGATATGTTGTTTCCACAGGAGAGGAGGGGTTTGAAGAACTGTAATCTGAAAAGTAACTAGTAACTCAAACTGTGAAACAAATGTAGTTGATTAAAAAGGACAATATTTCCCTCTGAGATGTTGTGGAGGAGTTGAAAAAAAGGTAAAGGTCCAAGTGAAATACATGTACCTCAAATCTGTACTCAAGTAGAGTACTTAGTAAATGTACTTAGTTACATTCCACCACTGGTAATTTGTAACATACATGTCTACCTTTGCCTAATCCTGTGCCGTGGACAAAGATAAGTCACACATCACAACTACAGTACACGAAGTCCTCCTAACAGCTCTATTAAATAAACAGATGGTCAGTTCTCTCCAAATAATGAGATGATATTCAATGTACTTTTCTTGACTTTACTTCAAACAGTTCTCTGTTTATGTTTAGACATTGTCTGCAGGAAGCGCATTGATTGAGAAGCTTTGCCACAATTATTTACCATGTAAATAACCTTTTTCTGCTGCGCGGGCAGTGAAACGAAAATCCAAACAGTTCTTGTCATTATAGAGAAGTAGATCTAATAATGGTTCTCTTTCACAGCACAACTCTGCTACCTTGTTTTCAGAGCATCAGAAATACTTCTGTGATGATTTCGGTTTTGTGTTTTATTAAATGATGTTTGAAATATGACACAAGATTCAGAGTAGTTCTTTGTTTTGTCTTTTAACAACACACTTGCAGTGAAGTACACTAAACTATACATAATAATATTGGACACCAATTTACACTATAACACGTGTAATGTTTCATGCAGTGCAGAAATATAGAACAACGGAAAATTCAAAAATCCATAAAAAGAGAAGAAAGATGTCCAACATTCGGATAACAAAACGGCAGAAAACTCACCACAATGAGCAGAGTCGAAAAGTCTTAGTAGAAAAAAAGCTTTTAAGAACACCCACCCACACACACCCACACACACCCACCCACACCCACACACACACACACACCCATACACACCCACACCTACATAGTTTTAGTTGTAACTAACGCAGTGCCACCCAGCTCTGTGGCAGGAAGTGGGATCCTGTGTTCCCTCACTGTGCTGCATGTTGGCAGCCCTCTGCCCCCATTTGTCCCAGCATGCTTTGTGGGGTCCCCGTTTGAGGTGAGGCACCCCTCCCACTGTGAGCTGGTCTGGGCCCCGAGGTGAGGGTGATAGCAGGGTGAAGGGGCCGCTGCTCCTCTCTGCGACATGTGTGCATGACCGTTTCTCTGCGAAGGCTGTGAGTGGATAATGGCAGCTGGCTCTGTTTTCTGAGGAGGTTCCTGTTGCTGCTCCGCGTCCTCTGCAACACAAACAGCTGTGACATTAGTGCGTCTGAGTATTCAAATAAAATCAATTTTGTTGTGCAGTAGGATCTCCTTCAACGCACGTTCTTAAGACCAAGGCGCTGGTAAAAACAAAGTGACATAATGTTGATTTAAACCAACAGTTATGCATCTTAGAAGGTCCACTGTGCAAGGTTTGGTAGACCTATTGGCAAAAATGGAATTTAATATTCATAATTATTTTTTCTTCAGTGTACAATCACCTGAAGCCAAGAATTGTTTTGCTGTCATTACCTTAGAATAAGACTTTTGTATCTACAGAGGGAGCAGGTTGCCCTCCACAGTGGCCACCATTTTGCGCTGCCATGTTTCTACAGCAGCCCAGAACGGACAAACCAAACAGTGGCTCTACAAGGGGTGTAAATCCTACACGCTGGACATTTAAGCAGCCATTTATTTTGATTATTGATTCACTTTCAACACGTTCACACAATGTAAAGGCAGCAATATGTGTTAGGGTTAAAAAAGTCTCAGAGCATCAATATGCAGTCGTGGGTTTATATTCTAGTCATACATCTATAGAACACTATACCTTGAAAATAAGCTTACAATATTTAGGAAAATTATTATACAAATGTGTAATATAACATTTGAGAACTGTGCATTATAAATGTTTACGTGTCATATGTTGTTTATAGGTTGTTGTTTATCATTTCCGTATGAGGGAAGGGAAATTATAACCCAGCAGCTACAGTATACTAGAAAAAAACCTTGTTAACATCCTTGCCATGTCATATTGTTTTCACCTATATTTAGCCAACTGGTGTAAAAAGACATCACGAGACAAGCAGCAGACAACAACAATGACATGTTTCACAGCAGCCAAGTGGACAAAGCTGAATAGCACCAGTCTGCTAATCTAGTTTTTCACATTCCTGGTGGTCGTGTGGATAAAGCTCTGTTGACAGACCATTTACTCATTGAGGACTCAAGCACGCTACTGATAAAGTGAATGTAGTTCCTCCTCATTCTTGAGAGTTTTCATTTAACTGGGTTAGGGCTGCAGTCCAGAAGAGTAAAATTAAGGTCATGATCATGTTGGCATTATCATCACATTAACCACAAAAGCTCAAGATTTTAGCCTCATCTAGGCTTTCCAATCAGCACAAGGGACATTAAAAGACTTTGCTTTATATAAATAGAGATGGTCATTGATTGTCAGGGACGTTTTAATGAGCATCAAGTTCTAATCAGCATGTTTCACAAAGCAACTACAAAGACACCAGCAGCTTTCAAACATCTGGCTTATAGGAGTGAGTGCAAGCTTTTCCGCTGTTTGTGCCTCTCTGCAGGTCTTTTTGTCAGTTTACGTGTTTTCAAGGTCATGTGGAGACCTAATTCATCCTGCCTAACCAACGGATGAGTGTTGAAACCAGAATAGCTGGCAAGAGAGCGGGGCCGACCCATGGGACGCCTGAGAAGAAGAGAACAGAAACTGTGGAGTTTCTACTGTGATGAACGTCACACTTCATCACCTGCCTGCCTGCAGCCCCACTTCCTCCAGGCTCCTCTCAGATACCCGCTCTGCGTGTCAGATCCCCCACTCACAGTGAGAGAAATGTACTCCTGGTGGATGAACACGCAGAAAACGACATGTTGCCCTGACGTGAAATACACCACCGCAGGGGCATTTAATCCAAGACATGGAGAATAAATCATTATTTTTGTGGCGCAAATGGTCCGTCATTTCCCAAGAAATGACACTCTTGTGAGAGCAGAAAAGACTTTGAAACAGGATTTAGCCCACTGTGTGACACTTTCAGCTGCAGAGGATCCTGGGCTATGTTGTTCTCTTATGTGAAGAATTAATTCATAAAACTGAATAAAATAAAATAAAACGGATCATCTGATGTTAGTTGTCCTTACCTGAGGTGCTGCTGGGGCTGTTCTGACGTCTGTATATGACAAACCAGAGAGCCAGAGTCAAGATGGACCCCAGTGTGGCCAGCACCACAAAGATCCACAGAGCTGGACTGAGCACCATCACCGGGTTGACCTGGGCAGTGCGTTCTGTGGATCTCAGCTTGACCACAATTGGCAGAGTTGGCTCTGAGGGGAGCAGAGAAATGAACTACCTCAACAAAAAAAACAATTTGCATTCTCAACAGCTGTAAAAACCAAAAGATAGTTGACAGGATATGAGCACAATATTAGGATCGATTGGTTCCTGAAGGAGCAGGGCTGCAGTCAAGACCAAGTCAGTAGGATCCGACTCAGTCAACGATTATTGATGATTATTTTAAACTCAGAGGCTCTGTACATTGTCTTTTAACAGGGGTCTAAATAATGTCATTTTTGCATAGAAAAGTCCATCAGCAGATGTACAGAGGTGTAGTCCCCCGAATGCTGCGAATCACAGAGGAGAGTCAGGGGGAAAACAGTATATCTGTGAGGTTTAGACAGCTTGGAATAAAGTCCACATCAGAAAGGTAGCAAGGAGATGTCAAGTTGAAGAAGGTCAAAAACCAAAACTGGTTCAAAGCGGCTTAGAAAGGCAAACATTGAGAGAACAATTCTCCTCAGGAGGAAGAAGAAAAGAAAAAACAAGAGGTTCAGTGGAAATCACCTGTTGGCAATTCAGGTTCAGGTCTGCTTTCCATCCCACCAGTGACACAGTCGTTGACGAGGCTGTCCCAGTGGCTGCCAACAGGACAGTCCTTCTTGGTCATGGCTGTATCAGGGTGAGAGATGTGGAGACCTGCTGCTGTGCTGCCCTCCCCTACACTCGCGTTTGTGACACAAACAGAACTGTGAGACACAGAGGAGGGATGTGACGGAAGGATTTATGAAATGAATGCAGAGTGCCTAACAGACGTTTCAGTTCCTCCATTTCATAGGAAAGAGTGAATCACTACATGTGTCCCCGGGGGCCGTCAGAGAGATGTTTCTGTTTCAAAAACAAAGAGGTCCTGACCTCAGTTTAGATTAAATACAGTATGACTGGCAAGTCATAAACATTTTACTGTTTGTCCATGTGGTTAATTGGTGCACATATCAATCAATTACAACTGTTTACAAACAACATATCCATTTCTAATTTACTAATGAGACCAAATGCTTCGAAAACATCACATATCTCGCTGCCATCTGTAACGCAAGTTTTTATAAACTACATACTTTTGGAGGCAGCAGTGGGGCTTGACAACATGATCATCATCAAACACTTTCTGACACGAATTTCCCCCCATACATCTTGTTATTGACTGCACGCAACCTCAGCAAAAACCCTTCACAACAAGCTGGGACATGAACCTCTCCCATCACAGAGCACAGAACAGCTAGCACCGGTGAAAGTGTCTCAACCAGGAGCTGCACAAGACGAGACTGAAGACAGGACTGCACTGGTACAAGTGTACACCTTTAATAAACAATTCACACTTTAAATGACGGCATGATACAGATGTGAAGTATTACTCATTATATCAGAAACAGAGGTTTACACAAAAATACAAACCTGAGATATTCTTATCTTACACAGTATGACAAATTGATGCACAGCAGAGCACAGCACCAAAGATCAACCGCCCTGAGTGTGACATTGCACTGATTGTTCATTTATCATCAAAAAGATTTTTTGCATTTACATAAAAAAACATTCAAGAATAAACCACATATTTAGTGCATTGATTCTTCATTTTATAAAATCATGAAGTAACTCTCAGTGTTCAAGGCACAAATGGCTGCAGGTATCAAAAAAATAAACACTACTGCGTTCTACTGTGATCCAAAGTTAATCATCCAACACACCCGGAGACGTGTTCAAATTTGATCGGCAGTTTGACAATTAGGCAGTTCATCGAGTGGAAGGAAGCATTTTTCAAAATTTAAAGATTTAAGAAAAAAAAGCACATGTTGGCAGGACGCAATTCTGAACTTCAAGCAACAGTTCAAATAAAAATCATCGTTTCACAAACTGTACCTTTGACCCTCATCATTAAGCACTCTGAAAGCATCTGACAGAAAGTCTCTCCCTCTGTCACACACACGCACACACACACACGCGCACACACACACACACACACACCTCATGGCTCGAAGAGAAGGGGCTGGATCTTGATGAAGCTGAAGTTGTAGTACTGCGGCAGGCCCTGGTGGCTGATGCTGCTGAATTTATCCCAGATGAACGGCTTGAGTCCATCCTCCGTCGTTGGCCCGTTCACCGCCTCCGCACGGAAGTCCCCAGCCATGAGGAAATCTGTTACCTGGACGGAGGGCAACAGGGCAAGCAGAGAAAATCTCAGCTGAGCCAAAAAGCATTTTTTTGAACACAAACAAGTGACCTCCATGACCGTGATGTAAGATCTGTGAGGTGACAGGACGCTACCTTAGTGTCGTAGCAGCCTGATGGCGAAGGCCTCTCTGTCCTCAGGTCGCCCCGGCAGCAGATGGACTTGCAGGGGTCACCCTTGGAGTATGGATCCTTCTTGTAGTCTGAAAAAAAGCACACAAAAATGAAAACAAGAAAAGGAAATCCAGGTTCCAGTTGATCCAGAGAACCAGCTGAATGTGGGACAAAAAAACTGGAGGCTGAGAGATATTCTAGTCTGCTGATGTTATCAAATACATATCAGTAGTGGTGTATATGTTGTCCAATATGCACCGATATGGCTTTTAAAATTATTTTTTTTTACAATGCTTAATGTAATAACACTTATTGTTAAGCTGTTTAATATCCTGCATCCATTACATTTCTGTATTACAAGGGTTTGATAACCTCATTTGAAAGCTAATTGAAAATAAATAATCCAGTGTCTGTCAGGCTCTTATATAAACTAACAAACTCAGACGGAGCCACACACCATTAGACCTCATGATGTGCTTCAAGGAGTCCAGGTCCTTGACATCAGCCTGGTCACGGCGGAAGATCTTGGCTCTGGGACAGAGATCATAAGAGAAGTCCTCTCCATACTCCTCCCACATTTGTCCATAACCACTCAGCGAGTAAATCTTCTGGTGGAAGGGAACGTTGTAGGAGGGCCAGTACCCTGCAGTAAACACAGACAGGGAGAGATACATTCTACAAACTTCCAAATGAAACAAATGCTGTTAGAAATCAGAAAAAATGGATCTGTTGTTACCTCTGCGCAGCGCCTGCGTCTGGTCAGAGTACTCCACCAACCCGGGGATCTGCTCCACCACAGTCAGAGCGCCGTCATCGACGCTGTGGCCAAGCTTCACTTTGCTCCTGTCCACCACCATGTACTGGTTGTTGTAAGTACCTGCAAGAGTTGAGGTTGGGTGACGGTAGATCGAAGTAGAGCAGGTACAGAAGCAAAAAGGTTCATCAGTTTGTGCACCTAAAAGCCTCTGATCAGACCTCCATTGTGAGTTTAACACCACTGCGCCGCTTACAGTGAAATTTAAGAAATGTATTCTGTCCATTTTAAAACAAATGTTTTGCATTCTAAAGAGCCATTCATCAAAGAAGCTTCATTGACAGCTAGCTTGAGGACTCAGAAGGGTCACATCTCAGGCGTTCAAGTTGAAAAGAACACTGACTAAGCATTGCACTCGTGAAACAGAAACCAGAGTGACGATTGTTTTATTTCAAGCATGCCAGTCGCAGCTGAGGTAGCCTCGAGCGTCAGGAGGAGCAGGCTGCAGAGGTGTGATAAGCTCCTTGCCTTTCTAGCTCCACACCCACACATGTCTTTCTTATTTCAAAATGTGTAGCCAGCCAACGTAACTGCTGCTGACTCAAGTTATCGGCCTGTTAATTTCTGTTAAACCTGTGTGCCTCTGCTCTCTTGTAAAATCATTTGTCGCATAATAACGAAAGAACACGTATGCTGAGTGCTATACAGATATATAATCACTTACCAGAATTGTACTTGGAGAAGGTTTTGGCCCACTCTTCTCCAGTGTGTGCCAAACTGTGAGCCAGCCTGACCCTCTGCCACGCCAGCAGGCTGCTGGGAGTGATTGTGTCATAGAGGGAGGAGTTGAAGACATTGTTGGTGGTCTGGGTCATCATCAGATTGCTGCCCAAGAGGTAGAAGTCATCCAGAGACACCAGAAAGCCTGAAGAGAAAGACAAGCTGAGGCCATTTCTGACCATCACCACAAACAAGCCCTGTCCAACATTCGTGGCATTCGTTGCTGACAGCAGGAGAACGTGTGCGTTTGTCAGAAAGAGGTGTGTGTGTGTGCTGGTGGAGGGTGTACGAGACTAGATGAGGTAAACATGGATTCTCACACAAAGTAGCAGAACATCATGTGAAATACCAACACATGTATCCAGGAGAGAATCGGCGTTTAAAACAGCAGTTTCATTTTAGATGTTTAACGCCAACGTTAATTTAGAACATGTATGAAAATGATCATAAGCTGTTATGGTGTGGTCCTCCTTGCCGTTTAGAGAATCCCTGACTGTGGTGAACTTTTGCTTCTATTGCATAACTGTGATAGCAAACGAAAGAAGAACTCCTACACACCAGGGTAGCTGCTGAAGGACAGTTTCCCAGTGGCCGTATGGGGCTCAGTGATGCGGAAGTCCCAGTGTTTGTAGATCCGCATGGTGGCGGCGTACGTGTACCAGCTGGAGTGGGCAAACAGGAGGTTCTCAAAGCCAGGCAGCATCTGAGGGGGAGGACGGACAGAAATAAAGCAGAGTTAGACCTAACAGTCTATCTGGCATTCCTGTGTCAGCAGAAAAATGACTGGAATTTGTGTCAGTGTAAATTTGATTAAAAGAAGCACTTATTTAGACACAGCAACTCAGCTCATGCTTCGTGCAATGACCCAATGTAGGGTCGCATGTAAAGGGGCAAAACGTCATCTTTAAGCTCTCTCGCCCTACGGTCCCTTTGGTGATTCCAAAGGTTTCCAGAGACACACAAATATCAGGCTTGATCACAGGGACATGTGAGGATAAAATGACACAAAAGACATGTTGATTTGGGGATTTCATGCAACTCTGATGATGATGATGAAAGAAAAGTTGTCAGTACTCGATAACGTAGCAAATACCTTTGATTTAATTTTAAAGCCAGTCAAGGGGAAAAAAATAGTGCTGACTTTATTAAACACACAGTAGCCCCTATTCACACTGCCCTTTCAGTGCGGGAATCATGCGCAGATTCTCAGGATCGCTATGTGTGATAGTTTCGCTGCAGTTCTGAAGCAGCTCTCAAGGTAGCATCAGAGCCGCAGCAGAGCAAGCCGAAGTCTCTGTGAACTGACAAACTGGTGCGGCTTCACGTCGGTGCTGCTTGGTTCAGTGTGATCGAACGAAGGTGGAGAAATGGCGAGCGATTCGCTACGCCGATAATGTGGAGTCTGTGTGAAAAGGGCTGGTGAAACACAGCAGAAGCTGCACTCCTCAGAGATATAACATTCCCTAAAAAAGGTTCAATATTTCTGATGTATGTACATTTATTTTCACAGGAAATTAATACTATATTGATAGTTGCTTGTTTTGCTCATTTAGCACAACAACATGAATGCTCTGATCACAGCTAATGTTTGAGAACATTTTCCAACGCAGCAGCTTAGCAGGAAGAGGACTTCTAAAACACTTTCTTTTAATAATAATAATAATAATAATGTCTCCTGTGGAGCTTTGTGAATGTGTTATGTCGAGTATGTAACAGGCCTTACAAACTGACTGGAACACGTTTTGACCTCTGACCTTGATGAGTGCAGAGCAGTGACCCATCCCTGGAAGTTTGAAGTTTCTGAGCGGGGGGTTGGAGGAGGGGACCAGAGCTGGGATCAGATCCAGCAGGTCCCCCACTGCGTTCAGGAACTGGACGTCAAACAGGGACAGCGGCTATGGGAAGGACACCAGATAAACACCTGCAGGTCAGCGAATGGCAATGAAGAGTAGTGCTGCTTCCACACACAGCGACACAGCCACCGATCCAAAAATAAATCTCTTACCAAACAACAGATGAGTTTAGGAAATTGTTCAGCTTAAAAATCAAATACATATTTTTTCCTCTTACATGTAGTGTACGGTGATTTGCTGTGTGCTGCAATTTCTTGGAGCCATCAGCTATAGAGATATCTCCTTCCTCTCAATATAATGGGACAAGATGGCACCCGGCTAGTGGTGCTCAAAGAAAAAAAACTTGAAAAAAACTAAACAGCAATGTCTCTTTCTTGAAATCAGATCCTATTACGCAAGATAATCCACAGCCCTTGCTGTGAGCAGTTTCATGTAGGAACCACTTTCTTTCCAAACAACCACGCAGAAGGAAGTGTGCGTCCACCCATGGACAAGAGGCTAGCTGACTGAGATAACTTATGTAACGGCTCAGCTGAGGAGGATGGCAATAATGTCTACATCCCTTGCTGTTAACAGCACGAGCCTCTCATCTATGAGTAGAAGCATGTTCCCCTCAGCATGTTGATTTGGTCGGCGATCGTTTGTTAGTAAAAAACGAAATGGTTCTCACATGAAAAAGGTCTGAGGATTGTCTTGAGTAAACGGGTCATGATTTCTGGGAAGAGACAGGGCTTTTGAGATTTTCAAAATTACTTTGTTGGCTCTTGGAGCACCACAAGCCGACTGCTACCTTGTTCCATAATATCTCTACAGTAAATATCTCCAAAACTCAGCAACTCACGCCAAAACAATCTAGATGGATAAATAACACTTCAAGTAAACTGTCTCTTTGAAATCCCTGAAATCAGAAGCTATTCAGAGACTTTTGATATCACATATGCACCATCCAAGCTGCAGTCTAACTATATGTCCCACCAGTAACCTCCTATTAATCTAACCTGATTCTAAAAGTCAATTAAACAATTATATAAGGATGCTACTTACAGAAAATAAACTTATTGATAATTATAAAGTACTATTGGCATCTTTTCATCATAAACCAACTCTGAAAATAATGTGGCTGCTTTTTGTCTACAAGCCACGAGCCTACATTCTCATTTCCCGTTAAAGTTTAGAGTGTGAAGCTGCGATCTATGACTGGAAGTTCCTCATTTTAAATATCAACTTCGCAGAGTAGTGTTTAAAGCAGTGCACCGGTCAGATGAGGTAAAATTAATGAAGATCTTGAAGCAAAGAATATGTAGATTTTCTTACGCACTGCACTTCTATGTTGTATCTTTACATCATGTACATATTTAATGAATGTATACGCCGATTCTGAACAGTTGCAATTGTTTCTTCTGTATCTAGCCCACTGATTTATAAGTGTGTTTTTGTCATTGTGGGATCAAATTGTTCTCTACTGTTGTGTTTTGATGCAACCAGAGGTCTTCTAGGCATTTAAAAGAGAGTTGCTGCCCTCACTGGCAAGTATAAACACCAGTCAAAACGCTGAGATATGGCCAATTATACCTTTTTCCCTTGTTTCTTGGCCCAGGCTGCAACTCCTGCTTGCAGCCCGTCCAACTGAGCCACGATGAAGCCCGCGTGTTTCCACAGAGGATCAGAGCTCTTGTTCATTTTCACCTGCTCTCTGGTCCACGAGTCCTGCTTCCTGCAAGTACAAGAGTGACATTTGATGCCCACTGTAAAACACTGGGCTCTTATCGAAAGATATACACATACAGATACATGTTGATAATTAGAGGGCATAAACTGAGAAATCCTGCATGGAAAGAAATATGATCCCATTGGGCCACTCAAAACCTTTAAAACATTGCATTGTCAAAAGATCTAACAGCCCTAAACTGGGTGTAATGTGAGCTAAACTGAAAAACTCTGAGAAGAGGATATGAAAGATGATGACCTGTGTCTCAGCTCGGTACAGTATGTGGTGGCGGCGCTGCTGCTTGTGGTTTAATCATTTCTACAAGGAAGAGAAAACAGACTCACGCCATGAAAGTCTTAACCGGGCCGAGGACCTTTGGGTCGTGGATCAGCTGCGGAAACATGTTGGTGTAGTGGTCCATCATCTGCCT
Source organism: Sparus aurata (assembly GCF_900880675.1). Lineage (NCBI taxonomy): Eukaryota > Metazoa > Chordata > Actinopteri > Spariformes > Sparidae > Sparus > Sparus aurata. Next base: position 8,743,672 of record NC_044209.1, on the reverse strand, counting down.
GCGGAAGAAGAGCATGTGTGGCGACTGAATACATGTAATCCAAGGAATACTGTTTTAAAATTCTTCAACAGCGGTCACTGATGACCTCCCAATCACCAATGTGATGTCTCACATGTGTTTTCATTATCAGATGAGTGGCACGAATAGACCTCCTTGTGAAAAGATAAGGATACTTTATAGGAGCAGTGACATTCATGACACTTACTGGGCCGTGAGGAAGCCTTCCAGGTAGCCAGCCAGGAAGAACGTGACCTCGTCAGTTTCAGGGGTCTGTCCGTATCCAGCACGGATCTCTAGGATGCTCCAGCCTGTGCTGGACAGGGTATTGTTCAGAAACCCGTATGCGTCCCCCTCTGTCTCCAGCACCCCCTCCTTCAGCATGACAGTCTTGTGTTGGGCGTCCCAGTACACCGTGGCTGCTGTCATCTCTGAGAAGACAGCAGGTGCCAATGAGGTCAGTAAGAGGGCATAAGACAAACTAAATGGCAATACAGCATCTCCTGCATGACATTCATGTAGACAGTTCTGTTAGGGCAATTCTCCTAAGAGCAGTAAATCTAAGCCACAATGGATACTGATATTGCAGGCATATACCAATTACATGATAGTGTACTGGTGCATTTATCACAGGCATTGCATTTTTATGTTTTTTATGTTTTTTTTATTTTTTTATTGCTTAAGTGACAGCTGACATTTCCTGTCAGTCACGAGACACACTAATTCATCGCTCTTTTCTTTTACTCACGTACATGTTTATACACGGCTTTATGTTAACAACATTGAAAATGAAAGTTAAAACTACAAGAAATCAGCAGCAGCAGGAGCAGGGGGACTCGTGGGTTTGGGGGATTTTCGTAAAGGTAAGCAACATATATTCAACTCAAGCTGTCGTCTGACACGTTAAATCACAACAGCGGACACGGAGAGTAACAGCAGCACAAAGCAGCATGCGTGCGTGCGTTCGGTCAAATCCCGACACGTAAAGCCATTCGATCTTTATACAACCACTCGTGATTTCACATGAGGTCGACCCACTTACTGTCAGAGGACGCGATGGCCGTCGCTGTAATAAACAAAAGAAAGACATACAGCCTCTTTACCAAAAGCATGGCTGCGTGTGTGCAGGTATAAAGCTAATGCAACAGCAGAGAGAGACTCGGATCTGCCCACGAAGTTCAGGCGAAGAGGAAATCATCCGTCTCTGGGCGGTGGGAAAGTCCGAAGAAACCTAATCAGTGCGCACGGAGCGGAGCGTTTCCTGATTGGCTGCGAGGAAAAAATGGAAAACCCGCAGTACATGGCACTTATAGTCAGAGCAAAGAGTCGTGCTTGATCTGGCATAATTCAAGTATATTACACGGTCACCTTCGGTTTGAGAGTTTATACACGGGAACAAAAAGCGTTCACCCCAGATGGGACTCGAACCCACAATCCCTGGCTTAGGAGGCCAGTGCCTTATCCATTAGGCCACTGGGGCTATGCGGCATAGTTTTACCACATAGAAACAATTTATGATGGATATGATGGATATAGCACAACGTGTCAAGCTATCCCAAAGTTCGCCAAAGCCAAACACTTTAGTTATTATGACTTTATTCATGGTAAAAGGCAACATAGCCAGTATAGAACTGACCTAATAATCAGCCAGTATGCTTTAGGCATCTATCAATTTATCTGTGTAAGACAAAATAACACACAGTAAGGTTAGGTCCTTCTGATTCACTACAAAAGTCATAAAAACAAAACAATACATGGGTAAACTGTTTTTAATTCAAGAACAGTGTGCTCTGATGTGATACTGCCCCCAAGTGTCTGTTATTAAAATCCATTAAATCATCTCAACACCTCCGCAGACAAGAAGGACACACACGAGTGAACAATTATTTTCACTATAATATAGAAGTAATCTTGCTCGTTACAACTTGCAAATATATTTTGACATAAACAATAAATAAAGTAGGAATGACAAGAGGTTTTTTTTTTCCTTTTCCTTTTTACATACTTATTTACATGTAGTGTTTGTATTTTTCAGTCGGTTTCCACAGTGTTACAGCTCTGTCAGGCTGTGTGCAGCTTCCTCCTCATACACAGAAACACTACCTGAGTGCAGGACACTGCTGGAACGAAAACACACGCTGTTGACGGGAAGTTAGCAACACGGGCGAGTGTTCCAAGAAAAAATAACAACACATTTTTAACTTAAATCATGTGAAGGGGAAATTGACTTTGGTTGTGGAGATTTTGAGTGGCAAATGCAAGCTCTCCCTGTGTAACAACTAAAAATGTCATTAGAAGAAGTAAAAACAGAGGACATAGCTAAAACGGAGCAACAGAATCACATCAGTGTCCCGTATGATCTTCAACAAAACCTTCACATTTTCACATATTTATCCATTTGCAAGCAGTATAAGCAGAGTGAAAACTGTCTCTGTTGAGTGACACGGTGAACCCTGTTCAATGTGACAAGATTGCAGCGAAGAAAACGACAAAATAAAAATGTAAATATCAAAGTATAACTTTTACAATCCAAAATATGCACACTGACACACAGCCCGGACATTTTACACTTCATTAAGAACAAAGAAGGCACACCTCATATAAATATAAACCCTCATCTGCTTCATAACAGCCCGTCCATTACATTCAGATTAAAATAAAGTAGCTTTCTGTTAGTGTGGTCTCTCTCACAGTCATAGGCAACGACCTTATGTGTGGAGGACGGTCGCATCGAAAAGCAGGAAGAAAAGTTGACAGTGAAGATTCGTTGCGGTAAAATCATAACAATGCCGTTCATTTCAGAGTATTACAAGAAGAAAACACCACCAAAACGCCAGCGCACAGCAGCACTCTCAGTAGTTTATCACCGTTCTGACAGTAGTGTCATCCATTTAATCTGCTACAGCACTGCACAGAGCCCCGCTTGGCTGACATTTAATGCAAGTGAAGAATGTTTATGTCACGGGGATGGACCTCGCTCCACAAGAACACACACACACACACACACACACACACACACTTATTCATCATCGATCAGTTTCTCGGCGCCGTTCTCTGCTTGTCTGCCCGCGCTGCTGCCTCCTTCCTCTCCATCTCCTCTCCCGTCTTCCTCGTCCTCCTCCTCCTCATCTCCGGTGTAGGAGGAGAGCGACTGGCTGCTGTAGTTGATCATGGTGCGGGAGAGGTCCACTTCGATGGGGAACACATCGGCCTCCTTCAGGACGGCGTAGCACTCGTCATAGTAGTGCGACATGCCCGAGACGAAGCGCTGCAGCTGGAACACGATGTCCTGGACTGCAGGCGGAGAGCACACGAGGGAAATCAAGTTACTTTTGTATTCCTGCCTTTGCTTTACAGTTCTCTGTATCTTTGCATCGCTTGTTTGTGCATTTCTTCTTCTGACTAATCCAATTCTAAATAATTCAGTTTCTCAAGCTGGGTGCACACTAATCACACTAATATCCTCTTGGCCAAAACTGTCTCAGAATAATAATATCTTGATAATAATTGCATAAAGTTAAAATGTAGCACAAGTCAAAATATGCGTGACATCAAGGAAAATCAAAGCATGCCTTTAAATATGAATGGGAAATGGGAAATAAACTGAGAACAGCTCTTCTGCAGCTGTTATGCCCTCTTGAGGGGTTAACATGCCATTTTGGGAAGTCATAAACAGTGCCATACTCCTTTTCCTGCTTTGTTGCTGTTGGTTTACACGGCCCTGAGAGTCGAGCTACTTCAAAAAACATCACGTCCTTTTTTGGGTGTGAGAACAGAAACAGTCGTTGCAGCTGAGTCTCTACGATTGCGAAAACCACAGCATTTTAACCCATGGCAACTAGTAAAACTGGTTATTTGCTGCATCCCTACTCATGTGTGGCATGTACACAGTACCAGCCCTTCATCTCTCACATCCTGCTTCAGATATCAGATGTGTTTCGACCTGTGACAAAATTTACATCCCGACATGGCTGGGTGGTCGGAGTGACAGACTTTGCTTCTTTTCGTGGGCGACAGAGAGAAACTGATCAGAGGTGTAATGACGGTGTCGTTTGCACCTGAGCGAGTTGTAAAAAGACAACAACAACAACAACAACAACAGACCATGTTTCTGATCCAACAGCTCTATCTTCTCCAGAACGTCCTTCCTCATTTTGGCGAAGCGGGCTCGCGCCTCCTGCCGACACCGCAGCACCAAGCGGTACTCATAGTTCCCGGTGCTGACTCGATACAGGGGCTCTCCCATGGCCTGCAGGAGGAAGCACATTATTCACTGCTTCAGATGACTGATGCTTTGAGCAACCTGTAAATCTTGCTTACTCAAATGACAACTCACAATACTGCTGTATTCTTCATCATCCATTTCCTTCACCTTCAGGCAGTACGACTGAAAAGACACAGAGAATTCATTTTGTTTCTCTGTTGACTGACTTCTTGAACAGATTTACAAGTGATGGCGCTGCACATGACACTTTGACTAAAAGACACACGCGGCTGCTGACTCACCAGATATTCAAACTTCACATCCAGGTACTTGCGGATGGTGAGCTTGGTGTCCGGTATGGCCTTGTGAAGGTACGTGTTCAGATCGTGGAGCATCTGAACAACGACAGTGATACTGGTCAGTCATGTCATGAGATCCGAACATGACAGAGACACGATAGAAGAGAGCAGAGCCGGATCGACTTTAGACTTCTTTGTAATCAAACAAAGATGTGCTTTGTGCTTCTATTAATGATGCTTGATCAAATTTAACTGGCCACAAATACAAGGCAAAAATAAGCTCATCAAATCCCTTACAACTTTTTCCAAGTCCGCTACAAGAACATTTAAATAAAAATGTTTCTCTCTTTAAAAAGGTGCGCAGTACAGTTTTTCTAAACAGCGTGTTGAGTGTGTTTCCTTTCTGACAAAACATCTGTAAATATGAGTTTTTAAACGTTTAAATCATCTTCTCCTTCACCGTCTGTGCCGGCGTATTGATAAGTTTTGTAGTGTGCTACCGCCACCAAGCGTCAAACTGTGAAACTGCATGGCGGGATGTAGACCCATGCCTTTGAACGGCACAATCAAAATGGGGACCGACTTGTAAATACATCAAACTACAGCGCTGCTAATGGTCAAAAGCTCCACAGTGTAACTTCAAGAGTCCCGAGTGTTCTCGAGGGCTTCACAGCCGACCTACGAATCTTTACTCACGGGTTTGATGGTCTTCAGCAGCTGAATGCCGTATTTCTCAATGTTGCGGTGAGCATCAGCAAACTTCACAAAGGCCTCGCTGGCTGCAGCCTGAGGCTCCCGTACCCCGATGACTGAAAACACATCCCCGAACGCTGGAAGGGCGGAATTTCAAACACCAGTCAGATGTATTAGAAACTGAAGCTGAGATAAACTGAGATCTATGAAGACTATGTTGTGTTCTACCTTTATTTTCTTTGACTGTAAAATGTCAAAGGTTAAAGAGTGTACCAAACAAATTAGTAATACATAATAATTTCTGACTTTGATTAGTCACTCACCTCTGTGAGTCTGAGAGAGCTCAAAGAAAGCTCGGAGCAGCCTCTTTGTGTGCTCCATCAGTCCTACAAGCAAACAGAGGAATAATACAATAATACAAGACACCGGATTGAATGAACACAATCTGTCTAACAAAAACATCATATTAAAAGTTAGCTCATTTCAGTGATTACACAAAACACGGTCGAGGGTCAACACTTAAGTTTACTGAAGACTGTTTTTTACTCTTTACCTTTGTAGAGCTCGGCTGTTTTCTCCAGCTCTTCCAGTCGTTTGACCAGTCCATCTGTAAAGTACAATCAGTGCACACAAGTAGAGCTTTATATCTAACTGTAGCAATCAATTAATGAAATCAGAATGCTCGTAATAATAATAATAATCTTACCGTTGCATAGAATAGCTCTGCTGAGTCCGAGAGCGTCTGCAGTGCCTGAGCTCATGTTCTCCACCAGGCGGTGTTTGACTTTCTTCAGCACTGAAACTCAAAAACATACGTTTAATGCACATGTACAGCATTGGATAAAAGTGAATGTGGTAGTGGAAAAAATAACTCATGATTAATATCTCATGGAAAAGATACCTATATCCAGGGACTTCCCCTGTTTGGGATCTGCCTGCAGCTTGTTGTAGTGGATTGTTGCTTCTCCCTGAAAGAAAAAAAGAAAAAGAGATAAATGAAAATAAAAAGCTGAGAAAATGAAATCGGATTTATTTAAAAGAAGACAATTTTCGAGAAAAAAATCTGTCATCCATTTATTAAATTCATTAAACTGTATAAATGAATGTTTAAAAGACGTGTTGGCCTATTTCACATGTGGTAAAATCAACAAAGTGCAAACTCTTCCCGCTGCATGGTGCTGAGGGTGAAACTCACGTGCAGCATTTGCACTGAATGCACCGCAACACAATCTAATCCTTCAAATCCCACACTGAAGCCCGTCTTTAATCCGTCACACAGGAAGTCATGGCATTTTTGGTGCGGACAAAAGATGCCAAAACCAACAGAGCCACTCTGCAGCGGTGACGTGATGCCACATTCTATGAGCTATTGTCCCGGACTCTTCAGCGGAGCTCGGCACGCCAGTAAAGTCCCTCTACTCCTAAGTCTGATGTCGGGTTTGCACACATAATTACTAAACTGTTGGACTATTCACTGCTGAGTCTCCAGCCACAAACCGCACACAAAAATGTGAGTCATGTTTTGCTGATTTTGCATCCCTCTACTTATGTGCTTGATTATCATTACTTTAAGTTTTTTTTAATTTACTGAAAGATTGGTAGTGGTGGGGAGTTTAGTTTAGTTTGGGACTCACCAGCCACAACAGAAAATAACCCAGCTTTGGCAGGTGACTTTGTTTTTTTTCTTTCTTAGTTATCACATATGTAAACCAGCTTTTGTCTCCCTGGGGAAGTTTTTTTTCCCACTAAAATTGAGGGTCTACAGACAGAGGATGTCGTTACAGGCTGTAAAATCCAATGAGGTGATTTGATCAGGATTTTGAGACATACAGCATAAAAACTGACCTATTTGACTTAACCTGTAACAGAGGCAACCTTGTTGAATTGGTCTAAATCGAAGTGGTAAACAATAAGCCATCAGAGCATAGCATGTGTTGTTCAGGACTGTAAGTGACTGTGGACTGTAATGTCACTCTCAGCATCTGCGTACCTGGACAGCCTGAATCATCTTGGCCACCTCCACTTTGGTCTTTCCCTTCACTGGTTTCCCATTCACGCCTGTGATTTCATCGCCTGCTGCCAGTGTCCCTTCCAGAGCTGCTGGGGTGTTATCAAAGACCTGCGGAACAACAGCAACCACATTAAAAAGGTACCACAAACACAAGCTAGACATTCCTCCTCTGACTTGATCAAACGGAGCTCGACCTCCATTTTATCAGCATTAACTGGAACTCAACACATGTTCTTATGTTACATAAATAAGGCTAGTATCAAGTGTTCTGTACTGACCTGGACAATGTAGAGACAAGGACAGTACTGTGCCCCTCCACCAATGCTGATCCCAATAAGATTATTAGCATCTTTCTTCAGACACACAGTACCAGGAACTGTTGGTATCCCCCTGTTGAGGAGAAAACATGTTACATTGAGATTCACAGCATTTAGTTGACCCAGTTTTAAGAAGCACAGCATCAGAGTATAAAGCTATTGAATTTTACAAATAATCAGTTAAATGATGTGTGAAGTGCTGTTAAATACACTGAGACATATAATTGAATGGGGGAGATAATGAAAAAGACAAAATGATTGTAACTCACAGTTTATCCTCCTCCAGTTCATAGTCCATGTCAGTGAACATTGTAGGAGTGTCACTCCTGTCCCTGTCAAACCTGTGATCACAACACAACCCATCACGTTAAATGTTCCGGGACTGTACATGAGGACTGACGTGAACCAGATAGAAACATCATGGCAGCTCTCTGACAAACTCAGCAGCTTCCTCATTCTAAACTCCCAAAGAAATAAAATCGGCGCAAAACTGAGCTACATCGTTGTCTGTGTCATTTTGAAGTGTGCTCAAAATAAAGCTGGTCAGTCTGTCAGAAACTCAAGCGGAGCTGAATCTCCTCTCAGCTTCTCTCGCCTGATCCACAGTAGCTCTGCAGTCAGTGAGGAGACGCTAGCTGCTGCGGCAAAGGAACAAACAGCTGGTAACCTACAGTGCATGCTAGCTACCCGATGTTAGCCAGCTAAATATGTAGATCTGAGTCTAACAACTTATCCAAATACGTCGACTTCGCGAAAGAACCAACTACTGTGTATTTTTGTAGTAAAAGATGCCAACTCACATAAAATTGCTCGCTAACGCTGGCTTATTAGCTAGTAGCTAACGTCACTGTAGGATGTTGGCAGGCAGGTGTAATGGCAAATGTTGCTTGTTGAGAAACGTAAATACGCTGTAAACGACTTACCAGTTGTTTAGAATATGCACCCGTCGATCATACAAATGTCCCTGCTATGTATATCAAGCGAAATATATTTTTTAAAAATCGCTTCCTTTTGTAGCAGTTATCTTAATTTCTAGATCCAGTGACAGCTCCTCTGTTTACTTTCTTTTGTCACTTCCGGCAACATAGCGGAAGTTTTTGCTAAAGACTAAAATCCTTTTATATTGTTTTCTTGTAGTCAGGGTTAAAAACATCAACTCCACCTTATTTCGTGGTAGATATACAGACAATTTATATTGATGTTCCCTTTGTTAAAAAACAAACATAACGCCACTGTGATGACGTCCAAACAAGCTTTTAGCTTATTTAAAATCATTAGTTGTTACTGCCCCCTTGCGGCGACGGTCAGGAACTGCAGCACACTGAATACTTCAGACTAACGTCAATGCAGTCAGACCTCCACTTCCGGTACGTGCTTTCAAATTAAAGTTACCAAAATGACGCAATAGAAACTCTAATAGAAAAATCTCGTTTTTCCTGCAAAAAGCTGTTAAGAGCAAGACGATTGTCCGGTGACCAACGGCGGTATTCGAGTTAGCATCGTCAGTGCTTGAAATCTTCCCAATAGTAACGTTACTGATATTCATACTACAGGAGTAGATTGACATGGTTCCTACTAGAAAACTGAAATTGTCTCACGTCCGCCCTGAGATGAATTTATCAAAAGCCTCCATCCATTATGTGACCCTGGATGATTTGAATATATTACAGTTCCAAACTGTGACAACTGGTATGTTACTCTTTCTAGTTGCTTCACTTAGTTAATCAATATAGGTATTATTTTCACTGTGACGACCAGAAAACAATGAAAATGATAGACTATTTATACTCTTACGATTGACACTTTTAGTGCGTGGCCAGGCGTGTTGAAGCCCCACGCAGCTGTACCAAATTCACAGCTGTATATAAAAACACGTGTTGATACCGTCGGTAAAACTAATTCTCAATACTTTCTGACGCGCGGAAGTAAGAGAGGAAGCTGTTTGTTTCACGCTCCCTCCCACTGTAAGCTCCTTTACGCACATCGTCGCTGGCTTTTACGCACCGCTAACTGCTTTTATCACAAGTGCAGCGAGCACAGAGGAACGTTCTCTCCCTCCCCATACAAAAGCATGAAAATAAAAATGAATTACACCAGCTTTCATTGGTGGCAATGTCATAAACCAGCAGACCATGCCTGAACTGGATATGATGGCGTTTTGGGGACACTGCTGAAAAAAATGAAAAATGGCTACTTTACAGGGCTGTCAAATAGGATTACGCTAATTTTATGTGATTTCTTCCCTCATTGTCGCGCTCAACCAGTATGAACAGTCTAAATTCACATCAGCGCAAGTCCGCAACCAACACTGCACATTATCCAGGGAATCTATCGCAAAGCTTTCTAAATTATCACTGATGTTTGAAACATGTGTCATTAGTCATCAACTTTTAATTCGTTTGCGTACAGCGAGAGTCCTGCTGCTCAGTGTGACCGACGGCCAATCAGACATCACCAGCATCACGGAATCAGACTGTTTCACCTTAGACAGGCACCATGACGCAGACAGGACAAAACAAAACAAAGTCAATCACTGTCAGTAACTGGTTTAAATCACCGGAGACGTATAGAGGGATTAAGCTTTGGATGACACGCGCTCTCAGGGTGCGCCAACGGTTGATCTGATTTTACGCACAGACTGTGCGGCACAGCTGGTCCGGTGTCGTGTTATCTTCGTGTAAACGAAACTCTCAATAATGTAATCATGTAGAATAAAGGAGAAACTCTACAGAGTAGAGAAACATGGGGTGCACTTTACTGCGGACAAAGTCATACTAACATCCACACGTGTTATTGTGATGAGGAAGTATAACCCTGATACAGAGACAGGTTTGATCCTCTGCAATTAAACGCACCATTATCATTCGTGGCCACAGGAAAGCCTGTTATTGATGTATGACCAGTAATCGAAAATCTTCCAATAACCAACCGTTGAATTCAACATAGATCCATTGTTCATCACCTCTAACATTAAAAGTAGGTTAAAATGGTAAACAGCCATTTATTACAATATTATTGTTGCAAATGATAAATTAGGTCCTACAAAAACGCCATAGGAGGCTCCTCAGTGAAAGCCACGTGATTCAACCTGTCACTCAATCAATGGATACTAATAATTATTTATTTTTGATGATCTAGCACCACAGTGTTCCTTTTTCCATCACTTTAATAGATTGGTTGAATCCCATGGGTACAGAACAGGCACGTGCACACATAAGGTCCAAGGGGTGCTTGAGCCCCTGCCCTTTTTGCCTCGTATTATAAAGTGCCCTTTTTGTGTGTTTTTTAATGAAAAGGTAAATTCCTGTTGTGCATAGAGATGTGAAAAAACGGCGGTATAAAAAAGCGACTTGAACCTTTGTGAGTTATAAATCCATGAACATAACTTCCTTATGGGGGCGAACAAGTCGCCTCCCACTTATTCAACGTGCTTAAATATAAGTCATATTTCAGAAGAGTGTCCATTTGTGCTTGTTAAGCTAGCTGCTTGTTAATGAGAGTTAAGAATAATCTGACAGCCGTCTGTGTCGGCTGTTTATCTGCCACAAATCTTAAACTTCTTCCAGATATTGAGCTTATTGTAACTTTGCTGTTGTAAGCATTGTTGTTCCTACTTAGAGTCACAGTAGTCACTTCTTGGTTTTGTCACATGTATAAATGTGTAGCCTGTATTTCTAGTTTGCACTTGCCCTCCAATAAATAGCCTAATAATCAACCAGCGTTGTATTGCCTTTAAAGATTTGCAGCTGAATTGCATGTCTTCCAAACCTCAGTATTATGATGATGTGAATAAACTCATGTTGACAATAATTTGTTGACACAAAAGAAATGGCAATTGCATATCACTCACAGCTACACAGGATACACAGCTAAATAATAGATTTCTACTAGTACTAGTTCTTTGTTTATTCATTTTACATTAATTAACCTACATATTGTGTTTTTAAGGCCTGAAATTTTTTTTTAGTGCGCGCACACACTGCCCTTTTCTGACTTTGAGCCCCTGCCCCTTTATAATCATGTGCACGTCCCTGGTACAGAATATTTTCCTAGGTTGTGTTTCTGCTCCAGTGATGTCAGTGCTGTCTTGGAGACCCTCCTCAGTGTACATTCACGCTCAATGGAAGAGTAGTTAGTTCACTTCACAGTGTCACCATCAGAGCTGTTACTCACAACCTGCTCTGTGATCAAGGAGGCAATCAGTGTTATTTGCCAAAAAAGTTGAACAGCAGTGATTAAACAGAGCAGTGCCTCTGCATTGAATAGCCTTCTTGATTGTGTCTATGATGAGTGGGTCACACTGTAACTGATAAAAGACTTTTCACTGAGTCTTTTGTGCTTCACCTCATAAATCAGGTGAAACTCCAATGGTCACACTTACGTTTTGTCTCCGTTATATCTTCCGTCAGCTCCAGGACTGATCACCAGCACCAGCTTCCAACATGAACATGGTAAGTTACTCTGCTGTGTTTCTGCGTTTATTTCACTGCACACAGAGTATAGATTTGTTGAATAAAAATACCTGACCGATATTAATATTTGGTTGTAACTAAATCTGCTACCACTCTGAGAAGCAGTAACATTTAATTCCCCTGATGAAAAGTTTGCTTCTCTGTGTTTCTCAGCAACTTGAACTGAAGAATGTGAATCTGAGAGCTGGAGATCAGCTGAAAGTAAAGGGGATAATTCTCCATGATGCTGAGAGGTAAGCTAACTAAACACATTGTATTAAATTCATTCATATATCCTCTTAACTGAATCAAATAACATGGTGATATATTTGCAGGTGTATTCTGGGTAAATGCTGCAGTGAAAAAATGTAAAGTTTAGCCCTCCACTTTTATTAAACAGCTTGGTGATCATAGTATGTCTTACTCTGAACCTGTGTTGTTCTAAGATCTGCAAACATATCAAGTCTTATATATTAAGACTTCTGTATCACTGTATAATTTTGGACCTCTCAGATTCCAGATCGACCTCGGCTGTGACGCAGACGACCTGGCGCTGCACTTCAACCCTCGTTTTCATGACGACGCTGATGGATCTGTTGTCGTGTGCAACTCAAAGACTGACGGTTGTTGGGGTGAAGAGAAGCGGGAAATACACAACCCCCTACAGAGGGGCACCGATGTCAAGGTGAGGGAATGTTACTGAGGGAAGTCAAGAAGTGTTCAGTTCACCCAAATCACAAGGAGCATATTCACCCACTTACCCTCAGTGATGTTCAGCCATGAAGGGAGATTTGTTTGGAGAGGTTTTAAGATCTCTGTGTCAGATATTTTCTACTAAAAATAAAAATATTTTCTGAAAGTATCTTCTCTATTTTAGATTGTGTTGAAGCTGGCTGGAGACATGTTTGAAGTGGAGCTTCCTGATGGACATGAAGTCCAGTTTCCCAACCGTGACAGCATCGATGTCATCTCCTACGTCAAAATTACCGGAGACTTCAAACTGACTTCCTTCAAGATCTGCTGAGAGACACAACTGCTCTTACACATATGTTTGTTTATCAGATTAAAGATGAGACATTGAGAATAAGTCAGGTATTATGAGAGACATTAATCATTAAGAGATGTAGATCTTCAGTGCATTGGAAATGTATCTTTACTTAAAAATGTCATGTTGTGCACAAGAATATAAAATGTTAAATTCAACTGATCTGGTTTGGTTGTCTTTGAAGGGTTGAAGTCTAATCCTGGCTCTGAAAAACTGTTTCCCACAAACAGTAACACTGACTTCACTCACAATATCAGTCTACTTCTGACAGAGTAGCAGTCTGACAAAGCAAACTGCATATAAAAATCTTACTTAGATTGCCCGTGTAATCTGTGACTGGAATCTATTCAACTAATAGTGACTGTCTGAGACTTTACTGCTGCCTTCATTTGTCCTGATCTGGGACTCAAAAATACAAACACAGTCAGAGAAGATGATGTATGGTTTTGCACATGACGGATAAATGTCACAGAAAAAAGAAAAGATTGGAGACATAAGTGACAATTGGTATGACAACGTAGATCGATTTTAGAGAACAAACTGCTCCAGCAATAGGAGGAGAAGAAGAACTGGTCAAATAATTTAGTTAATTTAGGTTGAGAGCTGCATACTGTAAACGGTATATTGATGGTCCAGATAAACAACAAAGATGTGGGATGCCGGTGTATTATCAGTGCGTTGAAAATGAAAACTGGATACATTAACAGATATTCTATTTCTTATTTTATCTTTCAATTCTTATTAAACACAACTACAAAAAGGTATAGTTATAAAAATACGGATATGCACGATGGGTCTTCAAACATTTTAGATCATGGAGCTCCAACAAACGTGTGTGAGAGCTTTAATTTTTCTCCATCACAGTCACTTAGAGCTGATAGGACCAATGTGTCACTTTGACCACAGAATACAGCGATCATTACAGTTATTACAGTTTGTGTTCAGCCATACTGTACAACCAGAAGATCTTCAATTTATGTTTTTTTTTTTCATCTTCTTCATTACAGTGTGCTTATTCATTTTGTGGTGAAGTCTTTTTTTCATATCGTTCAGCATTTTGTTATAAATAACCAGTGTAATGATTATTTTAGCGTGATTCACCACTGCTTAATGGGTAATATGATATTCTTACATTCAAAGTTAATAACCCACGGCATATTTGCAGGTAAGAATTCATCAGTTCAAAAACAATCTGAAAGAAACACGGTGTTTTAGTGAACAGTAAGTATTTATTTCCATCACCTATAACACACACTAATAAACAAGTTAAACTCCTTATTTTCATACATTATCACTGAAAGGTCAATTTATTGAATGATAAAAGCATCTAACAATGATTCTTCTCACAAAGACAACACTGTCTACATTCATTCAGGATATTAGAATATCTTGCTTTTGATGGAGCAGAAATCTGACCAGACAAAAAGAAAAAAGTTCATGTTAATTTGGACACATTTAGTTTAGGTAAAATGAGATTACGCTTCAAATACTTAAAAACATAAAGCATGATTTTCAGGTGTGACTTTTAGAAACTTAATGTGTTAAAACATTCCTCATTGTATAAGAACTACAGATTATCTGACAACTATTTCCATGTTAATAAAACCTCAGAACTTCAAATTTGATAAATATTGATTTCACATATTACACCTTAATCAATTTTTTCTTTAAAAACATAAATATACAACTTTAAAAGTGAAATACAAAGGTGATAACATGTGTATGTTTTCAAATCTTTCAAGAGAGTTTAACATGATAAAATAAAATGAAAAGAGAAATAAAAAACATGTCATCATTCCATCGTTCAAACTAAAACAATTAAAAGTCTGTTCATAAAACTCAAACATCGTGTTTCAGCTCCTTGAAACAAATGCAACACAACCGTTTCAAACATATTGTAAAAAACAACAAATGATTTCACAAAAATTAGATCAAAATAAAGATTTAGACTTCTTAAAAAAAACTTCAAAAAGTTTATAAAATAAGAAAATACTTGAAATACTCTTTGATTACAGGCTTGTATAGTAGAAGTACATAATATTGTGCATCCTATAAACAATAATGTAATAGGATTCAGTTTCAATCAGTGACACATTGTAAGAATTCTTGTCTTAATTTCCTTTGAAGTCACGATTACAAAAATAAAATGTTGCCGTGAATCCTACATACATACATGTAACTGACTTTGTACTTGTGAATTATCACTATTGTTCTTCTGCATTCTTTTCCTTGTTGACTTCACCTCAATCAAGCAAACAGACTTTTGTTGTCTGAATCCATTTCTCACTCACAGACAAATTTACCTGTCAGTGATAAAATCATTTTGTTATTCTGTGATTCATGAAGAACAAGAGATTTTTAGCAGGGTTGTATTTGTATTGGTTCACTCACTACTGGAACATTTCATCCAGACTTCTAATGGCATCTTCTTTAGTGTGTTTTTCCCAGTCTTTGGGAATTTCTCCATTGCCTTGGAATTTTAATTTATAGTGATCCTCCAGTTCCCTCTTGAAGCGACACACAAACCATGTCCAATATTTCACTGTAGATGAATCAGGTGTAATGCTCCAGTCAGCAAACCTTGGGCCAGCAGTTCGGTACTGTTTATAGGGAATAAGTTCTACTGATTCTTGACAAGGATAAAAGTCTCTATCACTTGCTACATTTGTTGTGCAGAAGTCAAGACACAGTTCCACTGAGTTTTTGGCGTGCATACCAATGACTGCAGCAGGTCGATGAAAAGGCGCGCTGTGGTCATAAGGCCTGTGATCAGCCAGTGTGTTGGTACAAACAGCTGCACAGAATGGACACGTCACCCAACAGCAGTTACACAGCTGATCAATGAGGATTTGATCAGGCTTCATCCTGAATTCCTTCATCTTATACAGTGGGAGGCTGCTCATCTCCTCCATGATGGATTTAAGGCCTCTCTTAATCTCTTCTTTGAGAAAGTAAAAGTTGTTTATGTCTCTAAAGTTTTGACAACAGATGGTGAATTTTAGTTTGCTGTCCAGCATACTGGAAAATGCCTTCACCCACTTTTCGATGTCTCCTCCCTCTGTTTTCTTTCCCTCTGTTTTGATTTTCTCTGTATTGATTTTCTCTGTTGCATCATATAAAGCCTTACTCACAAGTCGTTTGATATCCTCAACATTTTCCTTGAGTATATTCCGGGCCTTATCTCTTTGTCCTGTGAAGATGTATTTCTGTACTTCATCTTTTATAAATGTCTCCACTTCCTTTCTTGGATGTTTGATGTAGGTGATAAATCCATCAAAATCCTCTTTCTCTGCCAGTGACTTCAACACATGTTTCTCCAAGTTCACCCTGTTCCCACTGAATGCTGGGAAACAGCACCTCATCTCAGTGGCGATGCCAATAGCAGTCTTGTTACAGACGGCCTCAACAGTGAAACTCTTCAGTTTTTCACAGATCAGTTCTCCAAGCACAATAGCAGATGAACTTCCTTTATAGCAGCTTCTAAAAAATGTGTAATAATGCTCTTTCTTGTTTTCTACATAAACACGTGCATCGTTGTTCATTTTGAATTTCTTGTGGGACTCTGTCAGCCAACTCTCTACTCTGTCAAATACATACAGCACAAGATCAACTGTAAACTTCTTCTTCAGAGCATATTTACTCTTTGATTCAAATTCTGTCACCCTTTCTTTTACTTTGTTGGCCACTTCTTGTAAGTAAGCTGGACTGTAGCCTTTTGTAGCTACAGGTTTCGTCTTGATTACATCAAGGGACTGTTGTTCAACATCGTCAATGAGGGATCTGATCCGTCGCTGTTCTTCATGCTGAGCAGACCCTGTAAAGAAAGATTTAAATGTTTCCCATCTTCTATGGCCAGCTACATGATGACTGTAATCTCCGACTTCAGATATTTTTTTGTAGCTGCCACAGCTTCTGGATTCATATATGAGAGACCATTCGAAACCAAGGTCGTCAAGGATAGCTGACTGATCTTCTTCATAGTTGATGTCCTTAATAGGTGTTGTGCCTGCAGTTAACTCACTCACCCAGCCACTCCAAACTGAGTCGAACTGCTTCCTAAGTTCCTCTTCATCATTTGCCTTGTCTTTTAACTGATGAGCAAGATATTCACTCTTTGTGAGCAGCTTGTTCTCAAACTCTGTCTTCTTCTCATCAGTCTTTTTACAAGCATTCTTCTGCTGCATAACTTCATTCAGTTTTCTTTTAACTTCGCTCAGTTGATCTTTGTGAAACTGTTCAATTTTCTTTTCAAATCGGCCTCGCCACTGAACTAACATTTCTTTATCACTGTCATCATCAAAGTATGTTGTCATTGCATTTTGGATTTCTTCATAAGTGTTGCTCATTTCTTTAGAGAGATAACGGAGCTCAATCTTGTACAGGTTTCCATTTTCTATTCTGGTGTAAAGCTGGTTTTCAATGATCAACATGTTGCTTCTCAGGGTCCAGGTCCAGTCCCCATACTGGGCCTCAAGTTTTCTGTACACTGCAATTTCAAGTGTGTTTTTGAAACTGAAAACAAAGTTTTCGTTCAGCAGGGCATTCCACAGGTCATGAATTTTGCGTTTGAACTGCTCCAGAGTAATCCCTTCAGACTGTGAAGCTTTAGAGAGGATGAAGGTCTTCAGCTCTTGGATGCTCTCACTGTAACCTGGATTTGGAGGAGCCATCGGTGGACTTCCCTCCCACAGTTGGGCAAAGTACTTCACATCTTTTTGCACATCAAATGCAATGACGTCACTGAAGCACTCAGCATCACAACCCTCTTCTTTGGCTGCTAGTTGGGTCATCTGGTCCAGTTTGTCTTGCAGGCGTCTCTTTCCATCCATGTTCATCTCTGTAGCTGCAATATCTGAGACATTCTGATGAACAAACACACAACTTGGAGAAAGTTTAACTTGTTTCATCCTCATGAAAGCCTGAACAACAATCTGCAGAACATCTTGCATGTCAGCTGGATTCTCTCCAAAGATGTTGATCAATGTCATGTTTCCCAGACCAACAACAAATGTTGCCAGTTCATTGTCGTGGTGAAGAGTGGTGTTACCTTCCAACTCAAGAGCACGCAGTCCTTCAGTGTCCACCACCAGAACGTAGTCAAACTTAAAGTCTTTCTTGATCTCCTCTGACACTCTGACCAGCTGCATGAAGGCACCCTTGGTGCACCTGCCAGCACTCACTGCAAACTGTAACCCAAACATGGCATTCAGCATTGTTGATTTTCCACTGCTCTGTACGCCTAAAACTGACAACACAAAAACTCTCTTGTTGCCCAGTTTCTTGATGACTTCATCTAAAAGACTAGAGATCCAAGTTAAAGGCACATGACCTGCATCACCATCCATCAGCTCCATTGGGTGTCCTGATATCATCAGCTCTGCAGCCAGCTCAGGGTATTTAGACCAGTCAGTCTGTCCACTCGTTGGTTGTTTGTCCAGAGATTTATGGGCTTCATAGATCTGTCCCATTTCTCTAAACATGTGCTCCAAGCCAAAATTTGCTGACTGTAGTTTTGTTGATATTTCTTCAAGCTCTTTTTGTTTCATTTGGAGCTGATCAGATTTGTCGTGCTTCTTCTTCAAAGCCAAGACCTCAGACCATGTTTCATCATAGCTTTGGAGAATTGAAGAGAGATCATCTGTGCAGAGAGCATCCATTAAGATCTGAGTCCATTTCAGAAAATACTCTCTGTCTGCTGATTTCAAAGAATAGAAGCTTTCTATGAATGACTTCATCAGCTCACTACAGGAAGCTTTGCATTGATCTTGTCGTATTCGCTTCAGTTCTTCTTCCTTTTCAGATTTCTCCTTCTCAGTGTGTCCTGTGAGGCGATACAGTTCTTTGTTTGTTCTGCACCACTTGCTCCACAGTTTGCCTTGACATTGGAGAAATGTATCTTTAATCTTTAGCGCATCCTTCCCCTGAAGTAACTTCACTATTTCTTCAGCAGCAGATTTCCCTTTTTGGCAGAGACGGTCATCTTCATCCACTCTGATTCCAGAGACCTCAGCCATGGTTTCAAGCTGGAAGGATGCATGTGGTCCAGACAAAATGTTTCTGATGATTCCTTTCAGTTCATTAGAAACATCTGACTGGCTTCTGTCCTTTAGACCCATTTTGTATTTTCCTTCTGTAATCTGAACTGCACCACTATCATGATCAGTGACAACAACGAGAGGCTTTGGAGACTTGACAAGAGCTGAGATAACTGTTGCACTTTTGTCACCTTTATCCAGAGTTGGGACAAGAACAACACTGATTGAAGATTTTTCAGTCAGTATGTCACGCTGTTTTTCATTCAACAGAGCATCACCATGAAGATTACAGAAGGCAATGCAGTCAGTGAAGGCATCATTGGGTTTTCCAGCTGGGCAGTACCAGGCAATCTCTGCCACTCCATCCATCAAATAGCGAGACTTTGTGCTTCCTGGACAGTTTCTGTGGAAGAAGGTGCTGTGACGCTCGTTGATCAAAGTGTTCATCAGCTGAGATTTAGACTGAGACAGTGAACCCAGACGGAAAAATGACACCATGGGTGTCTCAGCCTTGCAGATGGGCATACTCTTCAAGGTGACAATGTTTGAATTACCTTTGGTTTGTGTTATCTTCCATGTTTTTCTTATTTGTCTGAAAGTCCACAGAGGGCATTCAATGTCCATTGTGACCCGGTCAGGAACAAGCAAAGGTAAAGCGTACTGACATTGTGACAGCTTTGTAATCATGTTATGCTTAAAAAAGCTGTCTGAGCAGTGAAATACTGCCATCTGAACATCCATTGGATGCACAGGAGACTGTTTTGATTTATCAGAGTCTACACTAGTGCTATAAAGAACATCTAAGTCATTGTCATCTGTTTCAACAGGATTTGAATGGACGAAATCAGAACTATCTTGTCTAACAGGAATATTTCTGGCTCTGTAGTCTAACATCATCAGCCTCTGAAGAAAAGTATGAACTAGATCTTTCTCACATGTCTCCTGATCCTGTTTCACAGATGGACCTATCTGAAGAAATTCTGCGGGTGAAAACTTCTGTTGAATTTTGTCTTGAAGGTGAAGTCTGCTGAGCAGTGTTTCAGTTTGAGTTTGATATTGTTTCTTCATGTTGGTCTCTTCAGAAATCTTCTCTGCCTGCTGTAAATAAGTAATAAAACATGTACTGTATGCAAATAATTATATTTATAGAGGATGACATAAAAAGTAAATACATCTTGTTAATAAAGTTAGGGGTCTCTTACCTTATTGTTGTTTCCACCCAGAATCATATCGTACCTGCTGTAAAGTAATTAACTTCGTCATAAGAAGGTCAGAGCAATGGGCCATCAGATTATTAATTTTTTTTTAATTTTATCCAAAAACATTTCGAATTTTATGACCAAAATCAGTTATGTTTTTGACAGTTTCATGTTGTTGTACTATTGAATAATGTTAATAATAACACAATCTTACCGTTCTCTTCAGTCACAGATGGTACAGACTTGATTTCAGACTCTCCTGCTGCTGGTGTGTTGTTGTCATTCTTGTCGCAGTGTCCACTGGTTCACGCTAAGAAACAAAATTATTTAATTAAAACATTTTTTTACAGCTACAACATACAGTGTTACTGCGAAAAATACATTGAGAAAAGCAATATGCAAAAACTAAGTTCAATCAGGTTTGTAATTTAGTTAGAGGAAAGTAAGTTCTTCAGGAAAATGTTTTCAACTCATCCACGTGTCTAACCAGGAGATCTATGGAGTCAAACTGCTCAAGTCTTAACTAAAATACGTAAATAGCTCCAGTCTTCAGTTGATGGTCTAAGTTTAGAAAAAATATTTGGCATTAAACATAAATACTGCTGTGAGTACTGAGGTTGAGGTTCATTTAAGGTGCTCCTCTCCTCCTCCTCCAGCTCCTCCTCTCCTGCAGGGTAATGTAACAACACAGAGAAGCTGCCTTAATGCTGCAGCAGTGGTTCACTGAATTCTCCACTGCTGGTGATTCACACAGAGCGAAGCGTCTCTGCCTTAAGGCAGGAACACACTGGCCCAACCGTTGGATGTCTGAAGCCTTCGGGGAGACTTGGATGAGGTCGTGAACCAATCTGTTTGGTGTGTTCAGTTGTGTTGGAAGCTTTTGGAACGGCACGGACGTTGTCTGCTCCGATTTAACATGCGAAGTCTGAGAAGGTTGGCTGCTGGCCATCGAAGCCATTGGATTCTTTGATTAGTTGTGTGCCAGCTGTTTCACACGCTTTGGTTTTCTATGCTCTCCGTTCCATAATTTCCTGTTTTCATGTTTTGGGGTAACTTACTGGCACGTGACTAGAGCCACCCGCTTATTGCATCTTGCGCAAGTGCAGAAAGTACACACTACTGTGGAGTAGGCAGCACGTCGAAGCGGTGTGTTCAATGCAACTTTTCTGCCAAACGGGTCAGACGAGAGGCAAAGGAGTGATCGGATAAAGGCAATTGGCTGTTGGTTTGAGTCTGGGCAGTGTGTGGGGGCCTTAAAGAGGCGTGAGGGTACACGTTATGATGATGACGTGTGTGTTTTCAAGGTGTTTCCCCAGTGTCCCTCTTGTCAATCTAAACCTGCCGACAGTTTATAATCATATGGATGCTGTTATAATGTTTTGTGATTGATATTCTAATCTCATCCATTCACACTGATTCGGTTCGCCACTAATGCACCCCTGACACTACCGCCAGAGGCAGATCAGCGCCGGAGAAAAAAATTTCACCCATCGCTGCCTCCGAGACATTTACACAGAGGCAGAGGCGGAGAATTGGCGCAGGATCACCTCATCCAAACGGCAGTGTGAATGCGGCTAATATAACAGACACTTCTCGACACATAACTGACACCATTCACCTTATTACAAGACAATGTACCAACAACATGATTTGAAGCTGTTATTATAAGGTAAAACCTTAACAGAATGTTGCTTTAATTATAAAAAAGTTTGCAGGAATGCAAGACAACAACAAAAGGAAATTAAGCAACACTTACTTTCTTTGAGATGTTTGACTAGTGTCCCTCACTGCTGACCTCTCACTGGTGTTACTGTTGCATTCACTGTTGATCTCTTTACCTTTGATTTTAGGTGCTCCTCTCCTCCTCCTCCAGCTCGTCTCCTGCAGGGTAAGGTAACAACAAGCAGATCTCAGGATTGAAGTTGTCAGTGAACTATTCCAGCTGAAGCGGATTTATTTGCAAAAATGATGTGTGTGTTCAAAAAGTTCACTGTTCAACAAGCTGCATGTCCTCTTTACCAAATAGAGATGAGTTGTTTTAATGTTAAAGCTTGGCACCCCCACAGTCTGCGTCTAACACCACTGTAAATACAAATCCCAGCTCTGTAACAATTTGTCAGGTGCCAACTGCAAACAAAACTCATTACAACATAACAATTATTTGTCTTGAAAACTTGTATGTTGAAGTAAACATGTAGGTGTTACAACCCTAGTGTTGTGGGTGTGTTTGTGTTGTGTTTTTTTTTTGTTTCCGCTCTGGTGTTGGCCTCATTCTCCCCCTCCTCCTTGCCTCTGTGTGAAGGTTGAGAAGAAATCACAAAGTTTTCCATTCAGTAATCAATGTGCTGTGAAGAACAGGATGTGGGAGGAGGAGGGCAGGATCCCCTTTTGGTGGAAGTGTCAACGTCACATGAGGGGCAATTCTCTCTACATGAGGGGTTACAGGAAGGTATGTAAAATGACATTTGCCGTTCTAATAAAACATCAAACGGTCACTGTCCTGGGAAGGGCATGATCAACCCAAACATCTGGGGGTCATTGTTTTGGGAAGGAGTAATTACCAACTGTCATAAAATGATGTGACCCCCACTCTGTTGTCTTTAAGTCAGTAACATTTGGAGGACTGCAGAGATCTGGACCTCCATGCACATGTATTAAAGAGGTTTTCTTCGGAGAATGAGCAACTCTCTACCTCACAAAGGAGAATTTCATCTACAAGGTCCACACCTGATCCTTCTTGCAGCTTAGGCTGGGTGATATAAAGAGCTGCTGGTGCCAGTCGGCTTGGCAGCTGTAGTGTGCAGGAGCCAGAGTGGCTGAGGTACAGACTGCACATTTTCTTTTGGAGACAATTCTGCCTTTTTGATCAGTGTTACCTTTGTTGTAAATGAATTATTTTCATCTTTAACAACTACATCCTGTCTATTTTCCCTCTTTTACACTATGTTTCTTCCGTCATCCCCTGGCCTAACAGTATGTAACACTGTGACCCTTCCCTCTCACTGAAGTTACATAGTGTAGAAACTAGTGACGGGGGGTGGAGTGGCTGAGACAGAGACAACATTCACCTTATTACAAGACATAATACCATCAACATGATTTTGAAGCTGTTATTATAAGTTGAACATTTCCAGCAGGTATCTTGTCTTGGCTCAGTCTTATTTGTTCTTCATGGTTATAGTCACAGGACAATGTCAGTCAGACAAATACTGTGATTAACTATTACTGCAAGATTGAATCATCATTCAAGCTAAATGCACAAAGTATTTAACCAAGAGAATATGAGTCTAATATCATTTTTGTATTGTAGATATTGCAACATGAAACATTTACCAAATTGCATTTCAAGATTCAGAAATGTTATTGTCCATCAATGTAGGCCATAATGAAACTTAATTTCAACGAATTATTTATAGAAAAAATTATGCGTTTAAAAGAAGTAAAGTAGATTAATGTAGCTCTACGACGCCTCTTGGCTTAATAGTCAGACTTTACCATCACTACCAGACGCTGTCGTGAGGTCCTGAGGTCTACTTGTAAATTGTTTATATATTGTTAAACTGTTACCTGTACTGTACATTTACTGCCACTAGACAACTTCACTACACTTTGTGTCTACTGTGGAGGCTAACAGCTGTCTGCTCTGAGCTCCACTCACTAAAGAGCTAAACCACTCCACTCTTATAACACCAGAGGCCAAGCTTGGTGGATGACATAATAGTCGCAGATTCTACTTTAGTTCTATTTTACCGTCATTTATTTTTTTATTTTTTTATCAAATTGTAAAACATTGTCAAGAAAAATCCTAAAAATACAAAAACACCCTGGAGGGGGGCTTCAAAAAGCACCCAGATGTTGACAGGACCGTTTATTTATGCAGCAAGGAATTTTTGTGCCAATGGAGCTTCAAGTTTGAAATATCACCTTCTTTCAATGTTTACAATGGACAGCTAATTCATTGATTCAGTCATCTACCAAAATACAATTGCAGTGAGATATTTTCAAATGCGTAGGTGTCACAGTCAGTCATGTTTCTGCAGTAGATTTTGTGTTTTTGCTTTTTTGCTTTCTATGCTTGTTGTGCATGCAGACGTGCACTGAGAGGCTGGACTGTGGTCTATAAAAGCACCAACCAATGACAGTCACTCAGTCTGTTAATTCATTGATGAATTAATTGATCAATTAGTTAATAAATTAATTGAGTTATTAAAGGAATTAATTCACAGATTATTTACCTTATTCATTTTACCATCGTAATTCTGATCACATTGATTCCTTAGAATTTGGAGGCCATGGCATTTAAGTTTTGTAAGTAATTAGTTCAATGTAAAAATAAACACAATGTTTGGAGCTTCTGATGAGGAATTTCAGAATTAAAACCCACTTGGTAGTCAGATACTTTCTCTAAGAGATCTAACTGTGCTTTGTTTTGCCTTTAGTGATCACCTTTGTTTCCAGCTAGCAGCAGCTCTGCTTCCAGTGACCCAGCCCTCAGACCTCTGCAGCCAACAGCCTTTCCCTGTGTTCTCCTGATCCCACACGCCACACTGTCCACCAGCGTCAACATGAGCTACCTCTCCTCCTCCTCCCCCTCTTCTCCAAGAGTCACCAGCCAGATACTGTCTCCACTATCACTTGCATAACCCTTGTGAAGTATCAACAAATGTCTTTGCACTCAACTCCCTTTTTATCTGCTTCTGGGTCCTACCGAAACTATGCATTGTAACATCAGGGCAAATATTGGTATGTGCAATTCTTTTTAATGAATCAATAATAAACGTTCTAATTAATCAAACACTTGACAACCCAAATCAAAAATACATACAGTACATATAAGAACATAATTGTGCATAAGACAAAATATTAATTCTGTCCATTTGGGAAATAGATGCATCCAACAGTTCTTAAACTTTCAACATAAAGGATGGTAAAGTAAAGGTAATCCATTTCCAACATGAAATGTAATCTGACAATAAAATCTGTATATACATGCATCTGTAACAAAGCTGAATAAACTCACCTTTGTGTTTTAATTGTTCTGTCTGGTCTGAGTAGATGTGCTGCCTTGTTACAAATCTTTCAAAATAACAAGAGACCACAATATAAGCTGGTTGTCAGCCCCTCCCACACTTTCCTGTCTGCACTGCAAAATAAACATCTGCATTTCTTGCAAACCAGTGATGACAAAGAGTGAAAATGAAAGTAGCTCAGCTCCAACTCGTGATTTCTCCGAAACCCCACAACTGACACACTGAATGAACCTTTAACATAACACACAATGTTCAGTGCTCTTTAAAAGCTGTACTCTAATCTGATTTTGTTTTTTTAAAGAAATATATAGCTATACATCTTTTCTATAGTAAAAAGTAGAATGTTGTTTACTAACAGTGAGGAGATTAGTTAAAAAAGATTGACTATTGGCTTTTAAGTATTACTATTAATATGTATACATATATATTCTATTTTTTAAAACAGCACTTCTGGACATAGATGTCTCTGAGCTTTTGCCCCCACACGGATTCAGCTCAAAAACGGCATCTGAATTCCTATAAGGTGGGGTCTGATCTCCCATGAAACCAGTAAACTCATACTGTGGGGGTCACTAACACATTACCATCAACTGTTATATTAATCAATTGATATTAAATCAATCAAAGAAGAACGAGTATTTTTTTAACATTAAAGATATGAATTAGTTAAAATAAACATGTTTTTCAGAGGAACTACGCACCATATTCTCTTGTAAATGGCAGGGACAATGTGTAGACAACTGTCTACAACACATTCTTTACCATTTGGGCCTACTTGTTAGTTTGGCAAGTATTAGACGCAAAGGTATTTTTTAAATTTGTGTAAAAAAGGTTATATCCCTTTGTTAAAGTGATATAGGTATATATTTGCATATAGAGTGGGGAAGTGAGCTCAAATCACTGGAAGGTCACTGAAGATGCATGTTGAGTCACATGTTAATGCCAGGTGTGAACTGAAGGCTTTTAACCTTCCACTTGTGATTGGATCACTTAAGACGGATGGTAAAACCAAATATAAACAGCCTCTTCACCTAGTATTTACCTTTCTATCTCCATCCTAGAATTATTTAGGGGAAGTTATTTAGAGACTACTCTAGAGAGTATGGCTTTATTTCTCACAGACATGTGAGCAGACCAGGACACAATGTTTCCGGTATTTCCCTTTATACTGTATCTCACATCTCACATGATGCAGTACTAGCAGCCATTATGAACCCCTCACACCTCAAAACATGTTGCCAATCCAAAGGCTCTTTAAGAGCTAATAACTCAAAAGAGGAATGAAATCATTTGGAAACAGTCAGCATCAGTATTTTCAGCAAAGTAAGAATCCTGTTGAACTGAAGTACCTTATGAACACATTACAAAAAATGAAAAGCCTTGCAGGTGAGGACAGTTCCACTGCCATTGTTATGTTGCTTCAAAGACTGTCAGACATATGTGGTTAAAAGCATGTAAACAAAATACAGCAGAAAAACTGCAATTGAGGGTTTATGTTTTGGTTACTGTAGTTATTATCAAGAAAAATCTAAAATATGTCTTAACGGTAAGATCAGCAAATGTGCAGCTGAGTTCTGGAGCAGTTGAAGCTGTGAAATGCTCTTTTTTGGGAGACCAAAGAGCAGGGCATTACAGTAATCTAACCAGCTAGAGATAAAAGCATGCATTAGCACCTCTGTGCTGGCCAGAGAGAGAAACGGGCGAACTCTGGCTATATTCTTAAGATGGTAAAAAACGATCTTTGTAGTATTTCTTATGTGTGGAATAAAATCAAGCTCAGAGTCGAAAAGAACGCCCAGGTTTTTTATGCACTGTGAGTGTTTAAAAGCATTTAGTTTTGGTAAAAGTTTCTCTCTCTTGCCTTCAGGACCAATAATTAAAACCTCTGTTTTGTCCTGGTTGAGCCGTAAGAAGTTCACTGCCATCCATGACTTTATATCTAAAATACAGTTTAAAATGGAATCAATAGGCCGCGTGTCATCGAGAGACATGGCGATGTAAAGCTGCGTATCATCTGCATAGCTGTGAAAATTGATGCTGTGCCTCCTGATGACGTCCCCAAGGGGAAGCATATATAAATTAAAAAGTATTGGACCTAAAATTGACCCTTGGGGCACCCCTTACTTAAGTTCATGCGTTCCTGAGGAACATGTATCCATACTTACAAGAAAGTGACGATCTGTGAGGTAGGAATAAAACCAGTTAAGAACCAGAGAGGCCCACCAGGTGTCTGAGCGCTTAGATCCAGTAGCACCAGGAATGACAGTTTCTGAGAGTCCATGTTATACCTGAGATCATTAACAATCTTCACGAGGGCTGTCTCGGTACTGTGGTTCATCCTGAAACCAGATTGACACTGTTCTAAAATATTGTTGCTGTTTAAAAAAACATTTAATTGGATATAAACTAGCTATTCTAAAATTTTACTTAAAAAGGGTAAGTTGGATACAGGTCGGTAGTTGGCGAAAATATCATGATCCAAATTGCTCTTTTTCAGAAGGGGCTTCACCACTGCTGTTTTAAAGGCAGTGGGGAAGACACCCGTCTGGAGAGAGCTATTCACATGATTTAAAAGTTCAAACTCAAAGAACGCATAAAATTGGGTCTAAAAGGCAGGTTGTTGGGTTAACTCGGGAGAAAACTCTACTGAGTGTTTCTGCATCAACCAGGGCAAAATGCTCCATTGTCTCCTCAGATAAAAGCGATGGTTCAGGTCTGTTAAAAGCACCACTGTTTTGTTCTAAAAGAGTGGATCTAATGCCATCGACACTTTGAATCTGTGTTCATCAATTTAGAATTGGCATTGACAACTCTCGAATTTTGATCTTAATGATAGATGAATCCAACAGTTCTTAAACTTTTTACATAAAGTATTGTAAAGTAGAGTAAGTCATTTCAAATATGAAATTTAATCTGATAATAAAATCTGTACATACATCTCCGTAACTAAGCTGAATAAACTTTCCTGTGTGTTTTAATAGTTCTGCCTGGTCTGAGTAGATGTGCTGCCTTGTTACCAGTGCCGGTCCTGAGTAATTTGGTGCCCTAGGCAAAATCTTGGGCGGCGCCCCCTTGCATCGCAGTCAATTTCACAATCAATTTTCATACACTCACACAGAAACTGCATGTATATATTCAAGATTTTATTTGTTTTAAGTCAAAAATAACACACCAAATAAAAACTGAGGAAAGAAACAAGTGATAAAAATACAATATAAATAAGGCATTGCACATACATATTATCTCTCAGCCTCAGAGTGCCATCTCTCGCTTATCTATTGTCAGCCGCTTTGCAAAACGACCTTCAACTCCTTCCATGTTGCCATGTGGGTATTGTGCTCACGGCAATCCTCATAAAAGTGGCTTGCATTTGTCCAGTCCTTTAGTACTTCCTTATTAAGTCTGTATTCTTTTGGAGAAAACATTTAGCAGCAGGAGCAGTGCAAGCTATCATTTCTGTTTGAGTAAATCAGCCAGCTTCTTTTGATTTTTTTCAGCATTGACTAAGACTCTGTTACAAAAGTCATGTGGACACTCTCCCATCTTTGTTTTTGGGAAATGTGTAACTGTTCTTTTATTTGAAATGTCCCTCTCTGAACTAACTCTCATCTCACTTAGTCAGTCAGCAGCCTTTAGTCCTGATGCTGTGTCCGTCTGCTGTGCTGAGGAAGAGGGACAGGAGCACCTGATGCTGTGTCACTGGGCTGGTGGTGGTGAAATATGTTAAAAGTGCATCTGAAGAGAGAAGAGAAGTATATGTGACCACTGCATGTTACATCTTAATAAAAAAACGGATGCCTGATGTGTACTATACACAAGACTATTATAGACTAATAATGAAAATGTGATCAGATTCATTCAACTTTGTCATTGAAAAGCAATTCGGTCTAACCAAAATGGCAGTGCAATGATATGGGAGAGCTAAGGTGTGGAGTATTAACAGTAATACACTTTAACACTGATGTAAACCTTAACAAACATAAACTGTGACACAATAAACCAAAGGCTTGCATCTATCCTGTCACAAAGGGGATGGAAACTAATAGCATTTTAACTGACATACAAGCAGGAAAGACACCTGTAAAAAAACAACTGAACAGGTCTAATGTTAACTTTCCAAACATCCCTGATGAATTTAAGTGGAGTTACATTAACACACGTCGACTCAGCGATTTATTGATTATTAAACGATGCTGCTATCCGAAGTAACGTTAAGCTAGCAAGCTGACATTCTGCTCCAACAACGATACGAACAATATTAATTTCATTCACTTAATCACATTGACGTTACTGTAGCCTACCTGTATCTTCTACATGTTTTTCTTCCTCTTCTTTCCGTCTTTTTCCGGGTTTCATTCTTTTGGACCTCGTGGTTCCGCTACAGTATCAGTAAATCTCTCTCTTGGTCTTGGGGTCTCGGTCCAGTCAGATTCAGGCAGCTGGCCTCTCGACCTGCCTCCCTCACAGAGGACAGGTACAGTGCACCGAGCCAGAACACAGAAAAAAGGCCTCTGCGTTATTTAATAGTCCTTGCCATGACGTTATATTGCTGTGGGCTTATATAATATTTCGAAATAATAGTAGTAATATATATATATATATATATATATATATATATATATATATGTATATATATATATATACATATATATATTCTTAACCCTCTGGACTCTATGCTGGCCATTTGTGTCCACCTCACTTCCTTTTTGTTGATCATTTTAGCTGTGTTAATGTAATGGATATGACAATGGGCATTGCATGTAAAAGAGAAATTGTGTTGAAAATGCATTCAACGTCATTTCACTTTATAGTTATAATTTTAAGTGAATACATTTAAAATCACAGTTCATGTTTCTGTATTTCCCTCAGTTTAATTCACAGTTATCTGTAATCCATTGTTCTGGCCTTTCGAGTAATCTATTGCTCTGGATGTCTCAGTTGATATCTGAAATCCATTGCTCTGGTCTTTCACGTTCCTGTAGGGGGATGGTGTTGCTCGCGGCTCGTCCATTACACTTTGGACTTGAAGCCAGCAACATCGTGTCCGCTTCATTCCATTCTATTTCGCCCCTTACAGGTAAGAACAATAGTTGCAATGTGTTAAAATGAATATAGATATTGTTTAAGTGATAAGAAACATGCTGATAGTGAAATATATGTGTTAAAAGTAACGTTAACGAGTGAATTCAGTTGGCTTAAATATCAAAGTGTTAACCCGGCGGGAGCACGCTTGCTAGCTTGAAACATACAGCCAGAGAGCGCAGTAGCGACATGGCTGACGCTGTTCAGTACGAGGGCGGGTTTTGAGTGTGTTCAATTCATGTTGTATGGTTGAAGAGGTAATGCTAATGTGCTGCAGTTCAACTAATATTGTGTTTGTTAAATGTGTGAGTGCACAACAACACTGTGTGTGAAGCTAAAATAAGAGTGAAGTTTATGCAGGGTTAACAGTTACCACGGTAGCATGAATCGTGTTTGACGACGCACGCCTATTATGCTCTTTGCTAAAGGTGTCTTCCAGGTATTTTCTAATTGTGTAGTTTCTTCAGAGAACAATACATAATATTGTTAAAAGTGCTGTATGTGTATTTAGTAATTGTGTAGTTTCTTAAGGAGATAAAACACACTTGTTTGAGCTAGAGAAAATACATGCATTCTGTATAATGTTTGCTGTAAAGGAGCATGACGTATACATTCTTGTGCATTGTTTTAAAAGTGCAATGTATACATTCAGTTGTGTAATTTAGTGAGCATGTAATGTTTATAGAGGTGTATTTGTTCATTACACTTTGGACTTGAAGCCAGCAACATCGTGTCCGCTTCATTCCATTCTATTTCGCCCCTTACAGGGGCGTAACATTAATGCATATGGAATGATATTTCCCAAGGCAGGGTTTCCGTGGGTCATTAAAAAGCATGAAAAGTCATTAAATGGATTTTGTGAAAATTCAGGCATGAAATGGCATGAAAAAGCATGAACTTTGCTGTTCAGAGGCATTAAAAAAACTTGATTGAATAAAAACATTGTTTTTCACTATTTATTTTGATTATATAAACATCTAAATCTAATTTTGATCGGAAGTATAGCGTAATGGTTGACAGGCGGAACCTTTTAATCGGCTACCTTTTTACGGCCGGTGCACAAAGTTGAGACACCGGAGTAATGCCAGCTAGTGTGTGTGTGTGTGTGTGTGTGAATGCTGTGGCCGTGACGAAAGAACCGAGGAAATAAATGACGGAAAAATGGGGAAATGCAGGTTTCAGCAGAAGTGGTTGGATGATGAACAATTTAGAAGCTGGTTAAAGCCTGTCGAAGGTAAACCCGGAGAGGCATTTTGCACCGTGTGCAAAAAAAACTTCAAACTTTGCACAATGGGCGTCAATGCGGTAAAATCTCACATGCAGTCAGGGAGTCACAAGGCGGCGTTTAAAGGCAGGCAGCAGTTAACCGTGTCGAATTTTTTGGCCGTGACCAGCAGCGCAACATCTGCTGTCACCCCTACACCTGCAGCTGCCGCTGCTACCACCACTCCTGCCAACTTAGGCCACAGCGGAGCCGCGACAACGACTGCCCCAGCAGAGCCGGGACAGCGGGGAAGACCACCGACCTGCGAGCAGCATTTGGCTCGAATGCGACTTTGGAAAGTCTGGCTACACCCTGTTTCAATACCAGCATTCAGTTCAGATGTCAGTGCTTACTTGAAGTTAGTCTATCTTTTGTGAGTGGTTGACATGATAGTTCAACATTTTGGCGAATTTGCCTACTGCCATAAGCAGTATAGGTTCATTACTTTTAATTATCAGTGCATGTTGTTTTGAGATCCACCGGGCAGAGATGTGTGCTGCCCAGTGAAATATTTGTATTTTGTTGTGTTCTTATTTTGTGAAGCACTTTGTGTTGCATTTAATGACTGTAAACTGTCTTGTGATCCATCTGACAGTTAAATTTGGATTTTCAAATACAAAATTGGCATTGTCAAATGCTTACAATTTGTGTGTGAAAGTATCTGCATTTGGACATTGGCATTAAATTAGTTTAAAGTGGCATGAAAAAGGGCATGAAAAAGCATGAAATGAGATTTGCTGATACCTGCAGAAACCCTGCAAGGGTCTGGATTTTTGGCTGATCTTTCAATTTTCAAAACCTGCTCTTTAAATATGTCAATATTATACTGTGTATCTACAATTGTACCTTATGGCTCTATCGTGGACACTTTTGGCCAATTGAAACCCATTAAAACCACATTTTTTAATTCCTTGTGATTTACAGTATAAAATCATATAATTTAGGTAAAATGGCTTTCATTCTAAACTCAACACTTGAAAATTTTTGTTTTTAATGTTTTTTACCAGATTGTGTCATTTGTCCATTTTTGGGCAAGGGAGCAATTTCAGTTAATATTCTTAGTTTCCACTAGGGGCGTATGATGGCTTCCTGCACTCCAATGGAGCAAATGAATGACACAATTTTGACATAGGTGTGATCCTAAGGATGTCAGGTAATGATGTGTGTTTGTGCATGAAAAAAAAAAATTGTATTAACAAGATAAAGTGACATAAATTACAGTGTATCATACCATACAAGTTTTGGTGAATTACTCTTGGTACAGGTTATCGAGCTTTGAGTTTCCAAGGCAAACCTGGCTGTGATGCACAGGTTGAAAACACCTGTAACTTTGATCTTTTCATAGAAAATGCCACACACAACTACACAATAGCCTTTACATTCTCAAATAGCTGCTCTCCAAAAAAAGGATCACAGGTCATCTTGACCTCTGGCTTCTGGGGAAACAAAAACAAAGTCTGACACTGTTTATAAATCTGTCCTGGAGTTTTTGCAGGTGCAGTCAGTACTAATGCTATAAGTGAGCCTATCAGCTCCCAGATCCTTCTTTATCTGGCAAGATGGCGAGAAGGTCATATGCCCTGACTGAAGCACTTGAGTATGTGATTGGCTCAGAGAGTAAAGATGGAGAGAAATCCTCTGCGGTTGAGGAGGAGAAATCTTCTACCCAAGATGAGGACATGTCCTCTCCTGAAGATGATGGGACACCTTCCTCAGAGGATGACAGCAACACCACTGATGACAACTTCCAGCCAGTGCCTGATTCCTCTTCCTCAGGGGAAGAGGACGGTACAGACACAGCGATGGAGGCCGATCAGCTGATGGCAGAGACAGAGGGGCTGGCGGGTGAGTGGATGTCTCGTCATGGGAAAATAATGTGGTTTCCCACTGCTGAAGAGACCCTGCACCACAATCCAGTATCCACTGGTTTCACCCCAGGGCCCACCCTGTATGCAGTTGCCCATATCAGCAACCTGAGGTCTGCCTTTGACCATTTTATTACAGAGGAGATCATTCAGCTGCTGTGCACCAACACAAACCTGCATGGGAGGCGAAGGTGTGAGGATTGGAAGAATGTGGATGAAGTGGAGATGAGAGTCTACATTGGGATTCTGATTCTGGCTGGCGTCTACCGCTCAAGACATGAAGCAACACGTGGCATGTGGGATGCCAAGACAGGACGGGCCACGTTTAGTGCCACGATGCCCCTCTACAGCTTCACTCAGATCAGCGCTAACATCTGCTTTGATGACAGCTTCTCCCACCTAGGACGCTTCAGGAATGATAAATTCGCTGCATTTCGCATCCTGTTGGAAAAGTGGGTTGCTTGCCTCCCCCTCTTATTTAATCCAGGGGTTGATGTGTGTGTGTTGACGAGCAGCATGTTGCATTCATAGGTCATTGTGGACTTCGACCAGTGGCGTGCACAGACCTTTTGAAAGGCAGGGGCGAAAGGCAAAAAAAGGGCACATACAGCAAGTTCTTGCGACTGAAGAGGGCACAGTAGCGTGCGTTTTGGCTCTGAGGAGGGCACTTCAGTGCCTGATTTTGTCACCCAAGAGGGCAGTTTATCATGTTTTAACCAGCCAAGGGGGCAGTTTGTTGTGTTTTGCCAATCAAGAGGGCACTTTAACGCACTTTTTGGCTCCCAAGAGGGCGCTTCAGCGCGCGTTTTGGCTCCCAAGATGGTGCTTCAGCGCGCATTTTGGCACCCAAGAGGGCACTTTAGTGTGCATTTTCCAACAATTAGGCCACTGCCCACCCCCCCCATGCACACCATTGACTTCTGTGATAACGTTATTTTGGGGAAGTTATTTAGAGATTACGCTAGAGAGCAGTGTTGAGTACTCTAATTACTTTTTACGCGTTAGTTTCGTGCGTCAAGCAATCAGTAACTTCGTTATTTATTCAAAAAGTAACCCGTTATTTTAAGAATTTCTCTGGATAAGGAAAGGAAAATCCCGACTACAGCCTGCTTTTTGTCAGACAGTACTGTGCCACCTGCGGATGTGTCAGCGGAGGTGCAGCGCTGTGATGCGTCTGTGCCCTGCTGCTGACCTACGTTACCTGTGTTGTGTGTGTGTGTGAGTGTTTTCGAACCCCCGGCAAGATGGCAGAGAGGACAGCTTTTGCATCGTGGAAGTACGCACATTATTTTCAATTCGCCAGCGAAAAGGACAAGAACAACATAACGGTAAAATGCACACTCTGCGTTTGTGAAAAGCTTCTGTCGACCGCAAAAATCCATGACTTCTCGATGCATTTAAAGGAGGCTGTGTGTGTGGCAGTTAGGTTGCAGCATGTGCGAGGCGCTGCAAACGGCTTTTAATTTTTCGTAACGCATGAGTACTCTAACGCGTTTTTATTCTTAGGTAACGCTGTAACGTAACTGATTACTTTTAATTGATGGTAACGTTGTAATCTAATTAACTACTTTCCAAAGTAACTATACCCAACACTGCTAGAGAGTTTGGCTTTACTTGTCACAGAGAAGTGAGCAGACCAGGACACAGTGTTTCCTGTGTTTCCCTTTATACTGTATCTCACATCTCACATGATGCAGTATGGGAGGCAGACAAACTTTAAATTGTAGTGTCCAGTAGCCCCATATTCAAATCACTATCTCTTCTCTAATCTCGTTGCTAAAAACAGAATACAAATGTTGTAACCACCCCAACCTGGAGGTGCTATACAACCAGCTACTACATGTAAAGTGTGGTCCTTCAGATTACTCTGTCCTCGTCTTCCATTTTCTTTTCAATTTCCTCCCTTATTTCTCACAATACACACTTTATTTTGAATGTTAAAGTCTTCCACATATCTCCTGATCCCAGTGCTGTTGCCACTCTTCATTGAGTTCCTTCTGTACAATGCCCTTTCATTCTGGTTTTGAATATTTAAGTGGTTGAACTGTTTGGTTGGTTTTTTTTGCTCTCTCATTACGTAGAATCTGAGCAGATTTATGTGACCTCAGTGACTTTCATGTTTTCTCTAAAGTGTATTGACATTATTCGAGTGAGTCATGAGGATTACTGGATGCACCTGACATACGACTGCACAGAGAACTCAGAGCACAGACTGAGTCACTACAGACTAAACTAGCCTATTTACAGCCTATTTACAGATAAATAATTAGACTGAAGACTGATGGTGCCTATACTTTTAAATAGCACCCACCAACACTGGCTTGACTTTTTTTTTCTTGGCTCTCAACCAGAATGTGCCATACTGTAAACGACTGTGCTGTGTTGCTAATCAGCAACTTTGTGCCATCACAGATCTCTGCTGTAAATAGTGTAAATTAGAGCTGTGCAATATTACGATATACATCGTAGTGCGATATAAAAATGTCTACTATAGGATATAACCATAACCCTCTGTCGTTTATGTCGTAATTTTAACGTGTAGCCTACTTGTTTAGCACTGTTGCTACACTAACGTTAACATACACCATGGTTGTGATTTAATACGGTGTGTAAAGCACAACACAACCTTGGAATGACCGTTGGATATCCAAATTTTCATTTCAAAACAAGTTCATTGTGTGAAGGCTAATGTAACTGCAGCAACGTTACTGCTTTGTGGTAGTGACCTTACGTCACCTGTAAGGACTCATTTACGGCACCGGTTGCTCGGGAGTAAACAGAGGAAAAGCAGCATGGCGGAGACGGAGAAGAGCGCAATGGAAGACGAAAATAACATTACTAGTAACGTTACATCAGACGCAGATACAGAAGCAGAACCCCAAGAAGCCAAGCCGAAAAGGGGGAACCGGAACGCCATCGTTTGGCTTTGGCTTTGGTTTGGGTTTAAAAAGTCAGACACCGACCAGACAACGTGAATCTGCAAAACATGCTGCCAACAAGTTGTACAAAGCGACTCGAACACATCTAATCTTTTCTACCACTTAAAGACACAACATGAAAAACAGTACAGAGATAGCGAGAAGATGCGACAAAGCACTAACGTTACCTCTGTCATGATTCCTGATTTTGCCTTGTGTTTTTTGTGTTGTCATGTTTTGGATTTCTCATGCCTTGTGCCTTTAAGTTTTTCCTGTGGTCAGCCCTCTGTCTCCCTCTGTCTGTCTGCCTTGTTCCCTCCTGGTCTGCCCCTCTGTGCTCCTCCCCTATGGCGTTATATTTATGTCATAAGTCGCGCGAGCGAAAACACATCTGCACGCGCGCAGATCTCTCTCTCGCATAAACTATTCAGTGTCACGCGCGCAGACTTCAACTGCTGCGCGCACTTCTTTGTTCTTCGCGCACATATTCAGCAACAGAGTGAAGCAGAGGCAGGTGCGAGCGAGTAAAAAAACAACAGCAACACGCACAGTAACGCTGTGAAGCTGCTTTGTGCGCGCTGGCTCTTTCCTGCTCTCGCTCTCTCTCCTCTGTGCTCACTCGCGGTGAAGCTCTGCTTGCGCGAAGCACAGACTTTTGACATTTGGGGGGCGGAGACCAAGGCCTGACCAGGCCCTCTCATGATTGGTCATTTTCCAGCCCCCACGTGGGTGCCTTTTCGTTTTTTTTTTTTTGCTGAGGACAGCTTCCGTCACAGACAGGAAGCTCAGTGGTAGCGGCGGCAAATAATAATAAGAAGAAGAACAACAACAACAACAACAACAAGAACAAGAACGGCGACAGTAAGTATGCTGCTGTATATTTGGTTTCATATTGTATAGCAGTAGCTAACGCTAGATAGCTTTCAAGTGATGAGTTAAGTAGAGTTATCGAACTTTAGCTACCGAGCTGGCTGATTCACTCTTACTGTCTGCTAAGTCAGCTAACGTACCATTTTCGACTGAAAAAAACGGGTGCTAGTGGCAATGCTTAATTGGTTCAACTCTCGTGCCCCCAAAGAACTAGTTTGCTTTTCCACTTTTACTCTCAGTATTCACATAACCTGTTTCCTGGAATATTCCTCTGGGGTATAATTTTCCACTTTTACTCTCAGTATTCACATACTCATATTTAACATTCTGCTTCACTCTGTTTATGAAGAAGAAGAAGTGGAAGAAGAAGAAGAAGAAGAGCAGTAATGGCAACACCTGAAGATTTACACGTAAGTAACAACCTTGCTTATTATTGAAAGACTTTCTGATCATCCTTGTCCAGTTTCCTTTTCTTTTCTTTTTCTTGTTTATTCTTAATGTTTTGATCCAGCCATGATATGAGACCAGCTATTTATTGAGGGAATACGGTAAATAACAATCACAATTAACGTTAATGATGTAACGTTGAATAAAACCAACATAGCAGTCGGAAATACTCCTATACTCAATAAATAAATTATTTTGTGCCACATTACTTATTGTTATTTACTAGTAAGCCATGTTCTAAGCGAGATAATGTATAGTGAACTGTCCAAAAAACAACTCCCTGAGACCATTACATATGTGTGTTTACAGGGCATGTGTTGTCTGATATGAACTTCTGTCTTTTTTATATGTATAAAAATGTTTTATGTGAATAAGGATCATCATTTTTAATACGATCTTTAAAGTTTTGCTTTCCATGTCAACAGGGCATCCTAAGAGATGAGATGATTTCAAGGCTAATAACAAAGTTGGAGTCAGCTCTCTCAAGAGCACCTCTTGATTTGGACTTCCTGCTATTCACATGTCGACAAGAACTCTATTTATTTGAAGCACTTTCAAGGCATGTAAATATCTCCCCAGAAATTGTAGTGGCCTTACAGGAATTACTCAGGCTAGTAATGGACCGCATTGAATGGGATGATGTCAGCCGCAGCACTGTTCAGACAGTAACTGGTGAGATCGGTCGGCCCAGGTACAGCATCGAAGAAGAGAGACTGATCGAGCTACTGGAGATAAATCTCCCAGTGCACTACATTGCAATGTTACTTGGTGTTTCAGCCAGTACAGTCAACCGACGAATGAGGGAATTTGACCTTTCTGCACGACAGTTCTACAGCAACTTGACAGACCAGGAGCTGGATGAGACAGTCCAACAAATAAAAACTGAAATGCCAGCAGCAGGCTACCGCATGGTGAAAGGTAGACTGAAGTCACTTGGAATACATGTGCAGTGGAGGAGAGTTGCTGCATCAATGCACCGAGTCGACTCTCTGGGGATTCTTTCCAGACTGACTGGAATGGGCTGCATTGTGCGCAGAACGTACTCTGTCAGGGGGCCCCTTTCACTGTGGCATTGTGATACCAACCACAAATTGATCAGGTTTGTACTGTTGAAACCCTTGAGAGTTCCTATATTATCTGCAACACAGTGTTGCTTATGTCAGAAAATGCTTGGTTCCCCATAATGACATTTGACTTTAAGCATTTAAAATGCGTCAGTTTGTAATACAACTTCAGCATTAAATACTGGAACCAAGCATGAATAATTTAAATTAAATTAATTTTTAATCACATTCAAGGGTGTGAAGACATGAAGAACATGTTCACATACATGATAGCAAAGTAGAGAGTGAATGAGGGGAGATATCAGATGAGTCAACATGATTTCATTAATTTTGTTGCCCCAGCCCACACTGATTCCTGTTTCCAGATGATCTGAAGTCAGTGTTTGCTGCAGTTTCATCTCTAGCTTCTTCCTGTGCTCCTCTTTCTTCTCTGATCTTCACTCTCCAATTTATATTCCATATTGCTTCTTTAAAGTGACTCTAAAAGCAACTCTTTTTTTGAATGTAGGATGACCAAAACTATAACTTGTCGGTAATCCTCCTTTGAACCAAATGTTAGGGGTATAAATGGAGTAGAATGTATGAGGAACTCCTAAAGGTTAAGAAAATACAAATATGTAGCTACTTGCCATGACATTTTGACATTTCCAGGTTGGAAGTTGTAACATAATGCTTTATACTCCCAACAGGTACAACATTGTACTTTTTGGGACAGTGGATGGCTACTCCAGGAAGGTAACATTTAATTTCATTGGCATTCATTATGTAGGGTTTATGTAAGCTAAGGTGTGGGTGGTTTAGATATGTAATAATTTCATAATGCAAACATATGGTTGACAAATGCAAGGAAACACTGGAAGTTTAACTGCCAGGCATTGCTGTGAAATAATGAAAGTATTATTCAGGGTTCACCCAAGTCTGCTCTCTGAATATATTGTTGGGATATACCTTTAAATTGTCAAAAAGAATTTCCACGTTGCAATGACCTGAGTACAATAAATAATTAAAAACAAAACAAATTATCTACATGTATCATACATTTCTTATCATAACACAGGTGATGTGCTTGGAAGCTGCAACAAATAACCGTGCATCCACTGCATTTGCTGCCTTCAAAAGGGCTACAGAGATCCACGGCATGCCTTTAAGGTGAACATTTTGTGTTAAAGTGCAGTGTACCAGCACAAACATGATGGATGTTTGTTGTGGGCTATTACTAGACATAATTTCAACATGGAATCTGGGATTGTAATGTTAAAGGTTTAGTAATGTCATTTCTTATACTTGGGCTCTAATTTCATAGACCAGGCGCACTTTGCAAGTTTCGTGCACTGGAGTTCTGTGCATTATTCCTCACGGACAGATTGCTACACATTTTAATATCTGTGCTTGCACCTCAGGGTAAGAGGTGATCAAGGCGTGGAGATTGTGGAAATTGCACGACACATGTTCACCATCCGCGGAACTGGCCGAGGAAGTTTCCTGTCTGGAAAAAGTGTCCACAATCAAAGGTATTTTAAAATTCTGCATGCCTGTCCTGGTGTTAGGAAAGATTTATGATTCTCACGCTTTTAACTGTCCAAACCTGAGTTGGTGCTGACTGAATTGACCTGATGATAAACACTCATCTGACCTAACTGAGCCCCACTATAAGCAGAAGTGCAAGATACAGCAAAATAAGATAATACTGCCATTTTTGCACTTAAG
Source organism: Sparus aurata (assembly GCF_900880675.1). Classification (NCBI taxonomy): domain Eukaryota; kingdom Metazoa; phylum Chordata; class Actinopteri; order Spariformes; family Sparidae; genus Sparus; species Sparus aurata. The sequence continues at coordinate 8,703,174 of NC_044209.1, read as the reverse complement.
CAAAAAACAAGTCGTTTATGACATGAAATATAACATAATTTTTTACACATGGCACCAATTAGACTGTGGTGCATTCATGTGCCCTCAAGCAAATTGTAAAAATGGAAATCCCAGTTCTGAGTAAATAAAAGGTGTGAAAAAACAAAAACACACTGCTAAAGCTAAAAAACGCAGACATCACTGTAATATTAAAGCTTCAATTAAGAGGTTGAAATAATGTTAATTTCTGTCTTTGTAGGATTGAACGCTTATGGCGGGATGTCAGGACATGTGTCACATCAAAATATTACCGTGCTCTCCATAACCTTGAAACTGATCATCTTCTTGATGTGTCTTCCAAAGGTAAGGGTCTTTTGGGGTGGTGATGCCACTCCAGATGATGCTAGTCCTTGTAAAATTAGTCAGTTTCAAAAGTATTGGTTAGTATATGGTTGACAAATGTTTGGGCTACTGTAATGAACATTAATGGAATCATGGTTCATTGCAGATCTTCTAATTTTTGAATTTCCAAAATGATACAAAAACACTAGGAAAAACCATCATGGATGTAATTTCAAAAGGAAACCCTGTACTTAATGTTAAATTGTATAGGCTGTGTTTGATGTGCACCTATAAACATAATGATTTACTATTACCCTGTCCTCAACAGAAGATCTTTTTGCTGTGCACCTGACCTTCCTTCCAAAACTGAAGGCAGACCTGGAGGCTTTTGTCGAGGCTTGGAACAACCACCCTCTCAGAAGTGAAGGGAACAAAACTCCTGAACAGCTCTGGCTTGCAGGAAGTATGCTCAGACCAGTTGACCAGCCGGAGAATCTTGAGGTTACCCTTTCCTTTTATAATGAATGCAATTCTCCAGTGTACCATTGAAATTATTTTAAATTACTTAACCATTATTTTCAGGTGAAAAGTTACAGAAATTTCTTTCAAGTACTTCATTTGGGCACAGCATTGTCATTTCCATTTGCTTTATCTATACAGCGCCAAATCACCACTTACATCAGCTCAATGCACTTTTCATCGTTATAATGGAGGATTTCAATTTTCGGCCTCATGACCTCAAGTCCACTTCAACTTTAGGGATAAAATAATGCAGTTTCATTTGTCAATCTGTTTTTCTAATAATTGTCTTCATTTTAAGTCTCACCAACCTTCTATATAAATCAGCCAGCCTAGCACATCTTTTAAATAATTTATCAGCCATTAGATTAATAACAAAAGTAATAACCAAAATGTTTCATATTGATGTTATAAAATTGGATAAGCTGATAACCAGTGAACACAAACGGTAGCGAATTATGTCAATATTTGTATCATTTAACCTTACCTTCAACTATAAAAAAAATTTCCCTGAAATTTACTTTTACTTTTGGTAGTTTTGATAGCCAAAACTTTTACTCAAATAATTTTTGCTTATGTGACTGTCAGAAACTTGATATCTCGACTTGTTCAAGTATACTTTTTTGTTACGTTAAACAACACTGTCACTAAAGCCAAAACATTTAGGATAACTCATTGCATGTGTTGCTGTAGATATGGAATGAGACATGGTGTGTTACTCTGTCTTCTACAATTTCCAGGATATTCAGGAACCAGACATTGACTGGGATGTGGCCACAGACTTCGGAGAGGATGTAGATGGTGCGGTAGTGGTTCCCGAAATCGACTGTCCACTGAATGATCGGCAGCTACAGGAGATGCAGATGCTGCTCCATGAAAATGGAGACACTGATAGCCGAAATCTTTACCTCCTGTGTCGGGAGTATGTGGTTTCTGCTTTGTCTGCAAACTGACTGCCATAGCTTAATGTTAAGATGCTGCTCCCTTACTGCTGTAGCAGTGTGTTCCATACCCCCTCCACCTTGGAAATCTGTTGAAAATGTTTGTAATTTGGATAAAAATTAAATACAGTGAAACTGAAAATGCCCTTATGGTCTTAATCTGAATGTTTTGAGTGTTTTTAACTGTCAAGTGCCATGTCCTGTCCTCAGCGCTGTTGCAGTTAACAAATCAAACATTAGCACATTTTTGGGTTTTATTGAAAACAGTTCTCAAACTGTGAAAGCAGTTCTGGACAACAAATTCTAAGAGGAAGAAATCCCCCCCCCCAAAAAAAAGAGCCATGATGGAATACTGTACAATTTTTGAAAATGTAATAACTTTAGAGGCACATTTAAAAGAACTCATGTCCTCCTCTGAGGTGAAACGCACCAAGTGTAATAAACATACACTGTCAAGGAAAAATTGGGGGAAAAAACATCTTACAACTGCATAGAATGTTCTACTGTACTAGATTTTCAGAAAAAAACGAACAAACATGACACTTGTTTGGCGAATAACAACTTTTGTAAATGTTGGGTGGAGTACTCGGGCCCTAATGATGGGAAATAAAGAGGCTGATTTGAGGCTATTTTAGTGCCTACTGAAGTCAAATCCAAAATGGATGGCTGTTGTGAGGTTTTTCTCAAAATCCTCAAAGGTTTCAATGTGCTGTGTGGGAAAATTAAGCCCTGTTGCACAAGCGTTTACTGTGGGGAAGCAAAGGCTGTGTTCCCCATAGTGGGTTTGACAGTCATGGGTAAAGCTGATTGAAATTTTGAACATCTCTCTTTCGGTTTCTATCAGTGGCAGATGTCCTTGTCCCGTCACCCACTGTAAGAAACTTCTCACAGTTAAAAGCTTCCCCTTGCCAGTTGTTCCAGGCACAGCTGGCAGGTGACTTTCCTGGCAGGATATCCCCTCTTCTTCGTCGTTGTCTTTGCTCTCCTCCTCTTCTCATGTAGATAAATACAAAGATATAAATTAAAACATTGCCATTGGCACAGTGCCCTAACTCTAGCCCATCATAAAGAAGGAAGGTTTACCAAACTAAGAAATTCTCAAGTATGCAAATTGCAAGTAGTCTGACTGAATTGAAGTGTATAATCCTAGAAAATGATAAAAATAGAAATTGACAGACCAATATCAAAGAAAATGTTTCTATTCATCTTGTTACCTCTATCTTCCAGCTTTTGCAGGAAATCCTGCAGGAAGTTGATTATTTTCATCTCCCGATGCCTTCTCGTTGTGCCTTCCTCACTGAATGAGGGACACAGAGCATTCACAACGAAGTCTGAATCCACCTAAATAAAGGAAACATAATATACAGAAGCATTATATATCCGAAAAGATAAGAATCACACATGCTCCACTCACAAGTGCAGTATGGTTTGTAGATCATATGTTTAAAAATGTATGTGTATGGGATAAAATATTGATAACTAATGTTAATGATGTTAATGGGAACTGATTGTTAAAAAGTCTTTGGCTGTGGTTGCTATGCTATAACTTCCCTTGTAATGAAGCAATGAGCACGTAACACCTTTGCATCCACTATACTACTGGCATGCATTTCATAGAACTTAATGTTTAAAAATCCAAATCATCCTTTTAAGGAACAGTAAGACAAAAATCACATGTTGACCATTTTAATTCAAAAACTCTTAACTGATGTAACTAACCTCCTGTATAAAGCCAGGAACAAAAAGTTGCTGGCACATCCTGCCATGGTGGCCCAAAACCTCATCCAGTCCATACAACCTCAGTCCCTCACGTAGCTGGCTGAGGATAGGGATGAGCCTCAACAGTCCATGCAAAGAAACAGCACTAATAGCGCCCCCCCCCCCCAAAAAAATGCAGTATTGAATCAGAGTGAAAATTTTAGCACCAAGACATTTTGAGACAAATATTTAAATGTTGTGCCGAACATACTCTGTGATGGCTTTTTTGTGGTCAACATGAATTGGCCCCATGTAGCCACATGCCACAATCGTGTCTGAAAGTTGCAGCAGTGCATCTTCATTTGCTTCTTCAATCTGGAATCACATAATAAACCATGTTTCTGACAAAGGATAGAAACATTTTTCTGATGATTACAACGTAACGTGAGAAAAGGTGTATATTAATAAAACTGTGTCAAAACCTCTTTCTGCAGGCATTTGATGTCAGGAGAAGTGACGTCATTGGGCACACTGTTGTTGTCCATCGTCCCATGGCACAAGAAATGGTAACACCATCTTGTGAGAAAGTTCGGTGCAGGACCCCCTTGTACCAAACTTGTGGCAAAAATCTCTCCACACGTCCTTATTGACAATGACACAAACGGTTTTGAAAAACATGAAATAACTATAATCCTGTAATATTTCCACTAAATTTCAATAATAAATGTTTGTCATCTTACTTGAATTTGTTGTCCTGGTAGTCTAAAAGACTGTATTTAGGGTTTTTCCCCTTTTCCCCATCTCCCTCAAAGAAATGTGCCTCAATTCCACGCATCACTTCTGTAATGATGCAAGATTTTATCTATGTTGTTAATTTATTAAATATGAATGTCATTACTCACTTGGGCCTTGATCAAAAACACATACCTGTAAGAAACTCTTTGCGGAGAGCTCCTTGGTCAATTCCATATTCTCCAATGAATGAAACCACAAGGGGATTCTTTGGGGAGCCTTTTTTTTGACGGGACCACTGTCTCATTCCCCTTTCATACATGTCCTGTCTTGTTACGCTGATGTTGAATGTCTGGGTTTGGTCAATTTTCTTTTGAAGTGACAACAGGATGGCTGACACACTACAGAACCATATTGAGACAACATTACTGATAATTCTGGTCCAGATCAGGTCACACAATAAACAAAATAGTCTAAATCACACCTGTTGTAATCATGTTGCTCATGGGTACTGGTTTGCTGTTCATTTGTGTCTCTGTGAAGATGCAATAGCATTATCAATTTCCATGAAAGCCTAAGTTGTTAACTCATGTAATTTTTTCCTTTTACAGACATTTTATAGCCAGTGGAATCAATTGCTCTTACTTCTCCCCGCAGGCACTGGCATGTGTGAGGATGTCATTCTCTGAAAACACCTCACAGCACAATGGACAAGCAACCTATGAAAATAAGGAATGACTTTTAAAGTCCATTTGAAAAAGGACAAAAAGGAAAAGGGGTACTGCCGTTTCAGAGATCTGATACAACATTGTGTGAGTCTGTGGTATTATTTAACATGCCACTGTTTAATTCTTTCATAGATAACTACATTTTAATAGCACATGAATTGACTTGCTGTGTACAACAAGAAATGTTTTTTAAAAATGAGAAAGTGTACAACCTTTTAATTATAACTGTAGCCTGCAGATGAGGAGGTAGCAACACTGACTGTTATTTAAAAGGAAACAAGACGATTGACTTCGCAGTCTGCTTACCTTACTCAAATGTAGTGGTTGCACATCAGCAGACACCTGTAAAATATCACAAATATAATCTAACTCTGAAACTGTTTACCTACATAATAAAACATAACCATTTGATTTAGCACTACAGTCTGCTCACCTCATGCACCAACCTTGATGGTGACGGCACATCAGTGGACACCTGTATAGAATCATTGGGTCATTGATATAATAAATGTCTGATAATAAAATCATAGTCCCCTGTCTCGACACTATGAAATATTACATATGACCTCTATTCGTAATAAGGGTTTGTCTTGATAGCTTACCACATCCTCATCATCGAAAACCATATCCAAGTCGATGATGTCGTCATCAGATTTGTTCTATAAAAGTAATATAAAATTGAGAACTTACAAGGTGTCTTGATAGCATGTTTGGTAAGCTAATGGGGTGGGGATAATGGTCCCACCATTCACTACTTTGTGTAATTCAGGGGATTACATGCTGACAACACCAACCTGTACGACGAACAGAGGAAAAACCATCAACATATTAGTCCGTTATGAGCAAGCCATACCTCATCATTGCCTTTAGTCTGGGCACATGTTTCAGCATGGAGGCTTAGGAGCTGCAGGGGCACATACTCCTGACAGGATACACATCGGGCTTTTGGCATGGCCTGGAATTCTGGAGAGGTAAAGGGCAAGGGAGTAATGTCCAGCGTGTGCTGGATGGGCATTATGTAGAGACAGCCCTTGCCTCCCCAGGTCTTCACAAGACTGGCCCCGGTGTATCCCGCTTCTTCTGGTGACACAAGGTTCAGTTTTCGTTGCCCTGAACCTCCTGTTTGGGTTTAAATATTAAACAAGTATATTTCTGTTCAAACGATCATATATATTTAAATGACAACATTATAACAGAATGAAATCAAAACATTTTTTTTCACTTTGAATAAAATGTCAAGTTTTATTTTTGGGATTTTACCCATGGCTTTGTGCAGCATCCAGGCCCCCTCAAGATCGGTCATCTTTGGATAACTTTCACAAAGAATGTTTGTAATCTATGGATGTAAGAAAGGATGAAATATTTATCAGGGTAATGATGACTAGAGAAGTGTATATGCTTTATGGTGGCTTTCCTAGATTAAGTGAAATGGCGTTGGTGGCTGACATCCACCATAAACTGTTACTGTATATTCTTTGGGTAAGGGGTGTGGTTATTTTGTGCAAATTTACATTTTCACCCCGTTTGATACTTTAATCAGTGTCATATCAGCTCACGTACCTCTTTGTGGTTGGCATCCTCTGGGATGTTCACAGTTCTCCTTCCCAACCCAGCCTGTAGAAGTGTGAGCTCCTCAGAAGGTTTATGCATTCTATCCGAGGGGCTTTGCAGTAGGAAAAACTGGACCGGAGTTATCTTTGCTCCTGGTCTTTTTTTTGGCAACAGTGATCCAGACGGCCTAGCTTGCCGTCTGTCTTTAAATAGTCCAGGGAAACACCTAAAAGAAAAGGTGCAGAAATTCAAATTATTCCTAGACCTCAACTGATGAGGGCTCCTCCTGACATATCTGTGTTGTTTTCTCCCTCACTTTTACAGAAATTCAAAAGCCAATTCCGAAGAGATTTTAGTAAAACCATGTGTAAAATCATTTTACACATATAAGGACTGGCTAAAAGTTCACATCCAAATGTATCTTTGAAACAGAAACCAAACCTGGCCATGTCTCTCTGGACAGAGGTCCCTGGTTCTTGGGGTGGTGACTGCAAGCTGGCCCTGCTCTGTCCCTGTCCCTGAGCTTCATAAACAATACATTCAACATAAAAAGCTAAATTACTTGGTGGGTGCATAGTGACAGGAAAACTTCCATAATGAATGCAATAAACTATTGTATTATATTATATTTACTGTGTTTATGTATAAAGGAAGAAACACAATGAAACTACAACCACACTATGTATTGCTGGCAAGGTTGTACAGATTGTATCAGACGAAACAAAGAAAAATATCAAATAAGTCTTCAAAATATGGACATTATTTGGCTGATGACAGGGCATGAAAACAATTAGATCTTCATCTGTGCATTCAGTTACTGTTATTATCAATATCATTATTATTATTATTATTATTATTATTATTATTATTATTAACAACACCTATTTACTCACCACTGTTTGGCATTTTTTTTTAAAGTGTGCCCCCTTAAACATTTGGTAAACACTGATGCTAACTTTACATACTGTTGGATGACGTTTGCACAGTTGTCCTCAACAGGTTTAGCAGATTTTGTGCTACATTGCGCAAGTCGTCCTGAAGGAACAGGGAGAAAATAACATCGCGTTACTCGAGACAGTCTTTGCCAAAAACAACCCACTTTATGCCAAACATTTTAACGTTCTACAATAATTCACCTCTTTAGGGTCCGCCATTCTCCACGTAACCTGCGGGAGGATGGCGAATACAGTTAGTCTAATGACTTGTCTCTAAAATATGCTGTGATTTTGCTAAAGCAAACAAATTATACCCCAGGGGAATATTCCAGGAAACAGGTTATGTGAATACTGAGAGTAAAAGTGGAAAAGCAAACTAGTTCTTTGGGGGCACGAGAGTTGAACCAATTAAGCATTGCCACTAGCACCCGTTTTTTTCAGTCGAAAATGGTACGTTAGCTGACTTAGCAGACAGTAAGAGTGAATCAGCCAGCTCGGTAGCTAAAGTTCGATAACTCAACTTAACTCATCACTTGAAAGCTATCTAGCGTTAGCTACTGCTATACAATATGAAACCAAATATACAGCAGCATACTTACTGTCGCCGTTCTTGTTGTTGTTGTTGTTGTTGTTGTTCTTGTTCTTGTTCTTCTTCTTCTTATTTGCCGCCGCTACCACTGAGCTTCCTGTCTGTGACGGAAGCTGTCATCAGCAAAAAAAAAAAAACGAAAAGGCACCCACGTGGGGGCTGGAAAATGACCAATCATGAGAGGGCCTGGTCAGGCCTTGGTCTCCGCCCCCCAAATGTCAAAAGTCTGTGCTTCGCGCAAGCAGAGCTTCACCGCGAGTGAGCACAGAGGAGAGAGAGCGAGAGCAGGAAAGAGCCAGCGCGCACAAAGCAGCTTCACAGCGTTACTGTGCGTGTTGCTGTTGTTTTTTTACTCGCTCGCACCTGCCTCTGCTTCACTCTGTTGCTGAATATGTGCGCGAAGAACAAAGTAGTGCGCGCAGCAGTTGAAGTCTGCGCGCGTGACACTGAATAGTTTATGCGAGAGAGAGATCTGCGCGCGTGCAGATGTGTTTTCGCTCGCGCGACTTATGACATAAATATAACGCCATACTCCCCTTTGTTAACACACCTGGCTTCCTCCCTCCTCTCTCTCCTCACCTGTTCCTCGTTTGGTAATCAGTGTCTGTGTACTTAGTCTGTGTGTTTCCCTCCACTCCTCGTCCGGTCATTGTATGTCCTCCGTATGGTTTTGTCTACCCCTGCTCTTGCCTGCTCCTGTCTCTGTTCCTGTCGGTTCCCTGTTTTGCATTTTGCATTTTGATTTGAACTTTGGTTTTGATTTGTACTTTGCCCTTTTTCCTTTGCACTTTGTTGTTTCGCTGTTCAGTTGCTACTTTGTTCTTTCGTCCCCGTTTTGTCTGTTTTGGGTTTTGCATTCAGCTTTAAAATAAAGCTTGCTTTTTGTTCATCACTGATCTTGCCTCATGTCCCCTGTTTTACTGTGTTTGGGTCTAACCCCTTCCTCCTGACTAATCCCCTGTTTACCAGAAACTGACAACCTCAAAACCACAAAGTGACCTGAAAGCTTGGAATACATTTTGTTTACAAATTCTCATTTGTTTTGACAGTCCTGCAAAAAGTCACGAATAAAAGGAGAAAGTGCCAAAAGTTGGGAAAGAGGGGAGTCACTTTTATGCTGTGCTCATCACAACATCTGGACATCACAACATCATTACCTGTGGGATGTTCTAAACAGGTGTTTTGGAACCTTCCACCACTTTTCCCGGTCTTTTGTTCCTCTTGTCCCCCCTAGTTTGAAACGTGTTTGAAAAGCTTTGTGCCAGCCCCAGGCAAACAGAGCCGTTAGTCTCGGGCTAAGAAAGCTTTCACGTTGGTACATTCCAAAGTGGGCTAACCTCGACTTTCGTCTAGGGCTTGCTGGCCTTGTCCTGGAGCAGGGTTAGGGTTAGGGGTTAGTAAGTCATCTTGGGACTCTCAACCCCAAGAAATATTTGAACTTCGGATATTGGTTGTGAAGTGGGTAGAAATGAACACACAGGCTCGTTAGTGAATAGGCAGAGATGTGAGTTATAAAGTAAATTAATGGTTTTATTTTAAATATCAAAATAATCAACGTAAACAGGCAGGGCTTGGAACTGCTGAGAAGAAAGAGAAACAGTTAATGAGCAAATAAAAACCTCTTCAAATCAGTGAGGTGAATATAAATAACTTTATTACAATTATCTTTTAAAAAGGCCTCAATATGAAATACTAAAAATAATCAGTGTAATTGTATTAAAAAGTCAGTACAACCATGACTATGAAAAAGGAAAACTAAGCTGAGACCGTATGTGGAGCAGCAGACTACACAGAGGCAGTGTCCAGGGGTGCTACCACTTCACACTGCTCACCTTCAGTGCAGCACAGCAAACCTCACAGCACAATGCTGCAGTCAATAGTGTACCTGTGTGTTTACTCACATGCAGCAGATGAAGGGACTTCACCACATGTGCCTAGCCTCCCAACAGTATGGTACTCTGCTTAGGAAAATAACTCAACAAATCAGAAAACAAATAATCAAAAAAAAAAAAAGTACAGTTAGGTAACCCAGTTGGTTTGAACAGATTAAACGTTGAATGTACCTAAGGAAAATTGACCTAAACAAGGGACAGAACAAATAGTTCAAACAAAACACAAAATTAAACTAAAGGCAAAAATGTGGACAGAACAACAGTGGCTATTGTGCAGGTGAACCTGAAAAAAGGGGAAACTAAAATTAGATAGACTCACTGTATGTTAAAATACATTTTATAAACTAAGCCTACTCACCACTTGTGGCACCAGACATGAACACAGAAAGCTCTCTGGTAACGGGCAAACAGGGATTCCTCACATGTACAGTCGCTTCAAACAAAGGTAGTCCACTATAATACACATTTCAGGTGAGAATATGCATTGTATACCTTTTATATCCCTCCAGTATACCCCACCACATCTGGAACCTCTCTGCCTCCATCGCGGGCTCTGCTCTCTGAGGAGATCCACTGCTTACATCAGGTGTACTCAGCGACCTCTCCTCCTCCTGCTCTGTCCTGTCAGAGCTACATGAGCGACCTCTGTTGTTCATGTTCCTGCTACATGACCCGCTACCCACAGAAGAGCTGGGTGAGGTCACCACAGGGCTCTGCACAGGCGTCTCTGTTAGAGAGCCGTCGTCGTCTTCTTCCTCTTCCTCTCCGTCCTCTTCTCACCTGCTGCCTGGCTCTGATTGGACATGTGAAGGCAGCTGGGGTTGTCAATCAAGCTCAGCACCTCAGTCAATTTTAATTCAATTCAAAAGGCTTTATTGGCATGACATTTAACATGTGTTGCCAAAGCACAATCACAACAAAAATAACAATAATGCTATTCAACAAAACAAAAGACATAAAACAATATATGTACATGTAATCTAGGCAATATATATATATACGTATACAACATAGATTGAAAATAAAATGAAATAAAATGAAGAGATGTTAAAAGTTGGGATAGTACAACTAGTGATAAAATAGATAAGTAAAATGATAATAAATACAAATAAATAGATAAAAATAAAAATAAATAAATAGAATACAAAATAAATAAATAAAAGGAGATGGTGGCGGTATTAATGTCTATCTGATTATATATCTATGCCCTACTGGTTTTCTCGTTTGTTGTGGCAGGAAGTGACATATTTAGCAGCCAACACTGCACATTCTTTCTTTTCCCCCAGAATGAGGGGTAACTTCTCCCTTTCTGTTAAACCTCTGAATTTGGGGCCTTGTTTTTCAAATTGTGGAAAGTATTCCTCTCTGATGTGTCTGTACTTGTGACACTGTGTTAGAAAGTGTAGTTCTGTTTCTACAGCTCCCTCATCACAGTGACAGCACAACCTGTCCTCTCTGGGCAGCCAGGTCTGACGGTGTCTGCCCTTCTCTACTGCCAGACTGTGGTCACTCAGTCTGTACATTGTCAATGTCTTTCTCAGGTTCTGATCAGTTACTGTGGTTAGGTATTCTGCCACAGTATACTGTCTGTTTAGGGTCAAATATGTTTCCAGTTTGTGTTGTGAGCGTGTAATATCATTCCAATAAGTTGTGTATTTTTCTTTTTCTTTAGTTATAATTTGGTTAGGTCTAATCTTCTGAGTGATAGTGTAACTGCTCTGAGGCTGACCGGGGTTTGTGATGTCAGAAGGTGAAAGGTCAGCCAGCCTCAGGATCAGTTGGCTGAGGGGACTTCTTTCTATGTTCAACTCCTGGTAGGTGAGGCCTTTATAATGGTAAGAGGCAGGGTCGCTCGTTTTAATGTGGCTCCAGAATTTAATCGATCTTTCTTGAATATTTAGAAGTAAAGGATATTGGCCTAATTCAGCCCTGCATGCAGAGTTTGGGGTTTTTCTTTGTACCCGGAGGATACTTTTGCAGAACTCTGTATGCAGGGTTTCAATTAGATTTTTGTCCCATTTTGCCCAATCATGTTGTACTAATGAGCCCCATACCTCACTGCCATACATTGCAATCGGTTCTATAACTGAGTTAAATATTTTGAGCCATGTCCTAATTGGGATTTGGATTTGAACTGAATGCTTGATGGCATAGAAAGCCCTTTTTGCTTTCTCTTTGAGTTCCTTCACGGCAGAGCAGAGGGTTCCTGTGGAACTTATTTGTAAACCCAGGTAAGTATATGTATTTGTTTGTTCTATGTGGGTCCCACCTATTTTAAATGTTGGTTCATTTCTCTGAAACCTTGATCTTTTTTGGAAGGTGATAATTTTGGTCTTCTTCATGTTAACTGACAGGGCCCAGTTCTGACAGCACTGATGGAGAAGGTCCAGGTTCTGCTGAAGACCTTCTTTAGTGGGAGACAGTATGACCAGGTCATATGCATAAAACAGACACTTGATTTCTGTGTCTTGCAGAGTGAGACCGGGTGCTGGTGATTGTTCTAATGACAATGCCAGTTCATTAATATAAATATCGAAGAGGGTGGGGCTGAGGTTGCAGCCTTGCTTCACCCCTCTACCCTGTGGGAAGAAGTCTGTGTGTTTCTCTCCAATTTTGACAGCCAATTTGTTTTTCTCATATATTGATTTAATTACATCAAAAGACTTCCCCCCTATACCACTTTCTATTAGTTTAAAGAGTAATCCCTCATGCCAGACTGAATAGAAAGCTTTTTGGAAATCAACAAAGCATGCATGAATTGTCTCTTTGTTTTTATTTACATATTTATCAATTAGTGTTTGTAGGGTGAAAATGTGGTCAGCTGTTCTATAGTTAGGAAGGAATCCAATCTGACTTTTGCTTAAGACACTGTGCTCGGTGAGGAAGTCCATAATTCTTGAATTTAGAATACTGCCGAATAACTTCCCCAGGTTACTGCTCACACAGATGCCTCTGTAGTTGTTGGGGTCGAATTTGTCTCCATTCTTAAAGATGGGTGTGATCAGCCCTTCACACCAGCTTTCAGGGAAATGACCCACACTTAGTACCAAGTTAAATATTTTGCAATTTGCATTTTCTGGAAGAATATTTCAACATCTCATTTAAGATGCCATCAGGCCCGCACGGTTTTTTGGGCTGCAGAATCTTGAGTTTGTCCTCCAGTTCTAATTCTGTGATAGGATAATCCAGTGGGGTTTGATAATTTTTAATGACTCTTTCAAGATCTTTCAGTTTTTCTGAAATCTGTTCTTGAGCTTGATTCTTTGGATGTTTTCTATAAAGATCTTCAAAATGATTTTTCCATGTATCTCCGTTTTGAATGGGCTGTTCGTTGAACCGTTTCTTGCTAAATGAGTTCCAATTTTCCCAGAATTAATTTGACCCTAGAGACTCTTCAATTAGTTGTAATTGGTTTTGTAGATATTGTTCTTTTTTTGTTCTCAGTGTGTTTTTATATTGTTTTAGAGTCTCACAGTAACTCAGGCGGAGCTCCTGGCTGTCTGGATTCCTGTGTTTTAGATTTGAGACTTTTCTTAAAGTCTTCCTGATGGTTTTACAGTCTGAATCAAACCACCTCTCCCTGTTCATTTTCTTTGGTTGTTTTGTTTTGTATTTTAAGTTTGATAATGAGGCCAAATGATTGAATACGTGGTCATGTCATGAGAGAAGGGCCGAGGTCTACAGTGAACGAGGTGAGGGAGTCAGAGCGTGTCAGTGTGATGCCACTGCTGTCTGGTAGAGACCCCTTCTGGATGTCTCCATCTTGAAACAGTCTATCAAGACGAGAGAGGCGGGGCAGAGTGACGAAACCAGACTGCAGACCTGCAGACAGACACGAAGAAAACACTGAAGTCGCTGAAATGATGAAGTGACATAAATAAAACATCTCAGAGTGACTAACATTTGTACAGAAGCCCTGAAAGGCAAGTGAGAGAAAACATTCTGGTCAACATTTTCAACTTTTCACATTTTTTGGGAGTCTTTTTTGTCGTTGCTGTACTCATATCAGCCATAAGAGGCTGAAGTCAACCACTATCCCATATTCTACAAAGAGCTAAAAGCATCTTGTTTTTTTTTTTTTATTATTATTTCTACATGCACCTCTAAAAACAAAATGCAACAGTTATGTTATATACTGCTAATGCACAACATATGTACTTTGAGTTTAAAGAGAATTTAAACTCAGTTGGAAGATTACACCATTGAAAACATGGGGTTGTGGTGCACTTTACACTCTTGTGGTAAAAAGAAGTATAACAACCTACATTTTTAAACAAATGGTCAAATACAGATGAATTTTAAAAACACATTTGAAAAAATATCCTGATGATCTAGAACAAGAAAAAGTAAACAGATCACCAAAATCTCATATAAGAACAACTTATGTGCAGGATGTTACAAGGAATGTTTATTGGGTATGTAGGAGTTGGATTTTGGAGTGAAGTATTTTAAGTGAAAATTTTAAGTCATGATTTTACATTTTCAAATTGAGGTTTTAAAAGTGATAATATCTGAAAGGAAATCCAACCAAAAACAGAAATATCAGAAATTAATCCTATTGTAGTGATTTAAACTGTAAAATTGACATCAATTTATAATATATTAATGTGTTTTTTTTTAAGCACAAAAACATTTCACCTGGCTGGAAATCATAGAGCTCATGGTTTGTATTTAAAAAGGAAGTATGAGCTATAGAGTTACTGTACATCCAGCAATTCAGTTGTTTCATCACAGGGTGGCAGTATGTAACAACCCAACAACACACTGCTGACACTTCACTGCAGGGACAGACAGGTTTCTGTCTGCTAGATGGACTTAACATTACAAACTGACAGACAGAACAGAACAGGAGGAGATAGAAGAAGCAGTGTGATGCCACTGAACAGGGATGGTAAGGAGTGAACATAAAGTGAACGGAAACCGAAAATCATCATGGTGTTTCATAATGGGAGTCCAGCAAAGACCCTGATAAAGACCACAAGCTGAAACATGTTGGTCCAATAATTAAGCTGTTCTGTATAACACCAGTGAAGTTTATTTCCTCCTCAGACTTTTTTCCGTCTCCATCTACCTTGGAAGTTGGTAAAGCTCTTCCAGTAATCCCTTCTCTGCTTCCACAGTCCAGTAAAGAGTGAGTGATGCTCAGGAGATACATGTTTGAATTTCACATTATTTTATCAAGAAACAAATGAGAAATTGGAAGTTATATCTAAAGGCAGCTAGCAAAATATAGTTAATGTTAAAAGAGTCAGTCTAAGCCTACCCCTTTTTGGTCCTGTTTTGTTTCTGTTTTTGATATTTGTTTGTTTGATTTGTTTTTCCAAGGAAGCTCTGAGGGGCAAGGGAGTTTTTTTTTTTTTCTGGTGCTCCTTTTTATAAGTTCTAAAAAATGAGTGTTAGATTTGTTCCAACACAAAATACTGCTTTAAAATCACAACTGTTCGACTATTTTGACTGAAAAGCTTAAAAACTGAATGTGCTTCTCTCCTAAGACCAAAAACTAAAGAAACGTCAAATCAGGTGGATATCAATTGTTATTAAAGGCAACTACAAAAAGGTATAGTTACCAAAATGTGACTAAGTATGCACCATGGGTCTTCAAACATTGCTTTTCTTCAGACATTTTAGACTTTGGTGAATCTGAACTAACCCTTTTAAAACACAGATGGCATACAATAACAAAAAAACAGCTATCTGATCGTAGACCAGCAGCTCTTTTCTTCTGTGAGGTAAATTACAGTGTTGTCAGAGGAGTCTGGTGGATTAGAAACGTTTACTAAAGGCTGAAGGATGCTGAAAATATTCTAAATATAGTGTACACATCTTTGGTTGGGCCTTTTTTTAGGTGTATTTAATATGTTTTGCTGCAGCTCCTGTCCACAGCAGTACACTGCTTAGCTGCTTCACCCGTACCACTGTTGTTTCTCCAAACTGGGTGCATGCCACCATCTACTATAGGTATTATTCCTTGACTGTGGAGAAGTACCTCATACAACCCCACTTGAATAATGATGTCTTTAATATGTCCCATGAAACCCTGACAGTATGCTTGAAAGTATTAGAACTGAGGCTGAGTAGTACACAACAGAAACAGGAAATAACATTGAACTGTCACCAGGGACTTGGGTTCTGTCCAATCACAAACAAGAAGTGTTGTCCCACCTTTATCACTATGTCAACTGTTGTGTTTTCCAAAATTAAATTTTTTTGAGACTGTTGCGTTTAAAATAGTTAGTTCCGCATTTATTTTTATGCAGAGGAAGAATGTGTGTGTTTGTGTTAAACATGTTTATCTGAAGCAGAATTCTTGAAGTTTTCAATGTTATTAAATTTCCACTTTTAATTTGAGTGCCGCTGGTTTTACTGGAAAGTTCTTCCCCTTATTATTACACTGTATATTTTTTTAGTAATAAAGGAGAGATTTCAGCCTCGAGTTACGCTGCAGTGAAGTATGACACTGTGCCCCTCCCTCATACCCATGTTTCTTGTTGATTCTTTGTTCATCTTTTCTCTCCAGTCAGATTGTCTTCTTTTACCTGAAGGTTCCAAACTGAGTGAAATGACCTGCACCAAAGTGAAAAACTAAAATGCTGGCATGTCAGATAGAATGTGATAGACAACCTTAGCAGTAGCTTGTTCCGCTAGCCGCCATCATGGCAGTGGAGAAGTGTCGATTTCCGAATGCAACCTATCATGGAGGACAGTTAAGGAGGACCGCTCCTAAAGCTTAGTTCCATATAAATGCACGGATAATTCATTGTTTTGTCGTAAGCGAAAAAACAATATTGACCTTGAAGTTGAAAAAGGAGCCTCATATAAGAAACAATACTACAATCAAAAGCCAGAAGAGTCATGTGAGATGCCATGACAACTGGGAGCAGAACAAGCTACTGCTAAGGTGAGATGTTCAAAAACTTTGTTTTTAGCAAACTCTGTGTACACAAACAATGTTGTCAATGCTCGTGTTCATGTGTAGAGACCCTGGTGATACTACGAGCAAAGTTTCATGTTGTGTCGAGCCTCCTTAGTGTTTAAAAAATAGCAGCTAGCTTTTGAGCTAGCTCAAAATTGCCCCCTGCACTCCCATTGAAAATAAGATTGACCCGAAAAAGAAACTACGGTAAATCTTAAAAGTGCCTCTTCTGTGGTAATAATGCTTTTACACGAAGGTTTGACTCATACACATTCACAAAAAAAGCTTAGGTTGCAATTTGGCGAGAGTTTCGCCAAGTGTTCACATTTTTGTCAACTAATCCTTTGATGGCTAAACTGTCAAGTTGTGTCAACTACAATTGAACTAAAATGGTTTTCTTTAAGTAAAATGAGACTAAAATGTCCAGAGTTTTAATCAAACCAAAAAACTGACAAAAAATAAGAAAAGGAGGTTGACTAAATATGATTAAACTTAACATGGAAGCTTGATCTTTAAAGTGTTAATCTGAAAGTTGCTGACAAAATTAACACTATTTGTGATTTTGGGTTATATAATTAAAATGCACTCAATTTAGTTTATAGCAGGTTCATGACATATTTTGTGAAAAGAGACAATCTGGTCTTTGTTTGAAGGCTTTATTTCACTTCTGTGTATCAATATAATATAGCAATGACAGGAGTACAATTAAAGACTAAGAAAAAGATTATACTCCAATATGAGCAGAACATTTAAAATTAGATGCAGATAAGTGTAAGATTATAGAAATACTTGAGGAAGATAAATCATCAAATTCTGTAAAAGCAATCATTCAACGTTAAACAAAATAAAAACTAAATTTGAAGAATAAAATGTTTGATCACAAAAAAAGGATGAGTTTGACAACAGATACAGCTCAGAAGTCAATGGGAAATTAAATGATGATTTTTTTGTGTCAACTTCTACAACTCTCCCTGGAACATAACAAGTCTCAAAGACAAGTTTGAGGCATTTTTTTAATCTCCCTTTCAATGATTCAATCTAAGAACATCCACTTTATGACTCATCCTTTCAGTTATGTTAAAGATTGTGTCATTACATTTTTTTTTTTTTTTTTTTAAATATCACCAATTTGTCTTTTAACAAATAATTGGAATCTAGTGCAGGAAAAAATAAAATCTACTCCAATATTGACATAAGACATTTAAAAATGACAAAGTGTAGAATTATTGAAATCTCCAAAAACTTAAAGCATCATTCATCTGATAAAAAAAGAAGACACATTTTTTGTATTACATGTGAAAATGATTTCCAGATGAGTTGGACAACAGGCACAGCAAAATAATAAGAAAAATAATTCCATTCTGATTTTCAAGGCGATATGTCAACTTCTCACAAGTTGTTGTCTTTTCATCGAACTCAACAAGTCTCAAATACAAGTTTCATGTTTTTTTTATAATCAACATTTCATTAATTCACTCTCAGAACATCCTATCAGTTATATAACAGTATAAGTTGAAAACAATTCTCAGATGACTTGGACAGCTAAAAGGTGAATAAAATAATAAAATAATAGTTTTATTGTTTTCCTTCATATGTCGACTACTAGTTCTTCTCTTTTCATGGAACTCAACAAGTCTCATACAAACACAAGTTTCCTGTATTTTCACAATCAACAACAATCTCATGACTCATCTTATCAGTAATGTTACATTAATTATGTCCTAACCCCTAAAACCGGAAACAAAAGTTAAATTCCAGAGATATTTAGATAAAACTCTTAAAGTAATACTAAACATGCTGTTTGTTATGACGCTCTTAAAATGAGATCTGCATTACAGAAAAAAGATTAAGTCAGTTTCTTCAAATGAATGACATTATATACACATATAGAACAATATGCCTTGTCTCAACATCTTACTCTGTGAATTGTAAATAACTGTAAAAAGAAAATGATGCATCTTGAATGAATAAAAGTTTCCTACTCATATGTATTTCAGCATACAGCTTAGAATAGTTTCATGTCATGTCCGTTTGATGAGATTTTTAATTAAACTAAAAATGATTGAACAAAAGTTAAATCATAGCTCACGTTCCTGTTTATAGTTGACTGATAATATATACAAAAATATGACCTACAAGTGATAGATACTCCTTTATACCTTTTATACTGGATACTGATACTGATTCTCTTAAAAAGATTGTTTTCCTTTAGTATTCACATATGTATTGTATGCATCCATTTTAGCTAAATATTTTTTTTTATCAAAATATAATTAGGTGCTGTTTCAGTAAGTTTTGGAAGGCTTCATCCTCATTGTTGCTGTTGTTGCTCTCCTTTAATCACTGCAGATTTTACATTTCATCTAGGCTTTTAATAGCCTCTTCTTTAGAGTGTGTTTTCCACTCACTGGGAAATGTTCCTCTGCCATGGAATTTTAATTCATAGTGGTCTTCAAGCTGCTGTTGAAACTGACACACAAACCATTTCCAATATATCTGCTTAGACTCATCAGGAGTAATAATCCATGTAGCATACTCCCCTCCAGCCTTTGGATACTCTTTATAAGGAAATGTCTCCTCTGAATCATGAAGGGGGTAGAAACTTAGATCACTTGCTACTAATGTTGTGCAGAAATCAATGACCAGTTGATCTGTGTTTTTAAAGTGCCATCCTTTAATCCCGGAGGGTCGGTGAAAAGGGACGTTGTGTTTGTCAGGACTGTGATCAGCCAGTGTGTTGGTACAAACAGCTGCACAGAATGGACACTTCACCCAGCAGCAGTCACACAGCTGATCAATGAGGATTTCATCAGGCTTCATCCTGAATTCCTTCATCTTATCCAGTGAGAGGCTGCTCATCTCCTCCATGATGGATTCAAGGCCTTTCTCGATCTCTTCTTTGAGAAAGTCAAAGTTATTTATGTCTCTGAAGTTTTGACAACAAATGGTGTCAAATGTAAGCTTATCGATCAGCAAACTGTAAAATTCCTCCATCCACGTGTCTACATCTCCTCCCTTCCTTTTGATTTTCTCTGTTGCATCAAATAAAGCCTGACTCACAAATGTTTTGATTTCTTCAACAATTTTCTTGAGTATATTCTGAGCTTTATCTTTTTGTTTTGAGGAGACGTACTTCTGCACTTCATCTTTTATGAAAGCCTCAACTTGCTCCCTTGGCTTTCTAATGTAGGTGATGAAACCATTAAAGTCCTCTTTCTCTGCCAGTGACTTCAACACATGTTTCTCCAAGTTTGACCTGTTCCCACTGAATGCTGGGAAATTGTGCTTCATCTCATCCGCGATGTGAAAAGCAGTATTGTTACAGACGGCCTCAACAGTGGAACTCTTCAGTTTTTCACAGATCAGTTCTCCAAACACAACAGCAGAGGAGCTTCCTTTACAAAAGCTTTTGAAAATGTTGTAATAATGCTCTTTCTTACTTTCTAAATAAAAAAGTGCATCGTTGCTTTCTTTGAATTTCTTGTGTGACTCTGTCAGCCAACTCTCTGCTCTGTCAAATACATACAGCACAAGATCAACTGTAAACTCCTTCTTCAGAGCATATTTCCTCTTTGATTCAAATTCTGTCACCTTTTTTTTTACATTGTTGGCCACTTCTTGCAAGTAGGCTGGACTGTAGCCTCTTGTAGCTACAGGTTTGCTCTTGATTGCATTGAGGGACTGTTCTCCAACATCTTCAATGAGGGATCTGATTCGTTGCTGTTCTTCATACTGATCAAAACTTGAATTAAAGAAGTTTCTTATTTCTGTGAACGTGTTACTTGCAGCAGCAGTAACTTTGTTCACTATTCCTATGTCTTTTTTCATTCCATGTTGGTGTTCTCGTAATTGCTGGTCTGTTTTATAGCGAACTACATAATCACTGTAATTGCCAACTAATGATATTTTTTTGTAGCTGCGACTGCTTCTAGATTTTTTAATGAGAGCCCATTCAAAACAAAGGTGTTGAAGAATTTCTGAATGATCTTCTTCATAGTTGATGTCCTTAATAGGTTCTATGCCTCTGGTTAACTCACTCACACAGCCACTCCAAAATGAGTTGAACTGCTTCCTAAGTTCCGCTTCATCATTTGCCTTGTCTTTTAACCGATGAGCAAGATCTTTACTCTTTTCCAGCAGCTTGCTTTCAAACTTTGGCTTCTTCTCATCAAGCTCTTTACAAGCATTCTTCTGCTGGATAACTTCATCCAGTTTTCTTTTGACTCCTCTCGCTTGGTCATCTCGAAACTCCCTCATTTTGTTTTCAAATCGGCGTCGCCACTGAGCCAACATTTCTTTGTCTCTGTCATCATCAAAGTATGTTTTCATTGCTTTTTTGATTTCTTCATATGTTTTCCCCATTTGTTTATGTAGAAAACTGAGCTCGACCTTGTCAAGTTTTCCATTTTCTATTCTGTTGTAAAGCTGGTTCTCAATGGTCAACATTTTGCTCCTCAGGGTCCAGGTCCAGTCCCCATACTGGACCTCAAGTTTTCTGTACACTGCAATTTCAAGTGTGTTTTTGAAACTGAAAACAAAGTTTTCGTTCAGCAGGGCATTCCACAGGTCATGAATTTTACTTTTGAATTCTTTGAGAGTAATCCCTCCAGACTGTGAAGCTTTAGAGAGGATGAAGGTCTTCAGCTCTTGGACACTTTCACTGTAACCTGGATTTGGAGGAGCCATCGGTGGACTTCCCTCCCACAGTTGGGCAAAGTACCTCACATCTTTTTGCACATCAAATGCAATGACGTCACTGAAGCACTCAGCATCACAACCCTCCTCTTTGGCTGCTAGTTGGGCCATCTGGTCCAGTTTCTCTTGCAGGCGTCTCTTTCCATCCATGTTTATCTCTGTAGCTGCAATATCTGCAACATTCTGATGAACAAACACACAACTTGGAGAAAGTTTAACTTGTTTCATCCTCATGAAAGCCTGAACAACAATCTGCAGAACATCTTGCATGTCAGCTGGATTCTCTCCAAAGATGTTGATCAATGTCATGTTTCCTAGACCGACAACAAATGTTGCCAGTTCATTGTCGTGGTGAAGAGTGGTGTTACCTTCCAACTCAAGAGCACGCAGTCCTTCAGTGTCCACCACCAGAACGTAGTCAAACTGAAAGTCTTTCTTGATCTCCTCTGACACTCTGACCAGCTGCATGAAGGCACCCTTGGTGCACCTGCCAGCACTCACTGCAAACTGTAACCCAAACATGGCATTCAGCATTGTTGATTTTCCACTGCTCTGTATGCCTAAAACTGACAACACAAAGACTCTCTTGTTGCCCAGTTTCTTGATGACTTCATCTAAAAGACTAGAGATCCAAGTTAAAGGCACATGACCTGCATCACCATCCATCAGCTCCATTGGGTGTCCTGAGATCATCAGCTCTGCAGCCAGCTCAGGGTATTTAGACCAGTCAGTCTGTCCACTTGTTGGTTGTTTCTCCAGAGATTTATGGGCTTCATAGATCTGTCCCATTTCTCTAAACATGTGCTCCAAGCCAAAAGTTGCTGACTGTAGTTTTGTTGATATTTCTTCAAGCTCTTTTTGTTTCATTTTGAGCTGATTAGATTTGTCATGTTTCTTCTTCAAAGCCAAGACCTCAGACCATTTTTTATCATAGCTTTGGAGAATTGAAGAGAGATCGTCTGTGCAGAGAGCATCCATTAAGATCTGAGTCCATTTCAGAAAGTACTCTCTGTCTGTTGATTTCAAAGATGAGAGGTTTCCAATTAGTAACCTCATCAGCTCACTACAGGAAGCTTCGCATTGATCTTGTCGTATTTGCTTCAGTTCTTTTTCCTTTTCAGATTTCTCTGTCTCAATGTTTCCTGTGAGGCGATACAGTTCTTTGTTTGTTCTGCACCACTTGCTCCACAGTTTGCCTTGACATCGGAGAAATGTATCTTTAATCTTTAGACCATCCATCCCCTGAAGTAACTTCACTACTCCCTCAGCAGCAGATTTCCCTTTTTGGCAGAGACTGTCATCTTCATCCACTCTGATTCCAGAGACCTCAGCCATGGTTTCAAGCTGGAAGGATGCACGTGGTCCAGACAAAATGTTTCTAATGATTCCTTTCAGTTCTTCAGAAACATCTGACTGGCTTCTGTCCTTCAGACCCATTTTGTATTTTCCTTCATTCATCTGAACTGCACCACTATCATTATCAGCAATGAGAATAATGAGAGGCTTTGCAGACTTGTAAAGAGCTGAGATAATTGTTGCACTCTTGTCACCTTTTTCCAGAGTTGGGACAAGAACAACACTGATTGAAGATTTTTCAGTCAGTATGTCACGCTGTTTTTCATTCAACAGAGCATCACCATGAAGATTACAGAAGGCAATGCAGTCAGTGAATGCATCATTGTGTTTTCCAGCTGGGCAGTACCAGGCAATCTCGGCCACTCCATCCATCATATAGCGAGACTTTGTGCTACCTGGACAGTTTCTGTGGAAGAAGGTGTTGTGACGGTCGTTGATCAAAGTGTTCATCAGCTGAGATTTAGACTGAGACAGTGAACCCAGACGGAAAAATGACACCATGGGTGTCTCAGCATTGCAGATGGGCATACTCTTCATGGTGACAGTGTTTGAATTATCTTTGGTTTGAGTTATCTTCCAAGTTTTTCTTATTTTTCTAAAAGTCCACAAAGGACATTCAATGTCCATTGTGACTGGGTCAGGAACAAGCAGAGGTAAAGCGTACTGACACTGTGACAACTTCGTAATCATGTTCTGCTTTGAAAAGCTGTCTGAGCAGTGAAATACTGTCATCTGAACGTCCATTGGATGCACATGAGACTGTTTTGATTGATCAGATTGTACAGTGGTGCCAAAAAGAGCATATAAAGCACTTTCTCCTGTGTAAGGAATCTCTGGAACAGGTTTTGGATGGCTGACCTCAGGACTGTCTTGTTTTACTGGAATATATCTGGCTCTGTAGTCTAACATCATCAGCCTCTGAAGAAATGTATGAGCTAGATCTTTCTCAGATATCTCATGATCCTGCTTCTCAGGTGGACCTATCTGAAGAAAATCTGTTGGTGAAAACTTCTGTTGAAGTTTGTCTTGAAGGTGAAGTCTGCTGAGCAGTGTTTCAGTTTGTGTTTGGTATTGTTTCTTCATGTTGGTCTCCTCACAAATCTTCTCTGACTGCTGTAAGTAAGTAATTAAAAATGTACAGTATGTAAAATTATATTGACATTGGATGGGATATAAAGTAAATAGCCCTAAAGATCTTGTTAATAAAAGTAGGAGTCTCTTACTTTCTCCTTGTTTCCACACAATTTCATATCTGAAGTACCTGTAGTAGAATAATTAACTTCATCATAAAAGGGTGAAACCAACATGTCATCAGACGAATACATTTCTAAATCAGTTATGTTTCATGTTGTTGTATCATTAACTAATATTAATAATAACAAAATCTTACCGTTCTCTTCAGTCGCAGATGGTACAGACTTGATTTCAGACTCTCCTGCTGCTGGTGTGTTGTTGTCATTCTTGTCGCAGTGTTCTGCATCAGCAGGTTTATCTACTGGGTCACACTAAGAAACCAATCATTTCATTTAAAATGTTTTACCAGGTTATTACTATTGAAATCAATGGTCAACAACACACAGTGCAACCACAAAAAAAAATAAAGGAAAGCAATATGCACAAACTAAATGCAGTCAGATTTGTATTTAATGAGAATAAAGTAAGTTCTTCTAGGAAAATGTTTTCAACTCATACATGTGTCTAACCAGGAGATCCATGGAGTCAAACTGTTCAAGTCTTAACTAAAAACGTAAACAGCTCTAGCTTTGGAAAAAGATAGGTGGCATTGACCACAAAGACCACATCTCTTATTTAATCAAATTTAATTGTTTATTTCTTGTTTTTGGTAATTTATTATTTGTTTTAGTGTTTATCTTATTTTTAAAACAGAACACATTCAAAGATGAAATCCTTTCAAATAACATGTTGGAACATTCAAGGCCTTAGATCATCTGCTTTTGGTTTAAAAAGCCAAAATCCAGATTTTAATAGAGAAGTAAAAGACTCTGATATCACCGTCTTACAAGAGACATGGTACAGAGGAGACAGTTCCACTGGTTGTCCTTACGGTTTCGTCGAGATTATTATTCCATCAATTAAACTCCAAACAGTAACCCAGGGTAGGGACTCAGGAGGCATGATCATTTGGTATAGATCAGAACTAACCCACTCAATTGAAATTATCAAAAAAGTAGAATCCCATATTTGGCTGAAAATTAGCAAAGAAATAATATGTGCAGACCAACATGTCTACCTATGTGCTATTTACATACCCCCCTCAGAATCTCCATACTACAACGAAGATATTTTCTCCACTCTAGAGGGGGAAATAAACCAATTTAAAACTTTAGGAAATGTGCTAATCTGTGGGGACCTGAATGCTAGAACTGGAGAGAAAGCTGACACTGATAAACATCCAGGGAGATCAGCACTCAGGCCTACCTGGAGAAACCTGCTTTCCTCTCCCCGAACTCCCCCCAAGACACAATTTTGATAAAATTACCAACACAAGCGGTACCCAGCTTTTACAGCTCTGCCGCACGCTGGGTCTGTATATAGTCAATGGTAGGTTACGAGGAGACTCTCTGGGCCGTTACACATTTAGTTCAGCACTTGGCAGTAGTACGGTAGACTATGCAATAACAGATCTGGACCCAATGTCTCTCAGAGCTTTCGCAGTCAACCCACTCACACCCCTCTCTGACCACAGCCAGATCACAGTCTATCTGAAGAGGGAACACAATAACTATGAGGCCTCTAAACCCAGTGAACTTTACAACACCACACATTCATACAGATGGACATCAGACAGCATGGAGAGCTACCAAAAGGCATTCGAAAATTCCAAAATCCAATATTTATCCAATCGATTTATTTCTTTCTGAAATATTTCCCCATAATAATGATGGTGTAAACACTGCTGTGGGCAAAATTAACGCAATTTTTGATAAATTGGCAAAGTTATCAAACTTGAAAACATCTAATCATAAACCAAAACAGACACACAATAACAAATGGTTTGACAACGACTGCAAAAATATAAGGAAAACTTTAAGAAAGTTATCAAACGAAAAACATAGAGACCCAAATAACCAAAATATACGCCTTCGTTACCACGACACCTTAAAACAATATAAACACACACTGAGAGCTAAGAAAGAACTACAGACCAGAACCCAGCTCTCTGAAATAGAAGAATCTTTAGAGTCAAACCAGTTCTGGCAGAAGTGGAACACCCTAAACAAAACACAACAAGATCAATTGGCAATACAAAATGGCAGCATTTGGATGAATTATTTTACTGAATTATACAGCAATTTTGCAAAGAACAGTGACCAAAACAAAACACATGCCAAGTGGAAAACTTTAGAATTAGTCATTAAAGACAACCAGAACCCTCTAGATGCTTCAATAACAGAGCAGGAACTGACGGAAAGCATCCAATCCCTGAAAGCTAAAAAAGCTATACTCAAACTTTTTAATATAATTCTAGCAGGTGGCACTTTTCCTGACATATGGAATAAAGGTATAATAACACCACTTTATAAAAATGGAGATAAATATGACCCTAATAATTACCGTGGAATCTGTGTAAATAGTAACCTGGGAAAACCTTTTGCAACATTATTAATAAAAGACTTATCAGTTTTATCAATGACCAAAATGTTTTGAATAAATGCCAGATTGGATTCTTACCAAATTTTCGGACAACAGACCGCATCTATACCCTCCACACCCTGATTGAGCAAGAATTAGACAAGAAGAAAGGAAAGGCCTACGCATGTTTTGTTGACTTCACAAAGGCCTTTGATTCCATCTGGCATGAGGGTCTTTTCTACAGACTGCTCAACAGTGGCATTGAAGGAAAAACATATGATGTAATAAAATCTATGTACACAAAAGTAAATGTGCAGTTAAAATAGGAGACAAACAAACAACCTTCTTTCCCCAAGGTCGTGGGGTGAGGCAGGGATGCAACCTCAGTCCAATCCTCTTCAATTTATACATCAATGAATTTGCATGTCAATTGGATCAATCCACGTCACCTGGTCTCAGTCTGAATGGTACAGAAGTTAAGGGTCTCCTGTACGCAGATGACCTGGTTTTGCTGTCACCAACCAAAGAAGGTCTACAGCAGCACCTCAACCTCCTGCATACATTCTGTAAGTCCTGGGCCCTGACAGTCAACCCAAAGAAAACCAAATTATGATCTTCCAGAAGCAGTCCAGAAGTCAGGACAACACACACAATTTCTATTTGGACACCACTAAATTACAGCATACAAAAAACTACACATACCTTGGCCTCAACATAAGCTCCACAGGAAGCTTCAACTTGGCTGTGAAAGATCTGAGAGACAAAGCAAGGAGGGCTTTCTATGCAATTAGAAGAAATATCAAACTGGACATTCCAATTAAAATCTGGCTTAAAATTTTCCAATTTGTATTAGAACCGATAATTCTCTATGGCAGTGAAATTTGGGGACCAAAACTAAACCATGAATTTGACAAATGGGACAAAACAATAATAGAATCTTTCCACACAGAGTTCTGTAAGAACATCATGCACGTCCAGAGAAAGACACCAAACAACGCATGTAGAGCAGAACTCGGCCAATTCCCCTTTATATTGAAAATACAAAAAAGAGCAATTAAATTTTACAATCACCTAAAATCTAGTGACCCCCACACATACCACCACAAAGCCTTAACCTGCCAAGAGCTGAAGCCAGAGAAGAGTCCCCTCAGCCAGCTGGTCCTGAGGTTTTGTCCAGACAACCCAACATGGCCCGGACAGCCTTGGGACCACAACACCAAGCCAATCAGACCAAACCAAATTATCAACCAACAAAAAGAAATCTACATCGCATACTGGAAGGAAACAACTAAAAGACAGAGTAAATTAAAATGTTATCTGACCCTAAAAAGAAACTTCGCGTTAGCAAATTATTTGAGCACAGTAACAGATCCTAAATTAAGAAAAGCCTTGACTATGTACAGACTCAGTGAACACAGCCTGGCTGTAGAGAAGGGTCGGCACAGACAGAGCTGGCTGCCAGAGGAGGAGAGACTCTGCTCCCACTGTGACCGACAAGAGGTCGAGTCAGAACTGCACTTCCTCACCTCATGCCCCAAATACCAGGCTCTGAGAAATCAACACTTTCCCAAAATAATACAAATACACCCTGAATTTGAACACACAACAAACATGGAGAAACTCCCATATTTACTTGGGGAAATACCCAAATGTGAGAACATTGCAGCCAAATTCATCATCTCATGTCACGACCTGAGGACAGCCAGTGGAACCTGAGAAACTACTCAGAATTTACTTCTTTGTATTTGTTTTTAATTGTTTCACTCTTACTTATTCATTTATTTATTTACTTATTTTTCGTATCAACATAAATGCACACACACACACACACACACACACACACACACGAACACACACACACACGCACACACACACACACACACACACACACTTACACTCACCCACACACACACTTACACTCACCCACACACACACACACACACACAGACACACACACAGACTTCCACAGTCTTTGTGCCTGCCATAGACTGAGAGACAGGAAGTGACAATCATTTTTTTTGTTTATTTGTTTGTTTGTTTGTTGTTTTCTTATTTTTGTTATTACAGTCCTGATGTGACTATGACTGAGTCACTCATAAGTTATACATATTATACATACAGTATAACTCATTTATTGTAAATATTGTTCTCCTTTATTGTTATTATTATTTTGAATTCTAAATGCTTGCTTTGGCAATATGTACGGTGTTACCTCATGCCAATAAAGCTCTTTGAATTGAATTGAATTGAATTGACTGCTGTGAGTACTGAGGTTGAAAAGATCTAACCTTTCCATTGGTTTTAGCAGCACTCTCCTCCAGCTCGTCTCCTGCAGGGTCATGTGACAACAGACAGATCACAGGATTGAAGTTGTCAGTGAACTATTCCAGCTGAAGAGGACTTATTTGTAAAAATGTTGTGTGTGAGACACCTTTCAACTTATTACAAGACACTGCACCATCAACAGGATGTTGAAGCTGTCATTTTAAGGTAAAACATTTACCTCATGTTGTTTAAATTAAAAAAGTTTGCAGAAAAGCAAGACAGCAACAAAAGAACATGAAGTAATTCTCACCTTGTTCGGTAGCTGTTGAAACTTTCTGGGATGTTTGACTTGTGTCCTTCTCTGCTGACTTCTCCTCAATGGACCTCTCACCTTTGTTACTGCTGCTTTCACTGTTGATCTCTTTACCTTCATCAGCTTCTTCTGTTGAAGGGTCGAAGAAGACAAACATGATTATATATAGATTAGATAAGTTCCTGTATTCCTTCAAACCTGAATGAAGCTTGAGCTGAATAGATTGAAAATGAAAAAATAATGTTACTTTTAAAACATATATTAATATACA
Organism: Sparus aurata; assembly: GCF_900880675.1. NCBI lineage: Eukaryota > Metazoa > Chordata > Actinopteri > Spariformes > Sparidae > Sparus > Sparus aurata. Next base: position 8,673,861 of record NC_044209.1, on the reverse strand, counting down.
ATCCCTAAATCATTCAAATCTCACCTTTATCACTGGTTACAGATGGTATCACAGACTTGTTTTCATCTTCTTCCTCTCTGGTGCGGTCATCGTTTTTGTCTGGGTGTTTAGCACCATTAGCTGGATCACGCTGAAAAAACAGATGATTTTATATGACTTTGAGCTCCCCCGAATCCACCATTGAGATTATCACAAAGGAATAAAATCAAGGAAATACCAAATGCACAAACTAAATGCAAGCAGGTTTGTAATTTAGTGAGGGAATGGAATTTCTTCTGGGAAAGTGTTTTCAACTGCACCAGGAAGTCCAGCAAGTAACAGTCTGTCCTCATTTAGACTAAAACTAAACAGGGTGACTATCTTCAGTTTAGTCTACAGTTGTGACTGAGATAATGTGTATAATGTGCAATAGATTTAAGGTAAAGTAGAATACATAAGCAGCGTAAAAAAAGAAATGCTGTGACAACTGAGCTTGAAAAGATCTCACCTTCACCTCTGTTGTAGCTGCTCTCTCTTCCAGCTCGTCTCCTTCAGGGAGATGTAACACCAAACAGATTGTAGGATTGAACATAAAAACTTTTTTTGTCAGTGAACTTTTCAAGCTGAAGAAGATTTATTTGCAAAGATGATGTGTGTATTCAAAAAATTCATTGTTCAACATGATGCATCTCCTCTTTACCAAATAGAGTTGAGATGTTTTAATATCAAAGCATTTTGTAGAAAGTAGCATTTAATGCAACTCGCAAACTATTTTTGGTCTGTGTTTGGTCTCCACCAACTCCAGAGGGAAATATCTGTACATTTAACTAAAGCAAAGTAGAAGTTATTTAAGAATGCCAACATCAAAATCTATCCTGTTTCATTTTGCTGAGACACTGATGAATCTGTCTTTTCTTCTTCATGTGATTTGTGCTCCAGGTGTTCTTTCTGTTCTTTATTCGGTCCACTGTAGCAGTGTGGATCATTTTCAGAGACCATGACATCTATTTTGTCAAACAGAGCTATGATCTCTTTTTCATCCTTCATACTTCTTGTACATGTGTGATATCTTTTTTCAGCAAAACTGCTGTTGGATTTCAGCTCTGTCAGCGCACTTTCACAGTTTTCATCTGACTCATGAGTCACAATTGTCATTAAATAAGCCAGTGAACCTTTCCCAAAAGCTATTTCTAACTACTGCACTCCTGAGCTATAATGGCTGTTATGCAGACCATTTGGTAACAGTAAGAGAAAGGCATGAAATTCCTGATTTAATGGGAATCGGTGTTTTGTAGACTAAGCATGTTAATGACAGAGATGAGCCGACCACATAAATCATACAGTTTGACTGTTTCACATTAGCCTGCTCATCATGATCAAGTAAGATGTTTTTAGATCAAATCTTAATTGAGCTCAACAGAAATAATTTAAATCAACAGCATCAAAGTCAAACAGAGTTTGCAGAAAAGCAATGAAACAATCAAATGTAATAAACAAAATCTAACATTCTCAAAATGAGTTGAATAAGTTACAATTAAGTTTCTTACCTTTCTCATTGAATGCAGATGATCCTGATTTGCTTTCAGACCCTCCACCCATGCCACCATTGTTCTCTGACTGATGATTTTCATCAGGTTCATTCACTGGATCACACTGAGAAAATGGATACTTTTATCAACCAACTCATCACATCAGACCCACTGAGATGAAGATGTGTCTTGAAATGTGACATTTACCTTGGTTTCATTTCTACTCTCCTGTAACTCCCGAGTGCAACATGATGTGCATAACAGACGGAGTACAGAGTTTACTTTAGACTCTTCAGCCCTTCCAGCTGGTGTCTTGTCTTGGTTCTCCTCCTCCATCTTATCTGTTCTTCATGCTTTAAAAAGAACAAGGGCAAAGTCAGTTAGACAAAAAACTGTGATAAACTATTACTGCAAGATTGAATTACCATTAAAGATAAATGGGCTGAAAGTATTTAACCTAGAGAATATGAGTCTAATATCATTTTTGTAAAAGTTATTACATCTTACACATCTCATTTTGATGAACGTCACAGGTGAGATGTAAATATTGCAATGTGAAAAATTACCACATTACATTCCAGATTCAACATTTAAGATACAAAAACAACTAATTGTCCAATAATATAGGCAATAATGGAAATTTGTAGTAAAAAGTAATTGTGCTGTTTACTAACAGCTTGAAAATACTCTAGAGAGTTTTGCTTTACTTCTCACAGACAAATGACTCATCCAGGACACAGTGTTTCCTTTATTCCCCTTATGAATCTCACATTTTGCATCTGACACAGTACGGAAGACAGACAGTTTGAATCACTTATACCTCAAAACATGTTACCAACCCAAAAGTCTTTTCAAGATCTATACTAACTCGAACGAGAAATGAAATAATTTGGACAGCTCCGCTGACATTGTTGGCTGTGTTGCTTTGAAGGTGCTGTCAGAAATATGTGGGTAAAAGCATGTAAACAAAATACAAAAGTGGTGAAGTGCAGTTGAGGGTTAATCTATTGGATGGAACTGATGGATTGAATTTCAAGGTAAGAAAAACATATTTCTCAAAGGTAGGATGGTGAAGGGCACTCTTTGTATTATTCAAGAATAATCTATTTTTAGAAAATGTAACAAATACTGTGACTCATGACTTTGCTGTTTTAATACCTAGTAGAGCAGAAACACAAACCATAATTCAAATCTGTGTTCAACAATTTAGAATTGACCTTGACAACTCTTGAATTTTGATCTTACAATTGGAAAATAGATGCATCCAACAAGTTTCAACAAGTAAGCCATTTCAAATTGATCTGATTCAGAATATGATTATAACAAACTGTATAGATATTCATCTGTAACAATGCTGAATAAACTCACCTTTGCATTTGTAATAGTTCTGCCTGGTCTGAGTAGATTTGCTGCCTTGTTATGAATCCTTCCAATAACCAGAGATCACGATGTGAGCTGTCGGTCAGCCTCTCACAAATCTGTCCTGTCTGCACATTGACTATGTCTTTTAAACCAGTGATAACAAAAAGTGAAAGTAGTTCAGCTCCAACTCTATCATTACCCCAAAGCCCAATGACACAATACTTATACAATTGTTCAGTGCTATTTCAACAGTGAACACAGTGAATCTTTACTGCAGTGTTGGAGCTGTACTAATAAATATTGTTATATCAACAGTTCAACAACTTATCATGTGTCACTGATTGAGACAAACCCATAGAGAATGATCTTTTAGCTCGTTGTTTTGTTTTTAAAGCCAAAATACTCCTTCTACTGCTGTTTATAGCAGTTCTAATACTTCGAGCCGAGAAAATGTATTTAGATATGTGAATTCATTACAATGTAAAGTCTATGGGCCGAGAGGGAACTTGTGGGGAAAACTCTAATGTGCATATTTGATGAGCTGCATAACCAGGAAGTAAACGTGACAGCCAGAAATATTCAAAATGCCACTGATCAGCTTTCATAGGAATGAATGGAGCTCTGCCTTCAACACTGCATCCAGATGTAATGTAACATTTGTAATGTCAAAACCCAGTAATTACATCATCACATGATGCACTGCAGCCCAAAAATACTTTTTACCATACGCTTAGACTGTGAAAGAAACGTCTGTTAAACGGTGGATAAATTTTTTGAGCGTCACAGCCCTCGTTGTTTCATTTCAATCTCATAATTTGAGACATTCAGTCCAGCACTAAACCTGAAGTTAGCTGGCTCGGTTTGCAGAAGTCTCTAGGGTGCATGCTCTATGAAAATACCTGAATCTTCCCTGTCATGCGGCCTGCATGACAGAGCAGCCCCCTAGCCACCAGAGGCGGCTGCTCGCTATAGCAGCTGTATATGCCCCTTACTGTATTACTTCTTCCTGGGTCTTCCTGGTTATGAAAAGACCTGGATCTTCTGTGTTGTGTGGCTCATGTAGCGTGCGCTCTAGAGACTTCTGGGTTAGCGCACGGCTATCTAGAATGGGGATAAAACTATATTAAAAGCTAAAGCTGGAGTGGCAAGAACGAGGAGTTCCTGTGATAATTACAGAATCAAAATTATACATGTATGTGTCAAAACCGCAACAACAAACAGACAGAAGATCAGTGTTCCCGACTGAAGGATTAGAAGAAGGGCTGACTCGGTCGGTGATCCAGGTATTTTCGTAGCCAGCAAGTCGAGCTTTTTTGGCTTCAGAACACCACTGAGCAACTTTCATAGTGTGAATGGGAAATGAACCGGTCTCCGCCTCTGTCAAGGGGCAGAAGTGACTGCTTTCTGTAATCAAAATTGTTGTGTGCTGTGTTTTTATATTGCATGAGTTGTTTCATTGCATTGTTTTATTCATTGGTTTGTCGGTCACTGCTTGATGTCTGCACTCCCCCATCCTTCACTTGATCACTCGATAACCTGCACCTGGAGATCTGTGAGTATTTTACAGGCACTGGCAACCACCAGTTGGGCTTCAGTGAACTCCACAAAGGAACAATGATGTGGCGGACAGGTTGGACCAAGTAACTGGCAGAAAAGTTTGAGATGAGGAGACTGGTAGAGAAGAAATGGAGGAAAGGGAGAAGAAATGGTCGAAGAGAGGAAAACCAGATGAAAAAAATAGGAAAAGAAGCAGAGGCATGGAAAGACCTGCAGACCAAGGACGGTGGTGTACCAGGTGTGGAGAGACAAGAGACATCCATAGCAAACAAAGCGTTGTACCAAGAGGAAAGAGAAGAAAAACACAGATTGGTGGTGTACCAGATTGTTTTAACACCTTTTCTGCTACATAGGAATGCAGGTTTTTAAGAGACTTTTTGGATTTTAATATTTTTGGCACTATTTCCACTGTATTCATTTAAACATTTGAACTATAAATTTGAACTGTTTTACCCTTTACCCTGATCTTTTGGTCACCTCAGTGTTTATCTCCACCCTCCATCAACGTCCTTGATAGAGCATCCCAAATTCCTTCTGTATTTAGGCACAGCCACCTAATGTTGGTCATACTCCAGAACTTTCCGTGGCGGAATTTAGCTTGTTCACCCGTCTTATGTTTAGATCAAATCTAAGCCCAGGTGATTAAAAACCCATGTCTACTGCAAGGTCAATTGACACATTCCCATAGCACACAAAAGCCTGATCTTGGTGGGTTTTATGGGATTTAAAAATAAAAGGGGTAATAGATCAGAGACACAGATCTGAGGGAAATGGGGCTGCAGTGACATCGAGGGAGTAGTCCTATTACACAGAGATGTCAGGCATTTTAAAGCTGATTTTAAAAAGAGATCGAGGGAGCGGTCACGTCATGCCGGGATGCCAGACATTTTAAAGCTGATTTTAAAAAGAGATCGAGGGAGCGGTCACGTCATGCCGGGATGCCAGGCATTTTAAAGCTGATTTTAAAAAGAGATCGAGGGAGCGGTCACGTCATGCCGGGATGCCAGGCATTTTAAAGCTGATTTTAAAAAGAGATAGAGGGAGTGGTCATGTCACGCAGTGATGCCAGCCAGGCATTACATTTGGAGTGGTCATGTCTTTGGCATGTGGTTTATGCTTTTTCAAGCCTATGTGTGTAGGTGCAAGTCTACAACACTGTCCGTCAGGGGCGCTGCCAGGGAATTTGGGCCCCATGAAAAGAAATATTACTGGGTCCCTGTATAGGGATAATTTGTTATGCTGTTTACATAAAACTGTGCATTTTAATGATATTTTTGACTATAATTTCCTGTATGTGTGAAAAGAACAACATGACAGTTACTTGGTAGGGGAAGCACTGAACACTCAGAATACATGTAAATACAAATGCATGACATACATGAATTATATAGAATTTCCTGTAATACCATTTGAAATAGCATCACCATCACCAGATTCAGGTTTTCTCCCACCATTCTGTTTTACTGTCAGTGATTTGATCAAAAATAACAAAAGAAAATGTGATTTTCACAACCAGTACCCCACTGCTTAGTGTCTCCCTCTTATAGCCCTGCATTTAGGTCTAATTTATCTCCAAAATTACTATTATAGCAATACCACACAATTTCTCTTTCATCACCCCCCACACACACTGTGACCAGCCACTGCACTCAATGTAAAAACTGTATGCTGTCTTACATTATGTTTTTTTTTTATTATTATTAAGTTTGTTATATACATTTATATTTTGTTAAAAAAAATCTATTAAAAATAATAATGATAACAATTTATCTCCAAAACTGTACGTGGTTGAATTAGAGTTGGGTTGGAAAAATATACATAAATGAGGCTCTATGGTTGTTGCGATTTGATATTGTTAAAGTTTCTCTGATTGGATTGAGAGCAGTCACTTAGTCTGCAAGCACCAGAAAATTTCTCCTCTTTTCCTACTGCAAAGCAAGGAGTGAGAGTCCCAAACTACTGACCAAACAGTATTTCAGTGAGGATATAGTTCAGTTTCAGTGATAGCTAAATTTCAACAAAACAAAATAAAGTTATAGGCTATATGCTTTTTAAACCATTTAAATCATTCTGAAATAAATACAGACTATGTGTTTTTATTTCAGAATGATCTTTATTCATTAATTTCAATTTATCTTTTTTTCCATAATAATAGATTAATTCAACACAGAGCTGCTCACCTCCTTCCTCAGTTGTGGGTCGGCCTACTTTGGCTGGTTTATTTATTTTATTTATTTATTTATTTATGTTGTTTATTTCGGGCATGTCAATTCATAAACATCACATTTCATCATTGTTCAAATAATACAATACACATGGCCGAAAGGGAAAAGCGGGAGAAGCCAAAGCTGATCAAGTCCCGCCCCCATTACCCACAGGATAAAATCTTCATCCTGATCTTTTCTTGTCTTTTGCATTTTTGCGTTCAGGGGTATGTGGGGGTACTGGGGCTGGTTCAGGGGTAGGTGGGGGTCCTGGGGCTGGTCCAGGGGTAGGGGGCTCACAGGGCTCACAGACAGCTGCTGCTGCTGCTGCTGCTGCACTTGACGTGTCTGTTCAAACATGCATCATTTTTGACAGGAGGGGTGGTCAACTGATTAAATATGGGCAGCTTGCTAAACGTGAACAGTGAAATCTAAAAATCCAGAGTTTGTGAGAAAAGTGAGCTAGCTTAAAAACCACAAGGTTAACGGGGCTCCAACTCATGATTTCCCCGTAACCCCTAACTGACACACTGAATGAACCTTTAACAAAACACACAATGTTCAGTGCTCTTTTAAAGCTGTACTCTAATCTGATTCTCTTTTTTAAAGAAATATATAGCTTTACATCTTCTCTACAGTAAAAAGTAGAATGTTGTTTACTAACAGTTAAGAGATTAGTTAAAATAGATTGACCATTGGCTTTAAAAGGAAATAAATATTGAATTTACTGTAATTCTTTTAAAACAGCACTTCTGTACAAAGGTGACTCTGAGCTTTTGCCCTACACGGAATCAGCTCAAAAAAAGTGAAGGAGGTGGGATGTGTCATCAAGGATTTTATATGCCAGTCTGTTAACACAGTGTTTGAGTTACGTGGGAGCCAATGGGAGCTGAATTCCTATAAGATGGGGTCTGATCTTCCATGAAAGCAGTGAACTCATACATCGGTGGGGATCACTAACACATTACCATCAACTGTTATTTTAATCACAAAGAATGCATTTTTTATGTAATGAGTATTTTTTAACATTAAAGATATAAATAAGTTAAAACAAACATTTGAACATTTTTCAGAGGAACAACGCACCATATTCTCTTGCAAATGGCAGTGACATGGAACACGTCTCTTGTGAAAAACAGTCTACCACACATTCTTTACTATTTGGGCCTTCTTGTTAGTTTGGCAAATGTTAGACGTGAAGGTATTTTTTTATTTGTGTAAAAAAGTTTGTATCCCTTTGTTAAAGTGATATAGGTATATATATTTGCATATAGAGTGGGGAAGTGAGCTCAAATCACAAAAGGTCACTGAAGATGCATGTTGAGTCACATGTTAATGTCACCTGTGAACTGAAGGCTTTTAACCGTCCACTTGTGATCAGATCACCTAAGACGGATGGTAAAACCAAATGTGAACAGCGTCTTCACCTAGTATTTACCTTTCTATGTCCATCTTAGCATTATTTAGGGGAAGTCACAGACAAGTGAGCAGACCAGGACACATTTTAAACTGTATCTCACATCTCACATGATGCAGTATGGGAGGCAGACAAAGGTGTCTTAAAGGTAAGATCATGAAGGGCCCTCTCTGTGTTGTTTAAGAATAATATACATATACATCTAAGCCTGTTAAAATATGTATCAAAAATGCTGACTCCTGAAAAATGTCTAACAAATGCTCTGACTCTTTACTTTGCTATTTCATAACTTGGTAGAGCAGCCAGACAAACCGTGATTTGAATCTGTGTTCATCAAATTAGAATTGGCCTTGACAACTTTTGAATTTTGATCTGAATAATAGATGAATCCAACAGTTCTTAAACTTTCTACATAAGGTATTGTAAAGTAAGCCATTCCAAATATGAAATTTAATCTGATTATAAAAACTGTAGAGACATACATCTGTAACAAAGCTGAATAAACTCTCCTTTGTGTTTTTATAGTTCTGCCTGGCATAACAAGAGACCACAACATTGGTCTGCCCCCCCCCCACACTTTCCTGTTTGCACTGCAAGATAACCATCTGAGATTCTGTAAACCAGTGAAAACAACGAGAGGAATCCAAACTAGTTCAGCTCCAACAACAATATCAGTACCATTAAATGAACCATTAACCAAGCACTAGATGCTCAGTGCTCTTTCAACAGTAAACACTTGCAATTTGCAAAATTGTAGCCTCTATAATGATTTATCTTTTCTGCGTGTAGTGTTGAAGCTGCACAAATATTTTTTGTTATATTGACAGTATAACAAGTTATTATCTGTAATGTGACAGGGGTCACATCATGTCTCTGATAGAGATAAATCCATAGAGAATGATCCCCTTTTAGATCATTGACTTTATTCAAATCACTCTCTCTTCTTTTCTTTTTCTGCTTCCTCTCAGTCGACTCGTATCACTCTGACATCTCCTCCTGTTTCTCCTGTCTGACAGTTTGTAGCACTAAGTCCCTCCAGGAGACAGAACACTGTGCTCATTCAGAAGCTGTGCTGCATGTCTTTGTGGGTTACTAGGTTGTTCTCAAGGTTTGTATACTTCTTCTGAACAATTCAGAAAAAAGTTTATAAATAAATTAACTGAGGTGAGCAAACAATGGAACAAGGGCTGGGGAGGGGGCCAAATTACTACACAAAACACAAACTTGTACTTTCTACTTATTGAGGTTAACCAACAGTCTGAAATAAAAATAAAAACTATCTGATCTCGTTGCTAAAAAAAGAATACAAATGTGGTAACTACCCCTTAACCTGGAGGTGCTATACAACCAGCTACTAAATGTAAAGAGCGTTCCGTCAGATTACTCTGTCCTAGTCTTCTATTTTTCTTTCAATTTACATCCCTTATTTCTCACAATACACACTCTATTTTGAATGTTAAAGTCTTCCACATATCTCCTGATCCCAGTGCTGTTGCCAGTCTTCATTGAGTTTCTTCTGTACAATGCCCTTTCATTCTGGCTTTGAATATTTTAGTGGTTAAACTGTTTGGTATGTTTGTTTGCTCTCTCATTACGTAGAATCTGAGCAGATTTATGTGACCTCAGTGACTTTCATGTTTTCTCTAAAGTGTATTGACATTATTCAAGTGAGTCATGAGGATTACTGTATGCACCTGACATAAGACTGCACAGAGAACTCAGAGCACAGACTGAGTCACTACAGACTAAACTAGCCTATTTACAGCCTATTTACAGATAGATAATTAGACTGAAGACTGATGGTGCCTATACTTTCAAATGGCACCCACCAAAACTGGCTTGACTTTTTTTCCCTGGCTCTCAACCAGAATGTGCCATACTGTAAACAACTGTGCTGTGTTGCTAATCAGCAACTTTGTGCCATTATAGAGATCTCTGCTGTAAATGGTGTAAATATATTTATAAGAAACTGGTCCTGTTTGTTATTTTGGCTGTGCTTTTCCAGATGTCCATTCCACCTGTTGATTAATGAATACATTGATTATGTCTGGACTGCACTCACTTTGACAATGGCCATTCTTTGGAGTTGGGAAAGAAGGGAGTCACTTTTATGCTGTGCTCAGGGTTCCCTCTATGCTGGACATAACAACATCATTACCCGCGGAATGTTCCAAACAGGTGTTTTTGAACCTTCCACCACAGTTCCTGGTCTTTTGTTCCTCTTGTCCCCCCTAGTTTGAAACTTGTTTGAAAAGCTTTGTGCTAGCCCCAGGCTAACAGAGCCGTTAGTCTCCGGCTAAGAAAGCTTTCACATTGGTGCATTCCAAAGTGGGCTAACCTGGACTTTCGTCTCGGGCTTGCTGGCCTTGTTCTGGAGCAGGGTTAGGGTTATCCCCAGAAAAAGCTTTACATTTATTTCATCCTCTTAACTGAATCAGATAACATGGTGTCATCTTTGTAGATGTTCTGGTGAACTGCTGCAGTGAAAAATAAACCCTTCACGTTCATGAGTATCCTTACGATTATGTCTAACATTGCACCTGTGTGTTGTTCTAATATATGCAAACATTTCAACTACTGTACATTTTCTGTATAATGTTGGACCCTCTCAGATTTCAGATCGACCTCGGATGTGATGCAGACGACCTGGCAATGCACTTCAACCCTCATTTCCATGACGACTCTTATGGATCTATTCTCATTTGCAGCTCAAAGACTGATGGTTGTTGGGGTGAAGATTTATAATAAATACACAACCCCCTACAGAGGGGCACAGATCAAAGTGAGGGAATCTTACTACGGAAGTCAAGATCTGTGTACTTTCTGAAACACACTTAGATGTTCATCCAAATAACAAGGAACATATTCCCCGACTCACCCTCAGTATTATTAAGCCATGCAGGGATGTTGGGTTTTGTCTGGAGATTCACTAGCAAGGACCACACCGTCAACGAGATGCGTTTAAGGATTTATTAGTGACAAAGGAAAACGAAGTGTCGAAGATCTTGGTTCTTTTGAGTTCTTCGAGTGCGTTGTGGGGATTCTTGTAGAGAATCCGCCGCCGCTCCCGGGCAGCGACGGCCCCCCTCATGGACCTACGAAGGAGAGGAGAGAAAGAAGAAACAGGCTGAGAGAAATGGGGTGGGGGGAGGGGTGCAGAATACGAGAGCGAAGCAGAGGAGAGGGTCAGGTGGTTATTTATAGAAATGTGGAAGTTGGCGCTGTTGAGGTGTGGTCCTGCTCCTGAAACTTCGCCAATTAAGCTTCAATTCACTAGCAAGGACCACAAAGTCAACGAGATGCGTTTAAGGATTTATTAGTGACAAAGGAAAACGAAGTGTCGAAGATCTTGGTTCTTTTGAGTTCTTCGAGTGCGTTGTGGGGATTCTTGTAGAGAATCTGCCGCCGCTCCCGGGCAGCGACGGACCCCCAAAAACCTCCAATTACTTGAGAAGAGATTGAGCGGATCTGAGATCTTTGAGATCTGAACGGATGTAACGGTGGTACGTTTGGGAGGACCAGCGGCCTATGAGACGTATGAAGTGTTCTGGGAAGCCATTACGGGAGGCTGAAGTGGCAGCTCCGATTCTGAAGGAGTGCCCAGAGTAGTTGTCGGGCAAAATACCAGACAATGAGAGCATCCGGCGAAAGTGATGGTGGAACCAGAATCGAGTAGCCACTTGGCCGGATTCGGAGATGAAGAGAGGATCTGTCGTTGTTGTGAGATTTACGGAATTGCAAGAAATTTGCGAGGGTTTCGAAGGGATTCAGTGGTGATTGGACCTTGAAGAAGAAGACAGGTGTAGGCGGACCAAATTGATTGGTTTTGGTTTGCTTTAAGTGGAACACCATAGTGTCGTCTGAAAAGCGAGACAAGTCAGAAATGCAAGCATGACGGCTTGAGTCGAAGTGAATGGTTGAGGAGGTGAATTCGGAGCATCTGAGGAAACCAAAAGGCAAGCAAGAACATGGCTTCCAGGGTTTGGGCGACTTGAGGAGTACCGTACCCGGAACGGATTGTGTGGAGGAAGATTAACAGTAAGTCGGCATTAAGAGGAAGATGGCAAGGGCTTAACGAACTGTTAACGAACAGCCGGTTATTGTCTTGGAAAGAGGCTGATACCGCTAAGGTAAGCTTGGTGATGCGTGATTTGTCATGAGGAATGGGCGTAAGTACTGAAAGAAGTCGTAGTGATGAGATCGAATGACGGAAAGGTTGTGTTGTATTGGTCGTGAAAGTAATGGAAGCTTTCCAAGCTGTCCAGTAGGAAGAGAGGGTCGAGGGTGATAGGCTGTTGATGGTGGAGCTCTGGGAGTCGCTTATCAGGGGTATAAGCGCAGGATTTACGAGTTGAATGTCGACGCCCAACTGGCGTAGGGAAGGTATCTGTGTGAGGTGCCAAGCTTCTGAACTTCTGGCATTCATTAGCGAGCTTCGGGGGCGATTCTGCCGCAAGCCATCTTCCTTTGTAGAAACCCCCCAAAACCAGCCACAGCATTGATGTACAGATGGATGTCATGTGGGTTAGTCGGTTGGTCATCGTAAAAGAAAGTGATTCCGTTCCAATTGGTGAGAGGGTTGAGTCACGGACGGATTTCAGCAAGGCTCGAGCTATCCAGGGAGATGGAGGTCAAGAGTGATGGGACGGAAGGGACAGAAGTTGACGTTTGGTGCGGCGCGGGGCACAGAAGAAGGTTGGGCTGAGCTTTCCGACCGGGAATGAAGTCTAAAACGTGTTAGTGTCAAGAATGATTCCGACACCTCGAGGGATGTGGAGGGGCCCTCTGTTTTCTCTGCGATGATGGGACCCCGAGGTTGGAGAAGACTGAAGTCAGGGTAATCAGGCCGGAAGCGGGTGGCGATGAGGTGGGGGGAAATTGTTAGACTGGATCCAGCTGAGGGCTTCAGGTGGGGTGTCGAAGAGTTTAGGCTGCTTTGCGACCAAAGGTGAGCCTAACGGCGAAGTAATATATACCACGCCAGTGGATGCTGAAGAAACGGCAGAAGTCGGGGTGAATAGGGAGGACTTTAAGAGCACTGGTCTGTTCCTGGACCTTCCTTAACTTCCTTAGCGAGCGTGCGGTCAACTGAATCTGGCTCGGTTATGGTCGACTGAAGATTTTGGATTTCAAAAGAGATAGATGATTGTGTGGGAGTCCGGGGTGAAGACCTTCTTCAAGTCCTTTATGAGAAACTAGCTTTGGCGAGGTAGGTTGTACGGGCATTCGGGGTGGGCGTGGCCCCCGCTGCAGAAGGAGTAAACGTGGACGAAGCGGCACTGGGACACGGTGCATCCGGTACTGTTGAAGCCGTTGCAAATCGAACGACCTCCTTGGTGCATGACGGGCCTGCCTTTCTTATATACGCCGTTGATTACGGGAAGATGACTGAAGGGGTAGATGACATCTGTTCTGGAGGTATGGGTGCTGGTGGAGCTGCCGACGACAGGCGAGAGAAGGCTGAAGCTCTCGTTTGGTTTTTTGTGCAGCTCAGTGTGGGTAGCTGTGTATAAAGTGAAATTAGTGGTTGCCTGCTGAGGGGGAAGAACGGGTGCCGGCATCCCGGTGCTGACGACCCCAGCCGACATGAGCTGCTGGGACTGATGGAGCTGGTACAGGATGTTACAAGGAATGTTTATTGGGTATGTAGGAGTTGGATTTTGGAGTGAAGTATTTTAAGTGAAAGTTTAAAGTCATGATTTTACATTTTCAAATTGAGGTTTTAAAAGTGATTATATCTGAAAGTAAATCCAACCAAAAACAGAAATATCAGAAATTAATCCTATTGTAGTGATTTAAACTGTAAAATTGACATCAATTTATAATATATTAATGTGTTTTTTTAGCACAAAAACATTTCACCTGGCTGGAAATCATAGAGCTCATGGTTTGTATTTAAAAAGGAAGTATGAGCTATAAAGTTACTGTACATCCAGCAATTCAGTTGTTTGATCACAGGGTGGCAGTATGTAACAACCCAACAACACACTGCTGACACTTCACTGCAGGGACAGACAGGTTTCTGTCTCCAGATGGACTTAACATTACAAACTGACAGAACAGAACAGAACAGGAGGAGATAGAAGAAGCAGTGTGAAGCCACTGAACAGCGATGGAAAGGAGTGAACATAAAGTGAACGGAAACCAGAAATCATCATGGTGTTTCACGATGGGAGTCCAGTAAAGACCCTGATAAAGACCACAAGCTGAAACATGTTGGTCCAATAATTAAGCTGTTCTGTATAACACCAGTGAAGTTTATTTCCTCTTCAAGCTTTTTTCCTTCTCCATCTACCTTGGAAGTTGGTAAAAATCTTCCAGAAATCCCTTCTCTGCTTCCACAGTCCAGTAAAGAGTGAGTGATGCTCAGGAGATAAATGTTTGAATTTCACATTATTTTATCAAGAAACAAATGAGAAATTGGAAGTTATATCTAAAGGCAGCTAGCAAAATTAGTTAGGGCTCTATCTTAACGATCTGAAACGCAAGTATCAAACGCAAAGCGCAAGTAGCTTTGTGGGAGGATCTCAAGCGCTGTTGCTATTATGCCAGCAGGATAAATGACTCTTGCGCCCGACGCAAATCTAAAATGGGTTGGTCTGAAGTAGCTACATAATTCATAGGTGTGGTTTGGGCGTAACGTGCAAAACACCAATCAGAGTGTCATCTCACATTCCCTTTAAGAGCAGGCGCGCTTGTTCCATGGCGCATTGCTATTATAATGGTGAATTTGCCAGGCGCACGCCAGGAGCGGTTTACACCCGTGGAGACCGACGTTCTCGTCAGGGCTGTAAAAGACCGAGAAGTGGCCTTGTATGGGGATGGGAGAAATCCATCCAAATTAGCTTTGGTTAAACGGGCGTGGGAGGAAATTGCCACAATTGTTTCTACGGCTGGCATCCCCAGGACCATCGCACATGGCCTCGGGAGCAGTGCGCACGGGCCGAGCAGTGCACAACAGCCAGATGATGACAGAGCAGCACAAACACCAAGGTGCAGAGGATCCAGACCCACTACACGCCGTGGCAGCATTGTCAGACCGGACCGCACTGTCTGAGATGCGGCAAGGTATTAATGCCCGTCTTGACCGGGTGGCGATGTTGCTGCGGCCTCTCAGGCGCATCGCCTCAAGTCTCCAAACGCACCACCTGTTCCTGTTGTGCACCTTCCTCCTCCTCCCCCAACTCCATCTCCGCACCCGCTCCACCAGGAGCACATCACGCATTGCCACTCCCGGACCCTCACGGCTACGGCGGGTGCGTCACATATCAGAGGGAAAAATAATTAGTTCTTCTGTTTAAATCATTTCAACTTTTTTTTTGTATGGTTTGCAAAAATGGGAACTGCTTCCTTGTAGATGAAAGAAGCAAAGTGTATGCACGTTGAGCACATGCTACATTATGGCCAAGCATGCGCCCTTAAAATAGCATCTGAATAAGCGCCACTGACTTTAGACTAGGTTTTTCCTGGTCTGTGGCGGAAATGTTTTCTGAAACAGCAAAATGGCACCAGTGAACGTTTGCGCCGGAACACGCCTCCTCTTTTCGCTGAACCGCCCCCGGAGCGCAAAGTCATTCCCTAATTTAAGGACGCGCGTCTGCGGAGGGAAAATTCCAATGTGCGCCAAGTGCAAAATAGGAATTACACAAGCGCCAGTGTACAAAGTCAATTGTGCTGAGTGCATGATAGAGCCCTTAATGTTAAAAGGGTCAGTCTAAGCCTACCCCTTTTTGGTCCTGTTTTGTTTCTGTTTTTTTCTGGTGCTCCTTTTTCTAAGTTCTAAAAAATGAGTGTTGGATTTGTTCCATCACAACATACTGCTTTAAAATCACAACTGTATGACTATTTTGACTGAGAAGCTTAAACACTGAGGGCTCTATCTTAATGATCTGAAACGCAAGTATCAAACGCAAAGCGCAAGTAGCTTTGTGGGCGGATCTCAGGCGCTGTTGCTATTATGCCGGCGGGATAAATGACTCTTGCGCCCGACGCAAATCTAAAATGGGTTGGTCTGAAGTAGCTACATTAGTCATAAGGCGAGTTCAAGATCAAGCAGTGCTGCGCAGCGCTGCGCAGCGCTGCATAAATCGTGATGCATGCTGGGTAAAATGTGTCCACCATGACCTGGATGGGAGTGGTTTCTGCTCCGCATCTGATGTCACATGACCTTAAGTTATCGCGGGAGCGAGGCTGCTGCAGAGCATTCGCGCAGTTGCTCTCCAGGTGCTGCGCGATCCTAGACCCACCTTCATGACGTCAGGACTTTGCCCTAATTGGCTCTCATCTACGCTGACGTATATGACGTGTGTTTCGATGAATTTCCATATCCATAAGGCCTCTGCCTCTTTTCTACTTAAATATCAAATACTTTCAGATAAGTAGCAGGCTGCACCTGTGGGATAGTCACCATGAATAAACCTAGAAAATCCTTCATGCAAAGCAACAACCCTGAAAGATGTCGTCAATAAACTGCTCAGTTCTGTCAGCTTAGGGTGATGATGGAGAAGTGGTTAACTGCTGTGTCCAGTGTTATCTGTACTATCCACTCTTATTAATTAACCCTTTCTGTTCCCGTCACATTAACAATACAAAGAATTATCCTGAGCTATTCTGCGTGTGATGAGATGGCGCAGCGGGACAAGGCATCTGATTCAGTCATTTGTTCTGATTATTGTATTTCATTCATTCGCTGAAATGTATTTCATTCATTGTGACAAATGTTGCTATGAGAAAATCAAAGTATCAAAGTATCCAAAGTATCCATCAAGTATCCAAATTTGAAGTTGTTATTGTGACAAAGCTATATATATATATAGCTTTGTCACAATAACAACTTCAAATTTGGATACTTTGTAATTGCTTCACTTCAAACGGTCACACAGTGGCTCATCAAGAGTAGATGAAGAGCCTAAATGTTCTCTTCCTGTAAATGATCATGTTCTGTTTTCCTTGTAATGTCACCATTAAATACATTTAACTTTGTCTATCTGGTACATTATAGTAAGTCTTGTCTAATAACAATACAATACAATTACAACAGTTATTCATTATTATGATGACAACTGGGCTTAGGTGCATCATGATTATATCACAGCTGAGGGGAATTTGCTGACTACATTTAACAAATAAGCATAACTATAGACACATAAGATGAAGCATATATATATATATATATATATATATATATATATATATATATATATAAATAAAGGCTTGACACGGGTCTTGATCTCCGGTCGTCTGCATGCAACACAGCAGCAGTTCCACTGCTCTATTCCCTCAGCCCAAATGTCTTGGTTAGCTACTATTTTGAACATCTCAGATTGAATAATTTCTGAAGGGGACTGATATGAGAAAAAGGCCAGCAAAGTTCCCATAGCATCAGGTAAGAAAACTGATCGCAGTCGTTGTTGATTGTAATCAAACATTAATGGAATTTTAATTTCCTCCACTTCTTCGCCGACGAAGAAGGCAAACACCGCAAGCTCAGCCAGGTCACGTCACGTCTACGGGAAGAGAGAGTGTCCGACTTCATAGCAGCGTTTGTAGCCCCGCCCCTGCTGTCGCCAGCAGATCTCGCTGATGTGATCAGGCAGCAGGAGGTCAACTTGAACGCGCCCATAGGTGTGGTTTGGGCGTAACGTGCAATAAACCAATCAGAGCGTCATCTCACACAACCCCTGTGCTAGATGGACTCAAAGGTGGAATATGGAATATGAGATGAATGCCGCCATCTAGTGTCTCAAGATCGTAATCGCGACAACAAAAAGGTTATTCCAGCGGTCGGGTTGCCAGGTTTGGACAGGGCAGGAGGATTGAACCGCCTCCGTTTCCCCCGTTTACTAGGTGTGGAGGTCGATGGGTCACCATCAGTATTCTCATATCTAGGATCAACGTGATATAATGAAAATAAAAATAGCAGAGGAGACCGACAGGTAACGTTAGATAAGTTAGCAAGCGAGTTAGCTTACCGATCCAGGAGAAAGTTCGCCATTTCCGTGTGTGTTTTGATGCCGTGGAAAGACGACGCTGAAGTTAGCCTCCGATTCGCTAGTTTCCGATTCGGCACTTAAGGGGAAAGTTAAGGGGAAAATAACGTATCGTGCAGTGCGACTGTTTGTACACTGATTGTCTGTTTTTTGTGACACTGCTTGATGTAAAAACATTTTAGATATTTTAGGTAAGACATTAACTTTGCCTGACACCCACTATTGTATTTGTGAAACGTTTATTTTATTTGTGAAAATGCTAAAGGGGAGATTTCACCGTTTTTGTTTGATACCTACAGACCACATTAGACCAGGTCCAGATCAAAAACCACTGTACCCAGACTTCTCAAATCTGGACTAGATTAATCTACAGAGGCTAAACATTCATTATAACACAGTTTCTGATCTGTGAAACCTTCATTCTATTTGTGAAAATGCATTAAAGGCAGATTCACCGTTTTCTCCTCATATAGACCACATTAGACCAGGTCCTGGTCAAAAACCACTGTACCCAGACTTCTCAAATCTGGACTAGATTAATCTACAGGCTCTGAAGATTCATTCAGACACAGTTTCTGATCTGTGAAACCTTTATTCTATTTGTGAAAATGCATTAAAGGCAGATTTCACTGTTTTCTCATCATATAGACCACATTAGACCAGGTCCAGGTCAAACACCACTGTACCCAGACTTCTCAAATCTGGACTAGATTAATCTACAGGCTCTGAAGATTCGTTCAGACACAGTTTCTGATCTGTGAAACCTTTATTGTGGGACATTTCCATTTTTTTAAACATCTTTATTTTTTCAGATTAAGCCGAAGTCTCTCCATCTCATTTCTGATGGACATGAAGATCTCTTATTTCTCACTATAAAACAGTAAAAAAAAGTAATGTTTATCTCTTGAGAAACATTAAACACATCTTCATCAACTGGTCAATTGGGAAATATCCGATAAAAGTCATGATTTGTGTTCTATGAATACAAAAACTAATAAATATATTTAAAAAAATCTGTTGCCAGGCAAATCAAAAAATCCAACAAATGACATGCCCCACAATGGCTATTTTCTTTTTTATTAACCTTTATCTATACAGGTAAAATCTCAATGAGACCCAGGGTCTAATTTACAAGAGACCTACCTGAATTATTAAGTAACATAATGTAATTATTTTAGAGCTGGCTTGCTCTGGGATGCATTTTCAGCAGTGCTTAAGTGGTGTATGTGATATTAAACTAATACCAGCAGTCACTGCATGAAAAGAGACTTTTTCTACAAATGTGATAGATCAGGTTATTATAGATAGAAGAATATATTGAAAATGTTGCCTCGTCAACAAATTAAAACCAAACCTTTCCAAACATGTTTGGTCAAACATTTTTTTTTATTTTTACACTGTGTCCATTATGACATTGTTGACACATTTTATGACTATTTTGTTAATGGTTAATCATATGTAATGATCAATAAAAAAAAGACACAACCTTACAAAAGCAGAGTTGAGACCATAAAACTTGGACCAAGTTAAAAAATAAAAAAAGTTTGTCCAAGTAATATCATTTTTCAGCATGGTTAATCATATGTAATGATCAATAAAAAAAGACACAACCTTACAAAAGCAGAGTTGAGACCATAAAACTTGGACCAAGTTAAAAAAAAAAAAAAACTTTGTCCAAGTAATATCATTTTTCAGCAAGAGGAAAGCAAAAGAAACATAGACTGCCCAACAAAGATTTATTCTCCAAAATATTTAGTACACTGTTAACACAGTGAGAATACTATTCCTGTGATAATTTCTTTGGAGGCCTGTGATCTCATGCAGCCAAAACCTGTAATCAGATCTCAAAGGCAAAAACATGAGCAAACATAAAAAAAACTGTTAAACACCAAAAGTCCAAAGCTAAACCTATTTTCTACTGCTGGATGCTTTTTAGCTTCACTTACGGTGGCTGTGGCTCAGGAGTTAGAGCGGGTTGTCCAACAGGAAGGTTGGTGTTTCAAATCCCAGTTCCTCCACTCTGTGTCATCATGTCATAGTGTCCTTGGGCAAGACACTGAACTCATTGCCTGTTTTAATAGGTGTGTGAATACAGTCTTGCTAAAGTCTTGTTTTGTGAAGGTTTTGTGAAATTATCCCTTTTTGCATTTTCACAAATAGAAAAAAGGTTTCACAGATCAGAAACTGTGTTATAATAAATGTTTAGCCTCTGTAGGATGATCTAGGCCACATTTGAGAAATCTGGGTACAGTGGTTTTTGACCTGGACCTGGTCTAATGTGGTCTATATGAGGAAAAAACGGTGAAATCTGCCTTTATTGCATTTTCACAAATAGAATAAAGGTTTCAAAGATCAGAAACTGTGTTATAATGAATGTTTAGCCTCTGTAGGATAATCTAATCCAGATTTGAGAAGTCTGGGTACAGTGGTTTTTGATCTGGACCTGGTCTAATGTGGTCTGTAGGTATCAAACAAAAACGGTGAAATCTCCCCTTTAGCATTTTCACAAATAAAATAAACGTTTCACAAATACAATAACGGGTGTCAGGCAAAGTTAATGTCTTACCTAAAATATCTAAAATGTTTTTACATCAAGCAGTTTCACAAAAAACAGACAATCAGTGTACAAACAGTCGCACTGCACGATACGTTAATTTCCCCTTAACTTTCCCCTTAAGTGCCGAATCGGAAGCTGGCGAATCGGAGGCTAACTTCAGCGTCGTTTCAAAACAGATATCGCTTGGTGTCCTTGTGCTTAAAGCCTGTGTGTTTTCACTGCAGAGCAGCGACCGAGTGCCCCATACTCCGTGCTCCGTTCGATGCCTGGTTTTCTCGGGCGGTGGTAAGTGTCCTCTCTCTCTGCGTTTCACTGTATGCTAGCCTGTAGCTAAAGCTAATGTGGTCGCAGGTAGATGTCCGCTGCCGTGTGGGTCTCTCTCCCTCCCTCTCCCTGTGCAGGTTTGCCTCTAAAAACAGGTATGCTAACTTAAATCTAGCTCTCAAAAGCCTTGGTACCTGTAGCTCCGCCATGCTAATTTTATGTCTATTGTCAGGAACGCTCATCAGCTGGCCGAAATCCACAGGTGGCAAATCACATGACCACCACCAGCTGATTGGGACCGCTGCTGTTTTGTCTCTACCACATTTATGCACGACTTTGTCTATATATATATGACGTTGTCTCCTGATCCGCCGGACTTTGTCTCCGGCAGTGACTGATTTACTGCTGCCTTTATTTTCCCGCAGCTCTGTGCTGCTTGGTGGCGCTGCTGTCTTCCGGGTTGTGGCCGCAGCCGGCTTGCATGGTGCACTGCCGACATTGTACTTTTAACCTGGTTACTTTTGTCATTTTAACTAAATGATTGTGAAAAGTTAATCCCTTATTTTTGGATTATTTGTTTTGTTTTCTTTATGTTGTTTGGATTAAGTAAAATTGCTTTCTTTAGGCAATTGTTTTCTTCCGCTTTATCCATGCGGGTTGCGGGTGATGTTACCGCTTTTATACCACCTTTTTTTTCAAGGTGGAGCGGGGGTACTGGGGCCAAATCCAGTGACTCTATGGGCGAAGGCCAGGGTACTCCCTGGCTGAGTCGCCAGCTCATCGCAGGCTGCCACGAAGGTGACAACTGCACATCAGGAGCAGTGTTGGGGTTCAGCATCTTGCTCAAGGATGCTTCGGCTTGTAACTCAGTCCCGCCCTGGGTAGCCAGGGATTCGAACCAGCGACCTACTGGTCACTAGTCCTCAGCTCTACCCACTGAGCTACAGCCGCCCACTTTTGTGTATTTTTTGTTGTACATTTTGGGTCAATTATTTCCATTGTAAACTTCCTTTTTTTGTCTCCTCAGTGGCTGCAGGCTGGTGGTGGTGCTGCTGGTGACGTGGGTCGTGGTGTCCCTCCTTGTGTGCTGTGCTTCTTTTGGATTTTGGTGATATCACAGTGTGTGACTGCCACGCGTGTCTGGGTGAACCTTTTTTCTATAAGTTATCCTTCTTTGAAGTCCCCTTCCCCCTTCACTAGCTCATTTCCCGCCAGTAGGCCTCAGCCCCTGATTAGGCTTCTTCTTTAGTGTGTGTGTGTGTGTGTGTGTGTGTGTGTGTGTGTGTGTATAGATAGATAGATAGATAGATAGATAGATATGTGTATATAAAATCAATAAAGTATTTATGTAAGCTGTGAACCACGTGTCTTGCCTGCTGAGTGGAACGAACCTGTGTTTTTGATCACTGTAAAATAATTCCTTGGGTGCAATTCCCAAGGTGGCATTGTTGGACAACTTGACATTGAGAGCCTTTGCCCCGCCACACTTACTTTATGTGACTAAAGTTAACATTTATCTATACCTTATCATCTTTTAGTTGGTTGATGACACTATCTGGTACATTTGCGTTTTCAGGAAAGAGAATAAGTCCACTTCTGCAGCTATTCTTTGAGGCTAATGATCTTAATGAGCCTAGAGGCATACGCACAGGAAGCACAACTGCCTGTGCTAAACCTAAGGTTTCTCGTGCTCAGGAGATACTTTTCTCGTGAACACGAGAAACTTTTCTCATGAGACCGAGAAAAGTATATATATTTTTTTTTATCCCCCATGTCCCTTTAGGGGCTCCGCAGAAATCCAAACCTGAAAGGTATAATTATCAAAATGTGACTAAGTATGCACCATGGGTCTTCAAACATTGCTTTTCTTCAGACATTTTAGATAATGGGGCGCCAACAAACCTGTGTCAGGGCTTTATTCTTTTCTCCATCACACTTAGAGGTGATAGGACCAATGTGTCACTTTTACCACAGAATACAGCGATCCTTACAGTTATTACAGCTTGTGTTCAGCCATACTGTACAACCAAAGGTTCTTCATATTATGTTTTTGATTTCTTATCTTCTTCACTGCAGTGTGCTTATTCATTTTGATGAAGTCTTTATTTCATCATTAGGCAAGTAAATCTGCTTTTTCACAAGTCAGCAAATCCCTAAAAATTAATTCAGCTGTTGTATGTATCACATTAGAATTCAGTGTAAATACTAAAATGCATTTTTAGACTCTGGTGAATCTGAACTAACCCTTTTAAAACACAGAAGGCACACAATAACAAGAAACAACTAACTGATCGTATACCAGCTACTCCTTTCTTCTGCGAGGTAAATTACTGTTTTGTAAAAGGAGTCTGGTGGCTGAGAAGGGCCTCAGTTTCCTGTCAGAAACGTATACTAAAGGCTGAAAGATGCTGAAAATATTCTAAATATAGTGCACTCTTCTTTGGTTTGGCCTTTTTTTAGGTGTATTTAATATGTTTTGCTGCAGCCCCTGTCCACAGCAGTACATTGTTTAGCTTCTACACCCGTACCACTGCTGTTTCTCCAAACTGGGTACATGTTGACCGCCATCTACTGTAGGTAATACACCGACTGTGGATAAGTACCTCATACAACCTCACTTGAATAATGATGCCTTAAATATGTCCCATGAAAACCTGAACTGTGGGTGATTAAAGGCGCGTTCAAGTTGAACTCCTGCTGACTGACTGCATCAGCGAGATCTGCATGCGACTGCAGGGGCGGGGCTACAAACACTGCTATGAAGTCGGACACTCTCACACTCGAGACTTGGCTGAGCTTGCGGTGTTTGCCTTCCTCGTCTGCGAAGAAGTGGAGGAAATTGAAATTCCATTAATGTTTGAGGAAAATCAACGACTGTGATCAGTTTTCGAACCTGATGCTATGGGAACTTTGCTGGCCTTTTTCTCATATTAGTCCCCTTCATAAATTATTCAATCTCAGATGTTCAAATTAGTAGTAGTCAACCAAAACATGTGGGATGAGGGAATAGAGCAGTGGAACTGCTGCCCTGCTGCATGCAGACGACCGGGGATTAAGACCCGTGTCAACTGTGTCTTTTGCAGAGGATGTATTTATCTGATTTTATATATGTGTGTGTGTGTCTGTCTGTATTGTATGGACAGTTTATATTTAGAGACAACAGAATGTGACAGCTTTGTCACAATAACAACTTCAAATTTGGATATTTTGTAATTGCTTCTCTTCAAACGGTCACACAGTGGCTCATTAATGGTCCAACTGGTTTATCAAGAGTAGATGAATAGCCTAAATGTTGTCTTACTGTAAATGCTCATGTTCTGTTTTCCCTGTAATGTCACCATTAAATAAAGAACAAATGACTGAATCATATGCCTTGTCCTGCTGCGCCATCTCATCACATGCAGAATAGCTCAGGATAATTATTGTTATTGTTAATGTGACGGGAACATAAAGGGTTAATTAATAAGAGTGGATAGTACAGATAACACTGGACACAGCAGTTAACCACTTCTCCATCATCACCCTAAGCTGACAGAACTGAGGAGTTTATTGATGACATCTTTCAGGGTTGTTGCGTTAGATTAAGGATTTTATAGGTTTATTCATGTTGACTATCCCATAGGTGTGGCCACAGTAGAAAAGAGGCACAGGCGCTTATGGATATGGAAATTTATCGAAACACACGTCATATACGTCAGCGTAGATGAGAGCCAATTAGGGCAAAGTCCTGACGTCATGAAGATGGGTCTATGGTCGCGCAGTACCTGGAGTGTAACTGCCCAACTGCTCTGCAGCCATCTTGCTCCCGCAATAACTTAAGGTCATGTGACATCGGATGCGGCGCAGAAACCACTCCCATCCAGGTCATCGTGGACACATTTTAACCAGCATGCATCACGAATTAGGCAGCACTGCGTGATCTTGAACTCGCCTAACAGTACACAATAGAAACAGGAAATATCATTGAACTGTCACCAGGGTCTTGGGTTCTGTCCAATCACAAACAAGAAGTGTTGTCCCACCTTCATCATTATATCAACTGTTGTGTTTTCCAAAATGTTTTTTTTTTTTGGGGACAATTTTGTTTAAAATAGTCAGTTCTGCATTTATTTTTCTGCAGAGGGGAAGAATGAGTGTGTTTGTGGTGAACATGTTTATCTAAAGCAAAATTCCTGAAGTTTTCAATGTTATAAATGTTCAGTTTTAATTATTATTTTAACATGATTCACAACTGCTTATTGGGTAATGTGATATTCTTACAGTCAAAGTGTATAACCCAGAGGTGAAGGTTCATAGGGTCATTAGATAAAGGCCCCTATCCAACGGTAGTAGGGCAAAGTACTTAAATGTAATAATAATAATCAAAAAAGGTCGGCATATTTGCAGTTAAAATATGTATAGTATATAGTAATCAGTTCAAAAACATTAATCAAAAAGAAATCCGGTCTTTTAGTGTACAGTAAGTGTTTATTTCCATCACCTATAACACACACTAATAACATACAAGTTAAACTCTGTATTTTTCATAAAATTATCACTGAAATGTCAATTTATTGAATGATAAAATAATCCAACGATGATTCTTCTGACAAAGACAACACTGTCTACATTCATTCAGGATATTAGAATAGTTTGCTTTGGAAGGAGCAGAAATCTGACTAGACAAAAAGAAAAAAACTCATGTTAATGTGGACATATTAAGATAAGGTAAAATGAGATTAAAATTCAAATACTTAAAAAACACGAAGTATCCACTATCATGAAGATTGTATGTTCTTTAATGTGAACATTCAAAGAAGAACATTGTTACAGCATAAATATACTAAAGGCAATATTTGTCTGACATGATTTTCAGGTGCGATTTTTAGAAACTGAACGCATTAAAACATTCCTCATTGTATAAGAACTACATATTATCTGACAATATAAGTCTGACAGCTCTATCCATCTTAATAAAACCTTATAACTTCAAATTATATATATTGTGATTTCACATGCCACACCTTCAGCAATTTTCTCTAAAAACGTAAATATACAACTTAAAAAGTGATATACAAAGATGATAACATGTGCATGGTGTCAAATCTTTCAAGAGAGTTTAACAGAACTCCCAGCTCAATGTTTCTCACACCAGTGAAGGACACAGAGATTAGACATCTGGTCAATGACTGCGTAACAAAAACTTCCACTGATGTTGATGACTTCGACATGAGGCTAATTAAGAAAGTATTAGACGGAATTATTTCACCACTAACATACATTTTTAATCTGTCATTTCAAACTGGGATATTTCCCACTAAAATGAAAGTTGCCAAAGTTGTGCCACTGTTTAAGAATGGTGACACACATGAGTTTACTAACTACAGACCAATCTCAATACTGCCACAACTGTCGAAAATCCTAGAGAAGCTATTCAACAATAGGCTAGATAACTTCATCAACAAACACAAATTGCTATATGACAGCCAATATGGATTCAGAAGGAACCACTCGACTGCCTTTGCTCTAACTGAGTCTGTGGAAATCATTACTGACGCTATTGACCAAAAACAACATTCAATAGGAATTTTCATAGACCTGAAAAAAGCATTTGACACCGTTAATCATGATATCTTAATAGCTAAACTGGAGAGATATGGCATCAGAGGTGTAGCACTGCAGTGGGTCAAGAGCTATCTACACAAGAGATCCCAATATGTCAAAATGGGTGATAACACATCGACTAGCTTGGACATAGTCTGTGGGGTCCCACAGGGGTCAGTTCTGGGTCCAAAGCTGTTTATACTATATATAAATGATATATGCAAAGTGTCAAATATTCTGAAATTAATATTATTTGCAGATGATACAAATATTTTCTGTTCTGGGACTAACCTGAACCAACTTGTGGAAACAGTAAATCACGAAATGGCCAAACTTCATGTGTGGTTTAATATAAATAAATTATCATTAAATCTTGAGAAAACTAAATACATGCTATATGGGAAAAAAGGCTGCAACAACAGTACATTCAAGTAAACGGAGTGAATATTGAAAGGGTACATGAGAACAAAGTACTGGGAGTAATCATCGACGACATGTTAAGTTGGAAGCCACACAAGACAGCTAAAAAGGAAGTTGGCCAGGAGTGTGTCCATACTCTGGAAAGCACAAAAAATATTAAATCAAAAAGCACTTCACCTGTTGTATTGTGCACTCGTCTCTCCACACCTGCAATACTGTGCAGAGGTGTGGGGACACACAAAAAAGAGCTCTGAGAATCTTACATTATGCCAACTATAGGGCACACACAAATCAGTTATTTATTGAATCAAGAATACTTAAACTATATGACTTAATAAACTATCGCACACTACAAATGATGTACAAAGCTGCTAACAAAAGCCTCCCTCATAATTTGCAAATACTCTTCCTAGACAGAGAAGAGAGACACAATCTCAGAGGGAACATGATTTTCAGGCAAAGTAAAGTACGAACTACGTTAAAATCCTTTTCTTTATCGGTCAAAGGTGTTAAACAATGGAATGTGCTAGAAGAAGATGTCAAAAAATCAGCAACACTAAGTGGCTTCAAAAAAAAGTATGTACATTCAATCGTTGATCAGTACAGATCAATACAGGAGGGTTGATAAAGGTCAGAGGCACGAATCAACAGACACTGGGCAGACACTGTGTTGAGACGGCATGTAAGCATAACAAATACCATTCTGTACCCAAACAATAAGCTGAACCTGAGAAACTTGTATGGTCCAAGGACATTCTGACTTTGTGGCAAGCCTGGCTATAAGATGAGGCCATAAGATGAGACTGTTGTTCACTCATGATGGACTAATATGGACACGTGCAGACACACATGTAATCTGTATGTACTGTCTAGAGCTTGAATTCAGCTCTGTATGCTACTGCTGTAATATGTTTTGTCAAAGGTCATAACAAAAGAAAAAAAAGAGAAGAAAAGAAATAAGTAAATTGCAAAAGACAAGAAAAGATCAGGATGAAGATTTTCTCCTGTGGGTAATGGGGGCGGGACTTGATAAGCTTTGGCTTCTCCCGCTTTTCCCTTTTGGCCATGTGTATTGTATTATTTGAACAATGATGAAATGTGATGCTTATGAATTGACATGCCCGAAATAAACAACATAAATAAATAACATGATAAAATAAAATAAAAAGACGTATAAAAAATTGTCAAAGTTCAAATTAAAATAAATGTTCATAAAACTCAAACATCGCGATTCTGCTCCTTCAAACAAATTCAACATGAATGTTTCCAACATATTGTAAATAACAACAAATGATTACATAAAAATGAGATCAAAATAAAGATTTAGACATTTATCTGCAAAAAACTTAGTAGAAAAAGTAGAAATATGAATTAAAAGAATACTTGAAATAATCTTTGATTACATGCTTATATAGAGGTACATCATATTGTGCATCCTGTAAAACAATAATGTAATAGGATTTAGTTTCAATCAATAAGTGATACATTGTAAAAGTTCTTGTCTTAATTTCATTTTTAGTCACGATTACATAGAAAATGTTGCCATGAATCCTACATACCTACATGTAACTGACTTTGTACATGTGAATTATAACTATTGTTCTTCTGCATTCTTTTCTTTGTTGCCTTCATTTGAATCAACCAAAGAGACATTTGTTGTCTGAATTCATTTCTCTGTCAGACAAATTCACCTGTCAGTGATAAAATCAATTTTGTTAATCCATGATTCATGAATAACAAGAGATTTTCAGCAAGGTTGGAGGTGTGTTGGCTCACTATACTTGAACATTTCATCCAGACTTTTAATGGCATCGTCTATAGTGTGTTTTTTCCACTCTTTGGGGATTTCTCCTTTGCCTTGGAATTTTAACTCATAGAAATCCTCCAGTTCCTTTTGGAAGCGACACACAAACCATGTCCAATATTTCACCTCAGACTCATCAGGAGTAATTCTCCAGTTAGCAAACTCCGGGCCAGCAGTTCGGTACTCTTTAAAGGGAATGGACTTGTCAGAACCTGAAGGGTAAAAACTGTTTTTACTTGCAACATCTGTTGTGCAGAAATCAACGCTCAGTTCCACTGAGTTTCTGTAGTGAAAACCACGGACTGCCTGGGGTCGGTGAAAAGGCACACTGTGATCACCAGTGTGGTTGTGTAAAGTGTTGGTACAAACAGCTGCACAGAATGGACACTTCACCCAGCAGCATTCACACAGCTGTTTGATGAGGATTTGATCAGGCTGGTTCCTGAATTCCTTCATCTTATCCAGGGAGAGGCTGCTCATCTCCTCCATGATGGATTTAAGGCCTTTCTCGATCTCTTCTTTAAGAAAATCAAAGTTCTTTATGTCTCTTAAGTTTTGAGAAGAAATGGTGAATATTAGCTCACTGTGCAGCAATCTGGAAAATTCCTTCACCCACTTGTCGATGTCTCCTCCCTCTGTTTTGATTTTCTCTGTTGCATCAAATAAAGCCTGACTCACACATGTCTTGATGACTTCAACGTTTTTCTTGAGAATATTCTGTGCTTCATCTCTCTGCATTGTGAAGATGTATTTCTCTACCTCCTCTTTTATAAAGGTCTCGACTTGCGTTTTTGGGCGGTGGATGTAGGTGATAAAGGCAATAAAACCATCAAAGTTCTCTTTCTCTGCCAGTGACTTCAACACATGTTTCTCTAAGTCCAACCTGTTCCCACTGAATGCTGGGAAGTTGCACTTCATCTCATCAGCGATGCCAATAGCAGTCTTGTTACAGACGGCCTCAACAGTGGAACTCTTCAGTTTTTCACAGATCAGTTCTCCAAACACAACAGCATCTGAGCTTCCTTTACAGAAGCTTCTGAAAATGCTGTAATAATGCTCTTTCTTGTTTTCTAAATAAACGTGTGCATCATTGTTCATTTTGAATTTCTTGTGCGACTCTGTCAGCCAACTCTCTGCTCTGTCAAATACATACAGCACAAGATCAACTGTAAACTTTTTCTTCAGAGTATATTTACTCTTTGATTTAAATTCTGTCACCTGTTCTTTTACTTTGTTGGCCACTTCTTGTAAGTAAGCTGGACTGTAGCCATGTGTAGCTGCAGGTTTTGTCTTAATAATATTTAAGGTCTGTTGTTCGACATCGTCAATGAAGGATCTGATCAGTTCCTGTTCTTCTTGTGGCAGATTTTCTTTCTGTTTTTTTGCTTGTGTTGATGATAAATAACTTGATGTAGGTTCCTCATTTTGTTGTGTTGACCAAAATGTCAATTTATTTTTTAAATCGCTGAGAAACCGGTACATTTGCTCTTTCTTCCCCAAGACGAGCTTGTCTTTCATTTGATCATCTTGGAATCGTTGGCTTGTGTCACTGGACTCTTGGTGCTTGGTGAGAGTCACATAATCACTGTAATTTCCAACCATTGACATGTTTTTGTATCTGCCATTATCTTTGGATTCATGTATGTGAGAGCCTTCAATACCGATGTCTTGAAGAATAGTAAATTGATCCTCCTGATAGTTGATGCCCTTAATAGGTGTTGTGCCTGCAGTTAACTCAGTAACCCAGCCACTCCAAACTGAGTTGAACTGCTTTCTAAGTTCCTCTTCATCTTCCACCTTGTCTTTTAACTGATGAGCGAGATCTTTACTCTTTTGTAGCAGCTTGTCCTCAAACTCTGTCTTCTTATCATCAAGCTTTTTACGAGCATTCTTCTGCTGGATAACTTCATCCAGCTTTCTTTTACATCCTTTCACTTGTTCATCATGAAAATCCTTGATTTTGCTTTCAAATCGGCCTCGCCACTGAGCCAACATTTCTTTATCGCTGTCGTCATCAAAGTAAGTTGTCATTGCATTTCTGATTTCTTCATAAGTTTTGTGACTTTCTTCATGAAGATAACTGAGCTCGAGCTTGATGAGTTCTTCATTTTCTATTTTGTTGTAAAGCTGGTTTTCAATGGTCAACATTTTGCTCCTCAGGGTCCAGGTCCAGTCCCCATACTGGACCTCAAGTTTTCTGTACACTGCAATTTCAAGTGTGTTTTTGAAACTGAAAACAAAGTTTTCGTTCAGCAGGGCATTCCACAGGTCATTAATTTTACTTTTGAATTCTTTGAGAGTAATCCCTTTAGACTGTGAAGCTTTAGAGAGGATGAAGGTCTTCAGCTCTTGGACACTTTCGCTGTAACCTGGATTTGGAGGAGCCATCGGTGGACTTCCCTCCCACAGTTGGGCAAAGTACTTCACGTCTTTTTGCACATCAAATGCAATGACGTCACTGAAGCACTCAGCATCACAACCCTCCTCTTTGGCTGCTAGTTGGGCCATCTGATCCAGTTTTTCTTGCAGGCGTCTCTTTCCATCCATGTTCATCTCTGCAGCTGCAATATCTGAGACATTCTGATGAACAAACACACAACTTGGAGAAAGTCTAACTTTCTTCATCCTCATGAAAGCCTGAACAACAATCTGCAGAACATCTTGCATGTCAGCTGGATTCTCTCCAAAGATATTGATCAATGTCATGTTTCCCAGACCAACAACAAATGTTGCCAGTTCATTGTCGTGGTGAAGAGTGGTGTTACCTTCCAACTCAAGAGCACGCAGTCCTTCAGTGTCCACCACCAGAACGTAGTCAAACTGAAAGTCTTTCTTGATCTCCTCTGACACTCTGACCAGCTGCATGAAGGCACCCTTGGTGCACCTGCCAGCACTCACTGCAAACTGTAACCCAAACATGGCATTCAGCATTGTTGATTTTCCACTGCTCTGTACGCCTAAAACTGACAACACAAAGACTCTCTTGTTGCCCAGTTTCTTGATGACTTCATCTAAAAGACTAGAGATCCATGTTAAAGGCACATGACCTGCATCACCATCCATCAGCTCCATTGGGTGTCCTGATATCATCAGCTCTGCACCCAGCTCAGGGTATTTAGACCAGTCAGTCTGTCCACTTGTTGGTTGTTTCTTCAGAGATTTATGGGCTTCATAGATCTGTCCCATTTCTCTAAACATGTGCTCCAAGCCAAAAGTTGCTGACTGTAGTTTTGTTGATATTTGTTCAAGCTCAGTTTGCTTCATTTTTAGCTGATAAGATTCGACACGCTTCTTTTTTAAAGCCAAGACCTCAGACCATTTTTCATCATAGCTTTGGAGAATTGAAGAGAGATCATCTGTTGACAGGGCATCAATAAAGATCTGAGTCCATTTCAGGAAATACTCTCTGTCTGTTGATTTCAAAGACAAGAGGCTGTCAGTGAATGACTTCATCAGTTTACTACGGGAAGCTTTGCATTGTTTCTCTCGTATTTGCATCAGTTCTTGTTGACTTTTACATTTCTCCTGCTCAAGGTGTCCTGTGAGGTGATACCGTTTTTTTATTTTTTTTGCACCACTCATGCCAAAGTTTGCCTTGACATTGGAGAAATTCATCTTTGACCATGGAAACATCCATCTTCTTAAAATCCACTGTTTTTATAGCAGCAGATTTCCCTTTTTTGCAGAAACTGTCATCTTCATCCACTCTGATTACAGAGACCTCAGCCATGGTTTCAAGCTGGAAGGATGCATGTGGTCCAGACAAAATGTTTCTGATGATTCCTTTCAGTTCATTAGAAACATCTGACTGGCTTCTGTCTTTCAGACCCATACTGTATTTTCCGTCAGTCAATTGACCTGCATCACTATCATTATCAGCAATAAGAACAATAAGAGGCTTTGCGGACTCAAATAGGGCTGAGATAACTTTTTCACTCTTGTCACCTTTTTCCAGCTTTGGGACAAGAACAACGTTGACTGAAGATTTTTCAATCAGTATGTCACGCTGTTTTTCATTTAACAGAGCATCACCATGAAGATTACAGAAGGCAGTGCAGTCAGTGAAGGCATCATTGGGTTTTCCAGCTGGACAGTACCAGGCAATCTCTGCCACTCCATCCATCAAATGGCGAGACTTTGTGCTACCTGGACAGTTTCTGTGGAAGAAGGTCTTGTGACGGTCGTCGATCAAAGTGTTCATAAGCTGAGATTTAGACTGAGACAGTGAACCCAGACGGAAAAATGACACCATGGGTGTCTCAGCATTGCAGATGGGCATACTCTTCAAGGTGACAGTGTTTGAATTATCTTTGATTTTAGTTATCTTCCATGTTTTTCTTATTTGTCTGAAAGTCCACAGAGGACATTCAAGGTCCATTGTGACCGGGTCAGGAACAAGCAAAGGTACAGCGTACTGACACTGTGACAGCTTTGTAATCATGTTCTGTTTAAAAAAGCTGTCTGAGCAGTGAAATACTGCCATCTGAACATTCATTGGATGCACAGGAGACTGTCTTGATTGATTAGAGTTGACAGTGTTACCATAGAGAGCTTCTAAAGCCCTTTGTCCTGTGTGAGGAATCTCTGGAGCAGGCTTTGAATAGCTGACCTTAGAACTGTCTTGTCTAACAGGAATATATCTGGCTCTGTAGTCTAACATCATCAACCTCTGAAGAAAAGTATGAGCTAGGTCTTTCTCACATGTCTCTTGGTCCTGTTTCACAGGTGGACCTATCTGAAGAAAATCTGCTGGTGAAAACTTCTTTTTATATTTGTCTTGAAGGTGAAGTCTGCTGAGCAGTGTTTCAGTTTGTTCTTGATATTGTTTTTTCATGTCGGTCTCATCAGAAATCTTCTCTGACTGCTGTAAATAAGTAAATAAAAATGTACTGTATGTAAAGAATTATATTTATACAGGGTGGGTTATAAAGTAATTAAGATATTTTTAATAAAAGTAGGAATCTCTTACCTTATCCCTGTTTCCACACAGATTCATATCTGTAGTACCTGTTGTAAAATAATTAAGTTTGTTATTAGAAGGTCAGAGCAATGGGCCATCATACAAATACATTTTTTCATTTTCATCCTATAACATTTTCATCCTATAACAAAATCAGTTATGTTTTTGACAGTTTTGTGTTGTACTTGAAAATGTCTGATAAATTGCAATTCTCCTACAGAGTTTGTTTTTATGTGTTCACAAGACATTGTAGTCCTACAGTGCCACCTTGTGGTATGTTCCGCTTTTATTTTGAACTAAGCCATTTTCTTCTGTTTCTGATGCTAAACTTCCTGCTACTCTCTCTTCACAATGCTGGGCTCACACATAGTCGGAGGAACGGTAAAAACTTGTAAACACACTAGTTATTTATCATGTTCATGTGTTTGAATCCTGCAAGGAAAGAGTTTACATTGTGAATTACCTCATTATTTCTGTTATTTGTAAGAGCTCTGAACTGTGAGGTGTGTGTTGAGCTAGAGAGCATGCTAGCTGATGGCAGAAACTCTTTAATTAGCGCCCTTGGAGAGCAGAATGAGGTATGAAAAATGTGGAGTGTGTATTATTAGTCAGATGGGATTTTGTTTAAGATTGTCATTACTTCATTTGTTTATGAGTTAATTGCACATGTTCTCAGGATAAAAGCAATATATTCTTTCTGTTAACAATTACAATATATTGTATTTCATTTTAAACAGGAATGTGATATATTTTTTAAGCTATTATGACAAGTGTATTTCATATTTCATCGTTATTAGTTTTTTTTTAAATTATCTGTATTGGGTGTAAACATGATAAATATGTGAACATGATTTATGTGTGTATTTCTTCTGTTTATTCTTCAGTTTTTACGGTGCTTACGGTGCATGGTGGTCGTTGAGAGCAAGACATTAATCAACACCCATTTGAAACTCTCTTGTCTTGATCAATGAATCCAAGGGGCTGCTACAGTACTATTAAATAATGTTCATAATAACAAAATCATACCGTTCTCTTCGGTTGCAGATGGTACAGACTTGATTTCAGACTGTCCTGCTGCTGGTGTGTTGTTGTCATTCTTCTCGCAGTGTTCTACATCAGCAGGTTTATCCACTGGCTCACACTGAGAATTTGATTAAATGTTTTTGTTACCAGGTTAAAACTACTGAAATTAAAAATCGATGGCACACAGTGGTACCACACACAATAAAATCAAGGAAAGCGATATGCTCAAACTAAATGCAGTCAGGTTTGTAATTCAGTGAGAAGAAAGTAAGTCCTTCTGGGAAAGTGTTTTCGACTCATCCATATGTCAAACCGGGAGATCCATGGAGTCAAACTCTGTTCAAGTCTTAACTAAAAGTGTAAACAGCTCCATCTTCAGTTGAAGGTCTTAATTGTTATTAACATTAAACATAAATACTGCTGTGAGTACTCAGGTTGAAAAAATCTCACCGTTATGTTGGTTTTGGGTGCACTCTCCTCCTCTTCCAGCTCCTTTCCTGCAGGGTAATGCAACAACAAGCAGATTGCACAATTGAAGTTGTCAGTGAACTATTCAACCCGAAGAGGATTTATTTGCAAAAATGGTGTGTCTATTCAAAAAGTTCATTGTTCAACAGGCATGCATGTACTTTATATCAGATAGAATAGGGGTGTTTTAATATTCAAACAACATCATGTAGAAATTGACATTTTGTGCAATTTTGCATCCGTACAGTTTCTGAGTGTAACACCACTGGCTTTAACAGAAATCCCAGGTCTGTAACAACCTATCAGATGTAATGTAGGAACTAACTACAAATAAAACTCATTACATCATAACAATGGTGTGTGTTGAGAACTTGTATGTTGAAAACATGTATGTAACACAAGTGATGGGGGCTGAGATAGAGACACCTATCAACATGATTTCAAAGCTGTTATTTTAAGGACAAAAGGTTACATGATATTGCTTTATTTATACAAAGATTTCAGAAATTCAAGACAACAATAGGAGGAAAATAAGTATTTCTCACTTCGTTTGGCAGCTGTTGGATCTGTCTGAGATGTTTGACTTGTGTCCTTCTCTGCTGTCCTCTCCTCAATCGACCTCTTACTTGTGTTACCGCTGCTTTCATTGTTGATCTCTTTACCGTCACCAGCCTCTTCTGTTGAAGGGTCAAAGACAACAGATATCAGCGATTAGATTAATTAGTTAGTTTGTACATTTTTTGACACCCTCATAAAACTTGAACTGAACAGAATTGAAATGACAATAATTTTACTTTAAAAATCTATATTACTATACAACCCACAGAATAATCACTGAAATCTCACCTTGATCTCTGGGTACAGACGGTTTCACAGACTTGTTTTCAGTATCTCCTCCATCTCTGGTGCTTTCATCGTTCTTGTCTGAGTGTTTGGCACCATCAGCTGGATCATGCTAAGAAAACAAATTATTTTTTTACTTTGAGCTCCTCCAGATTGAACCATTGAGATCATCACGAAAGAATAAAAGCAAGGAAATACAATATGCACAAACTAAATGCAAGCAGGTTTATAATTTACTGACAAGAATGTGACGTCATTTTCTCTGCAAGTGTTTCCAACTGCACCAGGAGGTTCAGCGAGTCACAATCTGTCCCCATTTACACTAAAACTGTACAGACTCACTATCTTCACTTTAGTCTACAGTTGTGATTGGGATGATGTGTGTAATGTGCAATAGGTAATGAGATAAAGGAGAATAAATCAGTTTCATTAAAGAACTAAATGCTATGACAATGATGACAGAGGTGGAAAAGATCTCACCTTCACCTCTGTTGTAGCTGCTCTCTCCTCCAGTTCGTCTCCTGCAGGGTGATGTAACAACAAGCAGATTGTAGGATTGAACATGAAAAATGTTTTAGTCAGTGAACTATTCAAACTCAAGATTTATTTGCAAAAATTATGTGTGTATTCAAAAAGTTTATTGTACAACAAGATGCCGCTCCTCTTTACCAAACTGAGATTATGTGTTACAACACTGTCGTAAATAGAAAATCCCAGGTCTGTAACAATGTGTCAGATGTAATGTAGGTGCCAACTACGAATAAAACTCATTACATCATAACAATGTTGCCTGTTGAAAACTTGCAAGTTGAATTCATCATGTATGTAACACTGTGATCCTACCCTCTGGCCGAAGTTATATACAAGTCAATTTTATACACGAGTCTATTACTTGTATACAAGTCTATTTCTATTTCTTACCTTTTTTATTATATTGTTTATTTTTTACTGTTATTATTGTTTATTGGTAAACTGAACTTTCCTTTGGCTGCTGTGACACACAAAATTTCACTGCTTGTGGGACTATTAAAGGAATAAAGGAAGGAAGGAAGTGAGTTAGAGCAGAAACAAGTGATGGGGGGTGGAGTGGCTGAGACAGACATCATACAACTCATTACAAGACACTGTACCATCAACATGATTTTGAAGCTGTTATTTTGAGGTAAAAAGGTTAAATACTGTTTCTTTGATAACAAAGATTTAAGAAATGTAAGACGGGGCGGTCACGTGATCCGGATCAAGATGGACGCTTGAGACTTTTCTCCACTCCGGGCTCCAAATAAATCCTTAACTTTCTCCAAGTAAATTCAATAATATTAGCCAAATTGTACTTCAGAGATGCCTAGACCGCAGCGAGACAAAGACTTCCCTATCTTTTCGCCGTCGGGCTCTGCCGTTAAGAAGAAAACTGTTCAACAAGCGGCCTCACGTGTCCTGAACGAGGCCAACCGAGGTGATGCTAGCACCTCGGAGCTAATGTTATCTGACCAAGCAACTATGGAGCAGATCCTGGCTGAAATAAAGTCCGTGGCCTCCCGGGTGAACGACATGGATGAATCAGTTGGCGCTCGCCTGGACATCATTGACGGTACACTGACCGAAATAAAAGTATCTGTCACCTCGGTGGAGAGCTCTCTCTCGGCTCTCTCTAACCGAGTGACGGACCTGGAAAAGCGCATGGATGAGGTCGAGGAGAGGGTCTCCGCGGCGGAGGACAACCACGGCGCCCACGGCACCTGCATAGCCGCCATGGAACAAACAGTGAAGCAGCTGCAGCTGAAAATCGACGACTTAGAAAACTGTGGCCGACGTAAAAACTTGAAGATTATCAACCTTCCAGAGAAAACGGAGGGCAACACCCCTCTTGCGGACTTTCTTCAGACAACATTACCGACTTTGGTCGGCCTGCCTGCTGATTATCCCCCGCTGGAGATCGAGCGCGCCCACCGAGCCCTGGCTCCCGCTCCGGCTCCAGACAAGCCCCCGAGAAGCGTCTTGGTCCGGTTTCTACGATATTCTCAAAGAGAGGCTGTGCTCAGAGCAGCGATGAAGAAACGCGACATCCATCATGGCGGCTCCCAGTTACGGTTCTACTCTGACCTGTCTGCGGTGGTTCTTCGAAGGCGGCGAGAGTTTGACACCGTGGGGAAAGCGCTGGCTCGTCATAATAAATATCGTGGATTTGCCTACCCAGCGCGCCTCCGGTGTCTCCACGAAGGTCAAATCCGCCTTTTTGACACCCCTGAGTCCGCGGCTGCATTTCTGGACACTCTTAAATGAGGTAATTTCTTACCATTTGTAACGGAGAGGGATGAATCTCATATCTACACTGAGCCCCCATTGAACAATGTACACTCTTTTGTGACCACCACATGGACTCTGAGAGAACAGTTTATAAAAGGGTGCCGATTTAATTTGTAGCTCTCTCCCTTGAGAATAAGGTGATTTTAGTTTCTTCTTCGGAATGCATAAAAACTGATCATTTTGCATTATATTTAGTTTGATCTTATACTTTACAGTGCTTTTTATTTTCCATGATGTTTTCTTACAAGTATAGCACTTGCATTTTTAATTTAGCTTTAACAGTTTATATGCCCTTGTGTTAATTTAATGTGTAATTTTAATTTAAAGTACACCTTGCACAAATGTTGTGGTCCAAGTATAATCCGGAAACCCATCGTTCTGGGGTGTTTCTCGGTGGTGCTCATTAGTTAGCCTGGAGTATGGACACTGTTTCGGGTGTCTAAGTTGTTACTGTGATCTTATTGTTAAGTTAGGACTATGCTTGGAATTCCCAGTGACTTCTTTTGGGGCATTTTTTTCCTGTCGTTTGGGGACAGGATAGGGGTGGGTAAGCGATACTGTTTAAACTTTGTGTGCTTTAGTTTCTTTTTGCTAGATGACCGGAGTCTAGGTTCACTCTTTTCTATAATTGCTTATACCCTGATTAATTCCTCTACATTCAGTACCTGTTACTCAGTGACTTTCCAGCTTTGTGGCTCTTATGTCTGCTTCACTTAAACTCACTACTTGGAATGTTCAGGGACTGGACCATGTAATTAAGAGGAAGAAGATTTTAACGTATTTGAAAAAACCAAAATCTGACATAGCATTACTGCAGGAAACAAGGCTATCTGAAACAGAACATCTGAAACTGAAAAGGGACTGGGTAGGCAAAATTTACTTTTCCTCCCATTCACAGAATAAGAAAGGCACAGCTATTCTCATAAATAAGAACCTTCCTTTCGTCCTGGAACACGAAGAAAAAGATTCAGAAGGGAGATTTATATTGATTACGGGTTCGATCCTTGAACAACATATAACTATTCTCAATATTTATGCCCCAAATAATGATTCTCCCCAGTTAATGTCACAAATGATTTTGATGTTTAACCATCATTGCAATGGCCTGGGCTTTTTAGCTGGTGACTTTAATTGTATAATGAATGCTTCTCTGGACAAATCCTCCTCTGCAAACATATCTAACCCGAAGTCGTCTGCCATTCTCAAAAACCTATGCATTGATACCGGATTAGTTGATATATGGCGACACTTAAATCCCACAGTGAGGGACTACATGTTTTATTCACATCCTCACAATTCGTATTCTAGACTATACTATTTTTTTATTCCCAAAAACTTTTTACAGTCTGTCCAGACCAGCTGTATAGATCCCATTGTCTTATCAGACCATGCTCCGGTACATCTGTACACTAATCCAGTATTTAACATCCCTAAAACTCCCACTTGGAGATTCAACACGTCATTTTTGAATAGCGACCCTTTTTGCACTTTTGTCCGGAACAACCTATTGCAATTCTGGCTCGATAATAAAAGCTCTCCGGTGTCCTCTGCTACAATCTGGGACGCAGCTAAGGCCACTTTACGTGGACACCTCATCTCCTTTAGTTCTCATCAGAAAAGAGCCTTAGAGGTAAACAGAAAAAACCTTGAAAAATAAGTGATTAGGCTGGAGCAAATACATAAACAGTCACCCACACCAGCAAACTTAAAGGCGCTAGTGGCTGCTAAGACTGAACTTAATATGGATCATACTCGTCATGTCCAAAAGCTATTACTTTACACTAAACAGAAATATTATGAATTCGGTAATAAGTCTAGCCGTCTGCTTGCCCACCAATTGAAAAATCAAAATAATGATCGCTCAATTACCATGATAAGAACACGGAATGGGGATGTAACATGTGATCCAGTGACTGTCAATAGCACTTTCCGGGATTTTTATAAGTCTCTGTATAGTGCAGAGGAAGCTGATGCCGCTGCTATCGTTTCATATTTGAATAGTATTCCTTTGCCTACCATTGGGGAGGTGGATCGCTCCAGCTTAGACGTTCCATTCACGCCTGAGGAGGTTTTGGCCGCAATCCAGTCCATGCCAAATGGGAAGTGTCCAGGCCCAGATGGGTTCCCATTGGAATTTTTTAAGAAATTCTGGCCAGAGATCCACCCAATTTTTATGCCCGCTATTAATAGTATCTTAAGAGACGGCATTCCTCCCTCCTGGAGATATGCTTCCATTAGCCTACTTTTGAAAAAAGATAAAAACCCTTTGGATTGTTCATCATTTAGGCCTATTAGTCTACTTAATGTGTACTATAAAATTGTTGCAAAGACATTGGCTCGTAGATTAGAAAAGATCCTTCCGAAAATAATAAACCCAGATCAGGCAGGGTTTGTAAATTCTAGATATGGCACAGACAATGTACGCCGTGCTCTTAATATTGTTCAGTATCTTGGCACCCACAAAAACCCAGCGCTGATAGTCTCCCTCGATGCCGAAAAGGCCTTTGACCGAGTGGAATGGTCTTTTTTGTTTCTGGTATTAGAAAAATTTGGCCTGGGCTCTAATTTCATTAATATGATTAAAACCTTCTATTCAGACCCAATAGCTACAGTTAATAGTAACGGCTTGCTGTCTGATGGCTTCCCTGTGCGCAGGGGCTGCAGACAGGGGTGCCCCCTATCACCTTTACTGTTTATATTGTTTATTGAGCCCTTGGCCGAGGTCATCAGAATTAACCCTGATATATCTGGAATCAGGGTGGGTGAAGAAAAACACATTATCTCCTTATTTGCAGACGATGTCCTTTTATATCTCAATAATCCTGAGAAATCAATTCCGGCAGTTTTAAAATCTATAGCCACATTCAGTGCCCTGTCGGGTTATAAGATTAACTTAAGGAAGTCGGTCGCTACACCTTTTAATATCCCCAAGGATATGCCAATACAGTCTCCTTTTCAAGTGTCCAGGAAAGGTTTCAAATACTTAGGTATCTTTGTCACTCCTGACTTAAATAATCTGTTTGAAATTAATTATTCACCCTAATC
This sequence comes from Sparus aurata, assembly GCF_900880675.1. Lineage (NCBI taxonomy): Eukaryota > Metazoa > Chordata > Actinopteri > Spariformes > Sparidae > Sparus > Sparus aurata. The sequence continues at coordinate 8,632,553 of NC_044209.1, read as the reverse complement.
CAAAAGGTTAAGAATGATCTGACAAAATGGGCCTCCCTACCAACTTCTCTCCTAGGGAGAATCAACACTATAAAAATGAATATTCTCCCTCGATTCAACTACCTATTTCAAAATCTCCCATGCTATTTGACCCCTGCCTTCTTCAAGTCATTGAATTCTCATATTTCTCGCTATATTTGGAATAATAAACACCAAAGAGTTAAGTTCTCTCTACTTACAAAGCCGACTGATTTGGGAGGCTTGTCCCTGCCCAATCTACAATTATATTATTGGTCAGCACAACTTAAAATTATGTCAAATTGGTTTATGAACAGGAAAGACTCTTTATGGTTGGGCCTTGAGTCCCTATGTTGCTATCCCAGAAGGCTTAACTCTCTTCCTTTTATCAATAACATTGATCAGTTAAATCATCTCAAGAACAACATAATTGTTTATAACACACTACTGGTTTGGCGAGATGTGAAGAAATACTTGAATATCCCCCCTGTCTTCTCTCTCTGTTCTCCCTTGGCTCTGAACCCAGATCTACCAGCACAGATTAGGAGTATTGGTTTGTTGGAGTGGGCATCTAAGGGCCTGTCAAACTTTACAGACCTGATGGTCTCCGACTCTGTTAAGTCATTTGATCAAATCAGGGTTGATTTTAATATTCCCCACAAAGATTTTTATAAGTATCTCCAAATTCGTCACTTTATAGGGTCTCTCTTGAGGGCAGACAGGATTCGCATGAGACTGTCAGAGCTGGAAAACACCGTAGTTCTGGCCAAATCTCCCAAAGGACTGATCTCAAAGATTTATACTTTGCTACTTTACTCTGACTCTTCAGGCTATGACTCTCTGAAGCTGTTGTGGGAGCGTGATCTTGAGGTGACGTTCAACCGTGTAGATTGGGACAAGATCTGCAGCGGGGTTTTCCCTAAATGTACTTCAACTTCTATACACGAACAGAACTTTAAATTTTTTCACCGAACTTACTACACACCTGTCCGCCTCCAGAGAATGTTCCCTGGCACCTCCAACCTTTGTTATAAATGTAAGATTCACAAAGGTACATTTATTCACTTGTTTTGGTCATGTGATCGCATTCAGACTTTCTGGAAGGGAGTTCACTCTGTAATCCAGGAAGTCGCTGGTAAACAGTTTCTGTTGACTCCTTCTTTCTGTCTACTTAACCATACTCCAGACAATCTCTTGGACACGGACACCAAATCTCTGTTGATAATTCTATTGTTTTTGGCTAAGAAGTGTATCTTGCTGCGGTGGTCAACTCCCCAGGTCCCTACAGTCGATATGTGGATATCACAGATCTCTGCTTTTATTCCTCTCGAGAAACTGACTCATGATCTTAATCACAAATCGGACAGGTTTTGGAGGATCTGGGAACCTTTGCATTCCTTTTTACAAAAACTATAATTCATTATTCGTCCCTGGGAGATGAGGACTGTCTGCCCTTTCATTTATTTATTGTATGTGCTCTTCATTTACCTGTCTCCTGTCATCTCTTTATTTATATATTTATTTTACGTATATGTAAAAATATATGTCGCGTCGCTTGCTGTTAGTTTAGGGTGGGATTTTGTTTGTGGTTTGTGGTTTGTTTGTTTGTTTTTATAATGTTTGTGTTTATAAAAGTGAAAAACCAATAAAAAGAAAAGAAAAAAAGAAAAAAAAGAAATGTAAGACAACAATAGTAGGACAAGAAGCGATTCTTACTTTCTGCAGTATCTGTTGGATCTGTCTGAGATGTTTGACTTGTGTCCTTCTCTGCTGTCCTCTCCTCAATGGACCTCTCACTTGTGTTACCGCTGCTTTCATTGTTGATCTCTTTACCGTCACCAGCCTCTTCTGTTGAAGGGTCAAAGACAACAGATATCAGCGATTAGATTAATTAGTTAGTTTGTACATTTTTTGACACCCTCATAAAACTGGAACTGAACAGAATTGAAATGACAATAATTTTACTTTAAAAATCTATATTACTACACAACCCACAGAATAATCACTGAAATCTCACCTTGATCTCTGGGTACAGACGGTTTCACGGACTTGTTTTCAGTATCTCCTCCATCTCTGGTGCTTTCATCGTTCTTGTCTGAGTGTTTGGCACCATCAGCTGGATCATGCTAAGAAAACAAATTATTTTTTTACTTTGAGCTCCTCCAGATTGAACCATTGAGATCATCACGAAAGAATAAAAGCAAGGAAATACAATATGCACAAACTAAATGCAAGCAGGTTTATAATTTAGTGACAAGAATGTGACGTCATTTTCTCTGCAACTGTTTCCAACTGCACCAGGAGGTTCAGCGAGTCACAATCTGTCCCCATTTACACTAAAACTGAACAGACTCACTATCTTCACTTTAGTCTACAGTTGTGATTGGGATGATGTGTTTAATGTGCAATAGGTAATAAGGCAAAGGAGAATAAATCAGTTTCATTAAAGAACTAAATGCTGAGGAGTCACGTGGGACGTTGTCCGGTATGGCTGTGTAGCAGAGCGCTCCGCAGGGCTGGGCGCCATGTACCCCTCTAAAAGTATTAATTGTTGTCATAAAATACCCAAATAGAAGGCTAACACTAACTGAAGTAACTCCGGAACATGCCTGACAGAAAGCCAACCGGGCGGGGGGAGAGGAAAGATGGAAAAGAGGCAGCTTTATCGGAGGAACAGCCTGATGTAGCGACTGAGCTAGCTAGCATCAAGACCATGCTGCAAGGTATCGCGACCGATATAGGTGGAGTGAAGGGGAGTTTGGCTTGTCTGCAGAATACGGTTCAACAGCTTGGAGGAAAAATCACAGAGACTGAAAGTCGCATCTCCAACTTGGAAGACGAATGTAATGAGAGGGAGAAAACAGCTAGCCAAATCGCGAAAACTGTGGAACAACTTCAGGAGAGAGTCAATTATCTGGAGGACGCCGGAACAACGTTCGCATAGTTGGCGTCATGGAAAACTCCGAGGCGGGAGATATGGAGACGTTTGTGTGCACACTGTTGGAGGGCTGCCTGGGCATGGATCTTGGCGGAGGCTTTGAAATTGAAAGAGCGCACAGGTGCGGACCCAAGCCGAACACAGACGTGAGATTCAGCCGGCACATCCTGGTTAAATTCCTCCGGTTCAGCGCAAAAGAGGCGGTGCTGCGTGCTGCACGGGAGAAGGGAAACACCGAGTGGAAAGGTCAGCGCATCTACTTCAACCAGGACTTATCCAGAGACACAATACAGAAGCGCAAAAAATATGATGAAGTCAAACGCCAACTCCGGAGTATGAAGGATGTGTCCTATGCAATGCTGTATCCAGATACACTGAGGATCACAGTAAATAACAAGTGTCATCTTTTCACTACACCTGCGGAGGCAAAGGCTTTCATCTCCACATTACACTGACATTGTGTTGGGCCATCAAGCTGCCACTAGAGCGAGATTGAAGGTAACACAACCCCCTGGAGTATTGGATTTTAACGTATAAGGTGTAGAACTGACTTATGGACCAAAAGACAAAAGTTATAGATGAAAAGTGGTTATCCTCACACCCGCAGGTTTTCTCCATAATTACCAGAGGACACAATATCCCACAGGACTGTTCAGAGTTTTATAATGTCTGCGTAGTATAATGTTTTAAGTTTTACTCACGTTTAGTATAGAAAATATTGGGATGAAACAGGCTGGTGTTATTTAGGCATTTTTGTGACTGCTAGCAGCACAGTGCAGACTTGTATATTATGGATGAGTGCCTCAACTGGATCATTTTTGTTCATTATTATATTTGTTTATTGCTACTATATTTGGTTATTGGAGTAGGGTTGACATGATAACCGAATAACAAAGTAGCCTTTTTGACCTATGCAGGAAAGGAGTAATGAGTAATGTTGAGGTAAAGAAGATATTGATGGATTTAAGCTATTTTAAAGTGGCTGCTTGAGAACCCCAAACATAAGGGTATAAAACATATCTCAGAGGAGGGGTGATGGAGTGCTTAGCAGCCGGGCACTCATAGTCTCACGGACCTATTATGATCGGTTGTTTTTGTTGGTGTTTTGAAAGGTTCCAAATGACAGTAAACCTGGGCCGGTTGGCTGGGTTGGTCTGTCGGTTGCTGGTGTTTTTTGTCCTATTTTTTATTGTTTTTTCTGATTGTTTTCATCACTGTCTAGCACATTCTCATTTCATTGGTTATACATCACAGCCAACTTACACTATAAACACAGAACAATCTATAACATGACAGGAACATTAAAAATAGTCACTTGGAATGTACAGGGAGCTAACTTGGCCACGAAAAGGAGAAAACTCATAATATATCTTAAACAAAAGAGGGCAGACATAGCCCTTCTACAGGAGACGCATCTAGATACAACAGAATCAAAAACACTACAGAGGGACTGGGTTGGTCAGATTTTTTACAGTACATTCTCATCCAGTAAGAGAGGGGTTATTATTTTGATTCGCAAAACTGTGACCATTAAAGTGTATGATCAGAGATCAGATACAGAGGGAAGGTGGGTTGCAATTGATGTGGATATAATGGGCAGGAGATGCTCATTAGTAAATATATACGCCCCTAATACAGACTCTCCAGAGTTTTTCTATAACCTACATGCAGTGATACAGAGCATGGGAAATACGGATATTATAATTGGAGGCGATTTCAATCAAGTAAGGCATAATACATTAGATAGATCAGGCAACATGGGTAGATCTAGGAATATACAGAAATCCCAGATAGCTATCGATACAATTTCAGAGGAACTTGGTCTTGTTGATGTATGGAGGCTCATGCATCCTCAGGAGAGGGAATATACTTTTTTTTCCCAATCCCCATACATCATATTCTAGGATCGATTACTTTTTGATATCGAAGCAACTTGTTCCAATGGTGGAGCAGACTTCTATTGGTAACATTGTTATTACTGATCATGGTCCTGTAGATATGACTCTGAGATTTAAGATTGAGAGCAAGGGGCGTGCGACCCGTTGGAGATTGAATACATCTCAGCTCCAAAATGAAAATTCATGTCAGTTTATACGACAACAAATATTAGATTATTGGGAAATTAATGACGGCACAGTGGATGATCCAGGCGTGGTATGGGATGCTTTTAAGGCATACTTAAGGGGCAGGTTAATACAACATTCATCATTTCTTAAAAAACAGGCATCAGATCAATTTTTCAAATTAGAAACAGAAATAAAAGACCTAGAAAGGGAATATGCAGATAGAGGAGACCAGAACTCATTGGCTAACTTAAGTAAGGCAAAATTTGAATTTAACATTATCATGCAGAGAAAAGCAGAATTTTCATTGTTTAGGTGTAGGCAAAAATATTATGAACAGGGTGAAAGGGCAGGGAAATTATTGGCTCAAAGTGTGAAACAACAGCAAGCTAAAACTTTGATCTCGGCAATACAGAATGAGAAGGGGGAAATTTTAACAGATACTATAGAAATAAATAACACTTTCCAATTATTTATCAAAAATTATACACATCACAGGATTCTTGGGATGGCTGTGAATTTCAGAATTTTCTCTCTGGGACCACTTTACCGACACTATCTGAATTGGCTAGAGAGAGGATGGGGGCATGCATCACGCGGGGGGAGGTTCAGCAGGCAATTAAATGTCTTAGTGCTGGGAAGTCTCCAGGGGGGGACGGGTTTCCCACGGACTTTTATAGGTCATTTTCTGACCTGTTGGCTCCGAGACTTCTTACTGTCTTTCAGGATGCGTTCCAGAGGGGAAGCCTGCCGGAGAGTACGCAGAATGCGATAATAACATTGATACATAAGAAGGGCAAAGACCCACAGCATTGTGGGAGCTATAGACCGGTATCGTTAATTAACGTGGACGCCAAGATTTTGGCATTAAGACTAGAAGTGTGCCTCCCTACCTTGATCCACCCTGATCAGGTGGGATTTGTTAAGGGACGGTCCTCAGCAGATAACTTGCGCAGACTGCTACATTTGGTATTGCAAACGAGGAACAGCATGGAACCGGTGGTGGCTTTCTCTCTGGGCGCAGAGAAAGCTTTTGATCGAGTGGAATGGGAGTATCTATTTGCAATTCTTGAGAGACTTGATGTGGGTGAGGTATATATTAAATGGGTGAAATTGTTGTATGGAAGTCCAAAGGCTGCTGTCCTCACAAATGGGAATATTTCTAACCCTTTTAGATTATCACGTGGAACCCGACAGGGCTGCCCCCTTTCTCCCTTGATTTTTGCCTTGGCTTTGGAACCCTTAGCATCGGCAATTAGGAACCATGTTGATATTAAAGGCATTGTTTCAGGACAAGAAGAACACAAACTTTTATTATATGCGGATGACATCCTATTACTGTCAAGTAACCCAGAAATCGCAGTGCCTCATATCTTATCCATGATTTGTTCTTTTTCTCGTATATCAGGCTACAAGATTAACTGGTCGAAATCTGAAGCGATGCCTTTATCTAAAATATGCCCTCCCAGTATCCGAAACAATTGGCAATTTAAATGGCTCCCATCTGGATTGGTCTATTTGGGGATCATGATTACCCCAGGATTAAAAGATATAATGAATTTAAATCTACTGCCCCTTATCCAAAAAAACGGAAAGTAATTTGCAAAACTGGTCAAAATTAGGTTTATCATTAATTGGAAAAATTAATTTATTGAAGATGATTACTATACCACAGATTAATTATGTAACAAGTATGCTGCCTCTGAATTTCCCACTCCCCCTTCTGTCTAGATTTAATAGGGCCATAGATCGTTTCCTGTGGATGGGGAAGAAACCTGCTTTTAACAAAAAGAAACTATATGCGTCAGTAGAGGAGGGTCGTCTAGGATGCCCAAGAATAGATTGTATCACCGTGCTTTTAGTCTCAGTCAGCTATCTAAGTCAAATATGTCGGAAGTCTGTGCTCCTGCCTGGGTGGCGATAGAGAGAGAGCTGATAGAACCCCTTTCGGTGCAAGCTTTCCTCACCCAGACGGGAGGTGATGTACCCTACAGAAACCCCGTGGTGGCATTTTCCAGAGAAAGTTGGAGATGGGCGCATCAGGCGTGCCATCTGAATTATCACCACACAATGGGATCATCAATATGGTATAATAAGTCATTGAAAATCAACAAAAAATCAGTCATGTGGGAAAATTGGGTGAAGGCGGGGGTAATGTTACTGGAAGACTTATTTGACGGGAAACATTTAATTTCCTTTGAACAGTGTACATCTAAGTATAATATCCCCAGAAAAGATTTTTGGAAGTTCCTTCAGTTAAGGAGCTGTATCACAACAGCAGATAGAAAGGTCAAATTTTCACCTGTCTCTTGTATTCAAGAGCTATGGCGATCAGGCTGGAAACTTAGAGGAGGGACATCCAGATTTTATGACATGTTTAGAAAACATCAACCCCCAAACTACGAAGGTGTTAAGCTAGCATGGGAAAAAGACCTTGGGGCACCTATTGATTGCGAGGTCTGGAAGGAAACAATCAGGTCCTGGTACACTATAGCCCGAGACATGCAGACACGGCTTATTTCATTCAGGATATTAAATAGGAACTATTGGACTCCAGCAAAAATGTCCAGGTTGGGACTCAGGGAGAATGATAAGTGCTGGAGATGTAAGAAGGAAAGGGGTACACTGGTACATATGTTTTACGAATGTGAGATGGTACACAGCCTCTGGGTGGCTGTTATCCAATGTATCAATAAAGTACTGAAGGTAGAGTTCAGGGAGGGGCCAGCTTTATGTATCCTGGGTATTTTGCCGAAGAAATCCGGCCTACCCACACAAATACGCATATGGGTGAAATTAGCTATCGCAACAGGAAACAGGGTAGTTTTGAGACACTGGAAGTCAGAAGAAAAGATTAGTGTTAAGGAATGGAGAGAGGAACTAACTAAGATAGCTTTTTTTGAGCAACTTATTTATAAGATTAATAATAACTTGGATCTCTTCTCGAAGGTATGGGCTCCTTATTTGGAAATGATTGGAAAGTGATGATCATGATGGCTGATACCTGTACACCCCCCCCCCAAGCACCTTGTCATCCATGTAGGGCTAAGGAGTAGTCATGCAACATTGGTTTGTGATGAATTTAACTGTCAAGGATGTGCAATTTATGAATTATCATTTTATATTATCCATTTGATGACCATGATTATTATTATTAATTTTATTGGCTGTATTTTATTTTATTTTATACAATACAAGTTTCTTTTACTCTTACCTGTGCTGGTTATGGTTACGCTTGTTTTATTTTCTTAAAATGTTGACTTAATCATTGACTGCCGTGTTTGTATTAGCACACTGGTTGTGCATTGACATGTGTAATGAAAAGTCAATAAAGAAGTTAAATAATAATAAAAAAAAAGAACTAAATGCTATGACAATGGCGACTGAGGTGGAAAAGATCTCACCTTCACCTCTGTTGTAGCTGCTCTCTCCTCCAGTTCGTCTCCTGCAGGGTGATGTAACAACAAGCAGATTGTAGGATTGAACATAAAAAATGTTTTAGTCAGTGAACTATTCAAACTCAAGATTTATTTGCAAAAATGATGTGTGTATTCAAAAAGTTTAATGTACAACAAGATGCCGCTCCTCTTTACCAAACTGAGATTATGTGTTACACCACTGTCGTAAATAGAAAATCCCAGGTCTGTAACAATGTGTCAGATGTAATGTAGGTGCCAACTACGAATAAAACTCATTACATCATAACAGTGTTGCCTGTTGAAAACTTGCAAGTTGAATTTATCATGTATGTAACACTGTGATCCTACCCTCTGGCCAAAGTTATATACAAGTCAATTTTATACACGAGTCTATTACTTGTATACAAGTCTATTTCTATTTCTTACCTTTTTTATTATATTGTTTATTTTTTACTGTTATTATTGTTTATTGGTGAACATTCCTTTGGCTGCAGTGACACACAAAATTTCACTGCTTGTGGGACTATTAAAGGAATAAAGGAAGGAAGGAAGTGAGTTAGATAGAGCAGAAACAAGCGATGGGGGGGGGGGGCGGAGTGGCGGAGACAGACATCATACAACTTATTACAAGACACTGTACCATCAACATGATTTTGAAGCTGTTATTTTGAGGTAAAAAGGTTAAATACTGTTTCTTTGATAACAGAAAGATTTAAGAAATGTAAGACAACAATAGTAGGACAAGAAGCAATTCTTACTTTTTGTAGTAGCTGTTGGAACTGTCTGAGATGCTTGACTTGTGTCCTCCGCTGACTTCTCCTCAGTGGACCTCTCACTCATGGTACCGCTGCTTTTACTGTTGATCTCTTTACCTTCATCAGCCTCTTCTGTTGAAGGGTCAAAGACAACAAATATCAGAGATTAAATTAATTTGTTAGTTTACATTATCATATACTATATTACTATACACCCAAAATATAATCACTGAAATCTCACCTTTATCACTAGTTACAGATGGTTTCACAGACTTGTTTTCAGTATCTTCTTCCTCTCTGGTGCTGTCATTGTTCTCGTCTGAGCATTTGGCACCATTAGCTGGATCACGCTAAGAAACAAATAATTTTATATTCAAATCAAATCAAATCAGCTTTATTTATATAGCACTTTTCATACATGTAAAAATGCAACCCAAAGTGCTTTACATTAGAAGAAAAGAAAATGAACCAAACCCCCTTAACATCCCCACTCCCCGCACCAATGTATATTCATGTAACACACACACACACACATGCACACACACCCTTGAGCATACTACACTGATACATACACCGCACCCCCCAACCCCCCCACAAGATGAGGTGGAATATGGCTGAGCACTGATAGACCAAGACTGTGAGCTCCCCTGGAATGAACCATTGAGATTATCACAAAACAATAAAAGCAAGGAAATACGCTATGCACAAACTAAATGCAAGCAGGTTTGTAATTAAGTAAAAAGAATGTACTTTCGTCTACGAAAGTGTTTCCAGCTGCACCAGGAGGTTCAGTGAGTCACAATCTGTCCTCATTTAGACAAAAAATGTACAGACTCACTATCTTCAGTTTAGTCTACAGTTGTGATAGAGATAATGTGTGTAATGTGCAACAGGTAATGAGGTAAAGGAGAATAAATAAGTAGCGTTTAAAAAGAGATGCTATGACAATGACTACTGAGCTTGAAAAGATCTCACCTTCACCTCTGTTGTAGCTGCTCTCTCTTCCAGCTCGTCTCCTGCAGGGTGATGTAACAACAAGCAGATTGCAGGACTGAACATAAACAATGTTTTTTTCAGTGAACTATTCAAGCTCAAGAGGATTTATTTGCAAAAATTATGTGTGTGTTCAAAAAGTCCACTGTTCAACAAGATGCATCTCCCCTATATCAGATAGAGATGGAATGTTTTTGTGAAGTGAATTTGTCAGATTTAATGAAGGTGCTAACTAAAACCAAAACTCATAACATGATAACAATGTTGTGTGTTGAAAACTTGGATGTCGAAGTCAACATGTATGTTACACTGTGATCCTACCCTCTCACTGAGGTTATATAGTGCAGAAACAACTGATAGGGGCTGAGACAGAGACACCATTCAACTTAACGAGAAACTGTACCATCAACATGATATTGAAGCTGTTATTATAAGGCAGAGAAGTGACTTAATGTTGCTTTAATTATACAAAGTTTGGAGAAATGCAAGACAACAGCAAAAGCAAATGAAGTAATTCTTACTATGTTTGGTTTATCATTGTACTCAAAATTGGTCATGATATTATACCTTTCTCTGTTGCTGCGGATACAGACATCATTTCATACTCTCCTCCTGTGTTCTCGCAACTCTTTTTCAAATAACATGTATTTCTTTTTGCTGACATACAGGAATCACATTTAAGCAGAAATACATGTATCTTCAAATGATGTTGAGCCTCTTTAATCAAATGGACTAAAGTGCTTTTCTAATCATCTAATCATGTGCCCAATGTTTTTATCATTAAGCTTATTGTGTAAATCCTCACATGCAAAATATTTATATCAGATATCAAAATATCAGAACTGTTTACACATAAATGTTTCTTAAGTTTATTATCTGGTGAAAACAAGAGATTACACTTGAATCTTTAAATTCAAGTTTCAAATTTTAGTGTAGCTTCTGTCAATTTTAGTCTGGAGGTGCACCTTTTTAGCCATTATGAATCTTTAAAATGCCCCCTGTGACTGATACTGTAGTATGATTGTTAATACTGATAAATCAATGTGAAAGAGGCATTTTCTTGTTAAGTCTTGTATAATTGGACAGAGTTATACAGTGAGAATCTAGTTTTGCTAAACCTAATGGTCAGTCCCCTGCCTGACAAACATAAGTCCATTATTCACACTGTTTTTGGTCTGTGTTTGGTCCTCATCAACTCCAGAGGGAAATATCTCTACATTTAACTTGATAAAGCAATGAAGGTGTTGAATGCCAACATTAAAATCTTACCTGTTTGATTCTGCTGAACCACTGATGAATCTATCCTTTCTTCTTCATGTGATTTGTGCTCCAGGTGTTCTTTCTGTTCTTTATTATCATCACACATCGGTCCACTGTAGCAGTGTGGATCATTTTCAGAGACCATGACATCTATTTTGTCCAACAGAGCTATGATCTCTTTTTCATCCTTCATACTTCTTCTACATGTGTGATATCTTTTTTCAGCAAACCTGCTGTTGGATTTCAGCTCTGTCAGCGCGCTTTCACAGTTTTCATCTGACTCATGAGTCACAACTGTCATTAAATAAGCAAGTGAGCCTTTCCCAAAAGCTTTTTCTAACCACTGCACTCCTGAGCTGTAATGGCTGTTATGTACACCATTTGGTAACAGTAAGAGAAAGGCATGAATTCCCTCATTTAATGGGTATTGGTCAGTGTTTTGTAGGCCAAGCATGTTAATGACAGAGATGAGCCGACCACATAAATCATACAGTTTGGCTGAAAACTGTTCCACATTAGCCTGTTCATCATGATCAAGTAAGATGTTTTTAGATCCAATCTCAATAGAATTTGTGTCACCAATTAACACAAGTGTGAGTTCAGGCAGCACTGAAAAAAACAAATAGAACATCAATAATTTAAACTGCAGAAATCATTTAAATCAACAGTATCAAAGTCAGACAGAGTTTGCGGGAAAAAAATGACACAATCAAAGGTAATAAACAAATGTCCAAACAAGTTGAATCCATTACAGTTAAGTTTATTACCTTTCTCGTTGGATGCAGATGATCCTGATTTGATTTCAGACCCTCCACCTGTGTCATTATTGTTCTCTGACTGCAGGTCTTCATCAGGTTCCTTCACTGGATCACACTGAGAAAATTGATAATTCTTACTTTGTTTGGCAGCTGTTGGAACTGTCTGAGATGTTTGACTTGTGTCCTCTGCTGACTTCTCCTCAGTGGACCTCTCACTCATGGTACTGCTGCTTTTACTGTTGATCTCTTTACCTTCATCAGCCTCTTCTGTTGAAGGGTCAAAGACAACAAATATCAGAGATTAAATTAATTTGTTAGTTTACATTATTATATACTATATTACTATACACCCAAAATATAATCACTGAAATCTCACCTTTATCACTAGTTACAGATGGTTTCACAGACTTGTTTTCAGTATCTCCTCCCTCTCTGGTGCTGTCATTGTTCTCGTCTGAGCATTTGGCACCATTAGCTGGATCACGCTAAGAAACAAATGATTTTATATTCAAATCAAATCAAATCAACTTTATTTATATAGCACTTTTCATACATGTAAAAATGCAACCCAAAGTGCTTTACATTAGAAGAAAAGAAAATGAACCAAACCCCTTAACAGCCCCACTCCCCGCACCAATGTATATTCATGTAACACACACACACACACACACACACACACACCCTTGAGCATACTTCACTGATACGTACACCCCCCCCCCCCCCCCCCCCCACACACACACCACACACACACACACACACACACACACACACACACACACACACACAAGATAAAGTGGAATATGGCTGAGCACTGATAGACCAAGACTGTGAGCTCCCAGCAAGGAAATACGCTATGCACAAACTAAATGCAAGCAGGTTTGTAATTAAGTAGAAAGAATGTACTTTCGTCTACGAAAGTGTTTCCAGCTGCACCAGGAGGTTCAGTGAGTCACAATCTGTCCTCATTTAGACAAAAAATGTACAGACTCACTATCTTCAGTTTAGTCTACAGTTGTGATAGAGATAATGTGTGTAATATGCAACAGGTAATGAGGTAAAGGAGAATAAATAAGTAGCGTTTAAAAAGAGATGCTATGACAATGACTACTGAGCTTGAAAAGATCTCACCTTCACCTCTGTTGTAGCTGCTCTCTCTTCCAGCTCGTCTCCTGCAGGGTGACGTAACACCAAGCAGATGGTAGGATTGAACATAAACAATGTTTTTTTCAGTGAACTATTCAAGCTCAAGAAGATTTATTTGCAAAAATTATGTGTGTGTTCAAAAAGTCCACTGTTCAACAAGATGCATCTCCCCTATATCAGATAGATATGGAGTGTTTTTGTGAAGTGAATTTGTCAGATTTAATGAAGGTGCTAACTAAAACCAAAACTCATAACATGATAACAATGTTGTGTGTTGAAAACTTGGATGTTGAAGTCAACATGTATGTTACACTGTGATCCTACCCTCTCACTGAGGTTATATAGTGCAGAAACAACTGATGGGGGCTGAGACAGAGACACCATTCAACTTAATGAGACACTGTACCATCAACATGATATTGAAGCTGTTATTATAAGGCAGAGAAGTGACATAATGTTGCTTTAAATTATACAAAGTTTGGAGAAATGCAAGACAACAGCAAAAGCAAATGAAGTAATTCTTACTATGTTTGGTTTATCATTGTACTCAAAATTGGTCATGATATTATACCTTTCTCTGTTGCTGCGGATACAGACATCATTTCATACTCTCCTCCTGTGTTCTCGCAACTCTTTTTCAAATAACATGTATTTCTTTTTGCTGACATACAGGAATCACATTTAAGCAGAAATACATGTATCTTCAAATGATGTTGAGCCTCTTTAATCAAATGGACTAAAGTGCTTTTCTAATCATCTAATCATGTGCCCAATGTTTTTATCATTAAGCTTATTGTGTAAATCCTCACATGCAAAATATTTATATCAGATATCAAAATATCAGAACTGTTTACACATAAATGTTTCTTAAGTTTATTATCTGGTGAAAACAAGAGATTACACTTGAATCTTTAAATTCAAGTTTCAAATTTTAGTGCAGCTTCTGTCAATTTTAGATTGGAGGTGCACCTTTTTAGCCATTATGAATCTTTAAAATGCCCCCTGTGACTGATACCGTAGTATGATTGTTAATACTGATAAATCAATGTGAAAGAGGCATTTTCTTGTTAAGTCTTGTATAATTGGACAGAGTTATACAGTGAGAATCCAGTTTTGCTAAACCTAATGGTCAGTCCCCTGCCTGACAAACATAAGTCCATTATTCACACTGTTTTTGGTCTGTGTTTGGTCCTCATCAACTCCAGAGGGAAATATCTCTACATTTAACTTGATAAAGCAATGAAGGTGTTGAATGCCAACATTAAAATCTTACCTGTTTGATTCTGCTGAACCACTGATGAATCGATCCTTTCTTCTTCATGTGATTTGTGCTCCAGGTGTTCTTTCTGTTCTTTATTATCATCACACATCGGTCCACTGTAGCAGTGTGGATCATTTTCAGAGACCATGACATCTATTTTGTCCAACAGAGCTATGATCTCTTTTTCATCCTTCATACTTCTTGTACATGTGTGATATCTTTTTTCAGCAAACCTGCTGTTGGATTTCAGCTCTGTCAGCGCGCTTTCACAGTTTTCATCTGACTCATGAGTCACAACTGTCATTAAATAAGCGAGTGAGTCTTTCCCAAAAGCTTTTTCTAACCACTGCACTCCTGAGCTGTAATGGCTGTTATGTACACCATTTGGTAACAGTAAGAGAAAGGCATGAATTCCCTCATTTAATGGGAACCTGACAATGTTTTGTAGGCCAAACATGTCAATGACAGAGATGTGCCGACCACATATATCATACAGTTTGGCTGAAAACTGTTCCACGTTAGCCTGCTCATCATGATCAAGTAAGATGTTTTTAGATCCAATCTCAATAGAATTTGTGTCATCAATTAACACAAGTGTGAGTTTAGGCAGCGCTGAAAAAAACAAATAGAACATCAATAATTTAAACTGCAGAAATCATTTAAATCAACAGTATCAAAGTCAGCCAGAGTTTGCGGGAAAAAAATGACACAATCAAAGGTAATAAACAAATGTCCAAACAAGTTGAATCCATTACAGTTAAGTTTTGTACCTTTCTCGTGGGATGCAGATGATCCTGAATTGATTTCAGACCCTCCACCTGTGTCATTATTGTTCTCTGACTGCAGGTCTTCATCAGGTTCCTTCACTGGATCACACTGAGAAAATTGATAATTCTATTGACCAACTCATCACATCAGACCTACTGAGAAGAAGACATGTTTTGAAATCTCACATTTACCTTGGTTTCATTTCCACTCTCCTGTAGCTCCTCCACTGCAGGGTCATGATGGAATATCAGAATAAACATGATGGGCATAAAAACATCATAATTGGGAAACTCCTTGTCCCAAGTTTATTTTATTTTGTTTTAAACTTTCAAATTACCCTTTATATTTGTCACAGTCGGTGTTACAGGAAAAAAATGACACAATCAAAGGTAATAAACAAATGTCCAAACAAGTTGAATCCATTACAGTTAAGTTTTGTACCTTTCTCGTGGGATGCAGATGATCCTGAATTGATTTCAGACCCTCCACCTGTGTCATTATTGTTCTCTGACTGCAGGTCTTCATCAGGTTCCTTCACTGGATCACACTGAGAAAATTGATAATTTTATTGACCAACCCATCACATCAGACCTACTGAGAAGAAGACGTGTTTTGAAATCTCACATTTACCTTGGTTTCATTTCCACTCTCCTGTAGCTCCTCCACTGCAGGGTCATGATGGAATATCAGAATAAACATGATGAGCATAAAAACATCATAACTGGGAAACTCCTTGCCCCAAGTTTATCTTATTTTGTTTTAAACTTTTAAATTACCCTTTATATTTGTCACAGGCGGTGTTACAGAGTTGACATCCGACTCTTCAGCCCTTCCAGCTGGTGTCTTGTCTTCGTTCTCCTCCTCCATCTTATTTGTTCTTCATGCTTTATAAAGTCAGAGGACAAAGTCAGTCAGACAAATACTGTAATAAACTATTACTGAGTCTAATATAATTTTTGTGGGTATTGTAGATATTGCAGTATGAAAAATTTACCAAATTGCATTTCAAAATTCAAAAACATTATTGTCCATCAGTGTAGGCAATAATTAAATACAATTTCAATTAATGTAGACTACAATGAAACGGAGGCAGGAAGATATCTCCAATTACTTCACAAAGAAGAAAATGAGCAGGGAGAGAGCAGATGACCAGCAGGAGTGTGAAAGTAGTCAAGCTGAATGCAGCCAGGCAGCTAACACAGGCCAACATCTCCAGGGCCAGACCAGCCCTCATAGACCTCCAGGTGAAAATGCAGGTATTAGGGAAATGCTTTAAAACGTGTAATGTGGTGTTCTGCACGATTTTACAGTTATTCAGTGAATGAATCAATTTAAATACCTCCTTTTAATCACAGTACTAAAACTGGCACTGTGCACAAAAAAATGTGTATTTAAATATTTGCAATTCATGCTATTTATTATTAAAAAACAATTGTGTATTTTCTGTTAAAAATAGAAATTATGGAAGTGTTGACTGTGTCAATCAATACTTTCAGATGCACAAAAGGAGAAGACTGCCCCTGGTGATGATGATGCTGAGTCAGATAGCAGCTCCAGCACCAACAGGAACCTCCCAGTTCATCCTACTTTTGCCACACCGAAAGGTCCCCATGGTAGAGGTAGAATATATATTAAGAATGCTATTAACCTATCACCAGCAACATGTGAATTACTCTTTTGTTTTACTTGCCTGCTGAAATGTAGTTGTCCCTTAATATATTTAAAAGGATAAAGCTTGACAATCTAAATGTAACTTTGGAGTTGTCATTGCTTAATGAACCAACTCAACGTTTAAAAAGTTAGATAAAATGTTAAACATCTTTAAAAATGCACTTAATTCTTCTTCCTGATTTAAGAAATCCAGAATCTACAGGCATGCAAATATTTTTCAGACATTGGCTGTGGGAACAAGAACAAACGTATGTTTTTTAAATGTCAGTGTTGATCATGAGAATTAATTTCCACAGACTCATTTTTAAGAGTAACTACTACATGGAGCACTGAGATGTTTAATATACAAAGCTGAGCACAAAGTGCTGATTTAGAGTATAGAATATGGTTAATGTTCTTATTTTTAGTGGTAGGTGGTGCCTACTCTGCTTAAATCTGATTACTGAAATGAACTCACATGTTTACTGTACTAAGCTGTTCTGCTGTTACTGTTCTAAATGTCATTGTGATGATTGTGCTTAGTCTTATTAAAACTGATAACCACACTGAACACTGAGTTTTTAAAGTATATTTAACATTTTTATTTTGTTTTATTTATTTTATTATTAAAGGATATTGTTGTTACATTGTAAGAATTTAAGTGATACTTAAAACTGATTACTGTACAGAACACTGCTATGTTCACTGTACAGAGCTAGAAGCACTAACTTCTTGCTAACTCTGTACAGCAAACATGCTAGTGTTCTGTGTGTTACCACTTGGTAAGAGTACACCCAGTAGATTTAATGTGGCCAAGAAAAGCAAGATGAAAACAAACAGTGTGTAACTGTTCAGTATAAGTTGAAGTGATCACCCATATTGAAGCGGGCGACTTTCATTTTTGTTATGTTTGGGCGCCCCCCCCCCCCCCCCACACACACACACACACACAGATTAATTGTTGTTACCCCCTGTGCCCCCCACCATAAAATTCTCTGCACCCGCCCCTGATGGCACAGGCCGAGCAGTGCGCAGGGGCCAGCTGAGGAGGGAGCAGCGGAAACACCAAGGTGCAGAGGATCCAGACCCACTACACGCCGTGGCAGCATTGTCAGACCGGACCGCACTGTCCGGGATGTGGCAAGATATTAATGCCCGTCTTGACCGGGTGGCGATGTTGCTGCGGCCATCACCTCAAGTCTCCAAACGCAGCACGTGCTCCTGTTGTGCCCCTTCCTCTCCCCCATCTACGTCCACCCGCTCCACTAGGAGCACATCGCGTATTGCCACTCCCCGACCCTCACGACTACGGTGGACGGGTCGCATATTAGTTAGAAAATATGTCTCTCCCGGAAAACACCCCTTCACTCACAGTGCCAACATCTTTATCATCTTTGTTAATTCGACACAATTTAACCACAGAACAAGGATGTGAATTAAACCGCAACCGTCTTACACATCATCTTATTCACAAACACATTCACGAACCATAATTACACCACCACAGAATACCCAAGAGTCTTTGCGCCACAGTCCACAGTATACTAAAGTACAAGTATAAGCTTTAGTATTAAAGTATAAGTCTAAGTATTAATGTACTTAGTCTTAGACTATTCTTTATACTTTTCAGTATAAGCCAAGTATACTTCACTATACTTTTCTTAAAGTCCGTGTAAAGCGGCGAAAAAATTGTGTTATGAGTTTGTCACACCAAAGAAACATGTATCATTGACCACTGAGCCAAATTTGAAAGATTAAAAAAATTGTTAAGTATATAAAATTAGGTCTCTAAATCATGGAAAAACAAGCACTTCTTTCTGCTGTGAAACGCTGGGGGCGTGTCAGTTAGAGGCGCTGGAACCACGCCCATGCGGCGGGGGCTACACGTCATGTTAATGACGTCGGTGTCTCCCCAGGTGTTCCCCAGGTGTTCCCCAGGTGTTCCCCTTGTCTATCTAAACCCGCGGACAGTTTATAATCATATAGATGCTGTTATAACGTGTATTGATTGAGATCCTGACCCACTAAACATCCTGGAGAGTGACGGAGTTAAGTTTTTCGCGCTAAATTACATAATTATACATAATCACCATCAGTAAACAGGATGCTGTCTGACTCTGTCACTCGCGGGGACGGAGGCTGTTTTCTGGGGGACAGTTTCCTTAAGTCTCGGTCAGGAGGGCTGGCGGTCGCGGTGATTTATTTTCGTCAAACACTCGGTGAGTTAAACACTCTTGTGACAAGCGTGACAGACGCTGTTTTGGGAGCAGAAATGTGAGGAAGAGTCGGGAGGACAGGGAGGGGACGGACAGGAGGACAGACGCTTCTCCACATACAGCTGTGGGATTTGTTTTCCTCATATAAGTTGCTAAAGACAGTTATAGTTATTACGTTACTTTTGTTCGGTCATGTAACGTTGCTTTGTGGGACATTTCTCTGTATTTAGTTGAGTGAAGGACCTGTGCAGTTATCAGACTGTCAGACCGACACGCCCTCGCTCCGCGCCTCCGGATTATCCGTTCACACTGGGACGGCTCACCAATAATGCGGCCCTGATACTACCTCCACATACCGCCGGTGGGACCCGCCGTCAGCAGGACGGAGAGGGCCGGCTGCGGCGCGGCCACATCATGCCGGTGGGATCCGCCGTCAGCAGGACGGAGAGGGTCGGCTGCGGCGCGGCCACATCATGCCGGTGGGACCCGCCGTCAGCGGGACGGAGGGCCGGCTGCGGCGCGGCGGCCACATCATGCCGGTGGGACCCGCCGTTAGCGGGACGGAGAGTGTCAGCGGCGGTCAGCAGCGGTCACATCTCCTCGTTGGCGGAGGAGAGGATGCAAGCCGGGACGGAGTTGACCAGCGTCAATGGACTCCCCGTTTCCTTAGGTTTCATCCGAAGGAAACTTAAATAAGCTAACAGCAGTCACCCTGCACACTGTGGCATCCAGGAAAGATGCAGAGCGATGTGGAGGAGACATGGCTGGTTAGCTGACTGGTTGGCTGGTTAGCTAGCTGCAAACTATTGTAAGCAATGCAATCCGAAACTGGAGAGTGAGTGGGAGAACCGCTGAAGCCCATGCGCTGAACGTATTTATACCACTTCCGCAGCAGGGCGGGGTTTATGCAAATCAAATGGCCGCGTTACGTAACGTGGCCATGATTTGCATGATTTCTGACCCGCCCATTAAATCCTGAACACAGAAATGTTGAAAAACTGTTTGTGAGCCTAGCTCCAAAATTAAATTCTACATGGCCGAATGGCTTTTACATGTTTTAAGTAAACACATTTATGACCCGTTAAATGTGTTTAGAAGAAAATGGCTGATTTTGGTTTACACGGACTTTTTCTTAAGTATATTAAATGTAGTATATAAAAAGTACACTTCAAGTATACTGCGTCAGTTTTAGTATAAAATAAGTATACTTGTAGTACACTTGAATAAACTACTTTTTGCTTACTTCACTGAACATGTTTCCTTTACACTCCACAGCAGCTTTGTAAACATGAAGGAGGCAGATGACTAAAGGCTGCTGGACTACTGAATGGAAAAGTCCCACTGCAGCTAGTGTGTCCTTCTCAAACTGAGAATAGGCTGTGGTTAATAGTCAGCCCTTAAACCATCTCTACGCTCATACTACGCTGTCGTTTCAGCATGATTAACGTGGATTAGCAATAGCATGGATATGAGAATGGGTTCAAACAGCATGGATATAAGCAGTGATAGTGATAGCTGTTACTCAAACATGAGGTCTACTTGTATATAACAAGCTGCAGAGTTTATTCATAGTTAAACTTTTACCTGTACTGTACATTTACTGCCACTAGACAACTTCATTAACTTTGTGTCTACTGTGGAGGCTAACAGCTGTTTGCTCTGAGCTCCACTCACTTAAGATCTGAGCCACATCACTCTTATAACAACAGAAGCCAAGCTTAGTGGATGACATAATAGTCCCAGATTCTACTGCAGTTCTATTCTACCATCAGTTTTTTGTTTGTTTGTTTGTTTGTTAATCAAAAATTTTAAAACATTGTCAGGAAAGGTCCTAAAAATACAAAAACGATCTGTAGGGGGGCTTCAAAAAGCACCCAAATGTTGACAGGAGCACCGTTTATTTATGCAGCAAGGAATTTTCTTGCTATTGGAACTTCAATTTTGAAATATTACTGCCTTTAATGTTTAGAATGGACAGTTAATTCATTGATTCAGTCATCTACAAAAATACATTTGTATTGTGATATTTTGAATGCTTAGGTGTTCCAGTCAGTCATGTTTCTGTGGTGGATTTTGTGTTTTTGGTGTTTTGCTTTCTGTGCTTGTTGTGCTTGCAGAGGTGCACTGAGAGGCTGGACGGTGGTCAAGCTACAGTTTACGAAAATGCAGTGCAAGAACAGGATTCAAAACAAAAGCAACAACCTATGGAGGCAATTTCACATTTATTCAGTCAGTTAGTCTTATAATTAATTGATGAATTAATTGATCGGCTGATTTATAAATTAATTGAGTATTCAAGGAAGTCATTCATAGATTATTTACTTAATTAATTTTACCATCGTAATTCTGATCACATTGAAGCCTTTGAAGTTGGAGGCCATGGCATTTCAATTGTTCAACGTAAAAATAAACAGTGTTTGGAGCTTCCGATGAGGAATTTCATCAGAAGCTGTCCACATGAAAACGCTCTTTTACATTTTCGTGCGAAAATGCACATGTATTGCATCGTTTTGGCCGACCATCCACACAGATCCTGAAAACGCAGCAACTGAAAACGCACTTTTTTGAAAACGGGTCTCAGGGTGGAAAAATCTGAAAACGCAGCCCTCCCGTTCTCATGTGGACGGCAAATCCGCATACTTTCTGAAACAATGACGCCATCGCCCCACCCCTCGACCTCTAGCCTCCGACCTCTGAACCCTGTGACGTCTCATAACAACAACAACAACAATGGCGGACTACTGCTTGTGTTCGTGTTTCTTGTAACTTACTCGCCTTGTAGTCGAGCGTGAGTCGCAGCAACAGTTCGACCTCATTATCGACCCACACAAACGCTTCTGGTTTCCTTGCACTAGCCATTTTCATCTTCTTCTTCTTGTTTTCGGATTCTCCTTCTACTGTCTGTTTGTAAACAGCGCGCAAGCTTAATGCGCATGCTCCGTTTCTTCTTCTCCATTTTGATGAATGTCAAGCGCCACCTATAGGCCTGGAATATGAACTACAGCGTTTTCGGTCGTTTTCAGTGGATCCGTGTGGACGCAAATATTCTTGAAACAATGCAGAGGAAGACGGAGAAAAAAATGACCGTTTTCGCCCGTCTGGATGACCCCTAACAAGAGACCTTAGTCTGCTCTGTTTTGCCGTCAGTGATCACCTTCGTTTCCAGCTAGCAGCGGCTCTGCTTCCACTGACCCAGCCCTCAGACCTCTGCAGCCTTTCCCTGTGTTCTCCTGAGCCCCACACGCCCGCTGTACACCAGCGCCACCGTGAGCTACCTCTCCTCCTCCCACTCCTCCCCGAGAGTATCCATCCAGAGCCTCTCTATACTCTCATCTGCATAACCCTTGTATCAAGTGTTATGATAAGTAACTACAGGCTGCCGTAGTCGCGGCAGTTGACGTCATCAATAGGCGTACACCTAACAGGTGTTGGTGTTAAGCTCTGTTAACTGTAGCAAAGTAATATCAGTTAACATTCTCAGTAAGACGGCTCGGTTCCTTCTCTTTTCAATATCGACACATGAAGTCAAGTATCATCATCAAGTACATCAAGTATCAATAAATCTCTTTGCACTCAACTCCATGCAGGGGCGAGTCTAGGACCTTTGGGGGGGCTCAGCCCCCAGGAAGCAGCTGACAGATTTTTCATATAAGCATATAAAACAAGAATCTTTGATTATCCAACCATGATCTATGTAAAAGTTCCACTGACATACAATCCCTCCACTAAACCAGATGAGAGTCTAATATCGTCCAGTAATGATGTATAACATTAATGATTATGGATGAACAATGATCAACTTTTCTCCAAAAATTAGTTAATGTAAACTGAGGAGAAGGCTCAATTGACCACAGCTGTCTGTCTATAATATATTGCTCCGATCCGGTGTTGTGCCAGAAAACGACTGCTTGCCAAAAAACGACTGACCCCAACGGGAACGCCCATCGGGGGTGTTACTGCAGTCTACAGCATAACTGCGAGGATATGTTGTATTGAGAAGTAGGCTGTCATTCTGTCATACGCTACAACTTGTCTTTAAATTAACAATCATGAGATGAGTTTTGGTGGTATACTTTTATTGTCGTTGTTGTTTATGCTGCTGCTGCTGTTGTAATATAAGGAAGCATGAGGCTGCCTGACAAGGTTACAGGGGGCAGTCACTTTTTGGCAAAGCCTTGCCAAAAAGTGACTGCCCCTGTAACTCAGGAGCGCAAAGGGCAATATTCACAGAATTTTCTGGAGTTATAGTAGAGGGTAACAGGTGTATGTACAGTGAATTTGGTCAGTGTCACCCTTTGCACTCCTGAGTTACAGGGGCAGTCATTTTTTGGCAAGGCCTTGCCAAAAAGAGACTGCCCCCTGTAACTCAGGAGTGCAAAGGGCAATATTCACAGAATTTTCTGGAGTGATAATAGAGGGTAACAGGTGTATGTACACTGAATTTAGTCAGTGTCACCCTTTGCACTCCTGAGTTACACGGGGCAGTAACTTTTTGGCAAGGCCTTGCCGAAAAATGACTGCCCCTGTAACTCAGGAGTGGGCGTTCCCGTCAGGAGCAGTCATTTGCTGTGGAGAGACCAGTAACACCCCTGATGGGCGTTCCCGTTGGGGTCAGTCGTTTTATGGCAAGCAGTCGTTTTCTGGCACAACACCGGCAAACAGGCCCAGGGGTCTCACTGACACTGATTGTTGACACTGAAGTTGATGACATTAATATTTGTAAAGTGGTCCTATTTGATGTTTAGTTTTATTGTATCCATGGTTTTGAAATATGTTTTGGATGCATATTGTTAATGGAACCACAGAACAGCTGACAAGTCTTCTTTGCAGCTGAAGAGGAACCGTATCAATATACACGTTATGATCACGCACAAGCTGTTCTGTTCTTGTTGGTCTGGTGACTGGTCTGGTATTTTCTTGTGTGGATTGGTCTAAGATTTGACAAAATTTGTAAAGCCTGATCTCTACATTTAGCTACTTTTAGAAATGATAGGCTGAAATAACTGTGTGAGTCGCCTATTGAAATAACGTTAATGTCTTTCGCAATACAAAGGGGCCGAAATGTCTCATTTTGAAGCGGTCTGACCATTGAAATAGGCTGTTAGTTTCATAAAATAAGCGTTTGTCGCCACCTGTTGGTGGGTTAATATATGAAACCATTGTGCATTTAGCACTGTAAAAGAATGACATAGCATTTTGAAATGCATTGTTTTGTCTTCAATGTATATTAAAGTTGACATAAATTGCCAACCGGTCCGTGAATTTTTTTTTATGCCTTTGCCGGTCCTTGGCACAAAAAAGGTTGGGAACCCCTGGACTAAACGATAGGATGGGCAAAGGCAAGTTTTGGATGGGCTTGAGCCCACCCAAAACAGGGCTAGCCTCGCTACTGACTCCATGCCTTGTTGTCTGCTTCTGGGTCCTACCAAAACTATGCATTGCAACATTAGGCAAATATTGCTATGTGCAATTAATGTTAATGAATTAATCGTCAAAGTTCTAATTAAAGAAAAAATACAAACAGTACATATAAGAACATAAAATTTGTACATAAAAGAGAAAAATATTACATCTGGCTATTTTTGATGCAGTTAAAAGTTAAATGTTATTTACCACCAGTTAGGAGATTAGTCAGAAAAGATTTACCAATGGTTATGAAATTAAATGAATATTACATTTATTTCAAATCTGAATCTAGATCTTACATTTGGGAAATAGATGCATCCAACAATTCTTAAACTGTCTACATGGTAGGATGGTAAAGTAAAGGTGACCCATTTCAAATATGAAATTTAATCTGATAATAAAAACTGTGATATACATCTGTAACAAAGCTGAATAAACTCACCTTTCTGTTTAAATTGTTCTGCCTGGTCTCAGTAGATGTGTTGTTACAAATCCTTCAAAATAACCAGGACCACTATATAAGCTGTTGGTCTGCTCCTCCCAAACGTTCCTGTCTGCACTGCAGTATAACCATCAGCATTTATAGAGACCAGTGATGACGTGAAGAGTGAAACTGAAAGTAGTTCAGCTGCAACTTGTGATTTCCCGGAAACCTCAGAAAATATCCAGAAATATCCTCAGTACTCTTTCAACAGTGAACACTTTCTATTTGCAAAGTTGTATAATGCCTCTATAATGAAAAGTGGTTTTAAACAGTTTGGTTAGTTTGTTTACTTTCTCATTACGTAGAATCTGTCTCAGTCTCAGTGACTTTCATATTTCTCTAAAGTGTATTGACATCATTCAAGTGAGTCATGAGGATTAATTGATGCATTGGACATAAGACTGCACAGAGAAGTCAGAGCGCACACTGAGTCACTACAGATTAGCCTATTATAAATAATGCACACCTCAGAAGTGTACACACTTAAGAAATGTAAGGTTTGTTTGAATATTGTTGTGAACCCGAGTCTTAACTTGGTTTTCATTGTCATTGTGATTTTTCTGTCCTGCTCTGCCTCCCTGCCTGAAGCTGGTGCTGTCACCTTGTTCTATGTTTTTTATGTTATGTGAGTTGCAGGTGGCAGCTGGTAATTAGACTGAAGACTGATGGTGCCTATACTTTTAAATGGCACCCACCAACACTGGCTTCACTTTCTTTCCTGGCTTTCAACCAGAACGTGTCATACCATAAACGACTGTGCTGGGTTGCTAAGTAATCAGCAACTTTGTGCCATTATTGTGATCTCGGCTGTAAATGGTGTAAATATATTTATAAGAAAAAACGGTCTTGTTTGTTATTTTGGCTGTGCTTTTCCAGATGTCCATTCTACCTATTGATTAATGAATACATGCATTGTGTCTGGACTGCACTCACTTTGACACTGGCCATCCTTTGGAGTTGGGAAAGAGGGGAGTCACTTTTATGCTGTGCTCAGGTATGCTGGACATAACAATGTCTCTAGAACCTGTATTTTCCAATAATGGCTCTGTTAATCCACCAGTACAAACCTGCACACAATAAAATTAAAAAGTATGAGCTACAGAGTTACTGTATGTCCAGCAATTCAGTTCTTCCATCACAGGGTGGCAGTATGTAACAACCCAACAACACACTGCTGACACTTCACTGCAGGGACAGACAGGTTTCTGTCTCCTAGATGGACTTAACATTACAAACTGACAGGCAGAACAGAACAGGAGGAGATAGAAGAAGCAGTGT
This sequence comes from Sparus aurata, assembly GCF_900880675.1. NCBI lineage: Eukaryota > Metazoa > Chordata > Actinopteri > Spariformes > Sparidae > Sparus > Sparus aurata. The sequence goes on along the minus strand of NC_044209.1, from coordinate 8,606,164 downwards.
GATGCCACTGAACAGGGATGGTAAGGAGTGAACATAAAGTGAACAGAAACCAGAAATCGTCATGGTGTTTCATGATGGGAATCCAGTAAAGACCCTGATAAAGACCACAAGCTGATCCATGTTGGTCCAATAATTAAGCTGTTCTGTTTAACACCACTGAAGTTAATTTCTTCTTCAGACTTTTTCCGTCTCCATCTACCTTGGAAGTTGGTAAAGCTCTTCCAGAAATCCCTTCTCTGCTTCCACAGTCCAGTAAAGAGTGAGTGATGCTCTGTAGATAAAAGGTTAAATTTCAGTTTGTTTTGTCAAAAAGAAAATTAGAAATGGGAAGTTTACTTGAAAATGACCTGTTCTCTGGTTGTATTGTATATTTTATTGCTGTGTTTTATTGCTGACAAAACATAACTATTGTTAAAAAGGTCGGTGAAATGTTTTGTTTGTTTCTTTGATTTGTGTTCTACGGAAGCCCTGAGGGGCAAGGGAGAATAATTTTTTTTTCTTGTGCTCTTTTTTCTAAGTTTGAAAAAAAAATCATGTGTAGAGCCAAGAAAAAAAATCATTTAAAAGCTTAAAGACTTAAAGGGTCAATTTACCCAAATTACAAGGAACATATTCGCCCACTACCCTCAGTGGTGTTCAGCCATGAAGGGAGTTTGGGTTTTGTTTGGAGAGGTTTTAAGATATTTTCTTCTTAAATTAAAAATTTTCTTCTCTATTTTAGAGTGTGTTGAAGCTGGCTGGAGACATGTTTGAAGTGGAGCTTCCTGACGGACAGGTTATTCTCTGGGACTTCAACCTTGATTGTTCTTGCTACACACTGCTCTTCAGCTGTGGGCTTTGGGTTCTCTTTGTTGGGTTCAGGGGAACCTCGCACCAAGCGTATGAGTTTTCAGATGACTTTCTGGGGGTTCTCAGGTGCAGTGCATCTGGTAGCTATGTGACCATTTTCTCCACACCGGTAACAGAAATACTCATCATTGTCTTTGGAAGATGACACTTTGGAATGAGCAGGCTTGTTACCTTGGGCTGCTTTGTATTAGTGAGGCTGTGGTGTTTGTTCTCGTGGGGGGTCTGATGTGTATTTTACTGCCATTACACTCATTTTAATATCTAGGGCTTTCACTTGTTTTCTCAGTGATTCTAATTCACTCTGTGACTCATTTTTCTGTTTTGCCTTTTCTTTAGGACCTTTGAAGGAATCATCAGATGGCAGCTGAGGCGGTGGATTGTTTCTTTCCTCTAACTGCGCTCTCAACTCTTGAATCTGAGCTTGCAGTTCACTGTGAGACGCTGAGTCAGGTTCTTTCCCTTTTTCTGCTTGGATGGTGCGTACACGCTGAGGACGCATGGGTGCCATTTGGCTTTGTCTGGCTGACTGGCGGCCTTCCTCTTCCATCACTTCTCACAACAGGGTCAGAGAGGTAGGGGGATTACTGCTCCGCTCCCCAATTTCCTACTGAAGCAACATGAGCTCTGAGGTGGATCCTCTAATAAGCTGCTCTAACCGAGCGCTGTTGGCAGCACTAACAGGTAAACCACCTCCGTGTACTACTTTGACAAGAGACCTCTCTAATCTTCGCAGAAACTCTGACAGACGTACACCAGGCTGTTGGCGAAGGGCTCTAAACCAGGGGTTCTTAACCTTTTCGACCTTGAGGCCCAATTTTTTCAGTGCAGAGTGGCCCGGGGCCCATTAGATATTAACACTGTATATGCAGTAGGCAAGCTACTTTGCAAGCGTAGCTTGTAAAACTACATGTAGTTCAGCCTGGCAGTAGTTTTAACAAACTACATCTACTCCTGGAGAAATGTGGTTTGTAAAACTACTGCTAAAAAAAAGTAGCTTTAGCAACTACTTATACACATTATACTCATTTAACTTAGCGTTAAATAAATCAACATACAGCAAATTGTAGTTTAGCTATGTAGTTCAACTACATGTAGTTTAAGTGCCGCCAACACTGCGTATTAGTGGTGGGCGGATTGATCCAAATATCGATAGTATCGATACCAAGGTGAGTATTGGTATCGGATCGATACTAGCGTGATGAGATCGATATTTTTGTTGTAGTTTCTCTTCTATAAATTCAGCAAATCACTCGTATTTCTTCACAGAGTTTGTGTGAGCGCAGCGCTCCTCTTCACCTCTCCCACTCCGCTCACTCGGGTTCACCGTAACTAGAAGTAAAAAATATATACTTATACTGATATAGAGCCTACCCCAAACCTGAAGTTTGAATATGGCAGAATATAATAACCCCTTTGTGTATCTGTTGAAGGAACATAAGTATTTCTATTTAGGCTACATGCAGATAGGTTATAGATTTAATTAAGTTAAATATAATTTTCTTATTTGGCTAAAATCTTTGTCCTGTGTTTTATCGTTATCATAATCATAGTCAACTAAGGATAAAGTGCTCAGTATCGGTATCGGTATTGGTATCGGCAATACTGGCCCTGTAATTACTTGGTATCAGATCGGTACCAAAATTCGCAGTATCGCCCACCCCTACTGCGTATAGGTTTAATTGATCTCACTCTTGGTTTGATTTGTATTCCATAATAAGCCAAATCCACTTACAGTTTAACATGGTAAATACAATTACGTGATTAAACATGATAACCACAAATACTCTTATTGAACTTCTGTCAACATACTCTGGCAGGCATGAGCAGTAGCAGGTCTCACCAGACAGTTCTTACATTTCGCCACAAGTGCCAGATATCAGTGACCACAATTTGACTCATTGTCTAGTGGACACGTTTCATGAAAATAACCACCCGCCCTATCATACTTGGCCATGGTGGAAAACTGCAAAATCAATGTCTATGCCATTTCAACATCAGACATCCTCAGAAAACAACAGGACACAACAAGAGTCAGAACATGTATCAAGCATCAAACCAAAACACATCACAACAACAGTCTCATCAACACCTAAGAATTCGCTCCCATGAGTCTTTGTAACTTCAGCGCTCACTGTCCGCAAACGGCACTCCTCCGGTCTGAGGGCTTTAATGCCTCGTTAGATAGCGTCAGACCACACTCCACACACTGGGCTCTCGGCTCTGCCTCGCTACCTCCGTTTACAAAGCCGTACTTGATGAAGTCAGGATTATACTTGCGCAAAATGTTAGTCTTTTGGGGGGGGAAACCAGTCGCGCAAACTGATGAGCAACAGACCAGCTACTCCTTTCTTCTGTGAGGTAAATTACTGTGATGTCAAAGGAGTCTGGTGGCTGAGAAAGGCTTCAGTTTCCTGTCAGAAACGACTACTAAAGGCTGATGTCATGGCTCTAGATTCCATGTCTTTGTGTCATGTCCTGTTGAGTCTTATGTTTTGATTTTCCATGCCCTCTTGTGTCCTTTAAGTGCCTCCTGTGTATTTCCCTTGTTGCAGTTTGTCTCCCTCTGTCTGTCAGTGTCTTCTCCTCTGTGCTTTGTTTAGCTGTCTTGGTTGCTACTTTGCTTTTGTCCCTTTTTGTCTAGTTTTGGTCTAGCTCCCTTTTGTTTTTTGTACTCCAGCTTTGGTTTAAATAAAAGCTTGCCTTTTGTTCCCCCTCAACCCTGCCTCCTGTCCTGTAAGTAACTGCATTTGGGTCCACCTCCTCTCTCCTAAGCTTTCCCCTCTAAACCCCAGGGTGACAGCTGAATGATGCTGAAAATATTTTAAATATAGCATACACGTCTTTGGTTGGGCCTTTTTTTTTTTAGGGTGTATTAAATATGTTTTGCTGCAGCCCCTGTCCACAGCAGTACACTGCTTAGCTTCTACACTAGAGCTGGGTGGTATGACCAAAAATGTATATCATGGTATTTTTTTCAAAATTGTGACGTACAAGATATGCATCGGAAGAAATGTGGCGACACTTGATAGATTTACTTATAGACCTATGGCCCATATTCTTCCCTCCTCAGTCAAACACACGCCGATTTTAAACCCCCACTATTAAAAGAAGCGTGCGGCGGAGCGCCTCGCTCCCTCCGTTAGCTGCCTCAAGCAACAGATAGGATTCCAAACGTTGTGTAATCAAATACAGCAGTATGGCGGAATATTAAAAATTCATATCATAATGAAAATATACAGTGTGAACCGGTATACCGCCCAGCACTATTCTACACCCATACCACTCCTGTTTCTCCAAACTGGGTGCATGCTGACCGCCATCTACTCCGGTAATACACCGACTGTGGATAAGTACCTCATACAACTTCACTTGAATGCTCTGTCATGGAGTTTATCACTTCACTGCTGACAGGACAGAAAGCAGGCTCACTGCCAGTTGCAGTTTCTTATCTTGATCTGCACACTCTTTGTTTTTTGTCTCCATGATTGCTTTTATTAGTACTGGGATTATCAAATTACTGTATTCATAAAAACAACGTTGATGCTCTTTATTCCCACAGACGTCAATTTTACATGTCAGGATGTGGTTATTATAGACAGATTCAATATTTAACTGTCATGTATCATCACAGTAACAGCGTTACATACATCAGCAGCTGTAAACACATTAAAACATTATAAAACACATCCTGTGGTTTGGTGCCGACCTGTATACTAATCATAAGGAGTAGTTAACATTTATAATCCTCAGAGAATCGTTACAGACGTTGTTTTTGGTTCCTATCTGTTTCCTGAATTTATCTGTACGTGTGTAAATGAGACATTAACTTATAGCACTTTGTGGAAGGAGTTTTATAGAGTTCACTACATTTACTTGTATTAGTTCACGGGACGGAGCTGCTGGCGACGTTGATGTATCACAGCAATGGGACAACCCGCTCAGTGAGGTGTCTATGTATATACGTGTGGCTAGGTGCCAGTGTCAACTATGAAACCAGCTAGTTCCCGCCTCCTCAGCACGAGCTGAACAATAAATCTAACGCAGCAAGACAGGCAGGACTTAAAGTCAAACTCTCTTGACACGACATGAAACTTTGCTCGTATCACCAGGGTCTCTACACAAGAACACGAGCATTGACAACATCGTTTGTGTACACAGAGTTTACTACAAAGAGTTTTTCAACAACTCACGTTAGCAGTTGCTTCTTCCTCTAGCCGTCGTCATGGCAGCCCAGACGTACTTGGGGATCGACACGTCTGGGTAGCGGGTATGTGGCTCAGTTGAGCTATGTGTAGAGACCCTGGTGATACTACGAGCAAAGTTTCAAGTTGTGTCGAGCCTTCTTAGTGTTTTAAAAATAGTGATTTTAATGCTAGCGTAAAAATGCCCCATGCACTCCCATTGAAAATAAGGTTTAAGCCGAAAACGAAAATTCGGTAAATCTTAAAAGTGCCTCTTTCATCATAATTATGCTTTTACATGAAGGTTTGACTCACATACATTCACAAAAAAAGCCTAGGTTGCACTTTGGTGAGAGTTTCACTTTAAGGCAGAACAGCCAATCATCAGCCGGTCAGTCCCAAAGCCGGTGTCATGTTTGAAGCAGCAACAGGAGAGGGAGGGGGAGAGGAGGCAGCCGCAGCGAGCGCAGACTAGTGATGGGAACGGCAGTTCTTTTTACTGTACTGAATCTCTAGAATGCGTTCATTAAAATGATTCAATCAAAAGATTTGTTCACCGAATCGTTCAGTGCTCTCCAACTCCCTGAACTGATAAGCAGCCAAACGATCCGTCATTCAGTTCATGATTCAGCCCTGAGGTTCACGTTAACTTACTGAGGGACGGTGCGTTCACGGACTATAGTAAACAATCATTCGAGGGAGACACAGCACTGCTTTGAGTGGTATACATGCACTAAAATTATGACACGGTGAAAGTGTCCTCTGTGCACAGTAAAATCACTTAACATGATGCTACACGGATGTTAGCAACACAGCGCTAATTTTAGCAGTGTGGTTACTGAACGTGAATCAACTCCTCTGCCCTGAGCGAGTGAGTGAGTGAGTGACACAGCGCCACTTTCAGCACAGTACGTGAACGAGAATCACATCCTCAGCGACGCGAATCATGAGTGAGTGACAGCGCGAAGAAAACATGAGTGACGGCGCGAACGTGATTCACGTCCTCAGCAGGTCATTCAATGAACGACCTGAGAGAATCACAGTTGCGAACGTGAGTGACTTTTACTGTGCAGTAAAATCACTTAACATGATGCTACACGGATGTTAGCAACACAGCGCTAATTTTAGCAGTACGGTTACTGAACGTGAATCAACTCCTCTGCCCTGAGTGAGTGAGTGAGTGACACAGCGCCACTTTCAGCACAGTACGTGAACGAGAATCACGTTCTCAGCGACAGTTCTCCTTGTGCAGTAGGTTCGCGAATCATGAACGAATTACAGTGTGAACGTGAATCACGTCCTCACAGTTCTCTGTGTGAATCACAGCAGTTCCACTCCCGGCCGGCATGCTTGCGGCTGAGCTCACCTGAACTGAGAAAGGAACGAATCAGTTCATGAAGTGATTCCGTTCACTTTGTTCACTCAAGAGATTCGATCGTTTGAACGACACATTCGCGACCGACACAACACTAGCGCAGACACAGAGCGGCCAGAGAAACTGAGCGGCTGTAGTAAGGCGTTTGTGCAAAACTGTGGAAAAAGTGTGGGTGTTGAACCCTCTCACCGGGAAAAGTGTTGGTGTTATAACACTCACATCCCCCACAGGTGCGACACCCCTGGATGCCTTTAATATGTCCCATGAAACCCTGACAGTACGCTTGAAAGAATTAGAACTGAGGCTGAGAGTAGTACACAATAACATTGAATTGTCACCAGGGACTTGGGTTCTGTCAAATCACAAATAAGCAAAATACTTCTCTTTTTTTTTAGACTGTTGTTTAAAATGATCAGTTCTGCATTTATTTTTATGCAGGCGAAGAATGTGTGTGTGTTTGTGTTAAACATGTTTATCTGAAGCAGAATGCTTGAAGTTTTCAATGTTATAAATGTCCAGTTAAATGTTAATTGTAGCGCAGCTGGTTTGACTGGAAAGTTGTTCCCCTTATTATTACACTGTATTATTTTTAGAAATAAAAGAGATTTCAGCCTTGAGTAAGTATGAAGTACCAAGTATGACATGGTCCCCGCAGTTTCCTGTTGATTCCTTGTTCATCCTTTCTCTCCAGTCAGAATGTTTTCTTTTGACCTGAAGGTTCCCAACTGAGTAAAATGACGTACACCAAAGTGAAAAACAAAAATGTTGGCATGTCAGATAGGCTGCGACTTGAAATCTAGAGGGCCCAACTGAGACTATTGTTCTTGTGAAGGCATCAATAAAGTTGTTAGCAGATGAAATGACGAAGGTCAGTCTACTGGAACTTTCCGAAAAGCCAGTGATCAGATTCAGAGGACAAATGAGTCACTGAGACACAGGTGCAGGAGAATGTAGCCCGTAGCCAGTTCTGACCTCCCTGGGGCCATACGCAAATTTGTTTTATTTTTTTTCCACTTTATCCAAATTTAGAGCCTTCCTCTGCTGATGATGAACACAAGATGACAAGCTGCACTACAGTGTCTTTATAATACGTGTGCATTGCCAGACAACAGCATCTATTCATCTCAGGGCCTCATTTGCTGCCCAGTGTTTGTTCAAAATAAATATTCAAATCAGAAAACATTTCATATCTGAATGTGTTCCTTAAATTCTTAAAATCAGACCAGATAACCTCTCTGTAAAGCTGCACTCTTAATCATAGAACCTCTAATGACACCAAGTAAATAATTTTAAGGTGAAATATAATGGCAAAATCAAAAATAGTCAAAAACGTAATTAGGCTAAACCCTGGAATATCGGATTTCACAACAAAGCTACTTAACCTCCCACTTTTCTATAGGAATACATTTTTCTTACGGGCACTGCACTAGTATGATTAGATTTAACATGGACACTAATCTGAAAATTGATGACCAAATTAACACTATTTGTGATTTTGGGTTATATAATTAAAATGCACTCGATTTAGAGCAGGTCTGTGACATATTATTTTGTGAAAAGAGACAATCCGGTCTTTGTTTGAAGGCTTTATTTATTTCAGTTCTGTGTATCAATATAATGTAGCAATGACAGAAGTACAATTAAAGTGCCCATAGTGTAAGATTATCAAAATGCTTGAGAAAGATAAATCATCACATTCTGTAAGAGCAAATCATTCATAGTTATACAAAAATAAAACAAAATCTTAACAATAAAATGTTTTATAAGAAAAAGATGCGTTTGAGAACAGATACAGTTCAGAAACCAATGAGACTTAAAAATGATTTTTTTTTTGTACATGTGTCAACTTCTACAACTCTATCCCTTTTTATATTGACATAAGACATTTAAAATAACAAAATGTAAAATTATTGAAAAAAACTTCATCATACATCAAATCATTTTTTTCAAAGAATTGTTTTTTTTTAATGAGTTGGACAACAGACACGGCAAAATAATAAGAAAAATAATTATATTCTGTTTAACGCGATGTGTCAACTTTTCACAAGTTTTTGTGTTTTCATGGAATTTAACAAGTCTCATACAAACACAAGTTTAATGTATTTTCACAATCAACAACAATCTTATGACTCATCTTATCTATCAGTTATGTTACATTAATTGTCATAACCCCTAAAAGAGTCAACAAAAGTTAAATTCCAGAGAGATTAATATAAAATTCTTAAAGCAATGTTAAACATGTTGCTTGTTGACGCTCTTAAAATGAACAAGGGAGGGAACCATTTCTTATTTCAACTGAATTACATTATATACACATATAGGACAATATGCCTTGTCTCGACATCTTACTCTTTGAACTAAAAAAAGGATGCATCTCGAATGAATAAAAAAGTGTTAAACAAACTACAATATGTTTTATATTTCTTATTCTTCAAAGTAGCCACCTTTTGATTTTTATGACAGTTTTGCACACTTCTGGCATTGTCTCAATCAGATTTATGAGGTTGTCTCCTGGAATGGTTTCCAAATAACAGGTGTGCCTTGTCAACAGTTCATTTGTGGTATTATTTCTTTCTTAAAGTGTTTGAGGCCATCAGTTGTGTTGTTCAGAGCTACGGTTGGTACACAGTTCAATACAGTGAAGAGCCCTATTCGACTACTGTTCTAATCCATATTATGGCAAGAACCACTCAGCTAAGCAAAGAGAAACGACAGTCCAACATTGCTTTAAGACATGAAGGTCAGCAATCTGGAAAGTATCAAGAACTTTCAATGTAGCCTCAAGTGCAGTTGTGAAAACCATCAAACACATGATGAAGATGGCTCTCACGAGTACCACACCAGGAAGGGAAGACCAAGAGTTCCCTCTGCTGCAGAGGATAAATTCATTAGAGTTACGAACCGCAAACTCACAGCCCCTAAGATTAGAGCACACATAAACACTTGAACACAGAACACAGAATTCGAGTAGCTGACATCTCAACATCAACTGTTCAGAGGAGACTGCGTGAATCAGGCCTTCATGGTGGAATTGCTGCAAAGAAGCCACTCTTGGGCTAGAACAACAACAATAAGAGAAGTGCTTGGGCCAAGAAACACAAGGAATGGACATTAGAGCAGTGGAAATCTGAACTTTGGTCTGATGTGTCCACATGTGAGATTTTACGTTCCACGTCTTGTCTTGAGACACAGAAAAGGTGAACGAATGGTTTCTACATGTGTGGTTCCCACGGTGAGGCTTGGAGGAGGAGGTGTGATGGTGTGGGGGTGCTTTGCTGGTTACACTGTTGGAGATTTATTAAAAATTCAAGGCAAACTTAACCAGCATGGCTACCACAGCATTCTGCAGCGACATGCCATCCCATCCGGTTTGCGCTTAGTGGGACCATCACTTGTTTTTCAACAGGACAATGACCCCGAACACACCTCCAGGCTTCTGACCAAGAACAAAAGTGATGTAGTGTTGCGTCACATGACCTGGCCTCCACAGTCGCCCAACCTAAACCCAACTGAGATGGTTTGGGATGAGTTGGACTGCAGAGGGAAGGCAAAGAAGCCAACGTGCTCAGCACCTTTGAGAACTCTATCAACACTGTTGGATCCCATTCCAAGAGACTACCTCGTGAATCTGACTGAGAGAATGACAAGAGTGTGCGAAGCTGTCATCAAAGCGAAAGGTGGCTACTGTGAAGAAGATAAAATATAAATTATGTTCTGGTTCGTTTAACACTTGTTTACTGCATAATGTGTGCTTTCATAGTTTTGATGTCTTCAATACTGATCTACAATGTAGAAAATAATAAAAAAATAAAGAAAAAACATTGAACATTGTCCAAACTTTTGTCTGGTGCTGTATGTCCCATATATACTGTATAGATACTACTTTTATACCTTTGAAACTTGATACTTACACTGCTTTTCTTAAAAAGATTTTTTCTTTACATATTTATGTACATATTGTATGTATCCTTGTCATCTTGTGAAGTAAAACGAAATGCTAATTTGTGATCAAACAAAAACATAATTGACTAATTCTGATCTGGCTCATACTTTTAGCTGTTAAAATATCTATTGATCAAAATATAATTAGGAGCTTTTTCAGCAATTTTTAAAAGGCTCCTCATTATTGCTGTTTTTGCTCTCCTTTCCAGATTTCATCCAGACTTTTAATAGCCTCTTCTTTAGTGTGTGTTCTCCACTCACTTGGAATTTCTCCTCTTCCATGGAATTTTAATTTGTGGTGGGTTTCAAGCTGCTGTTGAAACTGACACACAAACCATTTCCAATATATCAGCTTAGACTTATCAGGAGTAATCTCCCATGTAGCATACTCCCCTCCAGCCTTTGGATACTCTTTAAAAGGAAAAGTCTCCTTTGAATCATGATGGGGGTAGAAACTTCCATCACTTGCTACTAATGTTGTGCAGAAATCAATGACCAGTTGATCTGAGTTTCTGGTGTGCCATCCTTTAATCCCAGAGGGTCGGTGAAAAGGGACGCTGTGTTTGTCAGGACTGTGATCAGCCAGTGTGTTGGTACAAACAGCTGCACAGAATGGACACTTCACCCAGCAGCAGTCACACAGCTGATCGATGAGGATTTCATCAGGCTGGTCCTTGAATTCCTTCATCTTATCCAGTGAGAGGCTGCTCATCTCCTCCATGATGGATTTAAGGCCTTTCTCAATCTCTTCTTTTAGAAAGTCAAATTTGTTTATGTCACTGAAGTTTTGACAACAGATGGTGAATTTTAATTCATTGTTCAGCAAACTGGAAAATTTCTTCAGCCAGCTGTCTATGTCTCCTCCCTGAGTTTTGATTTTCTCTGTTGCACCAAATAAAGCCTGACTCACAAGTCTTTTGATGTCTTCAACATTCTTCTTGAGAATATCCTGTGCTTTGTCTCTTTGCACTGTGAAGACGTACTTCTGCACTTCATCTTTAACAAAAGCCTCAACTTGCTTCCTTGGGTTTCTGATGTAGGTGATGAAACCATTAAAGTCCTCTTTCTCTGCCAGTGACTTCAACACATGTTTCTCTAAGTTCAACCTGTTCCCACTGAATGCTGGGACGTTGCACTTCATCTCATCAGCGATGCCAATAGCAGTATTGTTACAGACGGCCTCAACAGTGGAACTCTTCAGTTTTTCACAGATCAGTTCTCCAAACACAACAGCAGATGAACTTCCTTTGCAGAACTTTCTGAAAATGTTGTAATAGATCCCTTTCTTACTTTCTACATAAACACGTGCATCCGTGGTCTCTTTGAATTTCTTGTGGGACTCTGACAGTAAACTCCCTGCTATGTCAAATGTATACAGCACTAGATCAACTGTAAACTCCTTCTTCAGAGTATATTTGCCCTTCAGTTTAAATTCTGTCACCTTTTCCTTTACCTTATTGGCCACTTCTTGTAAGTAAGCTTGATTGTAGCCTTGTTTAGCTACAGGTTTTTTCTTTATTATGTTTAAAGTCTGTTGTTCAACATCGTCAATGAGGGCTTTGATAAGGTCCTGTCCTTCGTGTGGCAGATGTCCTTTTCGTTTTGTTGATGATAAAGAGCTTGATGACCCAAATCCCAAAATTTCTTTAACAGCCCTGAAAAGGCTTAATCCTTGCTTTTCTGCATTCTTGTCTTCTGTCTGATCGTCTTGGTATCGTTGGCTTGTGTAACTGGACTCTTGGTGCTTGTTGAGAGTCACATAATCACTGTAATTTCCAACCATTGACATGTTTTTGTATCTGCCATTGCATTTGGATTGATTTATGTGAGTGCCTTCAATACCGAGCTCTTGAAGAATAGTAAATTGATCCTCCTGATAGTTGATGTCCTTAATAGGTGTTGTGCCTGCAGTTAACTCAGTAACCCAGCCACTCCAAACTGAGTCGAACTGCTTTCTAAGTTCCTCTTCATCTTCCACCTTGTCTTTTAACTGATGAGCGAGATCTTTACTCTTTTGTAGCAGCTTGTTCTCAAACTCTGTCTTCTTATGATCAAGCTTTTTACGAGCATTCTTCTGCTGGATTACTTCATCCAGTTTTCTTTGGACTCCTCTCACTTGTTCATCATGAAATTCCTTTATTTTGCTTTCAAATCGGCCTCGCCACTGAGCCAACATTTCTTTGTCTCTGTCATCATCAAAGTATGTTGTCATTGCTTTTTCGATTTCTTTATAAGTGTTGCTCATTTCTTTAGAAAGATAACTGAGCTCGATCTTGTCAAGTTTTCCATTTTCTATTCTGTTGTAAAGCTGGTTTTCAATGATCAACATTTTGCTCCTCAGGGTCCAGGTCCAGTCCCCATACTGGACCTCAAGTTTTCTGTACACTGCAATTTCAAGTGTGTTTTTGAAACTGAAAACAAAGTTTTCGTTCAGCAGGGCATTCCACAGGTCATGAATTTTGCTTTTGAACTGTTCCAGAGTAATCCCTTCAGACTGTGAAGCTTTAGAGAGGATGAAGGTCTTCAGCTCTTGGACACTTTCACTGTAACCTGGATTTGGAGGAGCCATCGGTGGACTTCCCTCCCACAGTTGGGCAAAGTACTTCACATCTTTTTGCACATCAAATGCAATGACGTCACTGAAGCACTCAGCATCACAACCCTCCTCTTTGGCTGCTAGTTGGGTCATCTGGTCCAGTTTGTCTTGCAGGCGTCTCTTTCCATCCATGTTCATCTCTGTAGCTGCAATATCTGAGACATTCTGATGAACAAACACACAACTTGGAGAAAGTTTAACTTTGTTCATCCTCATGAAAGCCTGAACAACAATCTGCAGAACATCTTGCATGTCAGCAGGATTCTCTCCAAAGATGTTGATCAATGTCATGTTTCCCAGACCAACAACAAATGTTGCCAGTTCATTGTCGTGGTGAAGAGTGGTGTTACCTTCCAACTCAAGAGCACGCAGTCCTTCAGTGTCCACCACCAGAACGTAGTCAAACTGAAAGTCTTTCTTGATCTCCTCTGACACTCTGACCAGCTGCATGAAGGCACCCTTGGTGCACCTGCCAGCACTCACTGCAAACTGTAACCCAAACATGGCATTCAGCATTGTTGATTTTCCACTGCTCTGTACGCCTAAAACTGACAACACAAAGACTCTCTTGTTGCCCAGTTTCTTGATGACTTCATCTAAAAGACTAGAGATCCATGTTAAAGGCACATGACCTGCATCACCATCCATCAGCTCCATTGGGTGTCCTGATATCATCTGCTCTGCAGCCAGCTCAGGGTATTTAGACCAGTCAGTCTGCCCACTCGTTGGTTGTTTGTCCAAAGATTTATGGGCTTCATAGATCTGTCCCATTTCTCTAAACATGTGCTCCAAGCCAAAATTTGCTGACTGTAATTTTGTTGATATTTCTTCAAGCTCTTTTTGTTTCATTTGGAGCTGATCAGATTTGTCATGCTTCTTCTTCAAAGCCAAGACCTCAGACCAATGTTTCATCATAGCTTTGGAGAATTGAAGAGAGATCGTCTGTGCAGAGAGCATCCATTAAGATCTGAGTCCATTTCAGAAAATACTCTCTGTCTGTTGATTTCAAAGATGAGAGGTTTCCTACAAGTAACTTCATCAGCTCACTACAGGAAGCTTTGCATTGATCTTGTCGTATTTGCTTCAGTTCGTTTTCCCTTTTAGATTTCTCCTTTTCAATGTGTCCTGTGAGGCGATACAGTTCTTTGTTTGTTCTGCACCACTTGCTCCACAGTTGGCCTTGACATTGGAGAAATGTATCTTTAATCTTTAGACCATCCATCCCCTGAAGCAACTCAACTATTTCCTCAGCAGCAGATTTCCCTTTTTGGCAGAGACTGTCATCTTCATCCACTCTGATTCCAGAGACCTCAGCCATGGTTTCAAGCTGGAAGGATGCACGTGGTCCAGATAAAATGTTTCTGATGATTCCTTTCAGTTCTTTAGAAACATCTGACTGGCTTCTGTCCTTCAGACCCATTTTGTAGTTTCCTTCATTTATCTGAACTGCACCACTATCATTATTAGCAATGAGAATAATGAGAGGCTTTGGAGACCTGAAAAGAGCTGAGATAACTGTAGAACTTTTGTCACCTTTATCCAGAGTTGGGATAAAAACAACATTGACTGAAGATTTTTCAGTCAGTATGTCACGCTGTTTTTCATTTAACAGAGCATCACCATGAAGATTACAGAAGGCAGTGCAGTCAGTGAAGGCATCATTGGGTTTTCCAGCTGGGCAGTACCAGGCAATCTCTGCCACTCCATCCATCATATAGCGAGACTTTGTGCTTCCTTGACAGTTTCTGTGGAAGAAGGTGTTGTGACGCTCATTGATCAAAGTGTTCATCAGCTGAGATTTAGACTGAGACAGTGAACCCAGACGGAAAAATGACACCATGGGTGTCTCAGCATTGCAGATGGGCATACTCTTCAAGGTGACAATGTTTGAATTACCTTTGGTTTGTGTTATCTTCCATGTTTTTCTTATTTTTCTGAAAGTCCACAGAGGACATTCAATGTCCATTGTGACCGGGTCAGGAACAAGCAAAGGTACAGCATACTGACATTGTGACAGCTTTGTAATCATGTTATGCTTAAAAAAGCTGTCTGAGCAGTGAAATACTGCCATCTGAACATCCATTGGATGCACAGGAGACTGTTTTGATTGATCAGAGTCTACACTAGTGCTATAAAGAACATCTAAGTCATTGTCATCTGTTTCAACAGGATTTGAATGGACGAAATCAGAACTATCTTTTCTAACAGGAATATATCTGGCTCTGTAGTCTAACATCATCAGCCTCTGAAGAAAAGTATGAGCTAGATCTTTCTCACATGTCTCCTGATCCTGTTTCACAGGTGGACCTATCTGAAGAAATTCTGCGGGTGAAAACTTCTGTTGAATTTTGTCTTGAAGGTGAAGTCTGCTGAGCAGTGTTTCAGTTTGAGTTTGATATTGTTTCTTCATGTTGGTCTCTTCAGAAATCTCCTCTGCCTTCTGTAAATAAGTAAATAAAATGTACTGTATGTAAAGAATGATATTGATATAGCATGGGATATAAAGAAAATAGTCCTAAAGATCTTGTAGGACTATTAAAGTTAGGAGTCTCTTACCTTCTCCTTGTTTCCACACAGATTCATATCTGAAGTACCTGCAGTAGAATATTTACTTCATCAAAAAGGGTCAGAGCAATGTGCTTTTAGACCATTTTTTTCATTTCATCCTATAACATTTTGACTTCAAGAATCTATGATTTATGATTTTGACAGTTTCATGTTATTGTTCTATTAAATAAATCAACAAAATCTTACTGTTCTTCTCCTCAGTTGCAGATGGTACAGACTTGATTTCAGAGTCTCCTGCTGCTACTGGTTTGTTGTTGTCATTCGTCTCGCAATGGTCAACATCAGCAGGTTTATCCACTCGGTCACACTGAGTAACACAATTATTTAATTGAATCTTTTGTTACCAGAACAAAAAATTACCTAAACCCTAATTACTTACCCTAACCATAACCCAAAATGCACAAACTAAATGCAAGGTTTGTAATTTAGTCAGAAGAAAGTAAGTTCTTCTGGGGAAGTGTTTTCATCTCATCCATGTGTCTAACCAGGAGATCCATGGAGTCAAACTCTCTTTAAGTCTAAGCTTAAAAGCTAAACAGTTCCAATCTTCATTTGAAACTTAGAAAAAAATAGGTGGCATTAATCACAAATACTGCTGTGAGTATTGAGGTTGAAAAGATCTCACCTTTACATTGGTTTTACGTGCCCTCTCCTCCTCCTCCAGCTCGTCTCCTACAGTTTAATGTAACAACAAGCAGATCACAGGATTGAAGTTGTCAGTGAACTATTCCAGCTGAATAGGATTTATTTGCAGAAATAATGTGTGTTTTCAAAAAGTTCATAGTTCAACAAGATGCATCTCCTCAATACCAAATAGAGATTATGAGTTTTAATATTAAAGCAACATTATGTAGAAATTGACATTTTGTGAGGTTTGCCACCCCCACAGTTTCTGAGCTGTTATTATGAGGCAAAACAACATCATCTCTGTATAAAAGCGACTAACTTCTGTCTGTCTGTCTGTCTGTGTGTGTGTGTGTGTGTGTGTGTTCCTCAAATATCTCTGCGGATCAGGATCAGACTGACCTGAGAGTTTCGACATAGCTGCTGCGTGGTTCAAGGGTGTGCTATTTCGCATTTGTTTGGATTGCAATGATACCGTTAATAAATTATTTCATAAATGCTTTACAAATTCCACGAGCATTGTCCACCGGAGCCACCACAGTCACGTGCGCACCAGAGCCAATTACTGCAGAGCCCACCACGACCCCCCACCTTAAGAAAAAAGCAGACAAGCAGACAGCGGCGCGAGCTGGACCGGGATTTTGCCGGCGGTTCGGTCCCGTTCTGTTCTGTGCATCTAAACTGACTGTTGTGGATTAATGAGATTAAAAGAGTCCGGATCGAGTCTGTTCGGGTCTGAGGAGATCCGGAGACGCGCGGACAACAAAGTGGAATCAGATCTGTGGATGTTCGTGTGTAGCTAGCTGCTAGCCGCTAGCTGCTATCCACTAGCTACACAGCCCACCTCCCGATCGAGGCGATGGACCGGACTCACCGGCACGTCCAAAACCGGACTTAGGGTAAATAATGTCCGCCACGCTTTTTCGCAAACATTGCCGTCACGTTTGCTTTGTGTCTGGTGCAGGAAGAAACGGTAAAAACTGGCTTTTGTCACGAAAGTGTCCAAGCAGCAAGTTTGGTTGTTGAGGAACAGGAAGTTGTGGGAGGGACGTAAGCAGATGATTGACAGGCAACGACGGTCGGTGTAGAGACAGCGATACTGAGAGTTGAGAGATTTGTGACATTTAGCGTGTTTGGAGTGTATAGTTACTGTTTTATGTAGTGTTTTGTGTGTAGTGGAGTTGTTTTTTTGTTTAATGAGTCAAAACAATTAGGAGACTGCTGAATGAGCATTGCCTGCATTTGAATGTAAATAGTTACATGTAACTTTGTACATTTTTAAAATGTATGCTCATATAATGCAAATATAAATTGTTGTTTATATTATAAGTAATACAAAGTGGTTTGTAAACATATTTGTGGTTTTCACAGTAAAAAAATCTAACTTTTTCTACTCAAATTTTATGTATTTTTTTGTGATTTTAGGTCCATTGTGTTAATATACAGTATCACAAATTAAAAAAATAACTCTACAGTCACATGTGAGGTTGTGCTAAAAAAAATAATGACACCAAGTAAATAGTTTTTAATAGTCAAAAACGGCCAATTATACCCTGGAATATCGGATTTCACAACAAACCTAAATATCCCTGACGTCCCACGTTCAAACACAGCCTCATTTGGCCATCCATGAAAAAGCTGCTTAACCTCCCACTTTTATATAGGAATACATTTTTCTTACGGGCACTGCACTAGTGTTGTTTAAATGATAAAAATGTTTGCAGAAATGCAAGACAACAACAGTGGGAAATTGTAATTCTTACTTTGTTTGGCAGCTGTTGAAACTGTCTGAGATGTTTGACTTGTGTCCTTCTCTGCTGACCTCTCCTCAGTGGACCTCTCACTCATGGTACAGCTGCTTTTACTGTTGATGTCTTTACCTTCATCAGCCTCTTCTGTTGATGGGTCAAAGACAACAAATATCAGAGATTAGATTAATTAGTTAGTTCATGTGCTTGTTGGCATCGTTATAAGCTTGAACTATATAGAACTGAAATGACAATAATGTTACATCTACATTACTATACAACCAAAGAATTAGCATTAAGATTTCACCTTTATCACTGGGTACAGATGGTATCACAGACTTGTTTGCAGTATCTTCTTCCTCTCTGGTGCTGTCACCGTTCTTGTCTGAGTGTTTGGCACCATTAGCTGGATCACCCTAAGGAAACAGATGATTTTTTGACTTTGAGCTCCCCCAGATTGAACCATTGAGATTATCACAAAAGAATAAAAGCAAGGAAATATGATATGCACAAACTAAATGCAAGCAGGTTTGTAATTCAGTGAGAAGAAAGTAATTTCTAGGAGGTTCAACAAGTCACAATCTGTCCTCATTTAGACTAAAACGTAACAGAGTCATTATCTTCAGTTTATTCTACAGTTGTGATTGAGACAATGTGTATAATGTGCAATAGGTAATGAGGTAAATGAGAATAAATCAGTTTCATTAGAAAAAGAAATGCTATGACAATGACTACTGAGGTTGAAAAGATCTCACCTTTACCTCTGTTGTAGCTGCTCTCTCTTCCAGCTCGTCTCCTGCAGGGTGATGTAACACCAAGCAGATTGTAGGATTGAACATAAAAAATGTTTTGCCAGTGAACTATTCAAGCTGAAGAGGATTTATTTGCAAAAATGATGAGTGTATTTAAAAAGCTCATTGTTCAAAAAGATGCATCTCCTTTATACAAAATAGAGATTATGTATTAAAATATTGAAGCAGAATTATGTAAAAATTGGTATTTTATGCAATTTGGCATCCCCACAGTTTCCGTATTTCTCTGTTCGTGTAGGTTGTGGGTCCACAGGGCAGCAGCTCCATGTACTTTTTTCAGCCTGAGCCTGGCTGATACAACCAAAACATAATCATTAAAATCTCACCTTTCTCACTGGTTACAGATGGTATCAAAGACTTGTTTTCAGTATCTTCTTCCTCTCTGGTGCTGTCATCGTTCTTGTCTGATTGTTTGGCATGATTAGCTGGATCAGGCTTAGAAAACAGATGATTTTATATGACTTTGAGCTCCCCCAGGTTGGACCATTGAGATTATCACAAAAGAATAACAGCTAGGAAATACAATATGCACAAACTAAATACAAGCAGGTTTGTATTAGTTTATATTAATGTAATTCCTTCTGGGAAAATGTTTCCAGTTGCACCAGGAGGTTCAGTGAGTGGCAATCTGTCCTCATTTAGACTAAAAATGAACAGATTCAGTTTAGTCTACAGTTGTGATAGAGATAATGTGTGTAATGTGCAATAGGTAATGAGGTAAAGTAGAATAAATAAGTAGCATTTAAAAAGAGATGCTATGGCAATGACTACTGAGCTTGAAAAGATCTCACCTTCACCTCAGTTGCAGCTGCTCTCTCTTCCAGCTCGTCTCCTGCAGGGTGATGTAAAAACAAGCAGATTGCAGGACTGAACATAAACAATGTTGCTGTCAGTGAACTATTCATGTTGATGAAGATTTATTTGCAAAAATTATGTGTGTATTCAAAAAGTTCATTGGTCAACACAATGCACCTCCTCTATGCCAAATAGAGATTACGTGTTGAAATATTAAAGCCACATCATGTAGAAATTGGCACTTTTTGTAATTTCTGTTTTGCTCTGTCTCTGTAGGTGGTGAGCCCACAGGGCAGCAGCTCCATGTACTTTGTTTGCTGATACACATGGGTCAATGCAAGGCCACCAGACACTTTTGGCTTAAACAAGTTTTGAACTCTACATTTAGATATTTTATGGGACTCATGTTCTAGCTACCTGAAAAACGTAATACCATTATTCACACTGTTTTTGGTCTGTGTTTGGTCTCAACCAACACCGGAGGGAAATATCTCTACATTTAACTTGATAAAGCAATGTAGGTGTTATCCAAGAATGCCAATATTAAAATCTCACCTGTTTGATTTTGCTGAACCACTGATGAATCTATCCTTTCTTCTTCATGTGATTTGTGTTCCAGGTGTTCTTTCTGTTCTTTATTATCATCACACATCGGTCCACTGTAGCAGTGTGGATCATTTTCAGAGACCATGACATCTATTTTGTCCAACAGAGTTATGATCTCTTTTTCATCCTTCATACTTCTTGTACATGTGTGATATCTTTTTTCAGCAAACCTGCTGTTGGATTTCAGCTCTGTCAGCGCGCTTTCACAGTTTTCATCTGACTCATGAGTCACGACTGTCATTAAATAAGCGAGTGAGCCTTTCCCAAAAGCTTTTTCTAACCACTGCACGCCTGAGCTATAATGGCTGTTATGCTTACCATTTGGTAACAGTAAGAGAAATGCATGAATTCCCTCATTTAATGGGTATTGGTCAATGTTTTGTAGGCCAAGCATGTTAATGACAGAGATGTGCCGACCACATAAATCATACAGTTTGGCTGAAAACTGTTCCACGTTAGCCTGTTCATCATGATCAAGTAAGATGTTTTTAAATCCAATCTCAATAGAATTTGTGTCACCAATGAACACAAGTGTGCGTTCAGGCAGCGCTGAAAAAAAACAAATAGAACATCAATAAATTAAACTGCAGAAATCATTTAAATCAACAGTATCAAAGTCAGACAGAGTTTGAGGGAAAAAAATGACACAATCAAAGGTAATAAACAAATGTCCAAACAAGTTGAATCTATTACAATTAAGTTTCTTACCTTTCTCGTTGGATGCAGATGATCCTGATTTGATTTCAGACCCTCCACCTGTGTCATTATTGTTCTCTGACTGCAGGTCTTCATCAGGTTCCTTCACTGGATCACACTGAGAAAATTGATAATTTTATTGACCAACTCATCACATCAGACCTACTGAGAAGAAGACGTGTTTTGAAATCTCACATTTACCTTGGTTTCATTTCCACTCTCCTGTAGCTCCTCCACTGCAGGGTCATGATGGAATATCAGAATAAACATGATGAGCATAAAAACATCATAATTGGGAAACTCCTTGCCCAAGTTTATCTTATTTTGTTTTAAACTTTTAAATTACCCTTTATATTTGTCACAGGCGGTGTTACAGAGTTGACATCCGACTCTTCAGCCCTTCCAGCTGGTGTCTTGTCTTCGTTCTCCTCCTCCATCTCATCTGTTCTTCATGCTTTATAGAGTCAGAGGATAAAGTCAGTTAGACAAATACTGTAATAAATTATTACTGAGTCTAATAACATTTTTGTGAATATTGTTGATAATGCAATGTGAAAAATTTACCAAATTGCATTACAAGACTCAAAAACGTTATTGTCCATTAGTGTAGGCAATAATTAAATAAGATTTCAATTAATCAATTATAGAAATAATAACACATTTTAAAGAAATAAAGCAGATTAATGCAGATCTACGACGCCCCTTGGCCTTACATCACTGAATTTGTTTCCTCACACTCCAGAATAGCTTTGTAAACATGATGGAGGCAGATGACTAAAGGCTGCTGGACTACTGAATGGAAAAGTCCCACTGCAGCTAGTGTTTCTTTCTCAAACCAAGAATGGGCTGTGGTTAATAGTAAGACGTTAAACCATCACTACCGGACGCTGTCGTTTCAGCATGATTAACATCATTAACACGGATTAGCAATAGCATGGATGTCAGTATGGGTTCAAATAACATGGATTTAAGCAGTGACAGTGATAGCTGTAACTCAAACATTAGGTCTACTTGTATA
This sequence comes from Sparus aurata, assembly GCF_900880675.1. NCBI lineage: Eukaryota > Metazoa > Chordata > Actinopteri > Spariformes > Sparidae > Sparus > Sparus aurata. The sequence goes on along the minus strand of NC_044209.1, from coordinate 8,584,354 downwards.
TAACAAGCTGCAGAGTTTATTCATTGTTAAACTTACCTGTACTGTACATTTACTGCCACTAGACAACTTCACTAACTTTGTGTCTACTGTGGAGGCTTTGAGCGCTCCACTCACTTGAGATCTGAGCCACTCCACTCTCATAACACCAGAAGCCAAGCTTGATGGATGAGTCCCAGATTCTACTGTAGTTCTATTCTAGCATCAGTCATGTTTCTGTGGTGGATTTTGTGTTTTTGGTGTTTTGCTTTCTGTACTTGTTGTGCTTGCAGACGTGCACTGAGAGGCTGGCCAGGGTTTCCTCTCACCAGAGCTGCCAACACACACACACACACACACGCGCGCGTGCGCACACACACACACATACACAAACACACACACACACACAAACAAACAAACACAGACTCTTCAACTCCCTGCCTTTTTGTCTGCTTCTGGGTCCTGCCACCAGCGTTGGGGAGACGTAAACTAGTTTAGCTACATAGCTTAACTACAGTTTGCTGTAACTTGCTGGTAGTTAAACTAGATTCATATTTTGTGCGGCATCAAGTAATTTAACTACTTTTTGGGTCATTTTTTTTAGTTTAACTACTCAATTTACAAACTACAATTTTGACCAATAACATGAAATATTTTTTTATTTAAAACAGACCTATATAATATAAATTTTATTTTATTTGTCTTTGAAAAAAGGCATGAAACATGTGGTGACATGCCCTGACAATACTGCCTCTGATTGGCTCGCCCTGGCAGCACTCAAATAGTTCACAGAGTAGACGGGTCTTTGTACCAAGGAAGGCAGTGCTCATATGGCACAAGCACGTCATGGACAACCTTCCCACTACCACCGATTCGCCCCCGAACGTGCCAGCCCAACCATGGCCATATTTGAGCATGTACATGTTGGATATAGATGCATCTACAGGCACGACCTACGTGTTGACATGTGAGCCCTGCAAGCCGAAAAACAACAATTTTGACTTTTTTTGACTTTTTCCTCTCGAGTTGAGAGACATGTTTCTTCTGGCGTGTGAATTTTTTGTAGGCCATTATATTATGTTTCACATACACCATATGTTGATTTATTTAACACTGAGTTAAATGAGCATAATGAGTATAAGTAGTTTCTAAAGCTACTTTTTTTTAGCAGTAGTTTTACAAACTACATTTCTACCCCTGGAGAAATGTAGTAGAAAACAATAAAAAGAAAACAGAAAACAATAAAAAGCCGTGCAGTAGTTTTGTTCAAACTACTGCACGGCTGAACTACATGTTGTTTTGCAAGTTACGCTTGCAAAGTAGTTTCCCTAACACAAAGGGCAAATATTGGTATGTACAATTCATTTTAATTAATAAATCTTAAAGGTTCTAATTAATTAAATGCTTGACAACCTTGAAAAAAATACATACAGTACTTATAAGAACATCAATTATACATAAAAAAATATAATATTACACGTGTCAAAATTTCATGCAGTAAGTTAACAGAGTACAGTTTTTCACACCTTAAGATCAACAGGTGCATAAGAGAAGACCAAGGGCCGACAAAACCAGAAAAAAACTCCTGCACACTGCCCACCTCACTTGCAATTAAGTTTAATAACAATAACTTAGACCTAAATACTGAAATATTGTTTTCATTCAACTTAATTGCAGGTGAAGTAGAAGGAGTTTTTTTTCTGATGCAGTAAAAAGTTAAATGTTGTCTACCACCAGTTAGGAGATTAGTTAGAAAAGATTGACCAATGGCTGTAAAATTCAATGAATATTAAACTTATTTCAAATCTGAATCTTGATCTCACATTTTGGAAAAAGATGCATCCAACAGTTTTACACTTTCTACATAAAGGATGGTAAAGTAAAAGTCATCCATTTCAAATATGAAATTTAATCTGAAAATAAAAACTGTGTAGGTATACAACTGTAACAAAGCTGAATAAACTCACCTTTTGTGTTTTAATAGTTCTGCCTGGTCGATTAGATGTGGATGTAGATCTGCTGCCTTGTTACAAATCCTTCAAAATTACCAGGGATCACGATGAGCTGTTGGTCTGCCCCTTCCAAACCTTCCTTTCTGCACTGTTAAATAAACATCCGCATTTATGTAAACAAGAGATGACAAAGGGGGGGAGTTAAACTACTTCAGCTCCAACTGGTGATTTCCCCGAAACCCTACAATGGATACCATTGAATTAACCGTGAACACAACACACAATGTTCAGTGCTCTTTCAAATCTGTACTCTAATCTGATTTATTTTTTTAAAGAAATACAAAGCTATACATCTTTTTATGTCTTAAAGGTAAAATGGTGAAGGGCTCTCTTTGTGTTATTTAAGAATAACTTTTTTGTAAGCCGGTTAAAAATTTAACTAAAACTTGAACTCCTGAAAAATGTCTAACAAATACTCTGACTCATTACTTTGCAATGTTATGACTTGGTAGAGCAGCCAGACAAACCATGATATGAATTTCTGTTTTCATCAATTTAGAATTGGCCTGGACAAATCTTGAATTTTGATCTTACATTTGGGAAATAGATGCATCTAACAGTTCTTAAAGTTTCTACATAAAGTAATCAATTTCAAATATGAAATTTAATCTGATAATAAAAACTGTATAGATATACATCTGTGACAATGCTGAATAATCTCACCTTTGCATTTTGATAGTTCTGCCTGGTCTGAGTAGATGTGCTGTCTTGTTATGAATCCTGCCAATAACCAGAGATGGTCTGCCTCTCACAAATCTGTCTGTCTTTTAAAAAACTTTCTCCTGAGGAGGCTGAGGAAGTTTGGCATGTCGCCTGAGCTCCTCAGCAACTTCTACAGCTGCATTGTTGAGAGCATTTTGACCCGCTGTGTCACCGTCTGGTACAGCAGCACTTCTGCTTTGGATCGCAAACGCCTGCAGAGAGTGGTAAAGACTGCTGAGAAGATCACCAGGACTCAAGAACTCTTTCTTTCCCGCTGCCATCAGACTCCTAAACAGCAGATAGGTGTTTAATCTACCTCATAACTATCCCAACTGTTTACATTTTTGCACATGCATAATTGCACAGTTTTCAGATTTGCACTGTTTTATTATCATTATTATTATTATTATTATTATTATTATTATTATCATTGTTGTTGTTGTTGTAGTTGCTGCTGCTTCTTCTAATTTATCACATGCTTATCATGTGTGTAAAGTGCTTTAGAAGTGCTTTACTTTGTATATTGTGTATTTCAGTTGTATATTACACTGTGGCATTCTGTAGACAGCAAAGGAAGAATTTCATTGTACAGAGGAACATGTTTATTTACTGTGCATATGACAATAAACACTTTGAATCTTGAATCTTGAATCTAAACCAGTTTTTTTTTTTAAAAGTGAAAGCAGTTCAGCACCAACTCCAACATTTCCCCAAATCCCAGTGACACAATACTGATACCATTAAATGAACCATTAACAAAGCACACAATGTTCAGTGCTCTTTCAACAGTGAACATTTGCAGTTTGCAAAGTTGTAGCCTCTATAAGGATTTATCTATTTTTCAGTGTTGGAGCAGCACTTATAAATATAAATTTCATATTGACAGTTTAACAACTTATCATGTGTCACTGACAAACCCACAATGAATGGTCCTTTAGTATTTAGCTTGATGTTTTGTTTTTTAAAGCCAAAAAACTTGCAGTAGAAGGATATTTTCACTGTACAAAGCTCTAAACACACTGTACACTCCCTGACCAACACCAAACAGATACAGTTAGCGACCAGCTCGTAGACAAAATGAAACATTTAGCAGCTAAAGAGACAAATATTTCCCTCAGGAGTTGATGGAAACCAAACCAGAGCTGAAAGTAGAGCAAATGCTGGACTTACATTCATCAAATGGCCAGAAACACGACAAAAAAAAGATTCTCCATGTAACTGTTTGCCAACATGTTTGCCATTACAACTAAATGACATGATAATACTGTATGTGACTGTTGTGTTCCACTGTCCTGATAGCAAAAATATAAATCAATTAATTGAAAGTTCTAATGTAGATGTGCTGCACTGCTTCTTTTACCAGATGAGACTTAATAATAGGAAATGTTGTATTCTAGTGCACCATGTTTGTCTGATGTTTACAGTTAGTAGCTGGATTGTTAGAATCATGACGCTGCATGTTGCATGATCCGTTTACATTCAATATTTAGGATATGCTTAAAGTCTAAACTGCTGTTAGTTTATAGCCGTATTTGGATTTCCAAGATAATACAATATTTAGAGGGTAATACTATTTTAACAATAATTCATTCACAATTATTGTCTGTATGTTGTACTTTTTATACATATTGTATTGGTATTACTCAGTCCAATTTGATTTCAATTGGCTAAACAGTATGTATTCTGTTGAGGTTAGGGTGTCTATGACTTCAAAGATCTTACATGACAACAGCATGTTGTACAGGTCAATAATAGGTCCCCCTATAGTATACAGTATTTATAACCCTAACATCTAAATATATGTATTTATTACTCTTACCAAAACTTTTGATGCTGAAGTACATTTATTGCCAGAAAAAGTCCAGAAATTTACCAATGTAATATTTTGACACGTCTTCACTTTTGCTCCACTGTGATATTTGGATAGTTTTTCAACACTGAATTTACACCCATATTTTGTGAGCTACTATGGCCCTCTGCCTTATCTTTTTTCTCCAAATGCTCCTGCATGTTTTTGTCTACTATGTTTTCTTTTCTAACTTTATTTTACTATAATTAATTAAACTTTACTTATCTGTACTTATTTCAGTCTTTGTGCTGCTGCAACAATCAACATGCCACATCCCCACTGGGGATCATATAGCTTTATCTCATCATACTTTATCTTATGAGTTTTGGTTTTGCAGAGTGTTACGACCAGGGCCTAGGGGAAACCCTGGCGTAACAAGAAAATGAGACTCCCCTCTTCCTGTTCCCCAAACACCACCAGCAGCGAACGTTTTTAACAAAGTTTTTATTCAAACATAGTTGTTCCACAATCACACAAATGCTGGTAGTCTGGAACAGCAGAGGAGAGCCCACAGGAACTGGAGAGGAGCCGGCCTTTAAACCCATGACTCCAGGAAAGCAGCCAATCAGCTCCATGGGGCAACCTACAACCAGACACACCTGCAACCAATCTCACACACACACACACACACACACACTCATACTCACAGGTAAAAGAGGGATATTAAAAACAGACAAATAAACACATGACCTCTAGGGTCGTAACACCTCCCCCCTTAAAACTGAACATTTCTCCCATAAAGAAATGTTCATTCAAGTTATTGCAATCGGGTGTTGAGCAATCACAAGTCTGTTCCCTCTTAAAACCAATCTACATAAAAACAGGACCCAAAACCTTATTGATGGGTGCCACTCCCACAAACAAAATGGCCACCACCATGAGGAGAGAACACAAAAAGCAAATGCACCAACTGTGGTAACAGACACACCAAAAACCACAACAGGTGCCCAACACAGTGGAGTGCAACAGCCACCACACAAAAAGGCATCACTGTATAGTCAACACTACACACAAATGTTGCCAGCTTACACCTAAGCTGCAACCACAAGTGACCCAACAAAAGTGAACTGCCGCTACCACACCCAAAATGGACACCTTGTGATCTCCAACCACACGTTACTGTAAAAGGAGTGTTACAAAAAGAGACAAAAGTGACCAGACAAACTGGAAAGCCACATCCACCACTCAAGATCCACTGAGTGACGCCATCCCAATCACACCAATTAATACACTAAATCAGTAACACCTGTGACCACACCAAAAATGGACTGCAACAACCACACACAAAAGGCATCACTCTGTAGTCACCACTACACAAAAATGTTGCCAGCTTACACTTAAGCTGCAACCACAAGTGACCCAACAAAAGTGGAGTCCAGTTACCACAACCAAAAGGTCACAAAAAGTTACTGCACACAAGTATTAATTAGGGCCACACATCACAACGTGACCAACACAAAAGCAGCCATCTCACACAAAACCATGTTGCTGTGCAAAGTATAAAACGAAGGGAAACAAACTGCAGAGACACCCCAACTTTACCTGCCTATAAAAGGTGGCTAACTCACCTAGCTAGTCTTCAGTGGCGTGCCGAGCTCGAGGCGTCTTTAAACGCTGAACTCAGTGAATCACCGAAGACCAGGAATCTAGTCAACTGCGAATCACTGAAGCGTACCCCCACCCAGGATTACCACCAAAAATAAGAAAGGCAAAATAACAAACATGGCAAATCCTTGAAAATGCCCGGCAGCTTTCTGGTTAGGGTGCTCAGTCAGAAACACAACATGCAGCAACAACTTAACAAAAGAGATGACCACTACACTTAACTAAAGGCCACTTACACAAACAAACTAAACCAAACCAAACCACATCTACCTCACCTCATGGACATTCAGATCCCGGACGAGCCCCCAATTGTTACGACCAGGGCCTAGGGGAAACCCTGGCGTAACAAGAAAATGAGACTCCCCTCTTCCTGTTCCCCAAACACCACCAGCAGCGAACGTTTTTAACAAAGTTTTTATTCAAACATAGTTGTTCCACAATCACACAAATGCTGGTAGTCTGGAACAGCAGAGGAGAGCCCACAGGAACTGGAGAGGAGCCGGCCTTTAAACCCATGACTCCAGGAAAGCAGCCAATCAGCTCCATGGGGCAACCTACAACCAGACACACCTGCAACCAATCTCACACACACACACACTCATACTCACAGGTAAAAGAGGGATATTAAAAACAGACAAATAAACACATGACCTCTAGGGTCGCAAGCTACGAGATAACCAGATAAAAGGAGGTAGAAGGTTTAGTTTTATAGAAAGTAGTAAATATTTTTCAAGGAGATTGCAAAAACTTTGAGGACACCAACTGTAATTGTGTAAGAGTTTAATGTTTGATTGTGAAGTGTAGTGTCATGCTTTAAGTATTGATTACAGTAAATCAAGTTGATATTAGCATGCAAAAAAAAATATTTTATTTAAATTGTGATGGATGATCTACATCACTATTCTTTCTTTCAGGATTATAATGAAAAAAAAGATCCATTTACTTATACAGAAGATACAGACCACCATCAGCAAGTTCTGCCTTGAATATTTAGTTTTCTTTTTTGGTTGTCATGGTTGACCTCTTTAATGATCAGCTAATGGACATTTCTCATCATAATGGAAGAAATTCAGATATCATTTTCATATTGATGTCAAATAAAATGACTCAAACATTTTGTTTATCTCAACAAACTGAACAAAGACTTGTTTGCTCATCAGGATCCATATTAGTGTTTTGGCATTTGGGCGTTCACATCAGGCAGTTGTTTGCTCACAGGTTAGTCATTGTGTACAGGCTCAATGACTCTCAAGGGAATGAGAGTTTACTGAGTTGTCATTCATGTGACAGTTTCCTGAACTTAATTTCACATTTGGGACATGGCGTGTTGACAGAGTTGACAGAAATGTCCTTGAATTTTATTTCAGGCCAAATTAAAGTAAGTTATTTATTTACGCATTTTAACAGCTGTTGAGAGAATTTGATGTAAAATTTAAATGTTCTGAAAAAAAAACAAAAAAACAAAGCATAATGGAAATCAGGCCTTTATTACACCAGCCACATCATTTTAGAAAAATCTTAACTTATGATAAAAGCTTGATAAACAATCCTATAAACATGCTGGAGGTGCATGAAGACTTCACGTAATTGCACGTCTGTCTTAGTTTTAAAACATATCATTCCTGATCACTGTTCATTTGTTTACTATAAACAGAAGTTTTATGACAATTGTTATAAAACAGTAATGCTCAAATTTCAGTTTCACCTCAAAAACTGACTTTTTGACAAAATATCTCTAATAATGTAAAATACATTTAGCTGTTGAACATCGTGGTGATGTAGTGAGTGATAATAAACAGAGTGGAAAAATAGAAAAATCAGTCCATTCAAAAGTTCAAAGTTTCCCAATTTATTCAGTCAACTGTTATGAGTATCATTAATGCAGTTAGAACAAACTTGATACACTATTCAGTATTACTGATTAAATTACAACTATTTCATTAATAGTTTGTCATGACAACAAGAGATGCTGTCATGTAGGTGCATGTGATTTTTTTTTATAGAGGAACAACAAAATATCGCAAAATGTTCAGCCTCTTTGACCAGAAACAGCCCAGATCTCAGGTCAGTGCAAAGTTTTTATAGTTTAATTGCATCAATAAAGTTTCTGTCCTCTGTCAGATGGAGTTTCAACATCTAGACTTTGATCTCTTCTTCCTCTTCAGAAAAGGCATATGGTGTTTTGCAGCTGTGGGAAAGAGCAGGAGAGGTGGTGTTGTTGTCGACGCTCGTTCTCTTTGTGAAGGACCCTCCACCATAATGACGACACAGAACGTCAGCTGCTCTCTGGAACCTCTCTGCCTCCATTGCAGGCTCTGCTCTCTGAGGAGATCCACTGCTTACATCAGGTGTACTCAGTGACCTCTCCTCCTCCTGCTCTGTCCTGTCAGAGCTACATGAGCGACCCCTGTTGTTCATGTTCCTGCTACATGACCTGCTACCCACAGAAGAGCTGGGTGAAGTCACCACAGGGCTCTGCACAGGCGTCTCTGTTAGAGAGCCGTCGTCATCTTCTTCCTCTTCCTCTCCTTCCTCTTTCTCACCTGCTGCCTGGCTGTGATTGGACATGTGAAGGCAGCTGGGGTTGTCAATCAAGCTCAGCACCTCAGACATGAGAGAAGGGCCGAGGTCTACAGTGAACGAGGTGAGGGAGTCAGAGCGTGTCAGTGTGATACCACTGCTGTCTGGTAGAGACCCCTTCCGGGTGTCTCCATCTTGAAACTGTCTATCAAGACGAGAGAGGCGGGGCAGAGTGACGAAACCAGACTGCAGACCTGCAGACAGACACAAGAAGAAAACACACTGAAGCCACTGAAATGATGACATGACATAAATAAAACATCTCAGATACACTCTTACAGTTGTATGAAAACCCTGAAAAACATTTTGTTTTTTTTTATCTTTTAATTGTTGGTTTCATCTGTGAACATTTTGGCAGGTTAACATTTTGGGCGGTCATTTTTTATCTCTGCTATACTCATTTCAGCTACAAGAGGCTGAAGTGCACCCTTTTCTGAATAAGGTTTAAAGCATTCATGTTTTCTTTCAGGGGAGTTTTGAGTTCTACACGCACCACTAAACAAATCATATAAGTTATGTGACATACTGCTAACACACAATAACGTAACTTAAATTTAAAGGGCACAGAGAAATGTACCTGTTTAGAACATGGAGTAGTGGTGCACTTCCCCCTCTTGCGGTCAAAAGTAGTATTACAACAATACATGTTTAAACAAATGATCCTGACCAAAAGAAATACAGATACATTTGAAAAAGAAATTAGAGTAATCATCGTAGAGAAACTTTTTTACTTGCTACAACTTAATTTGACCAGTTTTTACAGAAAAAAAATAAACAGATTACTAAAATAACATCAATGTAGGATATATTTGAATTAAATATGTTTTTATGTCATGACTTTACATTTTCAACTAGAAGTCACTTTTTGTGTAACAAAATATCTGACTTTATTAAAAACTAAAACAGAAGTAGCAGAAATGATTGATATCACTTTGTAATAACCCTCATTTGTAAACTATTCATTTAGCAATATAAAGGTTTATAATCAGTTGCAACTTTATTGTGGCCGTCGAGATCATGTTTGTAGAAGAACAACCCAGAATTCATAAACTATTTCCAGTATTTACTTAAGTGTAATTAACTATTAAATGTATCATTTATTAATGAATCCTTTTTTATAAGCAGAAACACATTACACCTGGCTGGAAACCATAGAATTCACAGTTTGTATTGAAAAAGGAAGTTTAAAAAGTATGAGCTACAGAGTTACTGTACGTCCAGCAATTCAGTTGTTTCATCACAGGGTGGCAGTATGTAACAACCCAACAACACACTGCTGACACTTCACTGCAGGGACAGACAGGTTTCTGTCTGCTAGATGGACTTAACATTACAAACTGACAGACAGAACAGAACAGGAGGAGATAGAAGAAGCAGTGTGATGCCACTGAACAGGGATGGAAAGGAGTGAACATAAAGTGAACGGAAACCAGAAATCATCATGGTGTTTAATGATGGGAGTCCAGCAAAGACCCTGATAAAGACCACAAGCTGAAACATGTTAGTCCAATAATAAAACTGTTCTGTATAACACCAGTGAAGTTTATTTCCTCTTCAGACTTTTTTCCTTCTCCATCTACCTTGGAAGTTGGTAAAGCTCTTTCAGAAATCCCAGAAAGGGTCGGTGTAATAAGCTGAGGCTTCAGCCCACACCTTTTTGGTCCTGTTTTGTTCTTGTTTTTATATTTGTTTGTTTGTTTGATTTTTTTCTGAAGCTATAAGAGCATTAAGTTAATGTTTAATTATTGTCTACCTACCAGTGTAATTGCGTTTTATAAGTTAGAAAAAGACGATGATAAGAAGGGTTGTCTTTTAGTCTTTTAATACCCACTTTGTACCTCCAGTATACCTAGTTTTGGATAACTGACATTGTTTTTTCAATAGTGGTGGGCTTGTCTTTAATAACAATGAATTCATGTAAAGGAGAACTATATGGAAAAAATGACATGGAAGACAAACTGACAAACACACTCATGACAAAAGGCTCACATCATCTTTCAGTTCACTGACTCTCTATGCCAGCTCCACATCACTACGTTTGAGCAAATTCCTTAGGAACTGTGTAAGGAATCTGGAGATGGAGAGGGGCTTTCCAGTCCTGGCTCTGCACGCTGCTGCCTGATAAGCTCTGATTGGTCAGCAGATACAGTATAATGAATGCTGTGTTTATAGTGTGCATTCAGGCCGTGACACATGCACATAGAGATGACAGGAAATGCCCTCAAAGTATCTTTCTTTCTCTCACACCAGCTGTGTGTGTTTGTGTTTGTAGACCTAATTGTGTACAGGTGTTGCCAAGGTGATTCCAGATGACTCAGGAGAAGCCCGTTCGTTTGCTGGGTGTCTTGGAGGAATGCGGGTACGATGTTGAAAGGGAGAGGGCGACTTCATCCTCTCTGTTTGTGTGTTCACTGACATTTAGAGTGCTGTGTAGTCCGAGTCAGTTCAGCAGCTTTGTATGCTGCTTGGTCTGTCGGAGAGTGACTAGTGAAAACTGCAACTGTAATTATATAGCACACCACTGGGTTTGTGCTTTTCTTTGTAATTCATGGTGAGTAATGCAGTGCTGCTCCAGCACTCGACTTCAGCCCTTTGATCCTTCTGTCTGGGTTTCGGGCCCTTTAAGGAGCTTTCTGCTGATCACTTTATCTGAATTAACTGTAATCTGAAGACGACAACAGCAAAGAGACAACATTCTTACTGCGTCTGTCTTCCAGGATGTTCACGTTTCACATCAGACTCAAAAATGACAGTGATGCTCTGATCCTCTAACCAATGAATATGAACTTACCAAGTGGGGCTCTTTTTTGTAGTAAATTACTTTATATTACAGATATAATATGCAACATTTCTCCATTAAAATGTCTAAAAAAAGACAATTTCTTTTTGTTCAAACCTAGAGAAATCTGTCATTTCATTGACGGTGTGTTTCATTTGGCCACCTGTCGCTATTACATCTCTGAGCAAGTCAGAGAGTGAGGAGGGAAGATGGCGAACGCGACTAAACCTGAATAAAACGTTCGTCATCTGTCAGCCTGAATCGTGTAGACAGATTTTGTTTGGCAGCTGCTTAACACTGAAGACAGTAACTCATGTGTAATTAAATTACATTTTGTTCCTTTCACACACAGAAACTAATTGTTTATATTGTTTCGCTGAAGCTCACATGTTGTAGTCTTTGTTACACATGTTGTAGTCTTTGTTATCCAAAGTTTTAAGACAACCTCTACATATATTATGCAATGGAACAAAATTGAGGTCAAATCTGAGATTTGGTGCTAAAGGACCACTCATGTACCATCAAATAAAAGTTTGTGTACATTCTTTTAGAATCACAAGAAACTTAAAACTAATGTAAGATCCGTCCTGTAGTATCTGTAGGAAATCTTCCAGCTGTGCTCACTGAGTTAACATGTCAGACTATGCTTTCTTTGGCCAAACTCCTTTCATTGATTTAGCCCAGCATGTCATGGAAGTCTGCCAGTTTGGAAGTTGACACAAACGCGTACACATTGGAGTTGATTTGCTGTGAATAAATCTGCGCCAGTGCAGCTGTTGCATCGTATCCCATTATGAGTATGACCGCTCTTCGCTTCACTTTTCTAAGACCACTCATTTTCTCCACTCACTTTGAATCTAGCTAATATTGCTCCTAAGTTGCTTTACATAAAACGTGGAAAGTGATTATCTGTATACTATCTCACCATATGTGTAGAGCGAGTCGTCTGTTGAGCTGACAGAGCTGGGGAACAGGCCCCTCTCCAGGCACCCATTGGGGGAGTCCATGTTCAGCTGGGGCAGGGAGATGGCGTTCTTGATGATGGGTGAGATGTCTGGTGGCGGGGATGACAAGTCACGGGAGTCCCTCCGCGGCACAGAGGTCTTCCGCACGTGCCGAAAGGTGCGCGTGAAGAACCCTGTTGTCTTGGAGCTGTTTGATGAGTCTGGACTTCCTGGCTCCCTGGCGCCCCCGTAGTTGCTTAGAAAGGAAGTGTCCCCGAACACTTCCCCGCCACGGCCGACGTGCATGGTATGTCGGAAGTCACCCATCGGCGGGCTGATCATGTCCACGGAGAGCTCGCTTTTGAAACGACGTTTCCCCTGAGAGCCAGACACAAGGCCCTTAATTCCTGGCAGTTTTCCCATACTCATGGTGGCAGAAAAGCTGTGCAGTTTCTCTTCAAGATGAATGAGTGTCTCAGCTCTTATTACATGTCAGTCAAGTTTAAATTCCAGTTAGGGTCCACTGTAAAACCAGAGAGAAAAAAGAAAATTAAAATTCCAGGACAGTGAGAACAGAAATCACAAATATGCGGTTGTTCGGTCGGCAGAGAATGTGTGTATAATCCATTCTCCACACGGCCTGAGCCAACTATTCATCCACTGTCTGCCCACGTTTTCCTTTTGGGTCTACGCTGAAAGATGCCAGTATGGATGTAGAGTCAGTCAAGTCCCCGTTTACATCTCCTCTTTCACCCTCCCTCTCTCGTGCACAGCTATTGCTGCGGCGTCCGTCCAAAATGACCTAAACGCTCGGCTCGCTTCCCCTGCACAACAGTCACTTTCAGTCATGACAAAATAACAGACAAGATGAATTACAAGGTCATATTTTGTTTCCTCTGGTGACCACGGCTCATGTGGTTGGAGAGTTTGGGCCTGGCTGGATCCGTATTCAGAGTTGGTTCAGTCAATGACAGTTTAGAAATACGAAGGCCAGCCGCAACTGCAAATACACCGAGATGTGATTCCAGCCAAACAACTCAGCTGGTTTGTACTTCAAAACTGTCAGTAAAGAAACAGACTGGTGTTTACATTCTGTTCATAACACTGAGGGTCTTATCACCATGTTTGGTCTTAATTTGCCTTTCATCCAAAAGGTAAAAGAAGCTTACAAGTAGCAGAATTTTAAAAGACAAATTGAGACTGGACAAGCACGCCTGACACTTGATGAATATATGAATAACTCTTTTTAGGAAATGTAACTGGATTGAGTCATTTGATAGGCTGATTTCTACCAGACGGTGGCGCCCCTTCTCATTATCATTTAGGTTGCATGTTAACCTACCAGGATTAGTACCTGACCTTAACCTTACTGTAGCATCCTACCCACGTTGCATGCACCATCCCCAAGCAGTGATGATCGTCCCCTCACTTACTGAATAGTGATGATGATGTACATTTCTCTTGCCTTCTCCTTGTAGCTTCAGAATCCTTTAATACATTTCTGTAGTCCTGCCCCTATTAGAAAAGTAATTCATGAAACACCCAGCTGAGTGTAGAAAAAGAAGTGTCACCACTCTGTTGCTTACTGGCAGGGAATCCTTTTAGCTTGTGTGTTCACCAGATCCCGACCTCAGAGCGGATCTTGTGTTGTCTTCCACAAACTCCAAGCACAGAGGGCGAGGGGGGTCCACTGCCACGCACCGTCTCCTGCTAAAGAGGTTTATCCATGTGTGGCACCACACCGTCCGCGAGACATCCTGTCAACAGGCCTGTTGCCCCGCTTCTTTGTCCTCTGCTCCCTGGTCCTTCTGCATGCAAGAAGCCAAACTTTTAGTCCATCAGTGCAACGGAAGAAGGAGGGAGATTCTTTCTTGAAAAGGGCAATAAAGTAAGGTGGCGTAACCCAGCTATTGTTTTGTCTGCATCATCGTGAAAGAAAGATAAGGCTCCTCCGGGATTGTCCGTTCGCTGGATTAGCTGCTAATCCCTCCTGTCTTCCCTCCCTCTCTGACTCCCTCACTTGCTCTCTGCCTTCTTCAATCCACTTAGTCCTTTGATGGTTTCCGATGGCAGGGGGGCTTCTGTGTTTTCATTCAGTTCGCTTGACGCCGGCTAAGAGAACAGACAGGGAGACAAGGGGAGAGGTGTGAGTTACACACTGGACCAAAGACTAAAGCATGGGCTCTGAGGCTCACATAAATGTGTCAGGCAACTAAGACATTGGATTGACTGTTTCTGGGGGTGTTTTCTCTCTCTCTCTCTGTTGCCTGAGAAGTGAGCGGGTTCTCAAGAATTTGTTCAGGGACGGAACTGAACAAATAAAACCTGAGTGCAGTGGGAACACTGAAAGTCTTTTGTGTACTTTCTGACACGTGTGACTAATTACTATTTCTGTACAAGCACTTTTGTTATACTCTCCAGAGTCAGCAGCATTTTATTAAAGTTATAATCATATACATTTTCGAAGATTGAGCTATACTAAATCATCAACTAATTTAATAATCGATTGACTATCTTTTCTTGAAAGATATCTGTCTTGAAGCACAGATGCCAAACATTTGCTGTCTCCCATATTTGAGGATTTTTCTGCTTTTTTTCCAGTCGTTGTCACCATCTCTTCTGAAGAAGGAGGACAGACCCTGAACTTGAATGCTGGGGACTTTTCTTGACATTTTAAACAATTCATCATTTCATCGGTAAAATAATTGACTGACTAATTTATATTATAATCACTTGGAGTGGCAGTTCATGTTAAAGATGTTTTATGGACGGCAACTGATGTTTCTAACGTGATATTTAGGCTAGAGGGAATCCATTTAACCTAATGAAAAATAACAATTTTAATGTGGCATGACATAAAAGCAAGAGCCCTTGTCCACACCAGGTCTGTCCAACAGATTTATACACAGCATTAATACCACAAGTTCGCCCCTTCAGAGATTTACATTTTCTCCCACAACCTCCAACCTCCTGTGTGTGTCTGTGTTTATATTTTTCCTGGGGACAATCCGAGAACTTTCCTCTTGTCTGCTGAAGAAAAGGACTCCAGGGCAAAAGGAGGCACTGATAAGCTCCAAACACGTGACCTCAGCCAGTTTTGGATTAATGTCACAGGAGTTACTAGCCGATGCTGCTGCCAGGCCAATCTGGACCTGTGACATAACTACTTTAGCAAGGTGTGGTGCCGCTCTGGCCGGTCACTGATTACCTTCCCTAAATCTTTAACTAATCCCAGTTTCCAACAGGGCAAATGTTCAAGGGTGGCCATCACAGGCAGCCCTTCCCGTCTGCAACCTAGAATAAAGGGAACGAGGGGGGATACGATGGAAGCATGGGTGAGCCAGAGGGAGTTACAATTTTTCGAGTGACCATTCAGGAAGAGGAGGAGGGGAGGATGGATTGTAGCCGGTGCCTGACCACCCCTGATCCCACAGCTCAGTGACATTTAGCTTAAGGCAGCGATTAAGGACTGTGGGGCACGAGAAGGTGAGAGGCAGATAAACATTAGCAAGGGAGACAGACATCCACTGAAGAAGTTGGAAAAAAACAAATCAAATCAAAACCGGAGTTCAACGTTTTTTCCCAGATTGACAAAATACCTGTTATCTCCAACTGGTTGTTTTGTTGTCTTTCTTCTGTCTGGTATTTTGATGTGGTGTGTCCGTCATCCGGTGCCTGATTTAACATGTTTTTCCTGCTTAAAATAGTTTCCAATTTCTCTTACCCAAATATCAACCTTTTGTACTGTTTTCCTCTTGCTTCGTGGCTTTGTTATCAAAGAAATCAGCTCAGCTCAGATCCCTTCATGTCCAATAAAGTGTTATACCGGCACAGAAATTTCACTTCAGGAACTATATTCAGGAAATTGACCTCATTCGAAAACACACACTGAGGCATTTAGATTGGCTAAACGTGTTAATTATCCGTAAATTGTACCTGCACATGTCCATAAACAAGGCTGTTTTGCGTTAGCTGCCTGACTGATTGCAGAGGCAGAGGCAGATGTGGGGGGGTCGGAAGGTTTAATGGGAACAGCGTGCGACGGGCAGAGCAGGACCGGACGCCATCTATTATGGCCATCAAATAAAGGATCTGAGGATGCTGATGAGAAACACATTTTTACCTCCTGTCTTTACATGTTTTCCCCTCCAAACTTCTAGTTTAGAAACATTTTTCCAATAAATCTTGCTGTCTTTTATCTCTCTTTTTTTCCCTCTGTCACAAACACATACACACACACACACACACACACTACCAAACATGTTTCCCTTCTCTGTCACCCTGTCGCTGCAAGCAGATTTACCGTGTTAGTCAGACATCTGGTACCACGGGGCCACAAACTGCAGAAAAACGGCCCTGGTGACGTTTGATGGACCGTTCCGTCACTGTGTCTCAGAGAGAGATTTCGTCTGTGCGCTTGTACTTACGCACACACAGGGCTGTGTCGCAGTGGGTCAGCTCTGAGGTTGCCTTCTTCCACTGGACCGGCGGGCCATGGCCCATTTACAGCACAGCGCCAGCAGCAAACTGTGGTTGAGGTCAGAACACCCTGACCATTACGCATGGCTCCGAAATACAACATGCGCTCAGTTTACAAGGACCTACCGCTGCAACGTGGCAATACACTCGAAGGCCTGCCAGGTCCTTATGGTGAGGGTGTCTGTATGGCTCTCTGCATACACTGCATACACTCAAGCAAGGGCATAGGTTGGACATTGAGTGAATTTGTTTGGAATATATATACAGTGAGCCCATATTAAATGATTCTGATGTGCCCTCCCAGAGGCTACATATCCATAACATTTGAAGGGACATAAACCATTAAGCAATCTAATGAATAGCCTCTCCGGGCTTTGTAAGTAATCAATAATATCTTAATATCTTGTTCATCCCCCTGCAACCCCAGTGGCTCTCCTGACAATTCTGATACTTAAGAGTCTTGTATCTTATCTGACCGCATTGATACATCAAATGTGTGATGTGACGTATGTGTCATATCTGAGTAATGTGACAACTAAATGAACTTCCTGCTCACTTTCCTCTCACAGTTTTCCCTCCATGCACTGCAGAATCAACAAAATAACTCACAAGAAGAAACATTTGAGATAAGAATCCCCTGCACATTGGACCTCTTCAGCTTTAGTTCAAGACTTCTTTTACAGCGCACAAAGACTTCAAATAAAACGTTAACAAAACAACAGGAGGCTAAGCAACCAAATCAATCTTTATGGCCAGGTTGCACTCCTGCCACTGCTTTCATGAATTCTTTATTTGATGTATGGGACAACAGAGCACAGGGGGAAATGAGGCCAAAGCAACAGAGAAGTGCAAACACATCTCATTCCATTTCAATAGCAATGAATAGCAAAAAGAACAAAGAGCATAAGGAAATGTTGCCTCTCCAAACTTCCACACAGCAAACACAAACCGAGAGGCACGGTTTAAGAGGCCGTTTAGAGGAACTCTCAGTCTCTCAATCCAAAGTCTTGTTTAAAGTATGTGGCAGGGTAAACTGAATGACCGTGGCTGCCATTTCCATCGTGAGCACTCATATGTTTACGCTGCCTTCATGTTGCATCATCACAATCATGTAAAACATTTGAAATCGCTCAGTAAACCCATCACTACGCACATACATTGTTTCGGCCCTAAATCGTCATTCTCCAGGCAACAAAGTGTCAGTGTCCACTACTCTGCCGCGGATTGTCTTGCTAAAGGCGGGCCAGATGTTCGGATTGGTTAACAGGCAGTCTCTCTAACCGTGACGCCACCTCCCTGGCAGGCTGCCAACCCACTGATCTGAGATCTGGCACAACTCTAGCGCAGTTGTTCGATGGTTCCACAGGAGAGGCGGAGTGACCAACTGATTTTGGTAGTTTTCACCCAACATATAGTTTCACCTCCTCATTTAGAACCAAGCTGCGGTTCATGGTACTCAGCCGTGTGGAGCCGAATGTTGGCCTTCACATTTTAATACAAAGTTCTGCCAATACATGAAAACACAAATCATCACTGAACTCAAGGGGAGTGATGCATAGAGGAGGACTTAATATCAATGTAAGCACTAGTGAAGTAAGAGGATAAGTTCACTCAAACATGGAAAGTCAGTCATACTCTCTTCCAGAGACTTTGATTATGCCAGATGAGTTGTATGGAGCCATTTCACATTTTTAAACAAGTCCCCATCTGCTTCAGCTGTCTAGGAGAATGCAGCAACACTGTTTTGTTTTGTGGACTATGAAACTTCACCCGACTCTCCATCGGCAGGGGGGTGAGTAAAGGATGATTGAATTTCCATTTTAGGTTGAATTCACCCTTTAACTGTGGCACCATCGCAAACTCTTGGGCAGGATCTGCCTCAGGCTGAATATTCAATAGAAGCATTTGCATAAGTTGTCCAATCGAGACCCTTCCTCTTGACATAGTTTTCCTTAGTATTGGCATACATTGCTGCTCATCTGCATTCAGGCAAGTTTATAACATATAAGTGCTTATAGCTTCCATGATTTGATTGCATAATTTTGTCTGAATGACTGTAATGACAAAGAGAAACACGAAAAAAATCATGTAACCAGCTGACTGAGAGGTAGCATACTGTTTTTTTTATCAAAAAGTGCAGTCTATACATTTGGAGATGCATAGTATAGGCCATAAAGGCGTACAGTAGGTGACAACAACGTTGTCGGACGCACACGGGGGCTATAGATGATACTGTAGTGATCTTGTGAGAGACCGGCTGGAGGTGGACACTGCTCTCACTGCTCTCTCCTTTAACGCATGGACATGCACCCGGACGTCATCTCAGAGAAAGCCAAAATGACTGGAATAAATTTAGACTGTGCACGACTTGCTGCTTTCTGTGGAGTTCACGTTACCCATGGTAGTGTCCAGAACGCAACACGACACACAAACTTTCAAAAATCGTCTTACCTTAAATTACAGTCAGAGCGCAGTCCTTTCGCGAAGAGATAGCTTCCCCGCCTCCTCTCTTCTCTCTGTCGACCTGTTCGGTCTGCGGTCTGCACAGTATGTTTCCGCCTGGACATGAACTTTGCAATGTGTTCACCGCAGCGGGGCAGCGGCTCTGTGCTGCTGCTGCTGCTGCTGCTGACGACAAGTGGACTGGAAAGAGATGGAGAGGAGGAGGAGGAGGAGGAGGAGGAGAGGTAGGCTAGTGAAGAGGTGGTGGGTGGACTCAGGGGCATCTCCATACTAGTCAGAATCGACTCTTTAAAAAGTCTTGAAGTACCATTTAAGAGGTTCCTAAGAGGTTTGTAGAACATAAGAGGGCATGACTTACAACAGCCATGTGTCCTGTCATGTTAAACGTTACATTTGAGCAAGAATGAAGACACATGCAGGCTAAAAGACAAAAGAGCACATGAAGAAAAGTGAAAAGAATAGAATAACAATAACATGTTAGTTTGAGGTCCTCAGAGGAGCCGGTGTGATAAAGACAGACACCACCAACGGCTGCAGAAATACACCGCTGTGACTCTTCCCACACTGTCCTGTCAGTGCGTGCTTGTGCTTCTGGCTAAATATAGATATCTGCACATGCTTTCATTTCTTACTATATTCAGTGTGTGTGTGTGTGTGTGTGAGGAGCCTCCTAATGCCTGAACTCATCGGGTCTTGACCTCGGGTCCTCTCTGTCCCATCGCCTTAGACAAATGTTCTGCATGTGAACCAACTTTAATTTGAGCTTAGACTGCAATGACTTGGATATTAAATCAAAATATCGAATGAGGCACACATGTGCACACACACACACACACACAGATATCATCCTTGACCTTTACTCATCTTTGTGAGCACAAGCTCTTGAGTGTTCCCAGGGGTGTCATCAACCTCTCTTCTCTCTGTGACCCCTCCTCACCTCGCTCTTGACAAAAATACACCCATCACCAACTATCAAGTCACTGAAAGTGCGTGCGTGCATATGTGTATATTCACAATTTGATCAGATTTTCAGAGGCAGTTTCAGAGTAATAACACTGACACTGCACTTCTTGCAGAAAGCTCACAGCAGGCCATCAATAAGTCCAACTTCTGCCCTTCGCAGGTTTGCAAATGCTCAGGGTTGTTTGGTTAACTGAGCAGATATGTGAATGCTTCAGCAGTGTGGCATACACGGTGCCTTTGTGTCCTTCCGCATCAGTTTGTGTGGTCGGTGTTTCCTGACCTAAAACACAAGCTCAGATACAAAGGATGGTGAGAGTGTGTGGGGTGTGCGTCACCACACAAACAGTGTACAGCACATTTACCAGACATCAGACCAAGAAACTGTAGAAACATACACTCAATATAATATGAAATAATATATAATGAACTGTCCTCACTGAAAAAAATTAATAAATCAATGCGTCATGAGAATTTTTTGTAAGATAGTCGAGAGATTTCTTGTGGATGAACCGAGGCTCAAGTGTCCGAGTAAATTGATTGCTTGTTTCGACAAACAGTAATCAATTTACTACCTAGAAATGAATATCCCATGCTGCGTGGGAACACTTGGACACGTGACAGAGGCAGAATCAACTGAGGGATGAGATGAAAGAGAAGTAAAAGCAGGGTGAGCACAAGAGAGGAGGCTGATCAGAAAACTGAGCAATGGAAAAGGGGGGATGAGAAAAAGAGGGACATGGGGTCGGGGAGCAAGGTGAGGTCGGCCTTGAGAACAGACATGAGAAACGAGGGGGGGGATCATCTTCTCCATGAATCCGGGAGGGCGAGCAGCTCCTGCTGACAACAGCTGTAACATGTCAGATGCTCTCTGATGAGCAGTGAATGTGAGGGAGAGGGAAAGAAAAACCAGCAGACAGAAGGAGTTATTTAAAATGATGATAATGCTGGAAATGTCAAGATTTGTGTGGAATTGTTTTCTAATCACTGTTCTACATTGAGGTTGCAGATGGTCAAACATAGAGGACAAACAGTTCAAAACATGAAGTTCCTGGGCATGAAAGGAAGAAAGAGAAGGAGGTAGAGAGGAAGGAGCGCTAGTCAAACAGGACGGGAAATCTCTGAGACAGAAAAAGTTTTCCTTCACAGGAAATGGCTTTCTCACATATCAGGGAGGCAGCCAAGAAGTTTTTTCAGACGCTTGAAGCCTTTTAACTCACTGCTGTCGCTCAGACCAAATAGGTTCATCCAGTAAAAACACATTCAAACAGGTCATGTGTGAATTAGTGCAAGGGAGATTCCGGTTCACCCAGAGCATCGCTCTTCATGGTGGGTGTCCATGAGTCTGGATATACTTTTTGTTGGTTTTGTGAATCTGGCTCCTGGTCCAGAGGACAGATCCAGGCTCGACTCCTGTTCTCATAAAACCCAGATGTGCATTTGGAGAAAGAACATTGTTCGGGAAGTGGGACTGTTCAGTGGAAGGGGGTTTCGGGGTCCAGTGGTGTGATGAGGTTGATACAGGGAGGGTTAGGTTAAGGAATATATGAAAGAAGTGGACCCCTGTGTCTTTGTTTGGATTGCGCTCCTGTTTCCTTGGATTCTGACCCGCCAGGAAGCTGAGTGTTGGCCCACAGACAATACAGCATTGTGCTGTCGAGGCTACAATAAAAAGACACACATGAACACACAGACACATACTGAAACACTTAGTGCTGACAGTCACTGAGCAGTAACTGTTCACCCTTTTTTTTTTAGAAACATGGTCTAAATTTAGGAGTCAGGTGTTTTTTTTATAAAGGTACGGAAGAGAGCATTGGATCGTGACAGCCCTGCACAGTAGTTATTCATCCTTAAAGGAATATCCCACCACAGAAACATCTAAAAACGTTCAGATACACGCGCATGATAATGGGTTTATTGGCTGGTTTCGTATGTGGACAGGTCTAATATACTAGCTATATAACATAAAGCTAAAATCGTGTCATTTTGACATAAACTTTTGTAAAAATGTAAAAAAGAAATCACCAGGAGTCTGAATATCCAAATTCAACACATCCGCATACCATAACGACTGAATAGGGTGATTGCAGCCGACTCCTAAAACAACATGACCATCGCACTTTACCACAACAGGTGTAGCGGACCTTCATCGTACGTTCACAGTTTGGTTTGGTTTAAGCAAGAGCACTACTCAGTTTGGTGTGGACACTAAACCTGCTGGGTTTTGGTGTTTTACGTTTGTAAATTAAAATCACCCACTATTGATTTATGCATACAGGACATGAACAGCACTCCCGTGGGCGAAAGTCCTGCGTATGTTTTAACTGTCCATCCACCTCATCCTCCCTCCTATGCGGACTCTTGATACTCCTACTCCTGAATTCCTCTTTTACTGTGGTAATATATATTATGTTCAATACACACAAATATGGGTCAATTTGCACAGTCGACCTACTGTATATGGACATTTTTCAGCCATTTACTATTCACACCATTCCACATTTTGCCTCCTCAAGGCATGAAAAGTACACATTTTCCTGTCCTGGTCAAGTTAGCAATGGTCAATGTGCGTCATCTGATTAGTATTTCAGAATAAAGCTTTCTCAGAAACATTTCAGCTGACAGTTGTTTGGTAAGGTTCAGGCGCCAAAACTACTTGGGTTAGGTTCAGGAAAGATCGTGGTACATGATGTAAGTTAAGTATGTTACATAAGTTTGTGACATTACATACATAACGTTACATACATAAGTTAAATGTGTTGTATAAAGCTCACTGTGTGTAAGTTAAAAGAAGTTACTTTTGACTTGTGGTTTCAAACAGAACACAAACCCTGGGCCGTGGGTGAAAGTCCTGTGTTGATAACAATCCCACATTGTAGAGCATAGCACTACGTAGAAGCAAAAGTTATAGTTGGTAGACATTATACCTTCCAGCAATGACACTTGATGACAGTGAGGATGATTCGTAAGTGTACAAAATGTAATTTCACCATTACTTTATAGTCAACTACTGATTATCTGTTTTACAGGTGATCATTTTAGATGCAGCGTTAGAGTTATCCCGAAAGCTTAGATCACATGGGAGCTAGACTGGAAACCTTTGAGTCCTCAGCCTCACTTTTGACCTTTTCTGCTGATGTATATACAACTTTTTTTCATTTTTATTGTGTACTCTCAAAACTCATCCTCGAGCGGAGGCTCTTCACCCTTGTGCCAACTGCCCGAAAAGATTGCATGTCAGTTAGATTTCTGAATCTCCTGGTATTGGTGATAGCGTCTGCCTTTAGAAATATAAATAAATAAATGAATGATACAATTCACTCACAATCTGAAAAAGTAAATTTAACTTCCTCAGAAGCAGACCACACTGAACAGCTCGGCCAATTCTGTAGTTGTGACTGAGTCTCAGCGGGCCCCTGTCCCTGTATGTCTGCCTGGTGGGGAGACAGATGATGATGTCTGGGAAAGCTTTTGAGCATTGAAACCAGCCATTGTATTTCCAGACATATTGCATTTAGGGGTTAGAGC
Source organism: Sparus aurata (assembly GCF_900880675.1). Taxonomy (NCBI): domain Eukaryota; kingdom Metazoa; phylum Chordata; class Actinopteri; order Spariformes; family Sparidae; genus Sparus; species Sparus aurata. The sequence goes on along the minus strand of NC_044209.1, from coordinate 8,560,474 downwards.
GTACACACATACGCTGACAGAGCTGGACATGGAAGAGACCAAATATTGTCGGGGGTTTATTGCACTTCCTGTAATCTTAATGAATAATAATCTCCAAATCCCTGCAACATGGCATGCTTTTGTTCTCATCTTTGTCTGTTGGATGATCCCGAAAATATTCTGTTTGTGAGATTACAGACGAACATTGTTGTGTAAAGCTTGAAATAGAGTTTAAGCGTCTCACCACACTGCCACCCTCTTACTATATCATTCCCGGGAGGACTGGGTTTTTTTCCCCCTGGTGTTTGTTTTGTTGGTGTCAGTTAAAAAGGGAATCCCTAAAGCCAGAGAAATGTGATTCAGCAGAAGGTGAAGCACGCAACAAATAAAAAACAGATGTTTAGACCTCATATGACAGAGCACCCAAAAAAAAAGGAAAAAGAAAACAGGAACATCACATCCACTCACAATACAGTCGATGCACACTCATAAAAGTATACACACATAAATTCTCAGACAAACATGTGGACTGTTGATGCTAAAGTGTTGGGCCTATTGTGACTGCTCCATTACTCTATATGGTTCCTGTTCCGTGGCAGCTTTTAGCATGTGGTTAGCGATGGTTGCATTTTTAAAACTGTTTGTGTATCTGTAAATTGATGTGCAGTGGTTGGTAAAGCTGTCCGTGTCTGCAGTTCAAATGTGTGGTGCAGCTCGGATTTAGACAGCTATGTAACACCCTGTAATTCAAATGTCAACCCAAACCTCACTCACTCTGGAAGGAGAGTGACAGGAAGGGAAGCAGGCCAGGGCGTCAGTTTCAACTGGCACCAAGGAGTCGTGTGTGTGTGTGTGTGTGCGTGCGTGCGCGCGTCATAGTGCAGGGAATAGGGGTACTGGAGCTGAGGGAGAGAGACTGTTGCACCTGGACTAAAATGTCTTTTTGTAGTCCTGCCGTATGTGTTTGTAGTTCATATTTTAACTTCCCTCTTCTCTTCATCTGGTTGAAGCTGAAAAAAGAAAAAAAATGAATGTATTACCTTTGATTAAACGCCACTTCAAAAATTGGTTAGACCACATGAATACATTGTGTTTATTGCCTGCTATAAGTAAAACGTAATCTGCCTATGGAAAAAGTGAGATAGAGATCTTGAAGTGCTTCTCAAATGTGTGAATGTTGTGTTTTATTTCAAGCGTTATATATTTTGACAAGGAATGTGACTAACTGGCCCAAGAAATAATATGTAATGATTTAAGAACTTAATCGTGTACACTCATGTTAAGTTACTCCTTTATTGTGTCCTGCTTGAATGATGACTTCTTCCAGCCCCTCCAAGTTTTTCTAGATGAGGTTCTGTGATGTCTGATTTGTATCAAGAGGGATCAGCCACACTGTCTCCATATGAGCGTTCTTTGTCACCCAAAAAAAAACAACTTATTCATTCACACAGCAGGTCATGGAAATTAAATCAGCAAGTCGTTCAAGTTTATTTGGTGATAAACAAATACTCCCTAAAAGTGCCCTCTGGTTTAAATGTACTAATATTTTATGTCCCGCTGATTGTTTGTCCAAGCATTTTGTTTGCTTCAATAAGAATTCCTTCCTTCACTTCACGACCCTCCGGTGTTATTGATGTTGATTCCATGTTAAACAGGAAATTGCATGGTATTACTCTGGGATGTTTACAAGATCTCATTAAGTCACACTGATGCTGCCATATAGTTGCAGAGCTTAGAATTAGAGGACGTATCAACTGCGCATACCACAAATGGCTTTTCTTGGTCAAGGCGAATTTATCACCACGGCACCTTTAGATACATCTTCGTCTTTACAAGTTCAGGGTGGAAACACATGTTGTGTCTCTCACTTATAATCTGGATTTTGTCACAAGACATCAGATAGCCTGATCAATAGTGAAAACTACTGTCACAGTATCCTGCCTGCAAAGGAATCATAAATCACATGTCAAGATTTAAATCTGTCTCAATTACTCATGCCCCCATCCATCTCCTGCCTCTGTTTTCCAAAAAAAAAGTCAGAAAAGACACATTCTTCACGGACACAAAGGGGCGATTCTGTGCAGCCGCCAGCCTTGAGTCATAGATGGAGCCACGGGGGGTCAGCCGCTGGGTGAAGAGCTGGGCCTGTTGTGTGCCGGGCAGGATCAGAGTGGAACAAATATAGAAATGAAACCCACAGACACTGGCGCTGTTTAAGCATTGTTGATAGATAGCTATGAATTAAGAAGTATTTAGATAAAAGCGTCTGATTTGTGGGATGGGGGCACTGAGAAGCAGGGTCCTCCCATGGGAAATTTAGAGCATCACATACTTAATTTCATGCATTTTGTTCATTTTTATGCACCAATTTCTGCCTTTTCTGCATGAATGTATATTGAAAATGACTTAATGTATGTAAAGGAGTTACAATAGTCAGGAGCAAGATGACAATGCAAAATAACTTTACAGCAGATAAGGCAGTAAAGCTCTCAGGCAAGCAGCTCATAATACAAAAAGTGCCCAACCTGAACCCTACTTTCATGTTTAAGTGTGGTCTCCATCCCTCCCAAAATCTAAGCCTTTTTAGTTCCTGTTGTCTTGAAGCTGTAGGCAAAACAAAATAGTAAATGGTTTGGTAGTCTACTGGTTTGAGTACGTGTCTCATACAACTTCCTTTTTCTTGTCTCTTCAAACAGAAAGCAACATCTGATCATCACTTGCGGTCCGCGTAAAAGCTAATCACCCTAAGAGCTGAAAACCCAAAGTGCACGGTGCACGAAAGGAATTCTGCACGGTCTATTTCTGTGTGACTGAACTGTCACGATATCACACATTCCAGCATGAGCCAACTGTGGGGTCCAGTGCTGCTGTCAATGGCGCCTCTGTCCTGCTGTCACCTCAGAGACAACAGGAATGCTCATCCACTGCAGCCCTCCCTCCCTCCCCAACCACAGCCTAGATGGACTTTTAGAGGATGGATATTGGTCTGTTGGAAAAAGGAGGCAGAGAGTAGATGACAAACAGCAAGACTGGCAAAGAGGAATGGAAGATGAACAAAGAGAAGAAAACAGTGGGCAAGAGGGAAGAAAAGACAGACAGACAGACAGACAGAGGAGGTACGAGCATGAGTCATAACCAAAGATGGCGCCAAAAATAAATGACCTACTCTATTTCCTGTCTGTAAATTCTCACATTTACATAACTAAGCAGATAAACAGAACTGTAATAGAAAAAAATACAACAATCATCACAGCTCAACTAATTTTTTAGGTCTCGTGATGTGTATAACTACATATCTCCAAACCCCAGAATTATACTTTAGTGAAGTGAGTGAGTAAAGTGTAGCCTATCCCGAGCTACCGTGAGTTACCTCGGTAATCAACATACACACAGTTCTGGATTTAAGCCTCTTTTTATTAAGCTCCAACCAGTATGACCAAGTAATGCACTCCAGGGACCGATCACAGCTCGTGCATCTCGTCTGCAAATGTTACTTCAGTAAAAGTCACCCATACAGATAGTAAGTCTTAAAGAATCTGTTATTGACTGTACTTCAGTATCATGGGTGGCAATATCAAAAGCACAAACAGAAGTCAATTATACACATGTTTACATATGAGTCCACCTATTATCAGCCTGGTATGCTGTTGGATTTGATATACATATTTTTATCTGATTATTGGAATCAGTTCTTTTATATTTTGATTTTTTGTTATTAAAAAGTGCTACTCTGGCTCTGATGCAATATGCAAATTGCAAAGTAAGGGGTTAGAAAAGAAGGTACAGTATTTGCCTCCCGAATGTAGTGGAGGGGAAGTGTAAGTACTTCAAATTTGCAGTATTTGAGTAGATAATTACATTACATTACATCACTGCCTAACCACATTTCCTCTATTGTAAGGGTAAATATGAGTCCATTATACAATATCTCCTTTTCATCCTCTTGTCTACATTTACTGGCACTGTCTCCAAGCAACAGTACCGAGACCCCAAACAGGAGGCCTGTTTATTCAGGGGAGGCCCAGAGACTGAGGGCAGCCTGACATTTCCTGTCCAGATGCCAAGAAAAAGACACATTCCTCTGCCAGGCACCCCATGTATCCTTTCTGCCTTCATACTGTATCTGAAGGACACTTTCGACCCAGTCGTGTCCCTAACACTCTTGAGTTAGCCAGCTGCCTGAGAAGTGGTATCCATGTGTAAATATATTTCTGTCAACCGACAACTTTGGTGAAATTATATATACCTCTACAGTGTAGTCTGAATGCAACAAACACAAAGTCATCTTTCTTGTCATTTAATGCGCCACTTCCACATTCTGTTAAATGATTCTGACAGTGACCTTTAATCATCCCACTGATTTTGCATAATTTGTTTAATGGAAAGATGCACTTGCTTGGACTTGTTGTGACCTTTGCATCACTTCCTGGCTCTTATTTTTTTTTTTTTACATTTTTAATACCGACAAGCTATCTGGTGGCACTCCTGATCAAACAATATGAGTCACCTTTCCCATGTATTCAGCAGACAGATCATAACAGTCACTCTGTGGGTCAGTTCACCCATATGGCTGTAAAAAACAAAAATGTTTAAAAAATGAAGTGAGGATGAAACTGTGTGTCATTCGGCTGTCAGGTTTCCCTTGACACTGCTGGTGACTAACCTGCTCTCCTCCAGGGCACAACGTCGTACAACATAGTGAAGGTGGTAAGCTGTAGTTTGCTATTTATTACAGTGAAGCACCTGGAAAGTGACTCACAGTGTTGATGAGTCACATTGTCTTTGTCGTGTATAGGTGACAAGCCCTCATGACCAAACACCCAATTAACAAAAAAAAAAACAGTCAGGTGAGAGCTGAACGAGGATCATTTGTTTCTTCATTTGTTTTCACCTCTGAGAATATTTTTCAACAGTATTTCTGCCATAATGCTGTGCGTGTATAGGCTTTATATTCATGTGTGGACAATCATTGGTTGAAAGCGCCATCTAGTGCTGACAGTCTGAACCACAGATACCATCACTGGGTGCCTTTCTGTAATAATAAATAAAAATAAATTAATAAATAAATAAAAAAACGTTTCTGCCCAGTCGATAGTGCTGTTCGAGGATATCCGCTGCGATGTGGTCATAAGTGGGACTTTTTCTTTCCTCCCCGGGTCCCGATTGGCTGGTTGTGGTTGACCGAGGGTGGAGGACCCGTGCTCTCCAGTCAGGTGGCGCCCACACACCCACCGCTCACTCAGTTTCACTCCAGACTACGGAGCTCAATGGGATGTAGAGGACTTGGTTACACTCCGCTTCACTTGGCCTCATCTTCAAAACAGATTCAAGACATGAGCGGTAAGCCAGCGTTGAAGATCTCAACAGACATTAAATGATTAACAGACTTATCTCGGTCAGTCAACATATGGCTGGGCGCTTTCTCCTTTTTTAAATCAGTGATAAGGTCCTCAGGTCCGGTTTGTGTCCAATACATTAAATAGACTGCTTTGTCTGAGGAAAGGTGTAAACTTTCGGTTTTAATTAATTTAATACAATAATCTACCAAATTATATTTCATTCTCAGACATGTGGACGTCTGTGATGCTATGTCCACTGTGGAGCATGTTTCCACTGGATTTATTTTTATTTTTTTTCTGTGTAGTGACAGTCTTTAAAATCTGATATTATGTGTGGCTGAATTTAGTTTAGTTGGACCTGAACTAATGGTTCAAGTTGCCTTCAGATTTTTATTTATTTATTTTTTTCATCAGTTCTGAGTTGGTTTGAAAACTTTGACAACAAGCTTTTTTTCAAAGCAGTTATCACAAGAATCTGAATTCCTGGCACTTTTACAGCAACTTACAGTATATTTTTCAGTCAGGTCAAATACAAAATTGCACCTCATATTTATCATAGCTTGACACAAACATTTCAAACTTTCACGCTAAATGTAAACATTGCCTTTTTAGACATAAAATATCTGATGTTTAAAGAAAGAAAGAAAGAAAGAAAGAAAGAAGAAAAAAATGAAAGAACTGGTTACACCACTCTTCTTGTTGGAATATATTATCTTATCAATAGATACCACACAAAGTTTTGGTTCATTAGTGTTTTTAATGGTTTTCCCTGAGTGGGAAGCAGATCTATTTTTCACAGTTTTCAGCAAACCTAAGTTTTAGCTTGGTGCTATCGATCATTTTCCAATAAAAGGGGACAGTAGATACTGGGTAGTATTCCAATTTGTGGTGAGTGTTTTCTACTACCTTTGGTGTAAGGAGGAGGAGTTAAGCCATAATCACACGAGAACCGTGTCTCAATAGACTGTTTATGGGTAGTGACAGAGATTCCAGAGCTTGCAGGCCTGCCTCAGCCTGCCCCTTGTAGCTCAAATAGGTCAGATCAGCTGCACAGAGCAGCAGGCACTTCACTCTCATTATGAGTAAATAACTCGGATGGAATGAGTGACACAGCAACGCTTTATGATGATAACTTCATTTCCGTGATTTCTTAAGATATAGGTTGGTTCTAGAAGTTCATTTTAAATGATTTGTGTGTAAAGTTTATCACAAGTTGGCTTAGAATAACGGTATTTACATTTTTTTTATTTGATCAGCAGCACATAGTGCATTTTATGTCAGGGATGACAAATGAGAGATGAGAGAGAAACTGGCCGTCTGGACCTCTGTGTGATTCTTACAGACTCACTACACTGGTTGAACCAACAGAAATGAGATGTGGGATTTTGCCCCTAGACCAACACAGCATTTGTGTTGTTATGGTGCACTTGTTCAGCAATTTCTCACTGGATTTGGACCTCTAAGCAATCATCTATTTTGTAAAATGTACACAATTAAAATAAAGTACACTTCAATTATGTAAGTTGTTGGTTTTTTAACAAATTCCTGCAGCTTTACTCACTTTCTCTCATTGTCTCCTCCACAGTGTGAAGTGAATGGGGCTGAGAAAGCTTTTGTCTGCGGTCCCCTGGTGTGTTTTTAGGTGTGCAATATGAGTCACGCCAGTATTTTCATTCCTTCGCACTGAGACACTGGCCTGCAAAGTGTCCTCCCCACCATGGTTTACGACCCTCAGAACAGCAGACCCATAGCTCTACAGGAATTAAACAGTGTCCAGTACTGCTGCTGCTGATGTATTAACACACAGCGTATGAAATATAAGTTCTTGCTCGTTGTGCAAACATTTACTGGCTTTCACCTAATAAAGGTGTCCGCTTATGTGAGATTTAACACCATATCTGCTGTCTATGAGGCAAATGGCTTCAAGCTATGTGTTCATCCATCTGACTTGCATTCATCTGATGATTTCCAGCCATCTGATCTCTCGTTCCTTATCTGAGTGGCAGATAACCCAGCAATCCTTATGCATCTTTAGGAATGACTTCTATTATACAGCCATTCAGTGCTGGACAGAGTGGATTTTAATTAAAGGAGACCTAACCCTCATCTTCTCCTTATCAGACTGTGCGTGTTTAGAAACCACACTGGTGACATAATGTAATGACCCATTTTAGAGCCGTAAGATTTGCGGAGACACAGATAAGCGTAGTCAGACAATAACAAACTCCAATGGAATTCTCCATTGGATAAACTATTTTGTCTAGGACTGGACATTAGGTATGTCTGTGATCTGGCCTTCAGGGTTGAAGCGTGATGCTGAACGGGAAACTAGCAAAATATCAAAAGCTTCATGGAATCAATATTGCTAGATTTTAAAAAGGTCTGTCTTCCTGTCCAGTGTCAATGCATGATTCTTTTATACCATGCTCAAACTTGAGTTTGCGTGTGCATCCTTGGCCTCTTGCAGGTGTCACAGATTGGGCAGAGGAGGAGGACCAAGCTCAGGAGGAGGTGCGATCTCCTCCCCCGTGGTCAGAGGAGCGCTATGAGGAGCTTTGGGATCGCGTGGAGGGCGTACGGCACAAGCTCACACGCATCCTCAACCCGGCCAAACTCACCCCGTATCTGCGCCAGTGCAAGGTCATCGATGAACAGGATGAAGACGAGGTGCTCCACTCCACACAGTACCCACTGCGCATCAGCAAGGCCGGTGAGAGGCGGATGTCACTTGCAAACTTCAGTCAAACAAAATGCTAGCACCAACCATCAAACTGCGTTCCATCACAGTTGAGGATCACATTGTCTTCAAGAACTTGACTGAGAATTGTCATGTTTTTTAACTGTCCTAAAATTCAATGTAATCCAGTGACAGCAGTCGTCATCCATCACTATGTTGCAATTAGGAACTGCTAATAGCAAATTCTTTATACTTTTAATGGTGACAAACGTCTTGTGGAAAAGAACAGGGCAACAAGATGCAATATGGTCTTTAATCTTTACTAAGGTAAACTGATACAAATGGCTGATTGGAATATAAGAAACCAATCTACAATTGCACAATTCTACAAGTTGTTTTGAATTAGGTTGCAGTAATGTACGGATGACCTGGATGACACATGGAAAGTACAGTACATGCTGTGCATTCTTTTATAAAATCCTCCCAGAAAGGAAACATTATGTGTCAATGACGGCACAGCAGGTTGTCAGAGAAGAACAGGTGGGAGAAGATAAATGTTGTAGTGTGAGAAACAGGCAGGAGCTAAGGAGAGAGTAAGATGAAAGACAAGCCAAGTAAAGGGGAGCGTTAGGCAGACGGACAGGAATGAGGAGTGAAAGAAGATAAAGATGAAGGGGCGATGTCGCAAGTAGAGACGGGATGAGGACAAGCACCTGATATCACTGTTGTTTCTTTGCCAGTGAGTAAGCTCATCCTCGAGCCAGCCATTCATCATAGTCATGTTGGAAACAGCTCTGTAACTACAGGGGTAAATGACACTGACATCAAAGAGGCAGCATTTTTATGGTTTGCTGTACCAAAATGCTGACATTGCTTTTTTTCCTAACACGAGCTGCGTTTCTAGCGTGGCTATGGCTATTGCCACTGTAAAAGACAGTGTTCCTGCGGTTCATTTGGCATTGTTACAGACTTTGTTTTTTTCTCCCCCTTTTGTTGACCAGGACGTTTACTGGACATTCTGCGTGGTCAGGGCCAGCGAGGTCTTCAGGCCTTCTTGGAGTCACTGGAGTTTTACCACCCAGAGCAGTACACACAGCTGACTGGAAAACAGCCCACACAGCGATGCTCCCTCATACTGGGTAAGCAGGGATTTCCCCACATGCTGAGGATGGCAGAGGTGTTCATGTTAAAAAAAAAAAACAATCAGAGTACTTATATATTACATTTACATGTGTGGTGAATAAGGCCCACTGATAGCCCTTGTTCAAACTGTTGGCCCACTTTAATTAAGTTTTTCCTTCTGTAATCGAATAAGTAAGTAAAGAGAGGCGGATTGAGAGAACAGAGAAACATCTGTCTGTGGTATGAACATTTTCATTAATACCCCTTGAATGAAAAGACATCTGTATCTGGCATGTTTGCAAAAGGCCTCTGTCAAGACTGTTGAGTGCGTCTTTATGTGCTAGTGGTTTCATTTTTTAGACACTACGTTAAAGTGGATGGTTGAAGTTTAATACCGCAGATTGTAATCTTAAATCGTAAATCGGACTCCTTTTTTTGTTATGTTTTCACTGGATATCTACATGGGAGGCTGTGTAAAGGGTTCTCCTGACACTGCAAACACACTAAGAGCTAAGACATTCAATCTTTGTATTTGAATGTAACATGGCAGGCAAGCAGGTCTGAGATAAAAGCACTTAAAAAGCTGTTAACAGCTGACCTTTTAGAGCCAGAACGTCAAGTGTGCAAAGTATCCTAGTAGATAAGTACTATCTGCAGAGCCGAGCACACAATTCTTTGTTATTATGATGGTAAAGAGTATCCACAGCCTTTCACTATATTAAAATGGAAGGCTTTTGAACATTTGGCCCTAATGGTATCTAAAAAGAAGATCAAAAGCTCACCTCTGCTTTGACAAAGTATACACACAATGTTTCAGGGTACCCAGATATTTAAGCGCACGCTTGCCACTTGTACAAATTTGCAATTTCGAATGACAAATAACTGAAACTTGAAACTCGAACATTAAAACAAGCTTCTCTGACTCTTTGCGTGTGAATTTACCCCTCCTTTCAATAAACACTAGTCGCCATGACCTGTCTTTGCTCCCCAGATGAAGAGGGTCCAGAAGGTTTGACCCAGTTTCTGCTTCTTGAGGTGCGTAAACTGAGGGAGCAGCTTCGAAACAGCCGTATGTGTGAGCGACGTCTGTCTCAGCGCTGCCGGATGGCAGAGGAGGAACGCAGCCGCGCTGAACGTAAAGCTCAGGAGTTACGTCACGACAGGCTGCAGCTGGAGAGGTTTGTCGACCTATTGCAGTGAGCTTGGATTGAAGTTTTCTATTCTGTTGTTGAGCTGTGAAAAGAAAGAACGTCCCAGAGAATGATATTCACTGTGCTCATGGGTAAGCAATGGAGTTATGGAAGAAACTTTTTTTTGTTATCAGCTTCATGAGGGAGTAAATTGACTTTCAACATCCAGTCGTGAAATAATCTGTTTTACAATCTCATATTAAGGGGTAGGGTTGTCAGAAGTATCTATACTAGGATTTTTCAATACCCCATTGACACTTTTTAAAAAAGATTAATTGAGAGCATTTATGATTTTGATGTTAAGGCTGCGACAGGACTGGGAGTCGGCCAGTCGAGAGCTGGGCAAGCTAAAGGACAGGCACCTGGAGCAGGCTGTGAAGTACTCCAGGGCCCTGGAGGAACAAGGCAAGGCCTCCAACCGTGAGAGAGAACTACTGACGCAGGTAGGTCGGTTGGTAACATAAGCAGAATCAGAAAGTGTACACTGAAAATTCCTAGTGTTTTTATATTAACTTTTAAACATGATTAACCTTAAAAGTGTAAGGGGAACACCAGTCACCAGTCTTTACTGAGGAACTGAAGCAATCGGGAGCCCCTCAATCAAAAAAATGAAGAGAGAGGATGAGTCATGTCCCTTCAACCACCACATTCCTCAGCTAATCTCGACTCGCAAAGCAGCTGTATACATGCTGTGGAAAGAGTGGATTTCCCCCAGCTTTTCCCCGTCCCCTGTTGCTCTCTTAAAGTTGTTGTTTTAGGTTCTTCCTGACAGCCCAAAATTTCTATCATCCAACAGAGAAAGCGGTTGTTTGTCATGTTGTATGTAGAGATAGGGAACACTATCTTCATAAATTTTGTTTGACAGAATGATAAGAAAGTCAAAATTACCGCCCAAGGTAGGTGAGATAGCTTCAGCCGGCACACAGCTGCAACGTGATAGCTAAAGTGAGCTGTTCTTCATACTGTGTGGATGTTATCAGCACACTTGTATTTAGTTTGTGAGCTGTCACAACATGTCGACCATACCGCTGAGGTGCAATCAACTAGGCGGCAGATACTTTGAGGTATTTGTGGTAACCCTTTTCCTTAAAAATGGTAATGTTGCTAACAAGATGTGTTATTTCAACTATGGTCATGTAACCTTACGTGCAATGTGGCTGCTAATCGAGGTATGTAGTAGGTCTTGTAATTGTTTCAAATGAGCACTTACTTCCTGGAACAAAAGTTTGGAAAGAAGATATGTGTTTGTACCTCATATCTTACATTATAGTCCTGCACTAAAAGCTTTTAAGTCTTTTATACTACATTTTTTTGTTTTTATCATTAATGAGTAGATGAACAACCCATTGTTAATTCATTTTAAACATGTTTTCAGCAGCATAAGCGATGCCTGTTGGGAAAGTGTAAAATCCCAGCTTCCACATCTTTATAGCTGCTTTGCTTGTTCTCCATGCAGGTAGAGGAGCTAAGGTCCAGGCTAACAGAGGCAGAGAAACTCAATACTCCAGGGAATATTACGCCGGTGAAAAGAAACACTTCGCTCTCCAATGGAGTGAATGGTTCTCCACCTGCTTTACCAGAAAAGCCGCTGTGCCGTACTGATGTTGAGAAACCTGAGAAGAAAGTAACTCAAAAGAGGGACTCAGTTCCTGCCACTGGAGTCATAGTATGTGTTTAAATCTACCATGTTTATCCTCTGAAAGCACCTTTATAACTCGCCCTTTTTCATCGTAGTTTGACCCTCAAGCCAAAGATTTGTTGGCCGTTTTCTAGTTGTGTCTCACTAAAGATGCACTCTTTTATGTCCTCAAAATGTTCTCTCTGTTGTTTACTCCAGGCTCTGATGGACATCCTGCAGCAGGACCGCAGGGAGTCTGCAGAGCAGAGGCAGGAGCTCTGTGACATCATTTCTAGGCTACAGGGGGAGCTGCAGAGCGCTGAGGAGCACAGGGACAAGGTGAACAGTTATCCAAAAATGTTTAAGATTACATTTCATATACAGTGTTGAATGGTTGTAATGATAAACTATGTTTGTAGTTGGAGTTGCAGGGTGAGCAGCTACAGCTGAAGGTGAGAACTCTCCAGTTGGACTGGGAGACTGAGCAGAAGAGGTGTGTGTCCTATTTCAACCAGATCATGGAACTGGAAAAGGAGAGAGACCAGGTCAGTGTGAGGGGAGAGGGTCTGGCTCGAGCCTGGAAGTATGGCTCACATTCATTACCCTGCCCAACGCAATCTGTAACCATCTTACAGCATGAATCAGGGTACATTTGCAGTTGTGCTGCACTTGAGTAAGCCACTGTGTATCCTGATGCAGATGTACGCTCTGCAGGCGTTTTCTATAACCAGCTATGGTTGCAAAAAACGTATGCAGAGCAGACTGGGCCTTTCGGGAGGAGGACCTTAAAGAGACAGGAGTTTATATGTTCACACAGAGGACGAATAGAGGTGCTGCAGCAAAGGACAATACGTGAAAAAAAAGTTTTCTGGGAACACTACAGCCTGCAAACATTTCATAATAGAGACCCAACGCATAAATACCTTAAAATTAGCATTATATGGGAACTGTAACACTTTCTACAACATGCAAACTTATTTTCTCTTACTTTTTTTCATCTTTTTACCAGGCTCTGCATAGTCGAGACAGCCTGCAGTTGGAGTACACTGACTGTCTGCTGGATAAGAACCGTCTGCGTAAACGCATTGCGGAGCTGCAGGCCAACCTGGAGCAGCAGCAGAGGGAGCTGGAGAGAGAGAGGGAGAGGAGCCGGGAGCAGAGGGAGCAGAGCAGCCCCTGTCTGCACTGTGTGAGTTAACACGGGCCGTACAGTGAGTTAGGAGTGCGCAACTGTCTTTTCAATGCGACAAAATATGTTTTATACATGTATTCCTCGCTGTGTCTGCACAGTCCCACCTGTCCCTGTGCAGCGAGGACCAGTGCTACGGACCCTGCTGTTCCCTCGGGCTGGACCTGAGACCCCAGGCCAATAACTCTCATCTGCTGCTACGAAAGGTCAAGGCTGGAGTTTACAATTCACAGCAACAATGCAATCACCATAGCCATATCGATGATTTGAATCACAATCAGTGGTCCTCATTTGTAGGAATGCGGTACTACAGTCAATCATAGGATTAGTAGCTGCTGTAAATGTAGTGTAACCTCTTCTTTATGTACTGTAAGGGATCGTTTGCACGGGACACAACTGTTCAGGAGGCTGCAACAACATGTTTACTCCCATTGGTATTACAACGCTATGCGAAGAATGCAGCTTTGGGACTGCAGTCTATCTTTAGTCATGAGATTAGATCTGATCCAATTATTGTCTCGAGAATGAGACATTATAGTAGATTCTTATGCAACCCTTAGCATGTTTGCACCTGCACAATACCTCTCACCAACTGTGAGGTCATACTGATAATTTCCCGTCTTATCTGTGCCACAGGCGTCCTCTAGAGGCCAGGCCAATGAAAACTCTGAGGGTAAGTGGTGTGCACTGGAACACCTGGGAGACGATTCTCAAGTTTTTGACCGGAAAATACGTGCCCTTGAATACTTTATTTATTTAATATAGATTTTATATATATAGACTTTTTTTAATTTAAATACTATTTCTGCTCCTTCACAGATTCGTATTGTAACTCAGAGGAGAATCTCCTTTCATCAGTGAGTATCACGGCTCTGCTCATTAACAAGCACAGGAACAGAAGGAAACACACAGAGAATGCGTGAAAGAATGAGTGTGTTTTCTGCTCTAGGACAATGAAAAGGAAATAAACCGGCTCTCCACATTCCCCTTTCCTCCGTGCATGAACTCCATCAACCGAAGATTCAACACGGAGTGAGTTTATCAGCCTCACATATCTAATTTCCTCACCTTCATTTAATTTGATTAACATCCCTTTTTTCTGCTCTGAAAAGGTTTGATTTGGAGTCCTGGGGCAGCGATGAGAATGATAACATTACAGGTATTATTTGATTTTGTCATGTTTCTCATGAACAGCTGTCTTCTTTCTAGACAGAGTAAGGCATTTAAGTACCCATCGACTTTGACCAGTTGTCAGTGATGCAGGACAAATAAAGCAGATTAACTTCTAAATGATTATCTGTGATTCTCTAATTATTTCGCGTGGCATCAAAGAACAATAAAACAAAATACAAAGGGCATTGAATCCCGTCCAGGTTTTGCTTTCTTTCTGAGGCTCTCTGGTGTTTTTAGGTGAGCAGATTGAACCTTCTTTGTGGGATTCCTGTAACTCCCTACACTCTCATCTCTTCCCCCCTGACCTGGTCAACCTTCCTGCAGTCTCTTCCAATCAACCCAATCCCGATGTTCCCAGGTACAAACTCACAGTTTTGAGACCTATCAATGAAAGCCACTGAACATATTGTAAGCATTCACTTATGTGACCTTTTTTCATTTAAAGGAGAGATAAAATTCTGAACCTGAAAACGGGCATAATATGACACCTTTAATAACCAATCAAGCCACTTACACACTTCTCTCAGTCTAACCCCTTCATGAATGATGATGATGATGATGATGCAAATTTTACAAAGCTATGGTGTAAACATGGTTCATGGACCTTATATGACAAAAATGCCTTAATACACAACCAAAGATTAATTTCGAGCTGATGCAGTCTTATGATAAAATCCCATTAAATGTTAATAATAGGGTCCAACAGTTTTTTTAATAGATTTAACACTATAATTGCAAATATTTATGTGACATACATGATGCGACTGTATGATAAAAGAAATGTATGGAGCACAGAACCAGTAGAACGTTTTAGTTATAGAAAGTGAACTGATCTTTGCCAGACCTTTCCATGTTGTCCATGTCGCATCATACTTATCTGTTGCTGCCGCTTCATGCCATCTCTTAGGATACCCCCCCGCTCCCCTTCTTCAAGCCCCCCCACCTCACCAAAGCAGCGAAAAGCCAGTCTAGCTGACGATATCACAATAGTCGGAGGAAACGCTACAGGGATCTTCATCAGCCACGTGAGAGCTGATTCCCCAGCTGAACAATACGGACTGAAGGAGGGCAGTGAGCTGCTAGAGGTGTGTGTCCGTACAGTGAAAAGATCACGTGTGAGGGTTGTATGTGTGAAAACACGCTTCATTAAGAGGATGTGTGCTTCAGATTATGCTTCTATATGGACTTTTGGACAAATGCACATCGCAGTTCTGCCTGCAAATGTGTGCATTTTGGAACTCAGAAATCTTGCAAGATCATTGATTGCAAAAAGCATGAATTTAATAAAATTTAAGAAAGGGAAACAAAGATGAACATGCGACCATAAGGTTTGAACATAACACGTTGTTTTTTTTCTTTCTGTGGTCCAGCTGGAGCGAGTCCTGTTTGGTGGGGGCAGTGTGCTGCTGAGCCAGTGCACCGCCGAGGTGGCCCACTTTTCTCTGCAGTGGTGGACTGAGCCGTCAACACTCAAACACCGGAGCAACCCGGAGGGTGAGGGAAATAAATATATGCAGAAAACAGAAATACTGTGTTATTGAAACCTCTTCCCTTGACGCACATAAAGATATGTCCATTCATGCCTCAGAAGGACTGAGAGACTAAGCTGTCCCCTCTTCTGTTTCCTAGCATACTCCAAGCTGTGCTCCCAGCTCTCAGCGCCTACTTTTATGGGTGCTGACTCCTTCTATGTTCGTGTCAATCTCAATGTTGAGCCTCATGGTGACCCTCCGTCTCTGGGTGTGTCCTGTGACGACATTATTCATGTCACAGACACAAGGTACAATGGAAAATACCACTGGCGCTGTTCTCTGGTGGACCCACACACAGCCAAGTCCCTGCAGGCAGGGACTATGCCCAACTACAACAGGTAAGTTATAACATTTTACTGTAATATTATTTTTGACCATATTCTAATTCAGGCCAATAGCTCTGAAATACCATTCTAGCCTGGTTTAAATCATAGTATGTAGTATGTTAAATCAAGCCCTTAGCATTGAATCTTTTTACAGTAAAGAGTGCATATAAACTGAATTGTACTATTTTCCATCTCAGGGCACAACAGTTGTTACTTGTAAGGTTACGGAAAATGGCCCTGGAGCAAAAAGACTTCAAGAAGAAGGTGATAAGACTGCTCAAGTTTGAAATGGCATTAACAGCAGGCTCAATTTCAGTCACTGTGCAAGACCAAACTATTCCACGACAGAAAACCTAGATTAACATGACCTATTTTTTGTGCCATCTTCCTGAAGTTCTTGAAGAAACCATCTGGACGTGTACGACTGGTCAAGGCAGTCGACCCCGGTTGCCGTGGCATTGGTTCCTCACAGCACGTCCTGTACACACTCAGCAAACGTAAGATCCAGGAAAAGTGTTCCCGAAATGCAACATCAAACCTGAGGGATAAATCTTTTTGTGTATGTGCACATTTATGCAAAGACTGTATACCTTCATGTGTGCCTGTCCCCTAAGGTCATGAGGAGCACTTGATCCCATACAGTGTGGTGCAACCAGTGCAGGTTCCGACTAAGCGGCCGGTCATCTTCTCTCCCTCTCTTCTCTCCCGTGGACTCATAGAAAGGCTGCTGCAACCTGCAGAGTCTGGTCTGAAGTTCAACACCTGCCCGCCAGGTATTTGCACAGCAAACACACACGATGCCCCAAAACACCAGTTAACAAACTTGATTCTTAATTCAGTCTCACATGATACACTACAGTCTCTTTCTTCTTATATATCCTGTGGTTTGCAGAGCCTATCCAGGCATCAGAGAGACGTGACAAGAGAGTATTCTTGTTGGATTCCTGCAGTCCAGACCAGGCTCTGGGCATACGGCTGCAATCAATACAGGATGTCATTAGCCAGGTAGTGACAAAAAGATAATCTTATTGTTTGTCCAGCTGCAAGGCATTCTGTTCAGTGATTGTAGCTATCTTAGTTTGGGGCTTGAAATCAGTAAACATCCACAGCTATTACCTGTTTTCTTAAAATAAAGCACTCTACTGGTAATAATAATGAATGTACATTTGCACAAATTACAATCTCCCTTTGTCTCTGTCTCAGGACAAGCACTGTCTGCTGGAGCTAGGCCTGCCCAGTGTTGAGAGCTTATTAAGACAGGGGATTTACCCTATCGTCATCTATATCCGCCCTAAGAACAAAAAGCACAAGACGCTCAGGTATGTGCACACGAATTTTCCAAAATAAGCATTTTACTTCATGTGTAGAAAATGTCATATTACATATATGTAAAACGTCTTGCCTAAATGTTCTTCCTCTAACTTGTGCTGTGAACTTCGAACACTTATAATAGGAAGTTTTTTCCACGGTGTGGAGAAGAAAGCATAATGGAAGAGGTGTGCCAGGCCGAGGAGCTGCAGTTGGAGACACTTCCCCTCCTCTACTACACTCTGGAACCCAGCGCCTGGAGCTGCACTGAGGAGCTGCTGGCAGGCATACGCAATGCCATCCACAGCCAGCAGAGGGCCGTTGCATGGGTTGAACTGGACAGGCTTCAGTAGAGGATAGAGATACAGCAGAATGTGGATATTCTCTGTGACTAAAGAATCTGCCCACAGGCACCACACAAAGCCACATTTGATCATCCTTTTATTTTGATAGAGTGGATCAAGATCAACTTTGGACCTACTTGGATTTTCAAAGAAGGCCAGATTCTGCCTGCTGTACAAGCATACAAACATGTACTCTATAATTCATATCTATAAAGCCAAGCTGGACTGGCAAGAAACATTCTAATTAAAACAGATTTGAACCACACAAGGAGGGCATATATGAAAATACCCTTCCCAATACTTAGCTGTTTTCTCTCAACAGGAATTGTGTAATGTTACTTTTTACGATTCAGACACCTCAATGCACTCAGTTTTATTATATAACTCAACTTTAAAACTTATTGTCAAGGGAGATGGATTGTTACGTAGACGTAGATTGTTAGGGAATTTGGATCATTTGTCATTTACCCGTGTTGTAAGTGGAAGGTTAAGATGTGAGGACACAATGAGGTGTAGATGGTTGTTGTATGTTGTAAGCAGGGATGTAATGGAGGGCACATATCTGCTTATCCACATTTTGTGTTTGCGATGAACACTGTCTTTCTTTTTAGGCTGACATTATGAACATTTTAAAGAGGAAGAAAACTGAGGATATTTTTAGGTGGGCCGTACATGACTGAAAGTTGTCACGTGCTGCATTATTACATTGTCCAACAGAAGCCCTAGTTAACCATGATCATTTTTTTGCTGTCAAATTTTTATTTTGTTTTGTAACTGGTTTATAAAAATAAATTAATACAAAATAATTGTTTTTACTTGTGTGCTCAAATACACAAAAGACCTGTTCTATATTTATTTAATTTTTTTAACTGAAAAGTAACAACAATGTACATCCAGACATCAGTGCAGTAACTACATTAAATTAAATACACAAATTACCTGAAACATAATTATAATATTGACAGAGTAATTGAAAACCAAACTGTGGAGACAACATTTTTATCAATTCCCACTATAAGACATACTACATATTTCATTTAAAAGAAAATTATTTTCTCAAGGGCAAATTTTATGAACTACCTGGAACAACCGCAGGAAGAAGAAAAGGATATACCATCCTGATAAATCAAATGGTGTAATATGACAATAAAACAAACTTTTTAGAAGCTCTTTTGAACAATCAGGAAACGTTTAACTGGAACTAAAGTTACAAAAACATCACAGTATTCCTGTCAGTGGAGACAATTATTCAGCAAAATATGTTTTTAAAATGTTTTTAAAAAGGCGCCGTGTGTTGGTCAGAATGGCAACCAGTTTACCATAAGGTCATTCACAGTCTCGCACAGTAAATGTATTCACAGACTTTACGTTCTAGCCATTTGTTTACTTATTTATACTGTGCATGACGTCATGTTCCTAGTGATAGGCCGCCCCCTGGTGGACAGCGTCGGCAGATGCCCCGCTCTTCCTCCCCTCTCTGATCAACAACCAGCTCGGTGATATCATATGCTGGCTAAACCTCCACACAGAAGCAAAATGGCCGATAGTAAACTAACCGATCACACAGCGTCTGACAGTCATCAAGGGGTTATGCATGTTTTGTTTACAGCTTGAGAACTACAGTCGCTCAAAAAGGATACTCGCCTTTCTTCAATTTTTCTACGATTAACATTTCGCCTTTCGGTGATGTCATTTCTTATTCAATTTAGCCTTGGAAGCCTCGAAGAACTAGCTCGCTAGGCTAGCTACCTTGCTAGCCTGCTAGCGGTAGGTCTGCAAGAATTTTTGCACAGAAGCACTTTATGTCCTATGTGATTCCCGAAGTGAGTATTCAGCATTAACGTTCTGCGTTTTGGTAGCTGTCATTGTGTGTGTACTGATTAATTAAGTTGGTTATTTTCACCTTTACATAGCCATCAACAATTGGGCTTCAGTTTTAGAGTAGCTTCGCTTGTTACGCGTAGCAATGCTGAAGAAACGTCACTGAAGTTCGTCGTTTCATTTGGCCCTGTCGACCGTTCGCACTGATGAAGCAGCTTGCTAGCATCTGTTTACTGACTTATCATTTGTGTTTTTGTACCCACTGTTAAGTTACGGCTTATAACATAAAATTGTGTTTATGAAATGCACCGCGTTTGAAAATAATGGGGATGTGTTTAGCTAACATTACGTGCCTGTTGTCTGCAGTCAACTGCGTAGAGGTTAGATTCGTCGCGCGGAGCGACAGAGGCACCTTGCTTTGGGACAGTCCACCATCGCGAGCCCCCGACTCTTGAGGTCACGGCATAGTGCTGACCAGCTGCTTTAAAGTCGACTAGCATTCGGTAGTTTCTCGCCCGAATGAAGCTCTTCTTGTGTCCCCCCAGTAGCCACACACCTATTCCTGGCCTGTTATTCACATTAAAATCCACTTCCACCGCTTGTTGGCAATGTGACTGCAAACATATGCGTCGTAGGGGTTATCAAGGGGCTATCATACAGTACACCGAGGTAAACACAAAGCTACGTAAAGGTAGGGCACAGTGAAGGTTTGACCAGTTAGCTTGACAACAGTGCTATGTGACATGGTGCTGATTATGTGCAGCTTAGCTAACAGGAACTGGGCCCAGTCGTATTTACAGCTCTCTGGTGTTTGAGGTCCCTTTACATTTCCACATATAACCGTATTTTCTCGGCCTGATGTCGTATGTTTTGCCTCACACGAAAACAGACTCACGTGACTTTGGTATATCTTGTATTTCCATGTCCTATTTGTTTACCTATGGCAGGTAAGAGGTCAGCGAGAGCCTTCATGACACTAGACAGTGCTCGTCCAATTAAAGCTAGTGCTCTGTGTATCATGCTGCTGTAATTGTCTCCATTGCAATGCAGAAGAACTGGAATCCTTTTATCTCTTTGAGTTTGAGGTCCCTTTTTTGTTTGGCAGCTACCTGGGTTGTCTGTTGGTTGGAATTGCAATCGTTTGCTGGTTAATAAATTATGCAGTGAGATGCTAGGCTACCAAGGGCTGTTGTCAAGCTGTCTGCTCTTGGTTAACGTTACATTCCCTACAACATTGACTATGTAGGAGAATATTTGGCCTTGATCTGACGACATGCATAGTATCCATTTTGATTAAATGTCCTAAAGTATGTATGAGTATATGTTTGTGCGGGTTAAATTACTATTAAGTATGGCTTGAGGTGTAACATAAATAATTGAATATGTACATTTCTCTTTACAGACAGGAGAATCAGGAAAGGGAACAGTAGTTCATGGAAGACAAGAAAAAGAAGAAAGAAGATAAAAAGAAAAGGGAAACCTCTCAGAAGGTAAATAGTGTCACCAAAAATTGACAGCGGATATGAACTGTCTATTTTGCATGGAATCAGTGTGATACTCCCTATTCCATATCATTAACACTGACTCTTCCAGTATAGTTTTGTTGGTTGGAGTAGATATATTTCAAAATTAATTTGTTATTTTTATGTTTTTATTAGGTAAGTGAGATATAGTGCTGGTATATTTTTTTTTGTTTCAATAGCGAGGCTAAAGCTTAGTGATATTACACTTTTAGTGAGCTCAAAGCAGAACAACGCAACATTTTCTTGTTGCCTTTTATTTTTCATCAGTTTGCCAGCAGCAAATTCTCTTTTCTCTCTTGCACTTTGTATCTGACTCCCTTTATCCCTCTATTTTAGGTGCCAGAACAGAAAATCAAAGGTATGTTTTGTTGTTTCTTTTTGTTTATGTCCACATCATACTACCTTTCCTTTTCACTTTCTGTTCCATAAGATAATGTCAGTGGTACGGTGTTTACGTCATATTATTAAATATGGTTTAATCAGCAGTAACCTGCTCTTATTATAACTTTAATGTATACTGATGACCTAGGAAATTAAGCATTGGTTTATGCACATGTATGTATACACTTTTGCACTTTACACATTTACTTTAGCTATTCACGGGAGTAGCTTAACCTACCTGCAGCTGAGTAACGTACACCCTTTTCCTCTTTTTATCATATGCTAATTACTGAGTCAAACGCTTGGTTATTTGTGTATTTCAGTGCCAGAATCAGCCAAGCCCTCCTGTTCCCAGCCTCTCGCCACCCCAGGCTCAGTGTCCCCCAGCCCTGGCCCTGTTGCCCCCTCATCCCCCAGTCCTGGTGCAGCCGGGGTTTCTGCACAAGTTCCTCCTGGTGGCGGGAACAATGCAAAGCAGCGGACTGCTGTGGCCAACGGACAGCCCTCCTCCTCCTCCTCCCCCTCTGGAAGCCAGACCTCCCAGCAGCAGCGATACATGTCCAGAGAGGTTCCACCAAGATTTCGCTGCCAGCAGGACCATAAAGTGCTACTGAAGAGGGGCCAGCCACCGCTGTCCTCCATGCTGCTGGGGGGAGGAGGAAGCGAGGGGGGTGCAGGAGGGGTTGGAGGAGGCAGTGGCTGGGCAGCCACCGCACCTCTTTCCTCACAGGGAGCAGATAACCCCAATGCAAACACAGCTGGAGGCACAGGTGGGTTGATGTCTAATCAAGTTTGAAATGGAGTCCACTGAGTGCCATAAAATGTAGTGATCTTTTATTTTAAAGTAGTAACTGTCCAGGAAATGGCTTTTGTTTTTCAACTCCAAAATGTATTTTAAGATTTTATCAAATAGCCACGGCAAGGATTTTACGAAAGCATACATTCCAGCAGGTGACATTATGATGTGAAACGACTATAATTGTAGTTGTAGAGTTGTACATGATTACAGTGATCTGCATTCACTCTATTGAATACCTGAAATCTTCAGTAATTGGACCATCAGTTGTTACATTCTGCAAGTTGAGGATTGCTGATTCTCATTTTGTCAGCTAAATAAATGGTCTCAATTTTGTCTTTATAGATTCCAACCTGGGTTCATCCTCCGCATCACCCCCCAACTCCTCCTCATCTTCATTGTGTGTTGCTGCTCTGTCGTCGTCGTCGTCGTCTTCTTCTTCTTCTTCTACTACTACTACTTCAACTTATGCAAATTCCACATGGGGGGCAGGCTCTGGCAGCCCGTCCTCTTCTCAGGGCTGCGGGAAGGTGATTGTGGATGGGACTGACCTGGGGGACTGGCCTAGCATCCTAAGTGGGGCCAAATTGAGTTCTGAAGGGGCTGGAGGAGGAGTGCAGGAGCAAGACTGCCCTGGTAACAACAACAACAGTAGTGCCTCATGGAGTGAGAGAAGCATCCAGCAGAAGGGAGGAGCTGTAGGAGGAGGAGCAGGGAACATGGACAATCCTTCCTCACCTCGTTCTTCTCCTCTTTCGTCCTCTTCCTCGCTTAATGAATGTGTTCAGTCAAGTGGTGGTGTGTGGGGCTCTTCCACCTCCTCTCAGGTGGAGGCAGGGCCAGGATCAGCAGCATTTTACAATTCCAAAGTCTCCCATCTTCTTCCTGGGCCTGAGGAGAGCCCTGTGGGTGGCAGCAGTAGTGTCCCTGGTGCCAATTTCAACCCCAATGTGAACCCCTCCGCCTGGCCTGCCCTGGTGCAGGGCGGGACTTCAACTTCGGCTAGCGACAGCCTTCCACTACATTCATCCATTACTTCAGCCTCCTCATTCTCGGCCAGCACCACCCTCATCACCACTCACTCTCTTTCATCTGTGAATCAACCTGGTCTCCATCAGCAGCACAATGAGACAGCTGTGGTAGAACAGCAGCACTTAGGAAACCTGGGGCCGGAATCGGGTTCAGGCGGAGGAGCAGGACCAAATCAAGAAGGTGGCGATGAGAGGGATTGTGGGGTTACTACTGTTGAAGGCGAGGGGAATGGTAACCTTTCTGGTTCTTCCACTTCCTCCTCTACTGCATCTTCTTCTTGGAGATCCATGCCTCCACTGTCCTCTGACCACAGTGCAGGTGCCACACAGGCAGATGGATGGGGTGGAGGAGGGACTGTAGCTCAGGGGCAGGAAGGGAATGTGTGGGGCTTTGGTAGCCAGGGTGACAAGACAGGGTGGGGCAGGGGAAATGATGGTGGCTCAAATACCCCAGTGGTATCTCAGGGAGCGTGGGAAGGAGGCAGTTTAGAAGCAGAGTGGGGTGGCACAGTGGGAGGTGCAGGTTCAAGTAACTTAGCAATAGGAGGTGGAAGAGGAGGAGATGGGAGCAGCAACAGCAGCAGTAGTGGAGGCAGTGTAGGTCTTGGTGGCAGCGTTTTGCAGGACTCCGCCTCACCAAAGTTTGCAACTATGACAAAAGCTTGGGACAATCAGAAAGGGACTGAAAGTGGTGACAGTGCAGTTGGGGAGTGGGGTGGGCAGGGTGGAGGCACTGGAGGTGGGGGACCCTCATCCTCTAGCGGAGGAGGGTCTATAGCTGGAAGTGTTGGAGGAGGTAGTGATAGTGGGCAAAAGCAGGAGGGATCCTCGTCTGCATGCCACAAGACCTCCAATGCTGAAGTGGCCTTACTAGGCATGCTCAATCGATCTGACCTAGACCCCAGGGTCCTGTCTAACACAGGCTGGGGGCAGACCCAGATACGACAGAATGTGGCCTGGGATCTGGACAACAAAAAAGGAGTAGGAAATAGAATTGAAAGAAATGCATCATCTTCCACAGCATTCTCATCAGCAACCATGAACACTACCACTAGTCGCGGTCCTGGGTACCCATCAAACACCAGTTCAGTAATTAATGATATATCTTCTGGCAGTCACACGACCAGCCATAACTCGGCCCCTGCTACAGTGAGGGATGGCTGGGATGGTGGTGCTACACAGTCCACCTGTGGTCCTCACATGCCTGGTAACACTATAAGAAAGCCAGGAACAACCGAAGAAGATATGGAGGGCAACCAGGGCAAGGCAGCTGGAGGATGGGGTGATCTGCCACCTGAAAAGCAGGGCAAAGGATGGGGGACTGAAGAACAACAATGGGGGGATCGCAGAGGAAGAGGAGGGAACTGGAGAGACTTTGGAGATCAGGGTAGTGGATGGGGAGATGGTCCAGAGGATAAACAGGGCAGAACAGGGGGGTGGAAGGGGGCTGGAAGAGGAGAAGCCGGTGGTTGGGCAGGAGACTGGGGACAGAGAGACTCTATGCCAGGAGGTGGGAGTGGCGATGGCCGAAGCAGAGGTGGAAGCAACTCCGATGAGGGATCTTCCTGGGGTAATTTGGAAGAAGGCGGATCTCAGCGAGGAGGATGGGGAGGAGGAGATGTGGGTGGAGGCAAATCCCACCAGGACTGGGGTGGTACCAAGCCCCATGCAGCAGCACAGATACCAAACAGCCAAGTGGCACCAATGAAAGCCCCAAATCAACAGCAGCACCAATCACAGGGCCAGCAGCCACAAGGAGGTCCCATGCAGGGAGGGTGGAACAGCCGGTCCAACGTTGGAGGTGGAGGTCCACCATCCAAGAATCAGAACCAAAGTTCGGGCTGGACTTCTGGCCCGATCCCCCAACTCTCTGGAGGTGGGGGTGACTCCCTGGAGCCCAGTGGCTGGGAAGAGCCCTCCCCTCAGTCCATCAGTCGCAAAATGGAAATCGATGATGGCACTTCAGCCTGGGGAGACCCAACCCGCTACAACAGCAAGAATGTGAATTTGTGGGACAAAAAAAGTGCTACAGCTGACCAAAGCCAGGTCCCACCACCCATGCAGCAACAACCACCTAGAAGGCAGCAGGGGATTCAGCACAGCAGGGATACAAACCCTGCCAGTACTGCAGTTGGTAAGTAGAAGGGGAACTAGTTAAAACAAATGAAAATAAAATAAGTTTTCAATCAGCAGGCCACAACCAAACTAGACTGAACATTTGGATTGTTCTTAAAATAATGCAAGTGATCACTCTCACTCTTCATAAAATATATATATACATATATACACACACACGCATACAGCTACATCAGAGAAATACAATCTTTGATCATGTCAGCCTAATTGAAACTTCATTGACTTTTGATGAATCAAAATAACGCATTTAACTGCACTATATCTATCTGGCACATTCTAAATCTTAGTTTTCCTTTTCATCAATGTCCAGGTCCAGGTATGTGGGGAGGTGGTGCACAATCTGTGGATAATGGTACGGCTGCTTGGGGTCAGACGTCAGATGCAGTAACAGGTTGGGGCGATCCAGATGAACCCGGCAAAGCCTCTGGCTGGGGGACCCCTTCACCCAATCCTATTAAACCTGGTAAGAATAGTAACAATGTGTATACTTAAAAAATATTACAGTATCAGAGATCTGTGTTGTTAATGCTCTCTATCAATCTGAGACATGACACAGAGACTAAAATCAAGAAACATTTGACTTTTTTCAACATGCCAACATTATCATAACCATTTGCTTTGATGTTGCTGCAGGCACCAAGTCAATGGAAAGCTGGGGTGGGAAAGGAGAGGGCTCTGTTGCAGCCTCCCGTCACCCTAGCTGGGATGAGGAAGATGATGGTGGTGGAGGGGTCTGGAACAGCACTGGCTCCCAGGGAAGCAGCTCCTCCTTTAACTCTGGAGGCTGGGGTCAGACACACGGTGGAAAGAGAGGGAACATCAAGGTAGACAAAAGTGGTTTTGGGACTCACAACATGTCTATGTGTCCTCTCTTTGTTCACTGTTTTAAGACAATGCAGTTCTTACTTTGTTTAGTAACATTCCTTAATGCTGACAATCGATTGCTCTTTCTTATTCATGTTTTTGTTTTTTTGGGGGGGGTTTTTTGGGCTGAGAGTAATGTTATAATTTCTTTCCTAAAGAGTGGAGGAGGGGACAGCTGGATGAACCCTGTTTCACGTCAGTTTTCAAACATGGGCCTTCTGGTAAGATTAACCAAATTTTTTTTTTTAATTTCAAGCTATTAAAAACAGCGGTCGTTTTATGTTCTTAAGTGCTTTATTTAAATGTCTTACTGTCATATTGCTGTTTTTTGGAAGAAACTCAATGAAAACACACTAACAAAACGTGTTTTACCCTAATTGATAATGTTATTTTGATTAATGAGTTATCAATGTACTACCCTGTTTCTTAGGGCGATGACCCAAGTGTTGACAAAAAGATGGAAGGAGACAAGAGAGGAATAACTGACTATAATGGAGAGATGCGGAGAGGAGGAAGAGGTGCAGGAGGTTACCGCATACCTAGTTCCAAAGACATGGGCCCTGTTGACATAGGGCCTTATGGTGAAAAGGTATAAATCTTTGTATTTATTTATTTTTTCAACTTTTATAACATCTATCTGCTACATGGGTGTTAAATTAGTTGAACTAATTAGACAATGTTAAAAAAGTGAAATAAGAGAACGTCACCACAAATACATTGCTATTGTCGTATGCGTTCCATCATACTACAGATGGGTGGCCATGGAGTGTTTGTCGGCGGCGGCGGCGGCGGAGGTATGCCTGCGCCTCGAGGGATGCACCAGCCTGGCATGCATCCGATGAACCCGTCCCAGGGGTTACGTGCTCAAGTGCCTCATCAGTTCCTGTCTGCTCAGGTCTGTTGTCTTCTGTCTCTGATGTAAATAGTCATGATGAATGTTGTATTTGGGAGCAATGTTATCTCCTGAGTCCTGTCAATGTTAACTTCACACAAACACAGGTTTTTCTTTATTTCTCTTTTCTCTACTAACTGAATATTGCCCATAATGCTGTAGCGGCACATTGGAATTAATTAAGGGGAAATTGATATGCAGTAAACCTAGATCAGTATATTATTCCTGTTAGTAAACTCTCACAATTTGTATGTGGGATAGGTCTTGAGTGGGATAATTGATTCCCTGGCCACCTTGTGGACTGGCAATAAATAATAGCAGTGGCTAAGGCTTTTAGGCTAGAGGGTAGTTTTCAAGAGGCCAGTAACATTTACACGTTAAGAAATCATCAGTTTTGTTTATTTGTATCCTGTGTATTGTATAATAACTCTTTATTAAATGGTTTTATCTTCCCAGTATTCCTCAGTTCTCTTTTTATCAGGCACTGTAACATTGTTCAATTGTTAGTGGTTCTAATTCACTGCCTTACACAGTAATACAGCACCACGTCTTGAAGCTTTATGACTTCATTAGATGCTGGCTAATAGAAATGTTTTTCTTCCAGGTCAGTAGTTTTTGATCATGTACACCTGTCATTTACATTTTTGTATTCATTCATACATTTTCTAAGTGAATTGAGCTGAATGAATGCAGTGCCAGCTTCTCATATTTCTTATATGTAAGTGATTATGAACAGCCATGTATAAAGACATGTATGTGCCATGCAGGTGCCGGGTCCTATGCTGAAGCAGATGCCCTCTCCTGGTGGCAGTGTTGGTGGAGTGGTTGGAGGAGTGGGAGGAGTGGGTGGAGTGGGAGGAGTGGGAGGTGTTGGAAGTGTCGGAGGGGTCGGCGGTGTTGGTGGAGGAGTGTTCCCTCCTCAGATTTCCCCACAGCAGCTAGCAATGCTCAGCAACATTTACCCCCACATGCAGCAGTTCCATCTGGTACGTGACTAAATGTTAGAATGTCAATTAATGGATTTATTCGTCACACTTAGATAAATAATGCATAGGTCTGTTTTATCTGCCTTTGTGTAACCATGTATTGAAACGTTCGATTGAAACATGATCAATCGTAATAAATCCACCCCTAATAATGTACTTGCAGTGTCTATATGTGAACCTAGCATATGCATTCATCTCCATCTCTGACCATTTTTGCCCACCTACCCACAGGCTTGTCAGCTCTTGCTACAACAGCAGCAGCAGCAGCAGCAGCAGCAGCTTCTGCAAAACCAGCGGAAGTTCCCTCAGCCTCAGCCTCTCAGGCAACAGCCAGACCCACAGCAGGTGAGCATAGTCAAGTTATATACCATACAATGCATTGTCATCAGGACCATTCATTTTCTCTGCTGCCAAATCGTTACCTTGATCAAACGTAATATGTGTGGTCTAAGCTGTTTCAATATTGTTCTTTGAACTGGAGTTAATAAATTGAGATTTCTGTAAAGCTCTGAGTGTGGTAAATATGATGGCAATTCAATTAAGACAACTGGAGACCATTTACAGTGCTGAGCATTTTGTTCTTATAGTAATTTATTTTTTCTAATCTTGTCCCTTTCAGCTGGCAAGGATTATGGCTATTCTGCAGCAGCAGAGACAGCATCAGCAGGGTGGAGTTGGAGCAGCAGCAGGAGTAGGGAGCTCCAAACTTTCCCCCTCTCACCTGGTAGGAGGCCTGTCCAAACAGCCCATGGTAGACCCCCTTCCACATCCTGGAATGGGGGTCCCCTTATCAGACCTTCATGCCAAAACACAAGGGATGTACTCTGGTGAGTTCAACAGACAACATGTTTGTGGATTAGACTTTATTGGTTCGATGTTATGCAGTCAGCTAAATATAAAGCTATAAATAAAACTGGTTCAAGGTTTGAAGTTTAATGTTCACTTACAGCCGTGTTTGTAAGGTTGCTAAAATAGCATGATAAAGTGCCTTGGGCAACATGGAGTCAGCAAATCAGCAGAGACTGACATTTAGGATCAAGTGTGCCTCAGGGTAATGTTGTGCAGCCCTGACCACCTGCACTAATAGAGTCTCAGTATCATGTCACTAATTTGTGTTTTTGTCTAGGTGGGCCAGTAAGGACCATCCAGTTCTATCTATTAAAGTAGTGTAGTGTAGAGTAGTGGAAACCAAGACACCTTACCTTATGTTATCAGTGTTGATATGACAATGGTCCTCCATTTTAAATTGCCCTTAACCTTAGAGCAATCTCAACCCTGTACTGAACAGAACATTGGTAAAAATGTAATGTATCCATGAGTGTTTGTGTTTTTTCACTTGGCAGGGCTTGCCCCTGGTGGTAACCTGTCAGGACTGGAACTCGGCCCCATGATGGGAGGGATGAAGGACACAGGGGGACAGCAATCTCGCTTCAAATGGATGATGGAGGGACACTCCCCTGCTCCATCACCCCCTGACTCAACCCTTCACAAGAACGGTAGGTTAACAGATGGTTTATAATATAATGAAGGCAAAATTCACACTTTGGAAAAGCACACCTCCCAGGCTGTCAATCTGGTTATAACTGCATTCTCGATCACCTTCTTTTACAATGCATCTGAATGAACCACTGCTGATTAAGGTGACGTGAGTTATGCTCATGTCAATCAATTTGACCTTATTTCTCTTCTGTGCTGTTCCTAAGGCCCTTTACCCAGTGCTATAAAGGTGAGAGGGGGATCCCCTTACGCCCAGTATGAAATACTGGGCAGTGATAGTTTGGGGATTCCCCCACAAGGCTCTGCAGACAACTGGCACCGGACCCCTGGGAGTAAAATGGGAAACAAACCTGCCACATCCAGCTGGCCTCCAGGTTAGCGTCTATATCTGCTACATGCTCCCAAAAGGCTGTCTGTAATTAGGAATACTTACATATATCAACGGACTCAATACTTACTGTTTATGTCTCAGAAGCTATTGTTCTATTTAAAAAAAAAAAAAAAAAAAAAAAAAGCCTAACCTGAAACAAAATGGCATTTGCATCTTTTTACATAGCCATCCAATATGTATATAATTTCAGTTTTCTGCTCTCTGATTACAGAGTTCCAGCCTGGCGTGCCCTGGAAAGGAATCCAGAGTAGTGGAGATCCAGAATCTGACCCTTACATAACCCCTGGTAGTGTTCTTGGCTCCCCGGGACCCCCGAGCCTCAACGACTCTGACCACCAGTTATTGCGAGACAACATAGGTATTTTAATGTGCCTGATGAATGTCAGAGTTCGCTTTTGCATTGGTGCCTAAAATTACAAATCTAAAAAATAATGTGGTAAGACAAGTGCTTTTTTGGTTCCAAATAAGATCAATGGATAGATTACAGGGGCTTACTTGTAATCACATTACTTACATTCACGCTACAAGAACAGCATACATTTTAATTGGAATATTAACTTTTATAGATTAGATGGAACTATCTAAAGTCAAGTCAAGCTTAGGGTTATTAATGAAGTGTCTTACTGGAATTTTCATTTCGAGGCCACAGCTTTTTCGCATGAGGATTAGGTCTGAGCTATACATGTGTCGCTGTAGAATGGTGGATTTTTTTATATGGTGAATAATGATACACAATTCTGTTCTTGGAGTTGAACTTGGAGTGCCAACTGAAAAGGACATTTCCATTTTGGCTTCTCCGCTGTGATTAACTGGTCGAATGATCTAACTCACTTAAACTTCAACAACCAGACATAAGGCTGAACTTGCTTAATAATAATTGCTATGCATGTTGTTGTCTTAAATGTTTTTTATTCACTCACTGACCCTCCATCGTAGAACCTACATTTACAAAGTTCTAGGGGCAAAGGGTTGACAAACAGAATTCCTCATTAGCTGTCGAGCTGTATTATAGTTGCCTTGTCTTGTTTGGGACTCGATGTGTTGCTTTCAGATAACCTTTTAGTGTTTTGTAGGGCCAAACCCCACCCTCAACACCTCGCTGCCTTCACCTGGTGCCTGGCCCTACAGTGCCTCAGACAGTCCCCTCAGCAATGCACACAGCACAGGTATATGCTTGTATTTTCTTATATTATTTATTTCATCTACATTTTGACTTTTGATTCTCATTTACTAGTTCTCCTTACTAGTTCAGTTGTCATTTGCTTTTCAGTTGTTTTGTTTCTGTAACTATATTGTGTTTGAATTTTACTGGTGTACAAGTTAGGCTTTGTATACAAAGATGCCAAAGGAGCTAGCTATAATGTGTCCTCTCCACTATTATTCCTGTGGTCTGTTTGTCAAAAACTAATTTTCCCCCTCTCTCCCCCACCTCCCCATTTCCTCTTCAGGAAAGTACTCGGAGTACAAACCCAGCTGGCCCCCAGAGCCCATCGGACAAAACAAGTTGTGGAAGACCAATCGCAACAGCTCACAGCTGCCACGCCCCCCTCCTGGCTTGACCAATCAGAAGCAGGCCTCACCCTCCCCCTGGGGTAGTGGTGGCCCCCGGTTGGCCCGGAGCTGGGGAGGGGGTGGGATAAATCAAGAATCTAGATTTGGGCCAGGTACTGTACTATTTACAAGGAAAGGTTTTAATTATTTCATAACCATGTCAGATTTCATAACTGAATACCATGTAGAGGAAGACCTTTTTGACAGTGTTATGATGACTCCTAGTAAAGGTCCTAGTACAAATCATGAAACGTAGCATAAAAGTCTTTATGCAGATAAGGTTATCTTCAGCATAATTTGTCATCAACTATGACCTCCCTGCTCATTTTTTCCCCCTGGTCTTTTTTCTGTTTGTCTCTTCTCTCCATTTCTTTTTTCTTTATAGGCTCAGCTTGGAGCGATGGTGTTGCCTCCAGAGGCAGCTGTTGGTTGCTGCTGAGCAACCTGACCCCTCAGGTAAAGAGTGAGAAAATAGAGGGTGGGACAGGCTGAGAGCTGGAAACTGATATGTAAATTATAAACGTAATGAATGTTTTTCTTAGGGATTTTGTTGCAAAAGTTTTAAATATGAGCTGTGTCACCACTGGTAATTTTAAAGTTGTACAGAAAGGTGTGGAGCAAGGCCTACGGAATTGAAATTTTGTTAAACCCCTCATCAAAGTGGAAATGATCCTGGCAATACAGTTAAACAGTTCTGAGACAGACTGGTCAGGGTTTGAATTCAAAAGCATTAAATCGCTGTGCTCATTCATCTGTATTCCCCTTCAGTCTGTCTTATGCAAATTAGATGGAATGATGCATGACCTAGCTGTAATTGGATTGTGAAGTTGGATGAGCCATTTAATCAATTAGGGATTGCACAAATGACACTCACATGACACTGCTCTGGGAAGAACAGATTCTAACATGTTTAGTTATAAGTCTAAACAAAGTTTTTGGTTTTTGTCATATTTTTTACAATAATACATTTGAATAGGCTTACACAATTTACACAACTAAATGTGACAATAATCACAGAACAATAAAGCCACTGGCTGCAATCTCACTACATATTTATTAATACAGGGTTCTTCATATGCATAACCATTGTTATATAACCTTCTAGATTATGTGACCTTTCTCTGGCCTTTCATTTGATGACTCAAGATTTTGGACAATTACTGTAGCATCGTCAAAACTCAAACACACACATACAATCTTTTCCAGTCATATTTATTTCCTAACCCTGTAGATTGATGGCTCCACACTGAGGACTATCTGCATGCAGCATGGCCCCCTGCTGACCTTCCACCTCGGCCTGACCCAGGGCAGCGCTCTGATTCGCTACAGCAGCCGGCAGGAAGCAGCCAAGGCCCAGGGTGCACTACACATGTAAGTTAACAAGTGAACTCAGTAATGCACATACAGTATATTTCACATAGAGCATGTTCCTGATGGTCACTTGTCTTGTTGCTCTCTCTCAGGTGTGTTCTGGGCAACACCACAATCCTGGCGGAGTTTGTGAGTGAAGAAGAAGTCGCTCGTTATTTTGCACATTCCCAGACCGGAGGGGCAGAGGGGGCCAGCTCGGGAGGGGCCGCAGCCAGCGGGACGCAGGGTTCATCTGGAACAGGCACAGCTGTGGTCAGCAGTGGAGGTAGCTCCCCTGGGAATGAGCGGGCACCAGCAGGCACAACTTCAGGTGGAAACGGAAATGGTGGTGGAGGAGGAGAAAGTGGCTCAGCAGTTCTAGGTAGTGTAAGGTCCTCTGGCTCTGCCTGGCAGAGTCTCGATGGTACAGGAAGTTCTTCAGAAACTTCCTCAGCCCAAGGACCTGGGCTGGGGATATTTTCCCAATGGAGCACCAATGGGGCAGGGGAGGGAGGAGGTGTCAGCGGAGTGGATTCTGGGAGGTCTGGGCTCTGGGGTGGCATGAGTGCGGGATACCCCAGCAGCAGCCTGTGGGGGGCACCGCAAATGGAGGAAAGGCACCAAATGGACAGCCCTGCCGCATTGTTGCCTGGCGACCTGCTGGGGGGAGGGGCTGATTCTATCTGAGGAGCCCCCTCCATTTGTATGTGTAGGTTTGGACACACTGATACATCATACACTGGGATACATATGTATTTACTATAGCACACACAGACACAAACACATTTACATGGTATGCATATTAATGTAATACACATATACACACATGCATACATATACATGGTATGCATATTAACGTGCACACACAAAGCAGAAATGTGAGACATGCTTACACACATTCTCGTGGCCAGACTTAAGCTATTATATAAACAAATGCAGGGACTGTTAGATGTGTATACAGCCTTTTTCCACAGATGAAGATTTCAACTGCTTAGACTTGAAACCTGAAACAGAATGAAAAGTCAGTTGGTCTGAAAGACTTGACTGGATTGCAATGTGCTTAGTAAATGGGGGACTTTTTGACAGATTTACATACACATGCACACACCAAATACAGACAAGCCTTCAGACAGATGGGCACTGTAAACAGCATTACCTTCATCGTATAAGAGAACTTAAAACTACTACATGATGTGAGGTTAAAGTGCAGTTTGTATTCACGTCCCCATTGAAAACGGAGACCGAATCCAAACACATGCAAACAGCTCTGATTGAAAACAGAACTGTATCTTACTGTGTATGTTAAGTTAGTTTCTGTTTGTTTGTATGTATGGTTTCAATTTTTGAACAGTGAAAATATTGAAAAATGTCATTGTTCTGTTTTCAAAATGCTGACCTCCTACTGTTGTATCTCACGCACTCTTTCTCTGTTATTCTCTCTTGAACATGTTTGTTACTGTTGCAGTGATAAATGTTAAATTGCTGGCAGTTTGAGGCTATGTTGCATTTCTCCATGTGTCAGTACTGTGTGCAGTATCATACACACTATATGGACATGAGTATGAGTGAGACTGAGACCAAGTAAGTGGATTAAACCACCACAGTTGTTGTGCGCATGTGTGTGTGTGTGTGTGTGTGTGTGTATGTGTGAGTATGAATGATAGGATAATGTGTGTGTGAGTGTGTGTTTGTGTGCATGTTACTGCCTGTCATAATTTGGGCAAGGCTGCTTACTATACAGAAGGTCTATACAAAAATGTTTTGAGTGCATTCGGTATACTGCTGACTGTGTGTTAAGAAATATTGGCACTAATGCTTTTTTTTCTCTCATTTGAAGTTGTTTGGGTTTTTTTTTTGTTTTGTTTTTTTAGCAGAATTGTCTTTTTTTATTGTCCGACCTGCAATAATAAAAAAGAACATTTTAATGACACAAAGAGCTGAAGGCATATGCGTTGAGAAAATGGACATGCCAAATCTTATCAAACTGTGTGGAGTGGGAGGGAGGGGTGGGACGGGTTGTTTACAGATGCAGAGTAAAGAGTTACCGTACGTTTTTAATGTTCTGTTGTTGTGTATTCGTTTTAAATTAAGACAGGCTTTAACACTCCTGTTCAGTGTTTTCGTTATGAGATTTTACAAAGGAAAAATTTATTTAAACAAATGAGAACAAGATTAATAAAGATGAAAGTATTGGCTTCTAAATGTGTCCTTCTGGTCATTTTTGTCATGTATTTTCTACATGTGTAACTTTGGTTTTCTGGATGGTGAAAAGTACTTGTGGTTTTCTATTGTTGAGTACCTATGCTGAACCAACTCTAGTTTAAAACTACCACTTATCGTATAATGCATATTAGAAAAAGAATGCCTTGTACATGTTATAGTGGTGAGTATGACGAAGAAATTACATCATGGGAAAGGCCTATGAGCTGTTCATATGTACAGACACGACCACAGAAAAACAAGCCAGCATGTCCATCTGTCACCTTCTTATTACTGTCCACAAACCAATCCTATTTAACACCCACGTCATCCTACAGTAAGCCACTGCTTGCCGTATAAAATGATATACCTTCTCTGGTACAATTATGGCTTTCTTTTTGTTAACTGGATCAACAAAACTATCAACAAACATTTTATTATAGATCACATTTTCTCCATAGATTCACCCAGATATCCCAAATTGTCGTGACTGGACCACTTACAAATGAGTGCTTATAACCAGGCTGAGGCCACTGTGCATTTCTGCAATGTGTAGGACACCAGAAACTACCAGACTTAAAGATGACATTTTGACACAGGTGTGAAGGTGAGTACATCCAGTGAGCAGGGTTGAATGACCAAATACATGTAATTTTGATTTCATAATCAGATAACAGATTTTAAAATAAAAAGGTATGATTACAACAATCAGCCTGGATTACATCAGAAAAAATGAATTATGTTTGGTAATGTCCTTGAAATATGCCATTTTGCCATTTTTGTAAGGGTGGTAACCAGAGAAGCTGTATATAAAAACATGCATTTTATTTGCATTAAAACAGTTTGAAATGTTTTAAGAGAAAACTACAACAACCAATAAACTATTTTAAATGTTTCTCTATATAAGGTGCCATGTTTTAAATGTTTGATCATGAGTTAATGCAAAAGTAATGAGATTATATTGTATTTTCTAATCCAATGGATTGCATGACTATTACAAAACTTGATATGTAGAGTGTATTTTGTAGTCAGTGATTGATTACATTTTACATTTACAAGGAATCCGCCCCAACCCTGCCGATAACTGATGCTTACCAGGACCTCATCTAGAAAATGCTGGCTATGTAAACTGATAGATACATTTTATTTATTAAACTAAAAATACAATTATCATTATTGTAATTTCTGATACTACAAAGTGATGCGTGTGTTGACATACACAACCAAACGAATGGATCAACTTGGCGAATAGCGATTATGACTCAAATGGAGTAAAAGAAATAATGTGGATAAGTTATGAATGGTCAAATTTATGGAGGAAGGAGCAGTTAAGTGTGACGTTTTTCCTTTAATGACTGTGCCCTGACATCCAGAGAATGACATCATCGACGTTGTGAACGGGCGCGTTGTTAAGTAACGAGAGGGGGAGACAGACTCGAGTGGAGAACGGCCGCTCGTGCTGCTGGAGCTTCTTGGGACTATCAACAGGGAGTGCAACCGACGACAGATCTAAGAGCTGGGGGAATGAGAGCCGCCAGAATCCGCTCCCATCCACCTTTGCCCAGGCTCTTGACCGACTGACAACTATCGGATCAGAACCTCCACTGAATTAGCTCTCGGACGAACCCAATATCGGGTAAGTGCTGGGTCGGGGAACCACAGAAACCAAGGGGGAAAAGGGCCTGATTCGGCCGAATCAGTGAATAGTATTCACGGCTTAGAGGAGAGGGGGAGGGGGCGAGCCGAGTAGTAAGACTGGCTATCTATACTGGCGAACCTCGTACATAAATGGGTGCGGTTATAAGTATGATACCAAATGTGGCGAAATACGATATATACGTATTTTTAGCCTTTTTGGTTTCGAAATAATCCTGGTGCAGTACGTAACACGGTTCCGTTAACGTATCTCCTCTAACGTTAACGCTAGCTTAACGTTACTCGCAGCAGCTAACGTTCACAGTTAACTACGTAAATGTCTTCGCCTTATGTTTGTACCGCAGGCTGCTCTAAATTACACAAACGGGTCTTTTAAAACATCATAGCTGTGAGTGGATTTCATGAAATGTCTTTGTTTGAGCAAGTATGTTTGCCCTCGTAGCGAAAAATACAACTGACTTGCTGCTGCTCCTCAAACCAGGAAAGGACACCGTAGCCTAACATATTCCGTCCCTGTAACAAATTGTTATTAGATTGTATTTATTTTATGCTTTGTAAATTCGGGTTATATTGGTGGTTGCATTTGGTGTCGAGTCTGGAACGCAGGAGCTGATTGTGGAGTGACAGCTGTCGGAGTGTGAGAGGCGTAACAGTGCTGTTGTTCATGTGACTGAAATCTCTAGCTTTGGGTCTCTGGTACTTGTTTTCTCCTGTTTTTAGAGAGAACTTATTCTGAACTTTCAAGGGCACTTTTGACACAATTGAATCTTACTTAATAAGAAACGCAACATTACTTCAAACTTCAGGGGATCGCAGTGATGTATAGCTTATTTCAATGTACCGTCTCCTCAGGACATCCTGCCACCAGACTCCTCTTAACCGGTGGTTATGTGCTGTGTTATCTTAACCAATCCATGGTCCTAAAGACCATTGCCACAACAATAACAGCTCAAAGTGCTTTTTCGTATGCAGTGTGAAATGCTCCTTACACATCTCATTGCACAGGCCGTCTTTGAAACTTCAAACCATGCATTCTTTACATTGCTGCTAAATTTACACTATGCAAGTCTTTGCAATACCAAGTTCTCCCTTGCTAAGCTTTTTAGAATGAGGATATATGCAAATGAGAACCATATGGAAACTGTGCGATTTAAAATTGTGTGACACTCTTCCTGTACCAAGTAATTAATCAATGGCACTTGCAGTGTATCCTCGTGATTAATGTTGCTCTCTAAACAAGGTCCCTGGCTGCAGCATGTGAGACACCCTCTTGGTGTAATGAAACATAACCCTTTATTAACCCAAATCCATCTGCCTCCATCACATCCACAACAGCAGGTTGTCTTCTCATCAGCTGGAGTTGAGAAGGTGGTCTAGGGTTCTACCTATCTTACAATATGTTGGTGCAATGATGTTTATTCACTTGACATGAGGACAGTGAAATGCAAGTTATTTTGATTGTACATCCTTGAGCAAGGATCAGATGGTCCGAGATGATGGTATGTAAGCCATCATAACTGTTAAAATAGTTTTTAGAACAGAGCTGATGTCAGCAGCTCTTTTTTCCCCTCTCCCTCTGCTTACAATCAAGCAAAGTAACTTCTAGGATAATTTATGTTGTGAGAAAGGATATGCTGGATGGAAGCAGACTGAATGCAGATGGACAAGTCCTTGCAGAATTGATGACCCTTCTGCTTGCTTGAGTTGGCATGTCCGTGAAACTGAGGTTGTCTGAGAGTGATTTGTTCTGTAATTTCTCCAAGTTGTCATGAGACTGTTTCATGTTTTCTACAGGGGATGTGGATTGAGGCAGGAATCCATAAAGATGATATGTTCCATTTTATATATTGTTGAACTGTCAGTAGGGCACATGACTGGAAGTGTTATTTGTAGATGCAGCAGTAGTACATTTTGAACAGGGCCGCACTGTTGCTATAAAGGGCACAGTTTTTGTTTACATAGGTTTCTGACATTGTTAGAAAGGAAGCAAATCTCCTTGATTAATGATGCTCTACACTGATGCATTCTCTGCAGCCCTTTCGTTGCACAGAATCGTCTGAGGGCCTTGACACAGATAAAGCCAGCTAGTGCTCCGCGGCTGCTCATGCCTTCCCTCCCTTGGCAGTCCTAGTACAGAACAGTGGAGAGAGCTTAGTCTTGCTTTTGCAGTGGCTGCACATTGTGGCGTGGTAGACCGAGTACTAAATAAGTGATGATCCTGCTCCAGCATCACGTGCAGTACAGCTCAGAAGATGCACTTCATTTCACTTCATGTGTTTCAAGTACTCGTGCAGCAGTTGATTCTGGTTTTCAAGTGTGGCAACTTACAATTCTGTATAGCCCTCACTTTGCTGTATTTCTTTCTCCTCCCTTGTTTTTGCTGATCTCACTTCAACCACCTCCCCCTCCCAATCCTAATCATGTATCTCTGGAGGCCAGACAGCTGTTTGCTGCTGATGAACTAGCCCTGCTCAGACAACATTCTCACACAAACACGTGGTCAGTTCTGTGTGTCTGGGACTGACGGATCATCATGTGAGCAGCTGACTGACTCTTAAGAATATCATCCCTCATTCTGCCACTTGGGAAAGTTGGAAAGAAGACCTATGTTCTCTTCAGTTGAGATAGTTAGTATTATAGAGCTAGCACTAACTCTACGATGTTTCAGAGTTGGTACTGAGTGAAACGAAGTGCACAGATGAGCTAGCATGGTGTCATGTGTCCTTTACCTTACTATATTCATCTCTATTTCTCTGTTGGTGGCAGTGACAACACGCAACCATGGAGCTGAGAGTTGGGAACAAGTACCGGCTCGGGCGAAAGATAGGGAGTGGTTCCTTTGGCGATATTTACCTTGGTAAGTGTAAATGCATACCTTTTTTCCCTCCCACCTTTCCATGTGTCTCCTCTGTTATTGTTCTTTTCACATTATATTCTGGACAGTGTCCCATTTCATACTATACCATATTTCCCCTCTTACGTGTGCTCCAACCCCTATTTTCTATCATTGGCATGGTACTGGTACAATGGCCATAGCTCTTACAGCTGTGGTTGTATTTTTGTGTGTGTCTTCAGGTGCCAACATTGCCACTGGTGAGGAGGTAGCCATCAAGCTGGAATGTGTGAAGACCAAACACCCACAGTTACACATTGAAAGCAAGTTCTACAAGATGATGCAAGGAGGAGGTAAGCAGTGAATTTAGCTGTGACAAGCTCCACAAAATATTTCAAGTGGTGCTTATCTATTTGTTAGTCCCAGTCAACATTATAGATGTTAATACTCTCCTCAGCCTGCTGGAAAGATGTACAGTAAATTATTTTAACAATAAGAATTTGACTGAATTATTATCTTATTATACTTCAATCCAATTGAAGTAAACCTAGATGAGTAAACTCATTTTCAAAAAATGCATTGTCTTGTATTAGATTTACCAAGTTTAAACATAGAAGATGTAGTTGATGCAAAATTAGCAACAAAAAAAAAACTGCAGGTATGTCAGTTATAACAGGTTGAAGAAACCTTATACTCAATTTGTATGCATATGTGTTTATTCTAGTGGGCATCCCATCTATAAAGTGGTGTGGTGCAGAGGGAGATTACAACGTGATGGTAATGGAGCTGCTTGGCCCCAGTCTGGAGGACCTCTTCAACTTCTGCTCCCGGAAGTTCAGCCTAAAGACTGTCCTGCTTTTGGCAGATCAGATGGTATGACACAAACCCTCATGTCAAGCCAGGGGCATTAGAAATAGGACAGTTTCACTGTTGCTTTAGTTTAGATCCCAATATGTGAAACTTCTGTTTACAAGTAGAATACAGAGAAAACATATTTATGATCCTACTAGTTCATGTGGATGACCTACTTAACTTTCATGTGTTGGTGAATGCCCTATATATCCTTTGCACATGATTCCCCCAAGGCTTCTTTAAAGATTGTAGCCATTTTGAACTCCACCGCTCTTGTGCATCCTGTGTACTTTGTAATTTTGGCCTTGTCTTAGACTGCGCTGGCCTAGATATTTCATTTCACGCATAGCACTCAAGCACAACTCGTATCACCTTTTTGTTCTTGCTGCAGCCAAGTTGCTGTGTCAGAACTCTATATGGATGTTTGACTCTCCGATTATAGCCTGGGGTCATCACATGTCCTGTCTTCATATATCCAGTTGTCCTCCCTTGTCCTTTTGCTTTAGTTTGCTCAAGTTATTGATGTATTGGGTGCACCTACTACTGCTCAGTGAAACGACTCAAGGGCAGTGCTGGCTTGACTGCATGTAAAATGTGGTATTGTGATCTTGTAGCTATGAATTGATATCACCATGATTTTTCCAATGTATCGTGTGTATCCATGTTTTTTACAGAGCCTGACACCACTCTTTGTCACCTATATCTTCTTTAGATAAGTCGCATTGAGTACATCCACTCAAAGAATTTCATCCATCGGGACGTCAAGCCTGACAACTTCCTGATGGGGCTTGGCAAGAAGGGTAACCTGGTGTACATCATTGACTTTGGCCTGGCCAAAAAGTACCGTGATGCCCGCACACATCAGCACATCCCTTACAGGGAGAACAAGAACCTCACTGGCACAGCACGTTATGCTTCCATCAACACACATCTTGGAATCGGTAAGGCACGCGTGGAGGGAATGCACAACACTAATAAGTCACTTGTTTTGCAAATTGGTTTAGATCCTCATAAAACATCACTGCTGTTGGCTTCCCACCCTGTCATTCACTCACAGGTTGTGACACAGATGACACTTTGAACAAAGTCCCTGTTAGACATGTTGTGATTCATGTTCTTTTACATTCTATGTCCTGCCATGTCGGAGAAGTTATCTAAATGTGTGGGTGATACTGACTTAAGTGGACTGAAATTCAGCAGGATGCAATCAGTCAGTTCAGTCCAGGGATTGTATTAAGCAGACAAACTTCTCTTTGAAAATGTGTAATTATTTTATAGCAATTAAATCTGATGGTCGAACAAACTATGCTACTTCACAACCTTGGCGCCTCACTCCATGGTGTTGATAAGAGTATTCATAATGTTGTGGTCCCAGTGATAGGGAGCCTTACTGTGTGGCATATCAAAATTCTAATCCAACAGGGTCACGCCCTCACTTCACTTTGATAGCTGCCTCCAATCACAATGTTAAATATGATTCATTGGAGCTGGCACATTACGATATCTCCCCCCTTCATTACATTCTTCCCTAGCCTGAATGTCTAATGTAAACTACTACTTGCCAGATTTTCCCTGTCGACAGTCTTTGGAATCTTTTTTTTAATTTTTTTTATGAGTCCCATCCCTTCTTACTATCATCTGTGTCAGAATACAATAATGGCCTCCGAATATATTAGTTTGCCTGAAGTTCTTATTGGTATATAACTTTTTTCAGCCAGAAAGCAGCCATCTGTTGGCTCTACATTCCATAAACAGTTTGTCCCTGATTGTCACTGCTGTTCCCTCTTCTCTGTCCTCCCGCCGTCTGATTTCGGACATGCCTTCTCTTTGTATAGTCTTTTTGTTTATACTCACCCACATCTGATCTGACGGTTTATATGAAGGCAGAGGGCTCATGAGAGTGTAGAAGAAGGAAATGCCATCGGGAATGAAACATAGCCGTGTTGCAGTGCTGTCATTTCAGTGCAATGCTTTCATTCATTCTACATATACATTCTAGTTTTTACAACCCATTGCAGTGTTCTAGCTGAACTGTTTCAGCCCCTAATATATTATTATTTACTGTATTTTGGATAGATACCGCTTAGGGTTGTCCATCACCAATCACTGAGAGCCAGTGACTGCATATCCCTGACCATTGTACCATTGTGATTTGAAAGGCTCCCCACTAATTAAGATCTGTGTCCCCTCAGAGTTGCCGTAGGGTAAGAGTTGTTGTTTGTGACATGTGGGAAGAGGAGATAAAAAGAAGTGTGTTGCTGCTCAGTGCACTAAAATTACATCTCCATGTATTATTATTTTCTTATTAAACCAGCTCACTTAGGAGAACCCAAGACACTCGGTTAAATTCGTGGCAGCAGAATTTCTTTTACCGTAGGCTGAATGGAATACTGAATGGACAATTATTTTGGTGAGCGTAATAGGACATGCTGTTTCAGTTAGAAAATTTACTTAATCATTATATCAAGTAGTTATTTTGTTATTTTATCTATTAAATGTGAAATTTAAGCAACCAATAATAGTGGTAAGTATTGCCCACACCTTACTTCCACTTTTAAAGAAGATGTAAACACAGTGTTCAGGAAAGGATTTTGTTTACTTTGAATCAAAAAAAGAATCACGTCCAACAGTGTACACGTTTCTCGGTAAGCGCTGCATGAGCACCTTATTTTGTGTGATAGAAAGAATATTACACAATGCTGCCAATACCACACATAGATATCAGGAATACCAATACTGAATTCAACAGATGAGCCACCCATATTTCAGAGTCTGTTAAACTCCATTTTAGCATTTTCTATATAGTCAACAGTCAAAAAGATGTTTGTTTGGCTGAGTTGTGACACATTGCCGACTTGAAGATCACTGTGACCTAACATATCTTAAAGATGCTGTCACAAAATAATCTGCAGAATTGTGCCAATGGACCCCTTGTTTATATTTGACAGCAAAAGCTGACTTACTAGTCAAACTACTACTGTAGTTTTTACACACAGTGAGCTCTTACTGATCACTGGTGACTTATTTAAAACCTGTAAACAAGGCCTGTGTAAATGACCATTTTGTGCAAACTCTCGCTTCTTTTGTCCACAGAGCAGTCCAGACGTGATGACCTGGAGTCTCTTGGCTATGTCCTCATGTACTTCAACCTGGGTTCCCTCCCCTGGCAGGGCCTCAAGGCCGCTACCAAAAGACAGAAGTATGAACGAATCAGTGAGAAGAAAATGTC
Organism: Sparus aurata; assembly: GCF_900880675.1. Taxonomy (NCBI): domain Eukaryota; kingdom Metazoa; phylum Chordata; class Actinopteri; order Spariformes; family Sparidae; genus Sparus; species Sparus aurata. Next base: position 8,516,689 of record NC_044209.1, on the reverse strand, counting down.
CACACCCATCGAGGTTCTTTGCAAAGGATACCCTTGTAAGTGATGCATCTCTGGTGCAGTTCTGAAATGATCTGCAGCTGCACTATTAGGTTTTCTCAATATGGAATTGAACACTAACAGTGCAAATGTTGTCTAATCTTTTTTTGTTAAATTTCTCCTAATGACTGTTTTGTTTGTTTTTCTATAGCCGAGTTCTCCACATACCTGAATTTTTGCCGTTCACTCCGTTTTGATGACAAACCAGACTACTCTTACCTGAGACAGCTCTTCAGGAATCTTTTCCATCGTCAGGGTTTCTCCTACGATTACGTCTTTGACTGGAACATGCTCAAATTTGTACGTTTACAAATGAGATTCAAACTGAAGTATTGTTTGTTTTGATGCCTAGAAAAGCCATTTTTTTGTTAATGGAAAAGGTTTAATGTGGCTGATCTTATCTATCAGGGTGCCAGTCGGACAGCTGAGGATGGGGATCGTGAGAGGAGGACCGGAGATGAGAGGGACGAGAGGATTGGAGGAGTCCCCAGGGGGTCTGCATCACGGGGCCTCCCTCCAGGTCCCAACCCTGGAGCTGCCAACAGAGTCAGGAATGGGCCAGAGCAGGCCATCTCTAACCCTGCATCAAGGGTCCAGCAGTCTGGTGAGTACTGCTAAATGAAAAGTCTCAAATTCCTGCTATCCATCTGCTAATAATGGAATAATACTATGCTGACACTGCAATATTGGCACTTAACATGATTCTCAATTGTATCCATAATTTCAGGGAACACATCACCTCGTGCAATTTCTCGTGCAGAGAGGGAGAGGAAGGTGAGCATGCGGCTTCACCGTGGTGCTCCTGCTAACGTATCATCCTCTGACCTCACAGCCCGTCATGACCAATCAAGGATTTCCACATCACAGGTGAATAAACACTCACAGATGGTGTTTTTCTACATTATTAATGTTTTGCTTTTAATCTCTTATGATGTGTCATGAAAAGTGCTATACAAGTAAAATTATTGTATTGTCATTGTTAATATTATTATAGCTTCTTTGGTCAGCCATGTGACACACACTGCATTAATGGAAAAAATCATTAAATTACGAGAATGGCGTGTGTTGAAGTAGACATTGCCAGGAATGGTCAAATTGTTTAACATTTTACATACAGCTTGACATCCAGAATCACAGTTCCTTAGTCCTTAAAAGAGAACATCGCGCCGTTTTTAACTCGTATCCCTGTTGATCGAGGTTACCGAGTGCTGTCAGTAGGAAAAATAACGTGAATTTTTTGCACAATATTGACCAGATATCAGGACGGCAGCTAAAGCGAACCTATGGGGGCAGACATCCTTAAGTTTCACTTTCGGTTATGTCTGCCCCCATAGGTTCGCTTTAGCTGCCGCTCTGATACTTGGTAAATATTGTCGTTTTTTTTCCTAATGACAGCACTTGGTAACCTCAATCAACAGGGATATGGGTTAAAAGCGGACGAAGTTCTCCTTTTAAAGTAGAGGACTAGGGTTAAAGTTTGTGTGTATAAACTGCATCTGCAAAATGTGCCATAGACTCATCTAGGTGGGTGATTCATTAACATTGCGAAGGTTATCACAGCATTGTCAGTTTTTTGCAGCATTGACCAAATTATTACATTTTAGTGTTCAGATAAACATTTGAATTGTGAACCATCATAGTTCAGCGGGAAAATGGTGTTACTAATATATTGAAGGGATAACGGTAAATTATCACTAAGCCCTTCTTCCACCCACATTTTGTGTTTATTAAATTAGAAGGTAATAAAATAACAGTTTTGTTACACTAGAATCTAAACTAATATAGCGGCAACAAAAACTAAGGGCTCAAAGATGTGTATAGAATCAATTCAGCACTTCTTTGCGATGGTTACAAAAGAACAAGCTTGTAGAACAAGCTTAAGAAACATAGCAATTGTCACATGGCTATTATATTTAAGTATCATGCATTGCAGAATAAAAGTATTGTTTTGTTCTTAATGCTTTTTGAGAAACTAGAATCAACATCACAAGTTTAACAGACAACAATTGGATTACACTTTAAAATGGGCTAAATAGTACTCATAGTAGCTGTATTATGAAAACAATTTTGTCAGAACAGGGTTGTTATTGGCCAATTCCTCTTCTTAGTCTTGATTGTGTTTCTTTTGCAGGTCAGCGTGCCATTTGAGCACATGGGGAAGTAGAAGTGATTGGCTCTGCATGCACATGAAACTGACAGGTGAGGTCTAATTTCACTAATTAATTTGCATGCTGACTGCAGAAATACACCAGTCGCCAAGACATCGCGCTATAATGACCATCTTTCCATTTTATTTTGTTGTTGTTTCAGGGCTGCAAAGTATATTCATCGCTCCAGATTGTTTTCCTTTTATTTTTACCTTGTCTTATAAAAAGATAATTGCCAATGGACACATGGATCTTTGAAAAAGGACAGTAAATCTTTAAAGGATCCACGGGAGTACATGACAGTATCCAACATGCACTTCTTGAACTCTTCTTGCTGAACTGTGGACCACCACAAGACAAAAAGCAAATAAATAACAGTTCTACGTCTTTGTTACTCCATGGTTGCTCATACCTGCTCCACTCCTCAAAATGTTCCCTCAGTACCTTCTGTCTGACAAATGTGAAGAACTGTTGGCATCAGTGAAGCAGAAAGGTATCTGACACACGTGCGTGTTTCTTGTCAAAGGTCAGCTTGGCTTCTGATATGCTGATTGGCTTTGTAAAGATTTCTCCTTTTCAGTTTTAACCCCACAAAAACAACTTTTCATTGAATGTCACCCCTTATCTTTCAATTGGAGCTTGTTATGTTTCCCTTTTTTGCTTTTTTGAGAGAAATAACAGCTGAAAGATACAGAAATGGGGAGAGGTAGGTGAGAGGATAGTAGGAAAAAAGAAAGGTAACTTAGAAAAGGATAAGTAAGTGATGTTTTAGCTGTTGAGTAATTTTCTGGTGAAGTAGCAGTTTGCTTGGCCTTCATCCATGTCATGCATATTTTACTCTCCCTCAAAACTTGGCCACAAAAACCTCCACCACCCCTTGTTTTTGCCTGTTTTGACTTACATGTTTTCTTTGGTTTTAATGTGAGTGGGTAAGGTGAAGAATGACCATAGATATTGCAAAGACACACTCCCAAGTCTTGAGGGAAATCTCCTCAGGAATTTCTCAGTGTATTTGACCAGAGACCATAGCTGCCCATTTTGGCTAACAAATAGTGGCTGCAATTTTTATGATAGTTCTTAATGTTACCTTTTTATTCTTTTGTTATTGGAGGTCATAGGGGAGTGGGCAGGCTCTGTTAGGGGTGACTCGTAGGGGATGGGACATCCAAGGATTCTTTTTTTTTTTTTTTTTTAAATGTTTACTTCACTGTAAATATTTTTTATTTCAATGTAAAGCCAAAATGTGGTTATTTGTTTTAAGGTGTAAAGTAGAAAAATGCATACTAATGACATAAATTGGGGCTGGGTTCAGAATTTTAGGTATTTAAAATGCTAAATTGTGGGATTGGCTACTGTTACTCTGCCATCTGGGTCATCCAACATTGTGTGTGCGTGATGTGTGCACGTGTGTGCACGCTTTGCATGTGAGAGTGAGATGACTCCCTGCTAAGAATACAATTTCATTTCGTCTTTGTATGTATGCTGATTGTTTTTATCTTTTCAGCTATTTATGTTAAACTATTTTTTATTCGTCTGAAATAACTCTCCCTTATTCCTATTTCTGTTAAATTTCATCCTCCTGTAACTCATTAGAAGTAGTTTGTGTTTTTATGCTTGTCCCTTTTGTTCTTAGGCCTCAAAGGTTATCCACCTCATGTCATACATAGGGCTTTCAATATTCCTTCTGCAAAGTTTATATGCTAATAGTTTTGATGTCACCTTTGGATTTTAACCTCCAGCAACTTTGATGATGTCATTAAAAAGATAACAACTGATGCAATTGCAGGGATGTGTAAATAACAGTGTACTGTGTGTGTAATTACCTTTTGTACAGGCCACCATGACCCAGTGGTATTGTAACTGTTGGGTTGGGAATGGTATAGAAGAGTGTGAGGTGATGGGGATTTCACTTTATGTATTGTGTACTGATATCTTGTACAGTTCTTTAACACACTTTATTTACAACAGTATTTGTGTATATTTTATGAAGTAATAAAAATGAATAACGTTGCTCACAACCTTTCTTGCTCATCTTTACCTTACTGCTGCGTGTAGATGTTTTTAAAGTGGTGTCCTAGTTTTTAATTGAGTTTTTTTGGACACAACAACAGCTCATGCAGTGCAGTCCAGCTTATACAAAATTACATCATGTTCAATGGCAAAGACCCAGGGAAGTGAACAGCAGGACTACGCATGCGCCGAGAGCGGAGTTTCTGCTGGCAGCTGCTGCTGTTGGTGTAGTGAGCAGCCGATGATGATGTGGATGAAATAACGGTGTCCAGTTCATCAGCTTTGGACAGGAAATGGCAAGATAAAAACAGCTGTTTTTCGTAGACATTGTAATTGTGTCGCATTATAAAAGCGTTATATATATTTACTTGCTTTGTTTTGACTTTACGTGGAGAAGAGAGAGCAAGCTAACGCCAGGCTAGGAAGGCTGGCTAACGAAAGCTAACAGCGCTCGGCGTAGTTAACGCTCAGCTGCAGACACTTGCCTGTCTTTAAAAAAAAAAAAAAAAAAGGCAAGTTTCCGGCGTTCAAACAAGGATGCAATGATAAGATAATCTAGCTGGCTGTCGTCTGAATGTTAGCGATCGGCCAATTAACTTTTCGTACTCCAGAAGGTTTGCAGTCGACTTGAGATGATGAGCTAAATTGATGCTTTGATTCAAACCAGCGCAGATCAGACAACTGCAGAGGAGGTAAGTAAAGCATCAGGATGGAGTCATGAGCCCTGAACAACAGCTACCATTTTACAGTTTGGTGTGTTTTTCTTAATTCGCAGATATTTTCAAAATGATCACAACCAACAGCAGTGAGGCAAATATCGTCGTCGCTAGATTTACATTACATATGATGTCACTCTAGGCTAGGTGCATTGAAAACCGGCTCCCTGTTTGTTTGTGGGGTTTGTTGAGAGTTGTGGTCACCAGTAAGTGGCCCGGAGGTCTTCGATGCCACTGATTGAACACAGCATCAGTGGCTGGATGCTTTACAGTATGTTTCAGGCAGCTCTCCTCCTAGCCTAAGGACTTATGATGGCCTGTCACAAAGACCGCAGATTCGATTGAGGTCAAAGTACAATGCATGTTTTGAAACCTACACAGGGGTGCAGTCAGCAGGATTGATGAGTTGCCTCTCTCTCTTGTCTGTGGCCCACTGGAAAGCATTGAGCTTTGTTGTTATAGGTGCAAGCTGATGCTTGTGAACGTCACCAGTGCTTGAATATAGCCTACTGAACTTAGACCTCACCCTATATTCCCTAACGTTCATTTTCTCAGATAATATGGAGGTTATTATTATTATTAGTAGTAGTAGTATTAGTATTAGTAGTATGTATTTATGTATTAAATGTCAACCTGTTTGACTGATCTGCATGCACCCAATCATAGTTAAATACATAGCTTGTTAAAACATTTTTTCAACTGACTGCTAGGCAGTATGGCAAGCAGATACCATTATACATTTAAGGACCATCCGCCGATCTCATTTCATAGCATTTCACATCTGTTTGGACATTGAAATTACGCTGTTTAATAGTCTTGATGTTGATCACATTGAAATGAATATTTTGAAAATCAAACTGGAGATGCCCGTAGTTTCACAAATCATTGAGTGAGTTTGAATAAGTAAATGCTTTATAGTAAATTATTAAAATCATGACGTGACATTGGTTAGGGTCTATAACAAACCAACGTGTTTTCTTTAATCTGTACAACAAGATTTGTAGGCTAGGGCATCCCTGCAGAACTACAGTACCTCATTTTACTGCTGTTTTGTCACACATCTTACCTTTATCAGAAAAATCACAGCTTCTTGTCATTTGGATTTTGCACTCAGCCGTATTGAATTTCGATTATATTTTGATTAATTGTGCAGCCCTATAGTAAACAGTAAATTCAAGTTCTGGCTTTGACTATCCAGTACATCTTTCCAAAAAGCCCAGGTATGAAGAAGGTAATTTTTGTGCTGTCCTTAGTTGATTTCTTCACATTTTCTTTGCCTAAATACTTCTACATATTCCTGAATATGTGACATGTTGTCTTCCTAGTTACTGCATTGCCACAAGCTGATTGAGGCTTTGGCTGGCAAGCAGCATGAGTCATCCATGACCACTTTGAGCACCAACCTATATTTAGCTGGCGCACAGGGGGGCTTTGAAAGTCATTGTGAAATTAGTTTTCACAGTGAATGATTAGATTATCGCCTTCCTGGAATCCACACTAAGACGCTGATGTAGCTGAGAAGAGATGACAGATGACAGATCTGCAGTGATTTGATCAGTAGGGTTGGTGGCACAAGGAGCGTCTTTCTGGATGCGTTTGATGTTGCGTGATGTTTGTTTTCATTTTCCCAGATCTGTAACGTGTAATTATGTGACAGACACCACTTGTGTTGTTCTTTTTTGCTTTCTATAACTCACTATTGAAATTTTGAGTTATGAGGATTCAACACTGGATGTGATATATTCCCATTCTGCTGATGTGGCATAAATGTAGTATAAGTGTAAGGGTTCATGATAGGTCTTAATAGTATGCGAATAAAAAATATTGCAACTATTATTTTTGGGAATTATAAAAGCCCCAACTAGAGAAAAAAGTCATGACAGGGTTTTGCTTGGGTCTGTACCAAACAAGCATGTTGCCTTATGTCTGGAGAATATGATTTGTGGGCTGGGGCATCTCTATAGCACTACAATGCTTTGTTTATAACTGTATGGTGTGTTTACTGTTATCAAGAAATTGCAGCTCCTGCAATTTGGATATTACATTTGGCCATTTTGCAATTTTGATAATAATATTTTAATTAATTTTTCAGCCCTCATTGTTATAAGCCAAACAAAGGAAATTAATTGGGCTTTGGACTGTGCAGTGCTGCACAGTTGGCTTAGATTTCTTAGTTTGACAATGAATGATGAGAAAAACTGAAGCACACATATGACACTTAAAGCCAGTCACACCAATGGAAAAAAGTAAATCTACCTTTTCATTAAACAATGGTTTTAGGAGTAGAATGGAATCTGTTCAAGAGGTCCTTACCTATTTTAGAGGGTATGGTTTTGAATGGGATTATAACATGCTTTTACTTTATTTCAGCTTTATGTCTAAAATCAATTTTATTGCAGCATCTCCCTGAGGTCACAGGCCTTTAAGTGCTGATTTGTGGAAATGCTCCCTTTATCCGAAGAAATACTTTTGTGTTGAACGCCATTTCGTTTTCCCAGCAATGCACAGAGAAAAAGAAGGGGAGAAATTGGGTCAGCAGCCCTCAGCTTGTTGCTGTCACACTGATTCGCTGTGTTTGAATGATTCAGCCCCCCAGCCCCCAGTGTGTTGGTGTTTGTGGTTTTTACACTCTTTATCAGCCTCTCCTAACCCACCTGGTACCTTGTGCCTCCCCTTTTCACTCTCTCTGTTTTGATCTTGCTTCATCTGTCTATCCAAACAGTCTATTTGACAATCTAGATGTGTTCAGTGTCCTACTTTGCTCTGCTCCATATTTTTTCTCATTCTAACATCAGCAAATGTTGACTTGAGATTTAGGTCTTACACTGTGCAGGCCTATTGTGATGAATTTACACTGTGTTTCATTCATTCATTATAACCTTGAATGTGTAGCTGATTGTCGATGACCACAGGTTTCTACCTATTTCATATATATGATAAATTAGTTACCTGAAGAGCAGCATTGTTGATGAAATCTCATCTACACCCTTTCTTTATACAGATGAGTCAACTTTGGCAGCGAGACATGGCCCTGTCAGAGAGGTTGGGGAATGATTCCCCTGTCGGCTTTGCCCCAAGGGCCCCAGCCACTGTGGCCCCACAAGGATCCAACTCCACATGGATACCGGAAACCCCATTGGTCACACCAGAAGAGCCATTTTTCCTCATGACCTCCACTGCCCAGACTGTATCGGGATTTTTTGTCTGGACAGCTCTTCTGATCACATGTCATCAGGTAAGGAGAGACTAACAGTTGGAGTTTGCAGATGATCTACTGGTCAGGGGGCTGGAGCTTAACATATAACTTTAAGATTTCAATTACTGTCTCCACAACTAGTTAGTTTATCCAGCTTGAGCTATGTGTACCAGTGAGAGGGAAAAATATAGGGCTGTCTCTAACAATCATCTTCTTATTGGATTAGTCTGCTTTGTATATTTCTTGATTGAAATTCTTGTTTTGTCAGTGCATAACCCAAAGATATTCATCTGAACAATGATATCAATATAGTGGGCTATTTGTTTTCTGCATCTCTAGTAAATAATATGATCTTGGAGGTCACCATGTTGTTCTGGAGAAGTGCAGCAGCCCAATAAAAAATGCAAAGTGCAGCCTTTGGGCAAAGGGTTCAGCTTGAGTGAGAGGACAAAACCTAAATCTCACTCATGATGTTCAAGTCTACTGAGTCTACCTTTTTCGTCAACCTTCATGTATGGTATGCAGGGTCATTAAGCACGAATAGCTCTCATTTTCAGCAGAAGCTGAAAAAAAAAAGCAGTAGACACTTTCCCACCCCGGGGCCTTTTTCCATGAGCCTCCCTAGATTACTGAGGCTCTATGTGTACACATACACACACCAAACACATGCATGAATCTAGAGAGTTTTGCATCCTGCGAGGGGAAGGCTTCCACCAAATACTGACCAATTTTTTGACTTAGCTTATACACACCACTTGCTGTCCATCAGCTTAACACTGAGCAGTTATACTAGGATATTTATGTTTCATTTACATTTAGGATTGTGTGAATGCAATGACACAAAAAAGATTTTTCTTATGAATATCTAAAGCTGGACTGACTGTACTGTTTAACAGATGTTTACCACCGGAGTAAATAGGACATCTTATTTGTGGTTAGGGCTAAATAATATGGTGAAAGCACCAGGAGAACAAAATTTGCAGGCCAGGACATTTTGCAGCATTACAGTGCTTGATTATTATGCTGTTTTGTCTAACGTATTTAGGTAGATTTTACCCTGGAAACACACACGATATTTGAGCCCTGCCAAAGGGGAAGTATGGCCAGACATGAGTGTAACTGCTGCTTGTCTGTAGTCTGTATAAGAATATACATACTGTTTTGGCTCCCTAAGTTATGAAAGGGACCTCTTTTTGTTTCCTGTGTTTTGACAGGTGAGAATAATGTTTACAATCTCTGGAGATTCGAGGTGTTTATTGCTAGCGGTGCAGATAAGAGCTGCACAGTGCATAAGTGCTCTTTGTTTGTCAGTTCATCGGCCCTCACGTTACGGTGAAGCGTCCTTTATTTGTAAGTGAGATCTATTGTGCCCCGAGGCTTAGGTTAATGATTTGCCCTCTATTGTTTGTGGCTGCTCTTCAAATACAGGGTTAAAGAAGAGCCCTCTGTCACTCTGGCAACAGGTGCTCCCGCCTTGACTATGACATCAAAGAACAGGGTGTGTGTGTGTGTGTGTGTGTGTGTGTGTGTGAGGGAGAGAGAGAGAGAGAGAGAGGAGGGTCACCTAGCAACAAGCCCTGTGAGTGGAGTGCACTGTCTGGCTTGGTGTGTTGTCACCCTTTTGTTTGTTATTTTAGCTTGTATTGGTGTGTGTGTCTGTTTACAGGCCAGGAAAGGTGATAGGTGGGACATTGTGTAAGTGGAAAGGAGACGGATGAAGCAGACAGACGTGCTGGTGACAAACGCCCACCCTGTTCTTCCTGCTGCTCTCAATAGGAGTGATAAAAGCCCAATATCAGTTAACCAAAACAACCCCACGTGTCAGTGCCCACTTGCAACACACACCTTTCAGGCACACAATTATCCAATATACTTTACATCTTAGGCAAACGTATACTGGCTGTATTTTGACCTTTACAGACAGCCTAGAACCTGGTGAGAACATACATGCAGGTTTCATGAGGCAGCAATTAGGCAGCTTAGTCATCTATCCACCACGTTCTGGGCTGTGACAAAGATGTGTTGCTATTTCAAAGGCCCTGTTGACACGGCATTAACATCCATCCTGAATTATCCAATCACTAGTGCACAGTGCAGGTGTTAATGCACCCGAGATGCATTGAGGCATTTGAGATCCGATCAATCAGACCTCATTCTGAGATGGTCTGGGATGCATGTGATAACCTTCCTTAGCAGTGTGTATGTGAATGTGTACAGGTTCATTTCAGGAAATTCTACATATATAATGGACAGTAGTCAATATTGGCTACTTCTTTGTTGCCACTGGAGAAGCTCTCCAGACTCCCTTAATAAGATGCATAATTTTGTGAGTTTTTAAGTTAGAAGAAATGTTGTAAACTTTGCTAAACAGTGTTTATGACAAATTCTTCATTATCTGGGCCTTTTTGTAAATACGGCTAATTAAGTTACTTCATTATTTATGCAAAAAAGTGTCCATTTGTCCCAGTGATCTGGTTGCATCTGGTGATTTGGTTATTTGCATATAGTGCAGGAACGTGAGATGCAATCACAAGTGGTCACTCGAGACATGTGTGGGGATGCATGTTAAGGCCAGGTGTGTGAACAGGCTCAAACATTTAATTCTATGATATAACAGTTTTGTAAGACATTTTCCATATTTGACACAATGTGAATGTATATGGTCTGCATCCTGCCAATCAGCTGTTCATCAACTGATGCAACCATTTTTCATGTGTATGTGTACTGTTTATGCTCCCTTGCCATTGTTTTCAGTGTATTTTTTTTCATCTTTCTCTCCCTCCTTTGATTATGTAGTGATTATTTAAGCTCATTCAGAATTCCTAGCATGAGTAGCTCTTTTGCAAAGGCCAAAGTCCAATTGTTTTAACATGACACCATCAGGAAAAAATGTTCCAACCACTCCCTTAGCAATTCTGGAAGCTGATATTATAGACAAGTTACAAGTAAAAATGTGTTGTTGTTTTTTAGTGCTGATCCAAAAAAATATGTTTGTTTCAGTCTCTGGGAGGAAGCAATTGTGCCCCAAACTTGTCACAGAATCATAGAAGGATAATAGGAGTAATACAAATTCTGCTGTAGAATGTATGTTTGCACTTTTTTGGGGGGTAACACTTTTCCCACAATTTTTCTGTCCGTCTTCTTTCTAGATCTACATGCACCTGCGTTACTACAGCTCTCCAAATGAACAGAGGCACATAGTTAGGATTCTTTTCATAGTCCCCATCTATGCCTTCGACTCCTGGCTCAGCCTTCTTTTCTTCACCAACGAGGAGTATTACGTGTACTTTGACACAGTTCGAGACTGCTATGAAGGTGAGTGCAGTGTACAGGTTCACCAGCATTTTCTGCCGCAGGCTGGATTATATGCTGCCATATGTGGCATGCAAACAGCCGGCCAGTATTCACCACAGTGGTGGGAGGGAGTGTTTTGTGTTCCAGTGTCTCTCTTTACTTCGAGTAGAAACAAGAGTGTGAGAATTTATGTGATGTGATACCTCAGTGGCAGATGGCCTTTGCAGTGTCTTCATTTACAAAGGTTGCCATCTTTGTTCTCATGGCTCCATGGCCCCCTAGGATTGCAGGGGAGGGGAAACCTGTAACCTAGCAACTGCATGAAAACGAGCAAATCCTCGTGAAGACTTTTAAAAGGCATCTCACTTGTGAGCAGATAAATCGTACGCCTGCTCTTCATCTTTCCAGTCTATAATGTATCTGTTGCATTTTATTAATGCTGAATTGGAGAATAAAACAAGCAGTTACATAAAGTGTTACAGTTATGACAATGATAATTTGCTAAATGCCAATTATTTCATCATCAAATGTGCTTTATTAGGATTAGGATAATTGCCTGCATATTCTTATAGTGCTGATTAATTGATCTACAGGAAGGCAAATATGTCAGCGGGTTAAAGCTTCTCAGTTATAAATAATTGTTTCTCTTCTCTGTTTATGTCATCACAAATTGAATACCTTTAGATTGGGTTGTCAAAATGGTAATATTGTTGGCAGCACTGTCTCAAAGACAACCAAGATGTTTCAGTTTTCTATAGAGTAGCAACTACCAACAGCAGAAGACTAAATCAAATTTTAGTCATCCATATATAGTCTATAATGGAGACATTAAAGCAGATAGAAAGGTTTCCAGGCTGCCTGCCGTACTGGATCGACCAGTCAGCTTTGACTTTCCCAGTAGAATCTATGTCCGGTAGCAGACAAAATAGCAAAGTGAAAGCAAGGTTTATAGGTAACCAAAAAAAAGCCAGACGGTATCCCTATTCTATAGTTCTTACAAACATTTCTGTTGCCATTTTGAAGTCATCCCATTGGATTCAGAATTTGTGATGGGAATTTATTACTATTATACTATACTGATTTCTTCTTACACCTTTAGAGTTAACAATTAATTGATTCACCCAGAACAGAAGTGACAGATGAACTGATCCTCAAAACAATTGTTAGTTGCAATCGTGCACGCATTAATAACAATTCAGTATGCGTTAAAGAATGAATAAATAGTAGAAGAGTTTATGAAATTAGATACTGAATATGCTATTCAGTATGACAGAAGTGACACTTGGCTTTAATGAGACACAGTTTCGACATAGGAGATTCGTCTCAACACGGATCTAGATTAATTGGACATTTCAGACATTCATTTGTGGAAGTTCATTTGAGAGTGAAAAAATACCTAATGGTGTAGTTACGCATCAAAGCCAGCACTGTGCTGACTGTGCTCTGGCAGGGATTGTCATTGTTCTCAGCCACATTATACAGTTAAGAGAGCTGAGACAGTAGGGAGCTGGTATCTGTGGGTTACCCTTAAATTAGCCTGAGAACACCCGGGGCAGTGGATGAAAAACATTCTGTCCAGCAGAACAGTCTGGTTTGTTTCAATTATATTAGTTCTCAGCAAAACTCTCTGAATGCTCAGAATGACTAATATGTTATTGACCAGTAGGGCTTTTCTATGAATCAAACCATGCCGCATTGATTTGCCCAAACACTTCTGAAGGGGGGGGGCAGTTATGTCATATGGGCGTCTCCATCATTCAGGGACAAATGGTAGAGTCCTCTGTCTTTAGATTTTTTATGCAATAAGCAGTAGATGCCAAGCAAAACCATAACAACAGCCTGAAAGTTCATGATGATAAATAGCTGGCTAAGAACATTTGTTACACAGTGCAATAGTAAACTGTGCTTAAGAGTGTACTGCTCATCATTGACTCGAAAAAAATGTGTCATTAGTTAAAGACATACCTTCAAGCGGGTAGCCCTGCTGTAATGGAGATGCAGATCCCTGCTGTGTTGGACTGACAAGCTGAGTAAAGCTAAGTCATGCCGAGCCAGCACATGTGCATGGAAAAATAAGGATATGATGTAACTGGCCTCTATGCTTTTTTGGGAATACCTTTATAAATGAATAAGAAGAATAGATTTTTAAGGTAGGAGCAGGTGTGTCAGTGAATTACACCACAGCAGTCGTCTTGTGAAATAAATCTGCACGTTTTTATTCCAGTCAAAAACCTTAGCAGTTGACTTATTTGCCACGTAGATGCTTGTTTACTGTTGCTAACTGTCTAACAATACCTGGGACAGTTGTTCATCTGAAAACCATGCATAAATAAACCCCCCCCCCCCAAAACCTGTAAAAACAACCAGTGTCTGATATATAATCAACCTATTCAGAGCATTGATTAGAAAGGGATTAGAGACACACCTGTTGTAGCTTCACATTTATGCCTTCGATGCTGTGGAAGAATACTGCTAATAAAGATCAAAATCACATTCTAACATGTGATGTTTTGTGTCAGTTATGTAACACATTACATGACTAACTATTATAGCCTTAAAGGTGCACTATGCAGAATTTTGCAGTGATCCTGCCCTCTGCCTGTATTTCTTTTTTGTTCTTGTGTCGGGACATTTCTGGGCTGCAACCTGTGGTCAGTGACTGTGTAGTTTCCAGCCAATAACAGCACACAAGTGAGGTGTGGTCTTTGCAAAAAGGAAGTGACCATTTGCTAGATGGTAAGCAGCATGCTTCCAAGGGGAAGCTATAAAAATGGTCGGCGCAGCATCAAAAAAAAGCATTAACATTGCAGGGCGACAAGCAAAGAGGACAAAACAAGCTCCAAAACAAGAGTGAATCTGGGGTCGGCTTTCCCCTGCTGGCAAGCATTAAAAGAGTGAATGAGGATGAAGAGCAACATGGAGTTGGTAGGTGCAGTTAGCTTGCTAAATAATCTACTTTTCAGTTACAACAAATGTAGCGTTTCTGTAATTGTAGCTAGCTGTTTGTGTACGAGCATTGCACTTCTGGCAGCATTGACTTGTGGAGGAGTGGCCAAAATTTGACTACATTTCTACCCCTGGAGAAATGTAGTTTGTAAAACTACTGCTAAAAAAAGTAGCTTTACCAACTACTTATACTCATACTTATTTAACTCAGCGTTAAATAAATCAACATATGGTGTATATGAAACAAAATATAATAGCCTACAAAAAATTCACATGCCAGCAGAAATATGCCTCTCAACTCAAGTTTTGGGCACTCAACACGTAGGTCGTGTCTGTAGATGCATCTATATCCAACATGTACATGCTCAAATATGGCCATGGTTGGGCTGGCGCATTCGAGGGTTGTCCATGACGTGCTAGAGCCATATGAACACTGCCTTCCTTGGCACAAAGACCCACCCACTCTGTGAAGCATTTGCATACTGCCAGGGCAAGCCAATCAGAGGCAACGTTGGCTTAGCATGTCATGACATGTTTCATGCCTTTTTTCAAAGAAAAATAAATTAAAATGTATATTATAAGAAGAAATGTATTTTTAATAAAGCAAATATTTTATGTTATTGGCCAAAGTTTTAGTTTGTAAATTGAGCAGTTAAACTACAAAAAATGACCCCAAAAGTAGTTGAAATACTTGACGCAGCAAAAAATATGAATGTAGTTTAACTACCAGCAAGTTACAGCAAATAGTAGTTAAGCTATGTAGTTCAACTACATGTAGTTTAAGGCTCCTCAACACTGAGTATACCTTTAATTGTGTGTAGTTTTCTTATGTGTGACACTATTTTGTGGCAGTGTGACATGACTGTGAGCTGTCTTCAGTGTTCAACTATATTTTCCCCTGGCGTCCATTCTCAGACTGATCCACTTTTGCTGCAGGCAGTAGAGCCCTATACCTTACAATTATGCTTAGGCTTATACCTCAGTCACAACATTACCCAGTCATTTCTAAGCATGCTGACGTTGGGGATGACTCACCTTTCTGCCTTGAAATGGCAAGCTCAGCAGTTCTGAAACAATGTCAGCACAACATAACTGTAATTATGACTTGTACTCAAAAACACTGTGTAAGTAATGGGCTGCCACTCTAGCTATCATGTATCAATTTGTTCATGGAGGCTGTAAGAAATAACCCAAACCCACATCAGCAACACAATGTTTTTAGAACTTAAGTATAAATGCTGGTGGGTTGTTTTTTTTTTTGCTCATTTACATCTGGCCCATTCTGAAGCCATATTAGTTTCAGATTTTTATCCCCAAGACAAAGTGGCTGTTGAACTGAAATGGGCCAATCTTTTTATCTAATCGTGCACTTAGTCAAGTACAAAATGTAAATCTGGGAGTGATTTTGTCATTGGTCACCCCAAAAAACCAGTAAGTAGTTTTTTTTTATGTGTCACACTCTGCAGCCTTCGTCATCTACAACTTCCTGAGTCTGTGTTATGAGTATCTGGGAGGAGAGAGTGCCATCATGGCCGAGATCAGAGGAAAACCCATTGAGTAAGTCTTGTTCATTCATCTTTATCCCATTCTCTTTCTTTCTGGTGTGAAGAATTACTTTAACTAATAATTGTTACATTTTTCTACAGTAGCTTGCATACTTTGACAAAAAATGTCTTACCTGTATGAACATGCAATTCACATCAGGTCGAGCTGTATGTATGGGACCTGCTGTCTGTGGGGGAAGACGTATTCCATTGGTTTCCTCAGGTTCTGCAAACAGGTACAAATCAATGGGTGTTATAACCATGTTTTATTGTTTATGGATAGGTGAATAAATACTGTAATCATACCAGTGCCTGTTTGATCAAGTTTCCCCACAAATTAAATATGATACAGAACTAAAAAGACCATTCTCATATAATTGACTCCAAGGTGTTTTTTTTATGTGTAATAAGTAGAATATCTGACAATGGAACAAGTAAAAATTGGTGAGAAACAAGTGTCAGTAATCACTCTGATTTGCCACACTATTGGGGACTTATTGTGTCTTAAATTAAGTGTAATCAGATATTTTCTATAAAATAGACCAATATACTAGTTTAGGTTTTGATTTTTTTGCAGTACATATTTATTCCCATATGTTTTAAAAAATGTGTCTTTTTAATGTGCTTGTCATTGAAAATTGCTTGTTGTCAGAAGCCTTTACTCAGTTTAGAAATTCTGACATATTGAACTTGTGAGGGAGAAAAACATTGCTGGAGCACTGCTGTTTTATTGACCTGGTTTTTCTCCTAATTCTCTGATACTCTTTTTTTCCCTCCCCTCACTCTCTTGCCCTCTCTCTTGCTTCCCCAGGCAACTCTCCAATTCTGTGTGGTGAAACCCCTGATGGCAGTGATCACTGTCATTCTTCAGGCCTTTGGGAAATACAGAGATGGAGACTTTAAGTATGTTGCCACAACAACTTATCCACTGTCATTCACAGCACAAACTTCTGCCTGAGCACTGATTTCTTATCCTCTGACTTTCTGTGTTATGTCATCATTTTCTCTTAGACACTGGCACTGCTCAGACAAAAGTATTTTCATTCCATAATGTTTGAGCAGTGCTGGTTAAACATACCCTCAGAATTCATATTTGTAATAAGTTATGATTTTAAAAAGAAAGATATTAATTTAAATCTTAAGTGTTGCTGTACAGTCCAAATCTCCAACTTATGATTAACTAAAAATGTAATTATTAAAGGTGCATATTTATATAAAAATATTAGGGCTGGGTATCACCAGGTACCTCGCGATACGATACTATCACGATATTTTGCCCACGATAACGATAATATCACGATACAGCGATTCTGCGATAATCGAGATATTGCAAGGAATTTCATCCACGATACATCACGATATCTGTGTCACTGAAGAAATTCAGAATTTATTGACTGCACTGAATCCATTTCACAGGAATTACAAAACATTGTCAATCAATTTCACATGAATGACAGCCAAGTAAACAAAGAGTATATTGCACAGTGTCTCTTCTTAACACACACACTGACTACAACTATCATTAAATATCTATATGTGTGGGTTTCAGAGCTACTTAAACCATTTTTTTAATTTTATTTGTTTGTATACCTATGTTTGAATAAAGATAAAGCTGTCCTCTGAAGAGGGGTGGTGGTGGTGGGCCAAAAAAAAAAGATTTTTTTTTTTTTTTTTTTTTACATTTTTTAATATTGATATTTGGCACCAGTGTATCGATAACGTACCTCAAGACGAAATATCGCGATACATCGTAGTATCGATATTTTGGCACACCCCTAAAAAATATACTACGTATCCTTCACAAGGACAAGCTGCAGATTTCCTCAGAACTAAGATTGAATTTGCCAAAATAAAAATTGCTAACCATCTTTGTGAAGCTTCAAATGACTGATTCGAATGTCTGATTATAAATGACTTTCACCTCCTTCAGGTTTAAATGATTCCTGTTTCTTTGTTTACTCAGTCAGACATTTGCCTTGTCTGTCACAGCTAAAGCACATTCTTTTCCTCTGTGTCTCTCTCACCTCTAGTGTGGCTAGTGGCTACCTATACGTGACCATTATCTACAACTTTTCCGTCAGTTTATCCCTCTACGCTCTCTTCCTCTTCTACTTTGCGACACGTGAACTGCTTGTCCCGTACAACCCCATGCTCAAATTCTTCATGGTCAAGTCAGTCATCTTCCTCTCCTTCTGGCAAGGTAAGGTACACATGGACACAGACACACACAACATACAACATACAACATACAACGTCATATTTTGTTCAGCAGTCGGAAGGGGTTTCTTTATCTCAACATTGTCTATATTTTTAGTGAATTTATAATAGGTTGGTGTCTTACATATACATCGAGCAGCGCTTTCTAAGAACGCAAGAACTGTGAATGATCATAGTTCGTAGCATTCAATTTTGAGTGACTTTTGTAGCTCCAACATCCGAGTAGATACTCTCCCAGAACCAGAGGAACTTTGAGTGACATAAGTGTATGTTGATTGGTAGATCTCAGGAGCCAGTGCTGGCTACCACCATTTTTAATTTCCCATCAGTTGTGTAAACAACAGACAACACAAAAAACAAACAACAGCTCATGAATAAAATGTCAGACGTCTTGCATCATTTCTGGGTTCCTCTTTGCAGTGCAAATTCCAACAGAAGAAAGGCCCTTGAAGGGGTATAGTTCCCAGGGAACTCCTCAATGGGCAGTTTCTCTCTGGGAGTCCCCAGAAGTGTGTGGTCTAAAAATGCCTTAAAGCATTAAACTGCAACAATGATCATTTACTCTCTCTGTTATATGGAGGCAGGTCTCGTCCTCTACTTGGAGGATAAGAAAAGCTCAAGCCCAAACCTTGCTTGGTCTCCCTGCTTTGCAGACATTTTAGTTTACTGTTCTTCCTTTTTGAATAAGCAGCTGTTTACCTCTAGCTGCTTCTTAAATCACCCAGTGCTGGGTCACACAGCATGTCACACCCTGTACCTGTCTGTCTGGGTCATTTCTTTCTAGGCTTGGGCTCTTTTACTACTTCCACTGCCGATGCCCTTTTAGGTTTTTGTACCTTTTATACACAATGGTAATGCAGACGAACGAGAACAGGCTGCACAGGCTTTGTTAAAGGGGCTTTTTAAAATGTTTTTATTCTGGGATTTTGCGCTGACGTGAATTCTATGATGCTCCATCAAACTTGCAGAAGTATATTCAGAAAAAGAGGTGGAAACAAGTCTGTGACCTTATCATCCATTTGTGCCAGTTGGTATTCAAACACTTTGCAACAGGTTTTCAAAATGCACACAAAGTATGCAGATGAAATCTCAGTTTGTGCCTGTTCTCTTGTTTTCTTACCATGGCTTTCTTTGTACAATACAGGGATGCTGCTGGCCATTCTGGAGAAGTGCGGAGCCATTCCTCAGATCAGCTCAGCTGACTTCTCTGTGGGCGAGGGAACAGTTGCCGCTGGTTACCAAAACTTCATCATCTGCATTGAGATGTTCTTTGCTGCTGTTGCTTTGCGCCATGCCTTTACTTACAAGGTCTACATGGATAAAAGACTGGACTCATATGGTAAGGGAAGTGTGTGTGTGTGCGTGTGTGTGTGTGTGTGTGTGCGTGCATTTGCTGGTATTAAGATGATGGTCTAATTCTGGTAGGTTTGACATTGGAAAAATAAAGCAAAATACACAGATTATAGTGAGCATTATAAACTGTCTGCTCTGAGAGTTTTAAATGCGTCTCGATACAGACTGGTTTCTACCGTCTGATCTGACCTCACTCTTTGTGTCCCAGCCCTTTACTGATTCCTTTCTATGACATTCTCTGACTATTTTGAGTTTTTCTCTTTCCTTCAACTTCCTTTTTCTGCTCCCGCATTTTCATCTTGACTTTCTTGTGTTCCTTGTCTCTCTTTGTCTCTCCTCTCTCCTGTTTCTCTCTTCTTCACTGTGCTGCACTGAAAGGCTCATTTCCTATCTATGGACAGTACGGTAGGTCTGATGTTAGCTGTGTCTCGTCTGTATCCACAACAGTGTCTTTTGTGTTTGATTGTGATTTATCCATTATTTTTGTCCATTATTTTACAATGATTTTCAGTGAAACAGGAATTTAGTTTATTCATTTTAAATCATGGGTCAATGGCTGTCTTGTTTCGTTTCGTTGTGTTCATTTTGCTGTCAGTGTTTTGGCCTTAAACATTTTGTCTTTTCGTTACACATGCTGAACTATTGTAGAGTACTTGATTTTCAGGGCTGATGCCCATACCGATATTAGGAAGTAAAACATTTTTTACAATGATATCTCAAATGTGGTTACCAACCACGTGACAAAAATATGAAACTGAGGCAGGATTTTCTTTTTCTTTTTTTACAGTTTCACAATAACCTTTATTGTCTAAAATGACATCAGTGCACTGAAACGGTAAATTTAATCGAAATTTAAGAATTATAATTTACATACAATACACACAGATATATCAGTCAGGCTCTGCAATTATGTTTAGTCTGTTTCTACCCTGGTGCCCTCATGATGCCCTGTGACTCTCACTCACACCCAGCAGAAACATTTTTGTGTGTAGAACAATGTAGGCTATAAGACCTGAAGTAAAAGAATTGTTTATGTAAACCAATGTTAAATCATCCCCCGCCTGGTGTTATAACTTTAGAAAACTAATGTTAATGTTTGTTTACAATAACGTTCAGGTAGAAAACCCGTGAATCACTCAGCTTACTTACACTTTCATTATCTATTGTCTTGAGATTATTTCAAAGCGTCTATTTATCTAAAATGCATGTTTTATGCTACCATATCGCAAATCTTAACAGTATTTTCACTGATGTTAGGTCAGAGACTTATTTTAGGAAATGACAGCTTGAGTTTACCCAAAACTAGAAATTAGCGCAACCAGCCATCTGGCTTCCAATATCTCTACAAAGTAAATTAACCGCCAGCAGACTACCCAGAAGTGACTGTTGTTAGCATGACGTCACAGTGATTCCATCTACTGTCTGACAAGTGTCTTTTTATATGACAGTAAAATATGTATTAATCTTGGCCTCCAGTGTCATCATAATACTCACTGTTGCTGATTATATAAAACACATGCTAATGGCATTTAGGGAATAGATTTACTGAAAAGACTGAATTTTGTACATTTTTGTTTTTGGCAACATTTCAAAGATTTATTTCAGAAAATTCAGATGGAACCATGGGTCACATGGGTTGAAACATAGTTTCTGTACTATTCTCGCTCATCTGTCACTTTCATATTCCCCTCCCTGTCTATCCTTCTCTGCGTCGCTAAATTAATGTCCCGACCTTCCTACCTCACTTCCAGGTCGCTGTGCCCCGATGAAGAGCATCTCCAGCAGCCTGAAGGAGACCATGAATCCGGGGGACATGGTCCAGGACGCCATCCACAACTTCTCCCCGGCTTATCAGCAGTACACCCAGCAGTCCACACTGGAGCGAAGTGGGGGGCCACCCCTCTCCCGCAGCCACAGTAACCTCAGCACTCGGGGGGACAATGAAAAGACCCTGCTGCTCAGCTCTGACGATGAGTTCTGAGAATAACACTCACACTCAGAGGCTTACTTTTACTCTTGTAGCCCGTATTGAACTTTTATGTGGGATCAAATCTGATCTTTTGTTGCTACCTTAACATGAAAGATCCGATTTTTGTTTTCCTGTCTTTCATATTTAGACAACAATGATAAGGCCTGATTCATGTCAGACTTACAAAACTATAGTTAACAGACTGTGGGAGGAAAGTGAGTGATTTTACAAGGACAAAGAGGAAATAATTGGTACAGAGTGCAAAGAGGGAGCATGAAGAGAATGGAGGAGTTGTAACAATTATAGTTGTGGGGGAGGCAAAATCGAGATGTTTAGAAATTAGGTTTATTAACGGGTCGAATTGTCATAATGTTGCTGTCATTGAGGCCATTTCTGACAGAAATACCATAACTATATTCATCCATTGATTACAGATTGGTATAAAAGACTGTGCCTGCATATAGCAACCTTATGCTGCACTTTAAACACCACAGCAAAAAAAGGTATGACAGATATTAGATGTATGCTAGAGCAAAAAAGTGCCATCTTCATCTTTGAGTTTTTATACTGATTTTCAATCCATCCTCCTCCTCACTCCTCTGCCAGCTCTGCCTCGTACCGAAACATTGCCAAATAGAGGGAGCAGTGCCCATTGCTCCACTTATTGAGACATGCTGTCTTAAGATTTAGAATTGATTTATTGTCACGCAGAACTGAGGAGCCTTTGAATTACCAGGCTTCATTTTAATATATAAGATTTTAATCACAAATGTTGTTTTTATTTAAATGTTGTATGACCTCGGAGGTATAACTTCTTTAAAGACTAGTCTGTTGGAAAATTGTTATTCCAGAAATGTTCTTAATATTACGTGTTTGATTTCATTTTGTTGTGGGTTCATATGAAAAACTGACTCAAAAGATTAACTGTGTAGCTCCAGCTGTTGGCCTGACTTGGGCTCCTCGCACAACGTTGTCGTCTGTGGAGTGCTCAGGGAACAGCTGTGGGAGAGATTTTAGTGTGGGCAGAGACTGATGGAAGGACAACACCCACACAGATTACAGATTACTGAAGAAGCAACACTTCCCTGCAGCGGCAGCCCAGCTGTGACATGCTGTGGATTGTAATCCCATAATTAAGGGCATTACACATTGCACAGAACAGGCCTGCCTCTGCTGGTATTGTTTATAATGGCCTCACTGGTACAGCAGTATGAGGGACGTTGGCCATTACAGAAAGATAGGATGACATGTTAGTGCACTTTATATCTGACTGGACTCAAATTTCGAAAAGAAATACATGGGCATTAGAAGTTAATACACAAGATGAGAGTGTGTTCAGGTAAATGTCGTGCCAGAAGACTGTGATGCATGGTACAAAACAACTTTGAGTAAATAAAATCGTTCGGGCCTGTCTGCCATCTCCTAGTTCCTATTATCTCATTCTCCAAA
Source organism: Sparus aurata (assembly GCF_900880675.1). NCBI lineage: Eukaryota > Metazoa > Chordata > Actinopteri > Spariformes > Sparidae > Sparus > Sparus aurata. The sequence continues at coordinate 8,493,812 of NC_044209.1, read as the reverse complement.
ACATGGCATGAGCTGTGTTTGAGTTAATTCTTCACATGAATATAAACCAATATTTAATATGCGTTTTAGCAGAGGCCAGTATAGAAGATGCTTGTTGTCCTGATCGTAAATGTTTGATGGCAGAGCACAGCAGTATCAAAGCTGAATAGATCCTTCCCAAAGGGGACATTATGTCGAGTGCTGCCTCTGACTGTGCAAGCATCGTTTTCCTCTTGCTATGTTGTGTGTTGAGCCAAAACTGATTTTACACACTGACTCAAGCCTGTTAACTGCAGGTTAAAAATGGTACAGTCCTCGTGGGTATTGAATGTAGTCAGAATGGAGAAACCAGCCAAACTGATGTGCAACCTCAAAACAGCACAATCAACTTCCTTATGGGAAAATCTTACTGAGTTAGCAGAATAATCAGTGTCTGTTAAAATGTAAAAAAAAAAAAAAAATGGCTTTCAGCTGTGACTGCTAACCCATATTCCTACCAAACAACACTTACTTCCGTTTTGTATCCAGCCTGCCACTGAACCTTTTGTGCTTCAGTTAAAGGCCTTGTCGTATTGTTCTAACATTGACTTGGTATTGAAAAGTGACATTTGCTGCCTTATTTTCTGCCCCTGGCTGACAGCATATCAGACCCAAGCATCTAGATTCAAAACATATCATATAATTTGTTCTGTTACCATGTGATTTTAAAAGCTGGGTGTTAATCACAAAGCTGAATATATTAACATGGAAATATTATACCAGAAAGGAACGAATGTTGTAAATAGTTAAACCAGGCACTGTGAAACATTCACAAAGTGGCTGAAATGGCATTGCTTGGTATAGTGCTGTACTTTAATATTACATTTTTCATATATTCTCTGATTTTATTTCTGTTTACTTCTTAATTTGTATATTGGTGATTTGATCTCATGTTTTATGCTGTATTGGGGTCTATTGGTGTTGAAAAGGAAATAAAAGACGAATGCAGGCAACACATCTCTGCCAGGTTTTTGTTCAAGTCAGCTTGTGGACACCATTTTCACAACAATATGTCATTTTCGGTGACATTGTACAATTCTACTTTGATAGATAACACTGTAGAAATAGCTAGGAGCAACCAGATAAATAGAAACCCATGTAGTCAGCTGTGGCAGACCATAACTAACTATTCACTGAAGTACTGCTCTTAAATTCACAATTATAGCTACCAGTTACTTTGCTGACTTAATAATTATAAATATATAATTCACATGTAAGATATGATGCACAATAATGTGTCAATTAAATGAGCCAGCAGAATATAAAATACTAAAGTTTAGCTCCAACTCCACTGGCTACAACATTAAATAATAGAGATCCATAAATTGCAAGGACCATTTCCCTGCTGTGTACTTTTTATGTTAAAGGTACATTTTGATGCAAAAAAACAAATCTGATGTAATATTCAGTGAATAACAATTTGAAAACCATACTGTTGCTTGTAATGGAATATTTTTACACTGTCACAAAGGATAACAGAAAATACTTGTTACACTACTGGAGCAATGCAGTCCAACTGAATCCTGCAGTATTATCTTGGACAAAATAATTTTACATTTTGTGTTGACTGAATATTAGGAATTCCCCCCATTATAAATGATGAAGAATTTATTAATTTTTAAGTTATTAATAGCTTCCATCCTGTAGCAGTAGTGAATATAAGTACTGAATACAATTTTAAATGTGTTCTAGACAGTCTTTATTTATTTATCTATTTTTGTAAAAAAAAAAAAAATAAAAAAAAAAATGGATCAACTGCAAATCCCATTTAGTCATGCCTTTTCATACTTGAGTATGTAGAGTAAGGGTTTTCAAATGTGTTGTTAAATGGGGCACTATGAAGTTTTGGAGAAGAAATTGTATCACTTAAATTTTACAATAATTAATTTAATACTTACAATAATGATGAGGTAATAATACAAACTCAGGAATATTTATCTTTTCCATAACTGAACAAATAGGATGTAAATAAGAACTGTTTGAGGCTAGAAAAGTGTCGAGGTCCGCCAAATATACAAAAAGGAAAACACTGAACACAGAATTGTGTTCCACTTTAAATGACAGTCCTTTTAAATTTATGTATCCAAAAAAACAGTTAAGTCTTCTGAATAATTTTCTTCCCCACAACTACATAGTGCATCTTAATAATGTATTTTAATTTATTTTATTTTAAAGTGAAAAGGTATTTGTGGAAATATCTGTAATGCTCCTTTTTGTCAAGCGTTGGAGGGCTTGTCCTTATCTGTGTTTGATTAGCAGCAGCTGGCAGGCCGCAGAACTGTGGCGGGAGAAAGTAAACAAACTCATTGTGTTGCCTACGCACGTGCTGTATGGGCTAACAACTAGTGGCACTGGGGAGGAAAGCCCGACTACACAGACCAAGGCAACATTTGCATGTATGTTTAAATACTGCTTGATATGCCGTAGTTGCCAGCTAATAAGATATCGACTCGTCTGTTTGTTCACAACTTCAACAAGTGCAGGCCAAGACGCGTGTCCGTGGGTTTACGACGGATAAAAAGGAGACTGTAACACGGAAGCTCATGTGCATTGTTGTTGAGTCGTGTGTAACACGTTGCTGTCCGTGTGACCGGAGGCTGGCGTCACGCAAGATTCAAAACAAGACCACCATTTATATATTACACAAATGGGAGGCGCCAGTATGACACCAGAAATATAGAACATTACTTTATCTTTTTTGTTACCTGATTATTCTCAAAAGAGAACACACGGGAAGAGATTTGCTGGCCATACACTATGCTGTAAGACATAAAATAACCCATGTAGTTTTGTTTTCGAGATTTACGTGTGCACGTCAATCACACTTAGGGGCGGGGCTTCCCAGGCAGCAGTGACTTCCGCTCGCCGGCTGAGCGCTATGCTAACAACAACAACAACAACAACAGTACAGTACAGTACACCTCGCTGCGCCTTGTTGTTGTGTCAGAATTTAGGTTTGAGTACTTCCTGCCAAAACACAACGTGGTTTAATGTTTGACATTTCAACAAGCAGACAATCAGGCAACGGTTTCTTTAGTCAGCCAGGCTTCTAAGTTAACGTTCACGTTGGCATTTGGCTGTAATAGCTAACGCTGCGGTGGTTTTCAAGCAAGGCCTGAGACGGTAAAGACAAGCGAAAGCCAGGTCACCTCTCCGAGAGACGGGCCCACTGAGCTAAAGGCAGCTTTAAATAACCACTCCATCATTCAGAGAAGAGCCTGCGTCCTCAAAATGAGAGGTTCGTACGGAGACAGAGATCGAGATCGTGGCCGTGACAGGAGGTAAGATAAGCAGCTAAGGCGAAACAGGCTTATTTGCATGCAAGCTAACGTTAGCCCGAACCGTTAGTGTCACTGTCATTGTAACAGGCTTTGATGCGATTATTGCAATTAACTGTCATCGCAGAAATAATGCAATAATAATCATATACCAGGTCAGAAAACTGTCTTACACATAGTAAACACACTGAGTGTCTTGATATGTCGTAGCAGCCCTCGTTTTGGGTCCAGCAGAAGCGGCCCACCACAGGGTAGAAAATTCGGAAATCCCGGGGACCGTTTACGAAAGAAGAGATGGGACCTGGACGAGCTCCCCAAATTTGAGAAGAACTTTTACAGTGAGCATCCAGAAGTGCAGCGAATGAGCCAGGTAGTCTTGAGTCTGATCATCTCATGCATGTAAACATTAATTTTGGGAATTGAAAGAGAAACTCCAGTGTAATATAACACTGTGCTCTTATCTTTAGTCTGTGTTGGTTTGAGAAACTCAGTTCTTGTCTTTTGTTTTCAGTATGATGTTGAAGAGTATCGCAGGAAGAAAGAAATCACAGTTCGAGGCTCTGGCTGCCCAAAGCCCATCACCAATTTTCATCAGGCACAGTATCCCCGTAAGTAAACCTCTGGAGGTACGACAAGTAAACTAAATCTGTTGTTACAGAATAAACTAAAATATTTGTTCTGCCTGTCCTTCTAGAATATGTAATGGATGTCCTGATGCAGCAGAATTTCAAGGAGCCCACAGCCATTCAGGCTCAAGGTTTCCCTCTGGCTCTCAGCGGTAGGGACATGGTGGGCATTGCTCAGACTGGCTCTGGGAAGACTTTATCGGTGAGACACACTCTACCCCTGCACTTGCAAAACTGAATTCATACCTTACTGCTGAAATGCACAGCAGCAGAATGTACTGACCTCTCCCCCTTTAATCTTTCAACAGTATCTCCTGCCTGCCATTGTGCACATCAATCATCAGCCCTATTTGGAGCGCGGAGATGGACCCATTGTACGTGAAGGAACACTAATGACTGAGTAGTCTGCTTTGGGGTGTATCAGAGTGTACAAGAGAGATATTATAGCTGCCTTAATGTAACATTCAGTGTCTAGTAAGCTAACAGTGGGTTGTTAAGGTATTGCATGTGTGCTTTGCAGTGCTTGGTTCTGGCCCCCACAAGAGAGCTGGCGCAGCAGGTCCAGCAGGTGGCATATGATTATGGAAAGTCATCCCGCATCAAAAGCACTTGTGTGTATGGCGGTGCCCCCAAAGGACCTCAAATCAGAGACCTGGAGAGAGGTGAGGGTAAATTTATGTTTGGATTAATGTTTGATGTCTGTAATTAAAGTTGAGTGAATTTAATCAATTATGCAACACACTTAAACACAGGTGTTGAGATCTGCATTGCCACTCCGGGTCGTCTGATTGACTTCCTTGAGGCTGGAAAGACCAACCTGCGACGCTGCACATACTTAGTTCTTGATGAAGCAGACCGCATGCTGGACATGGGCTTTGAACCACAGATTCGTAAGATTGTGGACCAGATCAGGGTAAAGCTAATACACTGGTGTTTGTTTTTTTGTAGAAAATGTATTTCTAATGTATATCAGTGCTTGTCTTTTAGCGGCAAAGAAAGCTCTGCTCTGATAGCTTATGCTGTGTGTTACTGTGAAATTAAGCAGTCATTTTTGTATCTGTCCTCTCTTGTTATTGTTCATTTTTTGTGTTCTCTGCCCAGCCCGACAGACAGACCCTGATGTGGAGCGCTACTTGGCCTAAAGAGGTTCGCCAGCTGGCAGAGGACTTTCTGAAGGACTATGTCCAAATCAATGTTGGAGCGCTGGAACTCAGCGCCAACCACAACATCCTTCAGATTGTTGATGTCTGTATGGAGAGTGAGAAGGACCACAAGTAAGAGGCTTGTCACATAGCAGATCTTTAGTTTTCAGTTTTGGTTTATCGCAGATTGTTTGGTTTGTACTGTTAAGAGCCCCCCCGCCGTTGTAATTGTTTACTGTTTACTATATGCCGTTCCTGTCACCTTCAAATTCTTAATTTAATGTTTGTGGCCTCTAAATATTATGGGTTTTATTCAGTTTATTTTCTTTTTCTTTATGAAGGTTAATCCAGCTGATGGAAGAGATCATGGCTGAGAAAGAAAACAAAACCATCATCTTCGTGGAGACCAAGAAACGATGTGATGATCTCACACGCAGGATGAGACGTGATGGGTGAGTACATTAATTTTTTTTTTTGGGGGGGGGGGGGGGGGGGGTGTTTGTGGTCCTGTACAGTTTGGTTTGTGCAATCTTTATGCAGCAGGATCTACATCATGACCATGTTCATTCTTTGGTTGACCAAGAGGTTTTTGGGAACAAGAAGGAGTGTGCTTCCTTTCAGGGATTATGAATGGATAGTTTTAATCTGTCATAGTGATACTAACTGGTTAAATATACACAAACATTTATATGAAAAATTGCTTGTTTCGTTCTTTAGCTGGCCAGCGATGTGCATTCATGGCGACAAGAGCCAGCCAGAGAGGGACTGGGTGTTGTCAGGTACAACAAACACAACGACATTTGAACAGCAGTATTGTTATGTTTACTTTTTAAGACGATGTTCAGCTCCTAATGATGTATTCTTTGTCCGGTGTTGCAGAGTTTCGTAGCGGCAAAGCTCCCATCCTCATCGCTACTGACGTGGCCTCGCGTGGTTTGGGTATGTCCTGTGCTCTCAAGTGCATAGAAAAAATATTCCTCTGTATAACTGCACATACACACAAGCTATTTGACCACTTAATAAACAGAATAATGGAAATGTAATAATTACAACAATGGTCATAATATAAAGATCAGACTCTTCACTGCATGTTTATTATAGTAGATTTATGATCAAAAGTCAAACACAAATGCATACAGATTAGCTTTTCTTTTAAAGTGTGTATGCTTCTCAGATAAATATTTATCTAAGAAGTATATCATGTTTAAAGTGGGTTTCCTGAGAAGATTTAAGCCACTTTGCTCTATTGACAGAAATACACTGAGCATAGGACTGATGTTGAATGAAGTGTGAAGATGTAAGGGGTGAGGCTAGTGAAGCAGCCCCTTACAGGATGGCAATCGACCTTTAACCTAATTCTATGTTTCATTTGTTTTCTTTTCATTTTGTTTTTGTTTGTTGTTTCCAAGTCTCTCCTCCGGCAACTAGAAGCACACAGGCCCTCGGGAGCCTGCAGCCGGACCTAGGCATGACAAATCGAAAGCTGACTTGGGGAGAGTGACGGCCTGATTAATCAGTCCCACACAGCCAACTCCACTGAAAACCTAGAACAGAGCCCACAAACAAAACTCTCCCCCCTTCCAGGACACTGGCTGCCTGGCTGACGAGGGGTGGAGGCAAGCGCGGGGTGCTGCTGGGCTTCCAAATTTGATCGTAGGGTCGGGGGCGGCCGTCAGGCAAGAGGGCGAGGAGGGGCGTATGGAGGAGGGTGGGCTCCCCTCGGCCATGCCATCATCACAGTAACGCACCACAGCATTTGTTGCTGACTAAATTCAGTAAGAGACTTTGTTTAAAAGTTTTCAATATCCACCCAATTATTGTGATGGGATAGGGATTAAGAAAACCTTCCTGTACAGTCCCTGAGGAGATGCATCTCCATTCCCATTAACAAACTTTGGACTGCAATTTTTTTTTTTGCCTAAATTGGTCCTGCAGATAACTCACTTTGATAGATGATACGTGAGATACAGTGGTGCGTTACAAGAAGACAGAGAAAGACAACTGCCAGGAAGTGAGCAGCCAAAGCCGAGTATGGACGGCTATGCTGGAGGCTCCCCTCTGTACTGCCCCCTGATGCCAGCCCCTGACCACCCCCCCACCACTGGCTGTGCCGGCCGGCCTCTCCCTCTGCGGACGTCATGTCTGGTCCTGGCTGGCAGGAGTCCTGGCCTGGAGGAGCCACCTCTCTATAATCGATTTCCCTCACTTTCTGTCCTTTCTCTCACTCTGTATCTCTGCCTTCCACACACGTCATCTCTATTTTTATCCGGCTCTCACTTCCTTTCCCTCTTTTCCTAATTTCCTAAATGTTTTCTTCTTTTTCTCATTCTTCCTTTTTTCTCTCTTCAACCTCCTATCAAGCATTCCTCTTATCTTCTTGTTTTCTTAAAACCATTTCTGACTTCTGTCCTTTTTGTCCCTTTTCCCTCTTTCCCCCCCAAGTCCTATTGTGTCCTGCTTTCAACCCCCTTTGTTTTTAACACTTTTGCCATTTTTTCTTTGTTTACATTATACCCGACTCACCAGTCCAGTCACCAGCTCTTGATGACTTGCTTAATCTCTCCACATGGACCGAAAGAAATGTCAGGACTCAAATTCCCTTACAGAGCCCAATCTCAGATCCCTCTTAGAGAAAACATCTACATGTCCTCAACTCGTCTGTTTCTTGTTACTGAACTTGAAAAACTGGGCTTGTTAATATCACTGCCATTGGAAGTGACCAGGGAGGCATTTCGAAAACATGCCACACCAAACAAAGACCACCAAAGCCCCTAAGAAGCTGAGGGTGCTACCCACTACTGTAGGAGATGGCAGAGTTAGTTGTTCTTAGAAGGACTTAAGTCTTCGTGTGAAATAATCCAGTAGGTCCCCTACACCCATCACTTGCTAGAAATGGCAGTAACGTCCCCGGTCACAAAAGGCTGGATGACATGAAGAGGCAGAGATAAGACTAGTGTAGGACCACACCCCAGCGTAGTCCAGCTGCAGCTCTAGCTCACACAGTTTCCGGCTTTGGGAGTGTTGTGGAGGAGTGGTGAGGCGGGAGAAGGGACTGCTTTTGTCCTGTGCGCTCTCCTCCTACCCCTGCAGACCTCCCAGGATTGGGTGATGGGTAGGGGTAACATTGTAAGCCATCACTAAATCTCTGACACAGGGTAAGTACTGTACCTCAACCCCCCTCTCCCCATTTTCTCCTCCACCAGCCTTCACTTTGCTTCCAATACAATACTTGTTTTTCCTCTAATCAGCAGTGTTTTCTGAGCCCTTTGTCAATTGTAATGAGAAACAGACTTTTGATTTGTTTTGAACAGAACAGAAAAAAAAATCTTTATCTCATTTGAGTCTTAAATTTAAATCATTGAGTTTGTTAGACCGCAGAGTTTGTATTTTAGCCTCCCCGCCAGCAACAGCTGCCGCTGTGTTTTTCGGGTTGCCTGTCCATCTGTACCATTCTATGGAACAAGATAACTCAGGGACATCTTGAGGGAGTTTCCTCAAATTTAGCACAAACGCCCACGTGGACTCAAGGTAGAACTGGTTAGAATTTGGTGATCACTCTGACCTCACATGACCTTCTACTTAGGACTGAATTTGGTAATGCTTTATAAACACCTTGGGTCCTTGTAATAAGTATTAGTTAAAAGGCAGTAAGACCCTTCTAAGCACTGATAAGGTACTAATGGTATAAAATACTTGTTTATTGTCAGAATGTAAGACATTCATATGCCTCTACAAGAAACTTGAGAGTTTAAAGAGGAACACTACATATTGTATATGAGTTGGGACAGACGTGGATAAAGTAAAATTTGGACTGGTTGGCACAGGCATACCAGTGCAAGGCCAAAATTCTAGAATTTAATTTGATATGATTTGATATTTGATTCTTATACTTAAACCGTTAATCAGCTGTACCTCTCATTCTGCTGAATCTGTCTTGTGCACAAAGGTCACATGCTAGGTTTAATTTTAGGATCATTTGCCTCTTAAATTTGGTTTTTCCCTTATCAAATTTCACTTAATATTTTCCAAATTATTCAGCAACCACTAACTTTCCTTACTTAGTTCCGTTCTGTAACTTTGGCTGTACCCAAACTTATTTGCATGTGTGCAAGTACGTTATGAAATTATTGAGCCTGGTTTTGAAATTGGCATGGTAAGTAAACAAATTGTGTACAAATAGCGGATACTTAAACAGGTAAGTGATGCTTTCAGAAGATGATTGGTGTCTTGGAGGTATTGTCTGTCTAAAAATTCTCAGTTGCAGAAGTACAAAAATGATGAATGGAGTAGATTAATGATTAATTTCTCAGCTATTGTCAGTTTTGTTCTCACTTCTTTTTCTGTCTTTTCCGTCCCTGTTACTGGTCCCATCACACCACCCCCTCAACCCTACCACTGCCTCAAATGTCAAGATGTGGAGGATGTCAAGTTTGTCATCAATTATGACTATCCCAACTCTTCGGAGGACTACATCCATCGTATAGGTCGTACGGCCCGCAGCACCAACAAAGGCACTGCCTACACCTTCTTCACTCCGGGGAATCTCCGCCAGGCCCGCGAGCTGATCCGGGTGCTGGAGGAGGCCCGACAGGCCATCAATCCCAAGCTACTGCAGCTGGTCGATACTGGGCGTGGAGGAGGAGGAGGAGGAGGAGGAGGAGGAGGCGGAGGAGGTAAGGGATCAACCCAGCATCGCTACATGTCTACGTGAAAATTCTGTCCATGCACAGGAATCCCATTCATTACATGTTGTGACTGATTCGCAAACTTTATTTGAGGTGTTGTTGTTTTATCCCATAAATTGCTGCTAGTCTGAGGGACCAACATAACAGTGTGATGGCAATTTGACCGCCCCCTTTTATCATTTATTTCCAGGTGGCCGTCCCCGTTTCCGTGGCAGCAATTCTAACAATCCCAACCTGATGTACCAGGACGAGTGTGACAGACGAATGCGTTCCGTGGGCGGGAGCAGCAACACCAAGGACAGCCGTAGTGGCAGCAGCTATGGCCGAGACAGCCGAGATAACCGTGGGGGAGGCAGCCGGGACGGGGAGCGCTCCACCTCCTCCTCATCCTCCTCTTACAGAGATCGTAGCAGCAGGGACGGAGGACGCAGCTACAGCTCAAGCTCCAACTCATACGACCAGTACCAGAATAACAACAACAGCAGCAGCAGCAGCAGCAGCAGCAGTCAGTACAGCAGCTCCAGGACCAGCTCTGGGTCGGGAGGTGGTGGAGTGGGGCAGGCCGAGCCTCCTTCATCGGGGCCCCTGCCTCTAATGGCCCAGCAGTTCAACCCCCCGCAGCCCATGATGGGCCTGATGGGGCACTCACCGTTTCAGTTTGTTTCTCCATCAGGCAGAAAGTAATGTCAGTCTCAAACACAGCCCAACACTGTCTCAGAATTAATGAGAAATCTTGATTTTAGAGGGTTTAGTCCCCAGGAGTTGACCACTCTAACATCAACATGCCATTTGTTAGCTTGTTAAGGTTGCAACACATCAGTGCATTGTGTTTCTAGACTTCTTAAAAAATCAAGACATGACAACATTTAAGCTGGTTTCCAGTTTTATTTAGTGGTCAACCCTTTTTGTTTTTTGACTTTTACTTTGAAGTAAAATTAATCACCGATTATTCTATTGTTTGACAGGAACTTGTTTGTGTCATTTGACCAAGTTTGTCTTGAAAAATCTTTTTTGTACAAAGGTGCTGTTTTTGTACTGTCATCCTCTGTGAGCTGCTTCAGAGGATTTATAGAGAATCTGCTTCTCCTTTTAGCTGTATCAAAGGTAGGTGCTGAAGTTAATTCTTGTATACAACATTTATTTCTGTTTTAGTTAACTTAATATGATCGATCTACTTGAAATGATAAAAGAAGAAACTTAAGAGATCCTTGTGTATCTGAGCAAAACTAGGTTTAAAGATGTTTTTCTATTCAGGTATTATTTCCTACTTGGAAGATTTTCTTTGAAATTTATCTTGATTTCATAGCATTGATATTATTTTAGGCCACATAGAGGCAACTCTGCAGGGGCTCTTTACGGCAGCAGTTAATGTCACATGCATGTAACGTTTGTGTTTGCTGACCAATCTGAGACCAACCGTAGATCACATCTTTCAGTTAATCAGCAGTGTGGTCAAATCTGCAGCAGAGACGATTGAGATTTTCTTGTCAAGTGGAATGTCCCTTTTTATAGTTTGTTTAATAAAGCTCATGGGTGTATTGCTGTGTACGTTTCAATCATTGACACTAACTTTCAGGAGTAGCTCCAGGTTTGTCTTCAGTATTGTGGAGTTTGCACGTAGTAGGAGTAAAAAAACACTCAGTTATCAATGACAAATGAACGTGGCTTCAGGTCACCAAGAAAAAAAAAAACTTTATTACCCATTAGGAATATTTAACCAGTGTTATGCTCTTGCACATTGCACAAGTCAAATGTACATAACAGAACTGCCATCATTGATATTTACATAGCAGTCTTATTAGAGATTAGTGCAGTGGAATGTGATTGAGAGCCTGTGGGGAGGAGGAAGTGTTCAGCATGGTTGACATGCACTGCAGACAGTAGAAACAAGTTGAACATGTTTGAGACAGACACTGTGCTCAGAGCACCTGGCTGCAGCTCACTTTACATGTGCTCAAGTTTTTGGATATTCCGTTTTACTCAAACGCTGAAATACTAACCTAAAACAAGCTAAAGAAAAGATTTGTCTAATTTAACTTATACCCTACTGAAAATGCTTTGAATATATTAAGAATTTGAGGTTATAATGTAGCTGATCAGCATCTCAGACAAACTGCAGACCTAACATGACTGACATGTAACAGATGAGAAGAACAAATCCATCCAAACGCACTAGAATTTAAATGTTAAACTGCAAAATAGGCACATATGGCAGATACACAACTCTGATGTTACAGTAGAATTTTAGTTCTTTACACAAGATGGGGAAAAGATAGGAAAACAGTACTATCAAACTCATTCTCTGTGCAAATCAAAAAGTGGACTCAGTCATTGCAAAAGAAATCACAAGTGATACTCACTCATCACAAACTAGACACCACAAAACGTTGATTAAGTGCAGCTTTGTTTTGCAAACTAAGATGAGCTGCATCTGTAATGCTTATGTCCTTTCTCTATTGGTGTGCCGGATTTTGCAAACATAGAGTCCCGTGTTAAGGGAGCATGCTGAGGTGAAGGTAAACATAACGGATGATGGGTTTTAACCGAGTGTGTGGTGGGGAATTGAGCACACCAAATGAGCACAAATGCACACATTTGATGTTGTTTTCTTCCTTTGTAGCACTGTCTGTTAAAAACAAAATGACAAGACTGCAACCACGTTTGGGAAGCAGTTGCAAGGTTGTTTTAAAGCAGCCACATACAGCAGACTAGACCTAAACACACATGACTCATTTAAAGCAAAGCATACACACATTACACTGACTGAGCATGAGCGTAATCCAAGGGAAACAATCAATACCAATCAAAGACAGTACTGCATGATTACAAAAAGGAAAATAGGTTTATGTAGAGTGTCGAGTTGGAGAACCGGTTCAGGAGGGAAACGGAGTCTGAAGGGAAGCAGAGAGTCTGTCATATTGTGGTGGTGTTTAAATGCTATAGGTTCCCCCATGTCTCCGGTGGAGGAAACTGTTCTAGACTGCCGCTTTCACTGTGCTCCTGCTCTCCCATGGTGAAGGTCAATCTGTACTGCATCTGAACTTTCTCCTGAAGTACACAAACACACACACACAGGATGGGAGAGGTGAATTCATATATAGTTAGATAGTTATAGTTATAGAGCCTTGGCTGGATGGAGAGCCTGTGCTAATCTCATTGCCATGAGTCAGAGGTACCACTCAGATAGATATCAATAAATCAATAAAATAAATCTATTCTTAGACATATTGCCATTCTCTTCTTCTCTTAAAGATTATGTCTGAATGTAGAAGAGTCAATAATACATTTAAAGAACCCAATTCTCTACATTTTTATTGCCTGTGTCAATTTAATTATTCTGGGCTCTAGGTTTGTACATTTATACTTCAGCACCAGAACCAAAAGATAGGGATGCATGTGGAACAAATATCAGAAATGACCCACTTGCCACCACAGCTACAAACAGACATGACCCCGTATTCGATGGTGTAGGCTCATGGATATAAACATGCGCGTCGTGTTTGCATTCTAAGTTAGGCTACTTTTTAAGTTCTGGTGGCTAGAATCCTTCCCTTTGATACAACCAGAATTACTACAGATTTATCACTTTTCACTTGACCGTGTGCAGTAAAAGAATTCAAGTTTTATATTATTACTTTCCCCAGTAGTTTTGTAGTCATTTTTGTAGTAGTAACAAAGTTTTACGTAATTGGACTTCTTCTTTTTGGTTTTTGTCACTTTTCAAAAGTATCGAAGGTTGCTGTAGCTTAAAATACTGTCACAGTTCGCAAAGAAGACAGTTAAGTGACAAACTTAGCAAGGAAAGGTTTTTCTTTTCTTTCCATTTGTTGCTGTGGGTGTCAGCTGAGTATCATGTAATATAGCACTGCCACTTTAGCACTTATGTGGAAGTGTTTAAATAATATTTAAACAGACACTTAGAACAGTTACCACAAAGTCTTACTTTGTTTTCTTTTTCTACTTTTATGAGTATAACGAGTCAAGTGGAAGCTGAGACATGAGGCATTTCAATGTTTGTTTGTTTTTTAAACGGCACTCCTCCAATGTCATGAAACATCTCAGCTTACCTTGTTTGGGTTTGCCAGCAGCAGGATCTGTGTGACAGCAGCAGGAGGAAGGATGGGGTTGAAAGCCGGGAGCTCAGACCCCGATGGGGGCTGCAGCTTCACTGCCATAGACTAGAGTTCATAAACGAAATCAGAGATGTCCCAATAGTAACACAGTTAACATGTGTCTTTAGGGTTAAAGTGAACCTTGCTTGTATGTACAGATCTTATCAATAGTAATCTCTGTTAATGGGAGACAAAGGCCTTGAACTCTCCAGCTGCTAACCTTTGGAGCCGTGGTCTGGAAGTTGATGTCTGTGACGGGAACAGGAGCAGACGACAGCATGGAGATGATCACCACCAGCACGTCGGGACGAGAAGGAGGCGAGTCGCGGGCAAAGTGAAAGAGAACCCGCAGACTGTGTCCATCAAACACAGTCACAGGTAACAGACTACCTAGAAGACAGGAAGAGGAAGGGACAGGGGGACATCATATCGTAAACCTGTACTTACAGGTGGGCAGAAGCACAAAAACATTAAGTTCACTTACTGGGCTTTATAGATTCTAAAGGTACAAAAACATCTGTCAGGGTGACTTCTGCAGAAGGACTCTCAGTCTGAGTTGGGGACATATCCAGCAACGTTGCTCCGAGGCTGGGCTGAGAGTTGAGGGGTGCGGGGGGTTCAGTCGAGAAGGCTGGGATGGGGTTTGGGGCAACATTAGACCCGGACTTAACCTGGAGGTCTCTCAGAGTTGGTTTGGACTGCTGCTTGTCCCTAATAGCAGAAAAATGAACAATTCACCACTGTGTGCTTGTACACTTCTGACAGGATGCTCAATTATGACCAAAATGTACTGAACGTCATGTTAACCACAGTGAAAAGAGAGGTGACCAAAGTTTAAGTTTGAGTGGTTACATTTGATGACACATTTTACAAAATTCTCCATTTACCTACTCCAGACTTTGATGATTATTTCCCTGAATCACAAGTGAAAATGGCACTAATCGGGCAAGACAGAAATCTAATGCATTTGACACACATGTATATCACAGTACACCAAGCAGCCAAACATAGCAAACTAACTTACAATCATCTGGAGGCTGTTTCCCCATAGTTTCATAAATGATGTGACAAGTGTTATAATGGTGTTAGGTCAGTACCATTTGACCTGCAGGCCCTCTGGAGGCAGGGACTGCTGCAGCAGTGTCTTTCCCAGCAGGTCCAGCTCGTCCAGGGCCGAGTTCCCGGGGGTAGAGCCAGAAGACAGGGGCTGAGAGTGGGAGGCTGGGTCTGGACTCAGGAGGAGACTGGGTGCTGCTGGGATGTCTGCATCTATGCTGTCAGAGGACTACAAGTAGACAGTTAGAATCTGTTAAAATCAACATGAACTTAAAAAAACAAAACAAACAAAACCTATGACATCATTGTAAATCATAAAAACTGTCACTTAGGCATCACACTTATATTAGTAAATTAATCCTTCAGCTGCTCACCTGGAAGGAGTCCCAGGCTGTGGAGTCCTCAGGCTGTGAGGGAGGGTTGGAGGTGTGTGTTCCTTCACTTAAACCTGTAAGATGCAGAAATAATTGCAGTTTTATTTAGACATGAAATTACACACCTTTGGAGTACTGACAAAGTTTTCTTTCCTACATTCTAAAGCTGAACTGCACTTAGATAACCAAACAGAAGCCTAATTAATAACTTGCAACTCATTGGTGTGTGGTGTCAGACATGCTGTTACCAAGTGACATGAGCTCATCGTCCAGGAGACTGATCCCCATCTCTTGCGAGGGGGCGTTGAGGCTGTCTGTCGGAGTGGGAAACTCTGGGAAGGATGGAGGCGACTGTGGCGATGTGTCCAATCCTGACAGGTCTAACAATGCTGTCCCTCCACCTGTGAGAAAACAGATTTGATTCCAGTTCATTTAAGAACAACAACAAAAAACCTCACGACTTCTGGAAATAAAAACGTCTCTACATTAAACCTTTCTGTAGACTTCTATCTGTTAAAGAGTCTTCATGTATTTCTGGGCCGAGCGCTTCACTCACCTGTTTGTTTCTGTGCGTTTAATGTGTTGTTGCCATTTACAATCTCCCCCTTCACCTGCTGTTTGTACAGGTTGATGACGTGAGTCAGGCTGTCGTTGGCTTGCAGGATCTCCGCTGTGGAAAGACATTAGAAAATGTCCCTTATCTGAACTGATAGCTGGACAGCAGGGTGGACTAGAGCTTAAAAAACTGTTTATAAACTAGTTCATCAGTGCAAAATGCAAAGCAATGTGTCAGCAAACATATGTCCAGATAAAGTGAGGGGACAAAACTAAAAAGTATATGAAATATAGTGTCACAACCAGCACTGGCTTTATTTGTCTCTCACCCAGAGCCTCGTCGTTGTCCTCTGTATCACTTGCCAGTCTGAACAGTGTTGGTCTCATTTTCTCACAGCGCTGGTAAAGGTCCTGAACACACAAAACACACCATATTAAATACTTGAAACAAAGAACTCACTATGGTATAGCTGTGAACATACTAAACCTTGTCCGTCTGTCAGTCAGTTCACCTGTATGAGTTCAGCATTGCTCTGATCGCTTGCAGTGCTGTCGTAGTCCTGCAAAAGCTGAGTCAGCAGAGTGACGCTCTCCTTCACCTCCTGAATGGCATTCACCCGCTTTGACACTTTCTCTGCTCGCTTCTGATCCTAGAACATAAAACAGACAATTCACAGACGAGATGTTGTGACCACAAGCAATGTATGAAATCATCGCACAAGAAGCACAAGTTGCAGAAACATGCCAGAGAAACACAACACAGCCACGGGCGAGAATGCAACAGTACAGCCAGGTCAGGGAGAGGCCATTAGTAAAGGTCTCCGAGAAAGAGCAAAGAGCGGCTCCGATAACCCCTGAAATCAGGACAAATTTACTCCGATTTCCTGCTGAATCACTCTGCCACTGACACACAAAACCCCTCAGGGGAACCAACCTATTTCCTCATTCATTTAATGTTACTGCTGTGAATGCAGCACTCTGGTATTTAACTCTTTTTCTTAAAAATGCCACACCACGACTATATTTGCAGTCCTGAAGAAGTGGTAGTGCAGTTAATGTTTTGTTTTTTTGGGTTTTTTTTAAGATTTTTTTGAGGAAAAGACATCTTTATTTGACAGCGGATAGATCAGAAAGGGGAGAGAGATGGGGGGTGTGACATGCAGTACAGGTCCTCCGACCGAATTCCAATTGGGGTCCACTGCGTTTGTGGCATGCCCCCTAACCACTCGACTACCTGCGTGCCCCGTGCATGTTTAACAGAAAAGTCAAATTATATTTTTTTTTTAATGACAAAGGAGGAAGCAGAAGGAAATAGGCTTACCTCTTGGACCATTTCCTTGATGAGTTTATTGGCGGCTTTAAGGTCCTCGGGGTGTGTGCTATTCAACAGGCGAGACAACATCTGACAAAGAGGACAGTCAGAGATCAGATGTGGCAACATGAACTGACTCAGGTCACATTTATTCTCATGTTAACAAACAACTGATTAATTTAATTTTAAAAGACAAGTTCTTACTTTTGACTTCTCCTCATCCTCAAATATTGCATTCTTAGGTCTGGGTGGCGGAAGGTTCAATAGTTTGTCAGGTGGAAGTTCTGGATCTTGTTTAATAATACCTGATTTACAAACAAAGAATATGAACAAGACAAGGGGTTAAATGAATCCAATTATATTAGCCTTTACTTTACTTTTAATCTTAAAATTGAACCAGGGCTGCAAACATCAGTGCCTTTTTGCAAATTAAGAAGTTATAATTTTCATTCGTCTGTTGGCAGATACCTTGTTTCTTCAGCATCTGATAGGCATCTGAGATCTTGGCCTCGTCAGGTAACCCCAAAGTCCAGCTAAAGATCAGCTCCAAAACTTTCTTTTTTACTGGCTCTGGTGACCGTGAGCCCAGGTACTGAGTGGGGGGACAGGGGACAAAAACCAGGTTATTTACACACAACAGATGTCTAAAACTAATTGTCTGAAAAACATAATTGCACTCAGAGAGACAATCAGAAATCCTTACCTTTGGTGAAACTACTTTGATGAGTTCATTGAGAAAACGGAATTTGCCAACTTCACTGTGAAACCTTTTACCACAGTTTTTCATACATGTCTCCAGAACCTTGAGAAGAAAAACAATGCCAAAGATAAAACACAATCTGAAAACGGCAACACAATACTATGTATAACACACCACTTCAAACTATTTCATACATATTTAGACAAACAGTCTGACTGACTTCTGATTCAGATGCTAACACTTGGATTCAATCTGCCAAAAATCTTGCTGTAAAGTGTAATCACATTTAAGTAACGTGTAAACAAAATTTTGCATCCCGTAAAATTTTTGTGGTAGAAAATTAGTAGAGTAGAAAAAACTGCATAAACTGGGGTCATCAGCACTGAGGCACCCAATGTCAGACCTGGTTCAGATCTTAACTCACCAACAGGGCCTGCATGGCCTCCCACTCCTGTGGAGACTGGATCTTATGTGCAAGGAGCCTGGTGGCCAGCTGAGGTCTGGAACACAAGTGACACAATACTGAATGTCCAAAGATTTGCAAGACACTGCATGCAGCAGTTGAGGGCAGATTAGCAAATGTCAGAGTGGTCACGTGTGCTGTATGGAGTGCTCAGCAAGATATCATTCATTTATTTATTTGTTATTTCTTAATCATCATCATTGTGGTGTTTTTGAGAATGTTTTCAGTTTATTAAGGAATTTAACACCAATATCAATTAGTAGGTCAAATTAACCCCATAATGATTTTTTATATAACTGAAAGTTATCATAATGATTGAGGTCCTTCTAATTGCTCATTATTGCAGTTATCACTGAGATGCAATTTCCCACACCTAAACAGAAATGTTCTTTTTTATATCTTTACAGGCTTGGTGCAAAGAGAATGATGATTTGATTCATATTCAGCACAGAAGTTTCCAGTTGCATGTGCTAATTTGAACTCATTGTTGTTTTCATTTACTTTAAATTCAGAAAGGAAAACAGACCACCTTTGATAGAAAAGTAAACACAAGTTGAATCAGCGTCAACCAGACCATAATCATTAAAGTGCAAAGCACAAAACAATGTCCTCTTACCCCTCCAAATCATTGTTGAGCTGGTCACAAAAGGCATGGATGCTGCTCCAGTCTGTGTCTCTGTTGAGCGGGTTTGTGGCTCTGTCTGAAATGTCAGCAAATGTGATGTCAGGCAAAAGAGGTCGTTATATCAGCATGTTGTTAATCTGGTTTAAGATAACATACAACATGTCTAACATGTTGATTAAATAATATTTGTGATGTTAAACAACACAGGTTGCATTATTAGTGACGTGAAGGATTATATTACTATAAAGACTAATTATCGATTATTGACGATTATGATTCGATTATTAAATTTCCAAAAATCGATTAAAAAAAAATATATATATATTTATTTTTTTTCTTAAAAATAGTAATACAAACTGGAGTCCTCCTCTTACTGGCTTCCGCTAAACGGTCCACAGTCTGGAGCCAAGATTTGTTATTCCATCCCGGAGCTTTTTCACACTTAAATCGATTCCAAATCTATACAAGGAGACAAAGCTTTCCGTGCAAGTGTCCCTCAACTCTGCTCACAGGGTAGCAATAACCTGCAATGCCTGGACATCCAGAGCTACAGTCTCATATGTGACCGCTACAGCTCATTATGTTAGCAGTTAATGGAAGCTAATGTCCTACGTACTTCAGATGAGAGCTACGGATGATAGCCACACAAGCGCAAATATGTGTGAGTTTCACAAAGCAATGGCAGACGAGTGGGGAATAGAGAAACACGCCCTGGTTCTCGTCACCAACAATGCTTCTAACATGAGTCCGGCTGCTGAGCTTGGCAGCTTTCTTTTAACAGTGAAACACTACATTTAAAACAAATTAAAAAATAATAATTTTGATATTACAGTTACACTATACAATATTGAAGGTGCTGTGAGGTGTTACTCAAAAAATAAGTAAAATAATTCAGCAGCTGACTGATGTTAAATGGAAGATCAATAATCGTTAATAATTGAAAATCGAATCGATAACCGTTAATAATCGAAAATCGATTTGTAATCGAATCGAGGCTTCAATAATCGGAATCGAATCGAATCGGGAAATTGGGCCGATTAACCACCCCTATTGTTTTCCAGCTGCCACTTTATTAAGTCCATCTAACCAAAACTAATGCGGTCCTCTTGAATTATTGTGGGTAACATACTGTTCAGCCCAACGATTTTAAGTGACCCTTTCTACAGCTTTAACACAATCATAGTCTAATTGCACAACGTTGGTATTGTTTCATTTTTAGTTTCCATCAATCTGTTTCAGTTTGGTGTTGATTCTCGCTATTAGATTTACCTTTGAATAAGAGCATCAACACTCACTCCAAAATGTGTTCACATTATAGAAAGATTGTAAAGATTTTGGCATATAAAACTTAAACTAAACACCCAAGAGAGACCAAGAAGGCCTCGAGGCTTCCCAAGTGACTCCTTCATTAAAATTCATTAAGTCTCTGCCACATAACGCCAACATGCCACCGTGCAGAGAGAAATATACAGGGCAGGTGCTAACCGAGTGTCACGTTAGCTAGCTTACTGTCGGTAGTCGCACTGTGTCACTGTCTCGTCTAGAACTTTCTTACGAGGCCAGAGCTTTGACATTATCATAATAAAGCCTGTGTGATTAAAAATGAAGGGGCCCGTATTCTTGTCGCCCACTAACGTTCCCTAGTTGAGCTATCGTGCCGTAAAGCTAATGCTACGCCTGGCTGTGTTGTGTGTTGACAGCTGGCAAGCACAGCAGCTCCAGAGCTAGGTTATCGTTAGCATCCTGGATGTGACGGCAGGGTCTCAGTCCCCTCTGCCGGGACACGCGCTGCTGTGGTGAGCTGTCATCTCACCGACGACAACTCGCGGATAATAATTTGTGAGTGTCCGGGTCTTCAGGCAACACTGGCTCGGCAGAATAAGTTTAAAATACTCACTGATACGAGACTCCAAACTCTCCGCATCGGGCGGCGCAGCCATCACTGCGAGATTTATGTGATGTGTCGGTGGGTCTCGCGAGGGACGAGCACTGGCACGTAGAGGCAGAAGAGACAAAGAACTCGAAGGGATAGAAACTAAAAATTGAAAACCTAATGTATTTCAAAGCTATTTTCATAAAAATTACATTCAGTATTAAAACACATTTTTAAGTCTCAGATCCTCTCAATATACATACGCTTGTTGAAAGTTACTTACTAGTGTACAACAAATGAAAATAGAAGGAAGACATTTAATCTTTTAAACTGATGTCTTTACCAAAGTTGCTAATTAACGCTAATTATTTGTGTTTGTATGCCAAGTCAGCGCCAATATCAATGAAAACATCGCTAATTATTAGAATCTGTAGCGTCAATTTGAATGGGTATAACCATTCTAGCACATACATTTCTATCAGTGTCCTGAGACAAGCCAGGAAACGCTCTCATACCGGAAGTAAACTCCTTCACAATTAAAGCAGCAGAAGTGTCCGCCAACATATATCTGTAAAACAATAGTGATAAAACACATTTTTGTCATCACTTTATCACAGCGTTATAACAAAACATGTCGTATTTCGTCTCTCTCTCTCTCTCTCTCTCTCTCTCTCTCTCTCTCTCTCTCTCTCTTTTTTTTTTTTTTTTTTTTACTAATGCTTATGTTTGATTTAACTTGTTTGGCCGGAAGTGTTGTGCTTTACTAACATAGAAAAGCTTCACTGAAACAAGTGGGTGTGTTGTCCAAATTGCAAAATAGTACTGTAGCCTAAAAATAGATATGCTCACATAAAATCATATTGTCTAAACCATGAGATCTGTACATTGACCGAACACTGCAATAACAGAAAGGACGGACTGGATTAGTTAATTGTATGTTTGAACGAAGCTGTAATGCATCATCACGTTTGGATTAATAACCATAGGCTGTATCATATTTGTGAAGTCTGCGCCAAAGAAATAATCTTGCAACCAGAGACCTCTCCTTCCTAAATATAGAGAAGCAGCAGCTCTGCGTCTCCCTCTGGCGGCAGATATTGTGTATTTCAGTAAACGTGGAGCACAACAAGGTGGACTACGGCAAGTAACGGGATTTGATTTCAGTGTACACCTCTTCTTTCAAAACGACCAGGAGTTATATGAATACTGCAAGATGTTTGGACGACAGTTCACTACATTACGAAGGTCGATGGTGGTTTGTGGTGAAAAGTGACAATGTGTCGCCGTGAGTGAAAGAAACCGTGTCAGACTGAGAGGCTAACTTGTGGCTGTGAACACTGAGGCAAAGTAAAGTCGCTTCACATGCGCCGACACCTTTGTTATTACCCGACAAAGCAACACAACACAGGAAAATAACTTCCTTCCTGCTGCTTCACCAACTCGAAGTGCAGGTTTGGCCGCAGGTTTTCTGCGAGAAAAAAGGTAGTTGCCGGGGTAATAGATGCTCGCTTCCTGTTTCCTCTTAGAAGAAAACAAAACTTGCCAGCTTCATTTGATGCCATGTTCACCCACCCCACATGTCAAATCTCTCACGAGCAATGATTTCCCCGAAGGCTTTACGAGAGTGGTGTCGTGTCACATGCGCCCATTACCCCAATGTGGAAATAAAAAACATGTCAACCTCATTCAGAGATGGACTTGCCTTTTGTGCCATCATCCACAGGCACAGACCTGACCTAATGTAAGTATACCACCAGTCAGCCCTCGGCCGATCTGCAGGTGCATGACCAGGACATTTCTAACATTGCAAACACATTGTGCTTGTCTGTTTTGGGAGCCCTGAGATTTAATTGTCTTCTACTGGGGTTCCTCCTGATTGACTAACATGCAGTCTAATCTGGAGCAGAGCGGGACCTGCACACTGTCTCAAGGGCTTATCTGTTCTCCTTTGCTTAATCTCTCTCTGTCTCTCTGCTTAGCCTTCTCTTGTCCCGTTTAATGGGATTGGTTGGTTTGTTTTTACCTCTCGCATACAGCGATTGCACCCGAATCTTCTCATCTGATCTCTGATCTCTGAACTGCATTTGTGCTCACACAGTGCTTTACGGCTGCGTAATCACTTGTTAACCACCATTCACAGACAGGCAACTGTTCAGGTTTGTGTTGTGTCTTTGTGTCTTTTCCCTCCCCATCAGTTAATCAATCTCTCCATTTTCCCCCTCACCTTGCTCCAGAGATTTCAGCTCCCTCTCCAAAGACAATGTTTTTCAAAATAACAAACTGGTGAGTCATGTCCTCCTATGTTTTTCACTCGAGCCACGATAACTCTGTGGTTGGGGTTTATTTCTCATAACTAACACGAAACACTTTTACACAAAACTTGTGGGGAAGTAATATTCATGCAACTCCCTCTTCACACTTGTCTCTGTTTGTCGTCCCTGGTCTATAGGCATTTGAGATTGCAGAGACGAAGCTGGGCATCCCTGCACTGCTGGACCCAAACGACATGACTTCCTCCAAGGTGCCTGATTGTTTGAGCGTCATCACCTACCTTTCCCAGTACTATTATTTCTTCAACAGGAAGTGTTATGGTGGGTTAAGTAGCATCTCTCTGTTCTCTATTTTCTTTCTTTTTTTTAGCTCTTTTTAGGTGCAGTTACAACAGATATGCCATCAGAGGTTTATTGTCTTGCTCAAGGGCACTTTATCAAGGCACATGATAAGTGAAGTGTTTTTTTTAGATATACAAATCATGCACATGCGTTATTACCAGTGTTTTGGGTGCACCATTGTGCGCCTCATACTCTTCACAGACAGCCAATGCCCTCCTCTGTTCAAAGCAAAACAGCACATCTTCATTTCAAGGTCCTTGTTTGCCGAACTGTGCTCTATTTGCATGTCTTCTCTTGACTTTGAAGCAGGTCTTGCCAGTTCGAGGTCATCACATGTCACCATCTTAAACAGTCTCACAAAGGTAATAGCTGGCAGCTGTTTTAATGCAAACACACTCCCGACGCGAACCTGCCTGTTTTCTCCTGGTGCCTGTCACCAACCAGTTGCTGGTTTCTCTTCTCTTTTCAGAGTTCGACCAATCTCGAAACCAGTAGAGAGGATCGTTTAGCCAACACGAGGCCAAAAACAGTGTGTCGTTTGTGTTTCAAGCCGGTCCACCTCATACAGAGACATTGGATAGACGGAAAGGTCTACCATCGCAGCTGTTTCAGGTAACGGCGCTGCTCATAAGGTAACAGCAGCATTTTTGTTTTGCTTCTGTCAGGTTTCTATATCCAGATTCCAGATCACGGCTGTGTGTGGATGCGGTTGAGACGGACTGCAGTTCCCACATCAGAATGCGTTTCAAATGTGTTTCGAGTGACAACTGTGCTCATATTTGTCAT
The DNA here is from genome assembly GCF_900880675.1 of Sparus aurata. Lineage (NCBI taxonomy): Eukaryota > Metazoa > Chordata > Actinopteri > Spariformes > Sparidae > Sparus > Sparus aurata. The sequence continues at coordinate 8,469,595 of NC_044209.1, read as the reverse complement.
CCCTACTCCCGCCTGATTACAGCCGAAAGGGATATTTATCTGTGTTCAGTTGTACAGCTTGAGACGAGAACTGTTTTTTTTTTTTAGTCATCTGTTTTTAATGCTGCAACAATTTCATGTTTGTGTTTCAGGTGCAAAGTGTGCCGCAGCACTCTTCTGCCAGGGTCGTACACACAGGGGAGTGAAGCCGGAAGTAAAAGTTCTCATCGCGTCTTCAATCAGCAAATTGGATCTGCTGACAGTCGGCCCAAACGTGCGTCTCAGACTGGTCATTTTTCTCTGGGTGGATTAGCTATCACCACCGTCCCACATTACGCTAAGAAAACAGAGTCACAAGACAGACTGGTTGGTAAAACAGCAGAGACGGAGGGGAGAGACAGTCAGGAGAGGAGCAGAGAGGTGAAAGACGGACTACAGAGCATTGTAAGGAAACCAGCACGTTCTCATCTCCCCCCACCCAGTGTTAAAGACAGGGCCATTGAAGAAGCTGGAAAAGCTGGACCTGCAGCCATTCTTGCAGACAGCAAGACAGAGCAGGAAGTGACTGAAGGAAGTAGTCGGCCGGTTCCGGCACCCAGGCGAATGTTGGGCTCCTCTGTAGTCCCTGTTCCTGCTCCCAGGACCAAAACTTCCCAGGAAACCAACAGCTCCTCTGCTGCAGGTAAATGGACACCATGTGATATAATTCTTCTTTCATTATTTTGTTTGTGTGTTGATATTAAGTCATGTCCATTTCTGCTCTTTCATGACTGAAAAAAATGTGAAGCCTTTTTTTGTTCTCTTCTCTTTCCATGCGCAGGCACTTCATCTCAAAGCTCACCTCACATGTAAGTGCACAGAAAGTCTGTTCTCTGCTTTCCTTTTGGCACAAAACTTACGCTTTCTCCTGCATTTCTCTTGAATATATTGCATTTTAAAACCTCTCTTACACTTAACTCATTTCACCCCTGTAACTTACAGCTATAAATCTGTTAAATATGGACACATTTGTTTTGAAACCAATGACGCGATGGTTGAAATTCACAGCCAGAAGACAACAAGAAGACATCAACAGCACAAAATAAGTGTGCTCGAATATGTGCCAAGTCTTTCAGAGCAACGGGAAACAGTAAAATATAAGAACTGTAATGCAGAAAAAATACCATACAAGCAACACAAGGCAACAAAACACAGCCGGAAATACTGATTATAAAGGTTTTTAAACATTTGAAGACGTGCGGAGCAGCAATAAGACACGAGACGTAAATAAAACACGACAATAATGATAAAATGTTAAAAAAACATAGTTACAAGTTGGAAAAAGGGTGACATTGTACATCCAACACATACAGTAAGCCATGCTGTAAGACACAACATACACAACACAATAATTGAAGCTCATACCACACTGATGGTAAAGCACTAGTGAATATTCCATAGACACCCAAGTCATGTAAAGCTGACTATCTAGCAATGGGCAAAAGACATTGGACAAGATAGCAGTTTGGTTAAGAAGGGATGTGCAAATTACTAAATACATGGTACTACAATGCCGGAATTTTCAGAAAGGCTGTTTTTCATCTGTAGTCCCCTGGCCAAGGTCTTAAAAAGGCTTCTTAAAGAATACAGCAAAGAATAACAATAAAATGACATGTATTTTGTGGATTCAACTTGTTCACATGTCTGACTTTTCAAAAGAAATGCCTTTAGATTTTGTGTGAAGGCACAAGTTCTTACTCCAACTGGTTCGGATTGTTTTGTGTTTCACAACTGGGAAAACTCTTTCAGAAAAGCATCGAAGGCTGAAGGAGCTGTACCTGTGAATGGTTACGCCGTCCCTTTTTATAATGATTTATTAATAGGAAGTAAGGACAGATTTCTACCTCACTTTTGGAGTCATCTCTTAAAATGCCTCCATCTTTTCCCTTGTAGCACCAGCCCGAAGGTAAAAACCAACCATCCATGGCTGGCCATCGTCCATCCTGGACCCTGGACACAACTGCCTCCTGCTCCAGCTCCAGTACCCACTCCACGATCCAAATCTGTCTCTAACCTGCACACGTCATGGTACAGACCCAAAGTGGCTGCGCCCAATCCATTTGGAGAGGATGTCGATGATGTCACTCAGGATGAGAGCACTGCAGACCAAACCACGCCCTCAGAGGCAGGGAATGAAGGCAATCTGAGTGGAGTTACTAACACAGTTGATGGTTCAAGTGAACCAGCTGGTGATACAAATAAAATTGGTGTATTAGATCTGGATGTAACTGGAAACACAGGAGGTTCTCTCTCAGATGTGACGGAAGCAGCAGCAGCAGCAGCAGGGCCGCATGCCACTTCAGATGGAGCATCGAGGCATATATTACCCAGGAGTCTCTCTGTGCCAGCTATCACATCGGCTCCCAGTCAGGGTTCCCCTGTGCCTGCTGACATGACAGAGGCAGGTGACCAGGTGACCCCATGTCAAACTAAGGTATGGATAAAGATAATTAGTAACTTTTGATAATGAAGCCTAAACGAATCGTTAATTGGAGTAGAAAACATCATATTAGATTTCATTATTATCATTATCAACTCAGAACTACAGTCCTTGGCTCCTACCAAAGGAAGTTTTTTATGGGATGCTTATGCTTTGTAAACATGTCACACAAGGTTAGTCAGGTTTCACATCAGTCTGTCTGTCATGATTTTGTCTAACTTTAACCAGACAATGGTATATAGTATGAACTTCCATACAACTTTCTGTTTTGTTTCCACTTTTAGCTGGCCTGCAAAGAGAACCCTTTTGATCGAAAGCCTGCAATACCCAAGTCAAAGTCTTTTCAGGTCCTCCCATCTAGACGGGCCCCTGCTCCTGGACATGGCTTCCCACTCATCAAAAGGAAGGTACAGTGGCTGGATTTAGGAATCAAAGGCAACAAAAAAAATAACTCAATTAATGTTTGTATTCATTTACTTGTTTCTAGTTCCAAATACATATTGCACATCGCAACAATCTGAACAACTTTTAGAACTGCCTCCACATCAACCTGATTAGAAAGATTATATGCAATGCAGTGTTTATTGAGCGTTAAACATTGATTATTATAGCCCTTATCATGAGGTTCAGTCACGTAAATTGCTCTGGTGTAAATTCATACTTGGTTTTGCAGAAATGATGTATCAGAATTGTTGTTTATTTGCGTTGCTCGACAGGTGCAGACGGACCAGAATATTTCTACAGAAAACCTGCAGGTGGAGATGAGAGAGCTGGACAAACATCTGGAAGCGATGGAGCAACGAGGAGTCGAACTGGAGAGGAATCTGAGAGACTGCAAGAATGGTTCACCAAATCGTTCTTGAATTATCTAAATTAAATGATTAACGTGCAATAAGGATTTTTATATCTCTGGCCCCTCTTTTGTGTTTCAGATAAAGAAGAAGAACAAATGCTAATGGAGTGGTTCTCTCTCATACATGAGAAACAGGTTCTGGTGCGCAGAGATACGGAGCTAGTTTTTCTGTAAGTAGATGACACCAGAGCAGTGATATGCCATTGATTTTCATTTCCACTGCAGTTTATTCTGCACCCAAGCAGTTTCTTGAGTGTTGCAATGCTTTACACACATTTTGTGTCATGCCTTTTCCCAGGACGAAGCAGCAGAAATTAGAGGAGAGACAGGCAGATGTAGAGTACGAGCTCAGATGTCTCTTAAATAAACCAGGTCAGTGTGTCACTTTTTTCTGGCTAATATATCTGAAAATGGTAACAGTTATTAATCTGAAATCAGGGCCATTCCTGGGGGTAAACAGGTTATATTGTTATATAATAATAACAATAACAGTAGGCCCAACATTTGTAGTTTCACCCCAATCCAAACAACTTAATAATGAGCATAAATAGATCACCATGATTTTAAAACACTTAAACATTGTATATAACACTCTCATGGAAAACAGATTTTTTTTTTCTCTCAACGAAAGACACTGAATTTATTTTTTATTTTTTTTAACAACAAAATGGTTCTGAGTTTTGCCTTCTGACCTGAAACATATTTGTGTACAAGGGGATAACAAATAAATCAGAAACCTCACTGGGCGCCTGTCCTAAATGTGGTCAGTGTGACACAAATAAGTGACTTGTTTTGTCAAATGTTGCACACCATCATCTGAAGAGAGTGACTGGAGTCAAAAGGATCGAGATCAGGAGCAGCAGCATATGGACGAGCTGGTCGCCATCATTGAACAGAGGAACCAGATCATCAGCAGCTTGGATCAGGACAGGCTGAGGTGCAAAGATTAAAAAAATACATGCTGCCTTCACATTCATAGGTTTTCATTGTTTCAAAGTTTGAATTTAATTTTGGTTTCCTGATTAGGGAAAGAGAAGAAGATATGCTTTTGGAAGCCATGATGAAGAACAAAGGTGAGAAAATTACTTTTTAAAAGTTCCCACTGCCTTTTTCATACTGCTTGTGCCTTCTGCTGCCCATTTTTATGCTCTTCTCTGCTTTCAAAAACTCTCAAACGTTTTTCACAACAAGTAACTGTGACATCTCTCCTCAGAGTTACAGAAAGAAGAACTGAAGGAGCTCAAGAAGTCAAAAGGAAAGTTCAAGCCCACCAAAGTTTTGAAGATGCTGAATCACAGAGCAGAGAGCACCAAAGACTCCATGGACAAAAAGAGCTGAAATACTGTCATGACTGCAGAAAATCTCAAGGACAACAAACTCGCTTATCGTAATATCAGTCAGTTTCTTCATTTTGATGAAGAGCTGTTCACTAGCATAAACCAAATGATTAGATGATTAAATCTTTTTTTAAGTGCAAATAGTTCAGTCTTACCAATCCATTTTGTCTTCATGTTTACTTGCTTGCCCTGTCTCCCAACCTGTATTTATGTTTTTTAATGTTATTACATACTTGTATTAATTGAGGTATGCAATAAATATTTATTTTGCCAAGTTTTATGTCATTTCTAGAACTGTATATATAACGATTAAGCAACTCTTCTTTCAAACCGTTTTGAAAATGCTTGCTATCTGCTACAAAAAGTACATGGAAATTCACAACAAATTTGTAGTAATAAGCAAAACAAAAGTGCCATGAGATATGTAATTAATATGAACATTCCCAGGGCATAGAAGTCATTTCCATTATCAATTTCATTGTCTTTGCTCTAATATTATGGTTGTATCCCTACAAACACTGGAAAGTAGAACTTTGGGATCCTCAAAGAGCAGAGCACTTTATTCTGGCTAAAATCTTACAGTGTGCAATTGCTATCCATGATTCGTGCATCCTGAGTCTACTCTTGTTTTCAGAAAGATGGCAGCATTTTTAAAAAGACAATTAATTTAGGGTAAAAAAAAGTTGTGGGATAGTCTATACTTCAGGGATTACTGGTGAGTTTCTGCCATCACAAGTCTAATCGTTTAGATTTAATCACTTGTAAATTTAAAGCATTAAATGCATTAGCTATATTTTTTTTTAAAAAAAGGATGGCTTTTTAAATTCTAAACAATAACAAGGTTATGGAGAGTTACCTTCAACCATTCAGTACATTTAACAACTGTAAGCAAGTGTGTCACTATTTGGATTAAGCCGCATTAAGTGCGTAGGAAGGTGGACCAAGACGCTATCCACCAGTTGACTGGACAATGAAACTGACAAATTTGGCCTGACAATGTCTATTATCTTATTTATTGTTATTATATCAAATACGAACCCAATAGTTTGTTTTTTTCTACACCTTGCACCATAGCCTTGCACAGTACAAGCGGAACGAAAGACAAGCGTTCCTCTTGAGCATCCGGAATATTTTCCTGCGCACGAAGCCACCGGAAGTTGAAAGCTCTTGCCGTTCATGTGGGTTCATGTTGACAACAAAAAGTGTCTCTGAAAAATCGTACGAATAAGGATTCACATTACGAGCTTCGGAGTGAAACATGTCCGACAACGAAGATAAGTAAGTAACGACGCTTATGTTGTGTAACATATCATATTAAGCGGCCTATTTACTGTAACGTCAACTCAACACAACGTGGGCTAACGTTGACGTTACAGCTAACTAACATTTAGCGGGTTAGCCAGCAGAACTGTCCAATATACACCTGAATGTGTTTTCTTTGTGCTAACTGTTATCATATCAAATGTGTAGCTTCGACGATGGAGACTTTGATGACGCCGAAGAAGATGAGGGATTAGATGACCTGGAAAACGTAGAAGATGTAAGTTCACCAATTCCATATTAGATAAGTGGCTGGTGTAAGACCTACATTTAGCTTGTGTGTAACTTACTATGGCATTTGTTTTTTGCTTCGGACAACGCTTCTATAAGATTAAGCAATTTGTCCCGCCTTAGATGAGTCCAAACCTGTTTGCTCTGCTCTTGTGATCAGGAGGACCAGGAGAACGTGCAGATCCTGCCTGCAGGAGAGGGGCAGCAGGCCAACCAGAAGAGGATCACAACACCCTACATGACCAAATATGAGAGGGCCAGAGTGCTTGGGACACGAGCTCTACAGATAGCGTGAGTGTTTTCATGTGTTTGTGAACCAAGACACTTGTCTTGGTGGTGTGATCACAACGTCCTGTGTTCAGATCTGGCTTCTGACCATTTGACTCCTGTCTAGTCACTTGCTTACACTCTTTGCTGGTGTGTTTATTGTATTACAGTAATGTGTGATGGACGTGGAAGAACTGTGTGTGAGACTAATTTTTTTTAATTTCTTTTGCTTTTATTTGTTTGTTAATGTTTTGCCTACAATCGTGGGTACTAGTCTGACTAATAACTGCAAGTAAAGGATTTACTGATAAGGATAAGTAAGGATTTCTTGTTGCTCCCATCTGTTTGGTCTTATATTAATTTACTATTATTATCAACAGTTACTGTCAAAAATGCCTGATGTGTTTTTTTTTTCTGAAAGCACACATAAGTATCATAGTAAATAGACGACTATTAATACCTCCGAGCACATTATTCGTCTGAGTGGCACTAGTCAGTACGTTTAATATTATGAGTACCATAGGCCAAGCCAATTTGTTGTCAACTATTAAATGAATAGCCAACTATTATGATAATTTATTCAGTGGTTTGACTAATTTTTATTTTTTATTTTAAAAGTAAAAGAAAGTCAAAATTCTCTAATTCCAGCTGCTTTAATCTAAATGTTTTCTGGTTTATTTACTCCTCTGTGACAGTCAGTCAGTCTTCAAGTTGTGGACAAAGCAAGACATTTGAGGATGTCATCTTGGGCTTTTGGACATACTGACAATTTTCAACATTTTCTGACACTTTATAGACCAAATAAGTAAACGATTGATCAAGAAAATAATAGACATTAATCAACACCATAGCTGAATCATTAGTTGCAGCCCTGGTAGGACGGTTTGTTTGTTTGGAGGCAACTTTGATAGTCGACAGCTAGTTGCCACTAAGGTGTTGACTGTAATGCAGCATCTACTTTACCTGTCTGTCTGCTGACTTGTCTCCAACAGAATGTGTGCCCCAGTCATGGTAGAGCTGGAAGGAGAAACAGACCCCCTGCAAATCGCAATGAAGGAGCTTAAGTAAGTAGTACCATTTTTGATGGCAATGTTTAGGTTCTTTGATCATGATTTAAAGGGTAGGATAATATTCTTAGATTTAGAGCTTCGCCGTACTTTCCAGTGTCTTAGCATTCAATTAGTTTTTTCTCTCCAACAGGGGCAGAAAGATCCCAATCATCATTCGCAGGTACCTTCCTGATGGGAGTTATGAGGACTGGGGCTGTGACGAGCTCATCATAACTGATTAAACAGCTACTCCAGTGTTTACTGACTTTATACAAAATATGCTGGTACACACCCGTCATCTTCTCAGGGTAGTCAGCTACACAAATGTTGAAGTTTCCCGAGATGGGTGCAACTTAACTTGATCCGCAGACATCAATCACATCAGCTGACCCTGTTGGTGAAATATGAATACATAAAATATACTGAACAGACACCCGAAGCTCATCAAAATCAAAACAGTGTGTTTCTTGCTACTTTCTCAGTCTCATTGTGTTGTTATATGCCATGCACTTCCTATTAAATTCACAGTTAAAATGTACAGTACCTGTTTTTCTTAACAGCTGTTTTAAAACTTCGAGCCACAAGGGGAAATGTAACTTGGTAAAACTTTTTTTTAATTTTCAAAATAATCCTGTGTTGTAATTATTTCATCTGTTGTTTTGAAGAAGAGAGGTGATTAGTTTGAAAAAAGTGATTTATTGTTATTAATAAACTCTTTTGTATAACGGGCAATGTCTCATTCATAATGCTCATAACGCTATAAACTGTTCAAAATGTAATGTATACATATATATATACACACACACACACACGATTTAACTGCATAACTATGCAATAAGCTCCAAACACCTGTGATTAGTTGATCCTTTAGTGCACTGAACACAGTGCAACAACCCAATACCAATTTGACATTCAATATTCATATTAACTGTCAGAGATGTTGATACAGCTTTTAGTTTTAACTGTTTGAACTAAACATCCTCTTAAGAGTCTACACATACAATATGTCCACTTTTCCACTGTCATATAGATTTATTTTGTGGAGCAAAAATTATCATGACTGTTAGACAGACACATGAAATAACTTTACAGCTGAATGTGCAATTCAGCTAAAGACGGCTGTAACTCACAGATACGAAGGCAGGTACACACGTCACTCTTTATCATGTTTGTCATTAGTCAGCAGTGTACTTTTAGCTTGAAATTCAATTTTTACATAGATGAGATTTCTTGGGGAAAAAAAGGCTGTTTTCTGGTACATCCATTTAATCAAACACTGGAGATAATATCCTAAAAACAAACCACACTGCTTCAAAAATAGCTGGCTGTTATCTCTCCACACTGTCTGATAACTGGTATGAAGGTCCAGCTTCAGGAGCTCTCTTAAAGTGATGAAGCAGGTTTTCTCCTTCAGTAGTGTGTGACCGTGTTGAAACTGTCATAATGCTTACCGTATCCCCCCTCCACTGGCATACACACTCACACGCTCAGAGCAGCCAAACAGTCACTGTATTGTTTCATTAAAATGGGCGGTTGCCCAGGCAGAAAGAGGGTCAGAGCTAGCTAGAAGATAGAGGGGGGCTGAAAGTTTTTGAGAATGAGAGGATTAACCGCTTTGTTTTGGAAGAAGCAGTCTGATGATACTCCAGCCTCTGGTAGATGGGAGGATGGCTTGTACACTTTACATGCTATGTAGATGATGAGGACATACTACTTAATAAAAACGCAGCTGGGGAATAAAGATAGGAACTGATGAGGCAGCGTGTTTTGCAGAGGTAAAAGTGAAGCCAAGTGTGTGTTGCTGTATCCTCATCTATCTCAGAGGCAGTTAAACATCATCAGGGAGAAGCCAGTTTGTACTGGTATCTATAATTGTGTTTTGCCACAGTCATGTTATTAATTTCTGTAAAACTGCTTTCATCTTGATGAGGGGAGACAGCGCCTCAGGGTGACGCTGCTCTCCTTTCATGGGGCGGATGGGGCGGCCCATGTGACACTCAGCAGCACCAGCCGCAGTGAGGACACCATCAGGTCGTCCTCAAACCATCTGAGGTGACCACAAATATCTCTCGACTTCATCTTTTCTCATTACTTTAGAACTCATTATGTTTTTCCTCTGACAATTTCCCATCAACCCCTGTGATTACACAGCACTTGGACTACATAGTGCAGTATCATTCCTAAAATTGGTTCACTGGCTTTGTTGATTGGGGTATTGAAGCGAGGGGTGATGGATTACGTTAATTCAGATAGTGTCTTACTTCAGTTGTTCAGATATTGTGGATTATTTTACATATCCTCTTGCTAACAAGTCTGGCTACATGATTCCAACTTTTTGGCTATTCTGCTTTGAATTTGAGATCAGGACCATGTAATTGTATCTTTGATAAATGTAAGCAATCAGGCAACATAAGAACATATTTTTTTTATTTATTTGAATGCATAGTTCATGTTCCTTTAGCAAAATGGAGACTCAGAGTTTTGTGTTAACTTTTATACCAGCTCCGCGGTCTTTTCATGGTGCAACACCTGATTTTACCAGACCTTCAGTGCATCAGCCTCTATGGAGGAAACAAACACCACCCTTCCAGATAACATCCAATGCTTTTGAATAGGGCTGCAAAATATGGTAAACTATGAGACTTGTGGTTTGTACCAAATAAAAATGTTCTTCTACAATACGAATATTACATTTGGCCTGATTGCAATTTGGATAATATTTCAGGTAACGGTACAGCCCTCCTCTCTTTACTGGCTTTATTGACTGCCTGGGTAGGCCACATAACATTTTCATGGGTCTGCTGTTTCTGGCTGGCATCTGCTTTGACAGTTTGGTGATCATCATTCACTTTAACAGACAATTAACTCTACCGGAGTCTTCCTTCTGGTTAACTCTATTAACCTTTCGATTGTTTTAATTCCATTACAGCTTCAACCTAAAAAGAAAGTTTGGGGGATTTTTTTGGTGGAGCGGGTGAGTGTCGGGGGTGAGAGGAGGAGGGTGGGTAGCAGGGGTCTATGTGCAGAGAGAGTATGAGAGTCCCTTTGTATCCCGGTGAAGCTACAGGCCAGGCAGGCTCCCTCACTGCCCTTTTCCCCTCCTCCCCAAGCTCCCCTTCAATGGCCCTCTTTGTCTTTCCAAAGTATCACACAGCCGATTAAAGAGAGGGAATTAGGAGTCAGGCTTAACCCGCAACACACAGGGAAAAACACGCATTCACATATATACATGCACACTAAAACAAGTTTGAAAATATGCATATAGGCATGCATAACCAATCACACACCTATCTAGGGCCGGACTAGTTCAAGTTCAAGGAAACTTGTATTGACAGTCATCGGCCGCAAACCACAGTAGATGAATGTGGATCTGATGACGCTTCTGCTACTGTTATAACACAGTGCCTGCACATCCCCATTACTCATGTTTAGCTCTGCTAATGGTCAGTTGTAGATTGCTACAGCCAGCTAAACTGAATTATCAATCAGCTGAACAGATTTTACCAAGAATGTCAGCAGTATTTGAGCCACTAGGTGCCATGAAGACGTGCTTTTGCTGCTTTGTTTCTGTTAACTTCATAACAATAGGAAAACATTTTTTATAATCTTAAGGACAGTTTGTTGTTTGAATCATCAGGATGTCAGATTTATTTCCCTGTTATTATTATACTGTTATTCAGACAGAGATTTTAATTGAAAGATAGATTATATAGATTATTTAAGACGATTTGTTCCACTGTAAAAATGTCTCAAGAAGCAGACTTGTATTAAATCAGAAATAATAGTGCTTTATTTCAAGTGAGAGTAAAAGATCATTAGTCATCATCACATGTTTAGACTTTTTGCTCTTGCTGGTATTAAGAGGTTTTGTTGCTGTGTTGTGTTGGCAACCATTATACAAGAGACAAAGCAATGAAATACTAAAATGGCAGTCAATTATTTCTTTTTTCATTAAGGTGAGAAAGCAATAACAGCGCACACAAGCGTAAAGCAAATATAAATAAGAAATGTAAAATTCATAGCAACATTACAGATATTTCACACATAGCAACAAGGGTGTAAAAGGAACTGTTATGCTGGAGGTAAATGGTTAAATAAAAATGGGCTTTAAACTTCAACGTGCTGCATGCATATGGTTTGGATCTGTGTCCAGTAGTGATAAACAATATTTTTTAAATGATACACATGAAAACAAAGCAAATTCGTATTTTTTTTTTTTCACTTACCAAGATGAAGAATAACACACTTAAAATACAGTGCTGTTGCGAAGATGAGGGACAGAAATGAAATGTGAAAACACAGTAATGAAACAATAAAGACCAAAGAGAGAAGAGAAATGAGAAAACAACATGGAAAAACTAATGAAAAAGTGGAAAACAAACATGATTTAACATATAATACGGTTGTTGCTTATTGATACGCGAGTAGCAGTTATTATTAAGGACAAGGCATGTTAGGCTATGACAAAAATGTGTTAAAATGTATTTTTTCTCCTCTAAGCTTTACACACTCAATCTCTGGCAAATGTCTCTCAATGTTGGCATCTTCCACAGTGAAACTGTCTCAGAAATTCTGGTTTTGTTTTTTTTAAGTTACACAACTACAATCAAAGGATCTGACATTTCAAATTGAATACTGTTCTATATACATATTTTGAAACCATTAAGGAAAAGAAAATGCAGTGGTGCAGACTGTCAGTGGAGATAATAATGGCAAAAAGCATTTGACAGTATTAGTACAGTAAATTGTTAAAACAGCTTTTTTCTTGTATTCCATGACACATTTGGTCAATACAAATCGATTATCCAAGTATAGATAGATATTTTTACCATTAATGTTGTCCATGAATACATCAAAAATCATCACACTCATCAGTGCCATTGTGAAAAAGGCAAAAGTAACTTTTGACACTTCTTTGACACGTTTAGAAGTAATTTACAATAGGTCACATTGGTGAAAGCTAAGAGAAAACTAATGAAGTGTAGGTAGTTTTGAGTGTCACGTTGGGAGAAACATCTGTACAATCTGTTTCTTCTTTACAAGTTTTGGTCTCAAAACTTTGGTTGTCTCACAAATATTTCAAATCTGTACACATCAATACATTTGCAATTTCAAGTACAGTATAGTATATACTATCCTGATAGTAGTTAGTCATCATGTTTTTTTGTTGTTGTTTTTTTTGACTAAATATACATTTCACTTAACAAAACCTCAACATGTTTTATGGCATTTGTCTTCCACGCACGCTCATTGTGTTTTAAAAAAGGCATTTTAAGTGAACACAGCATTATAATTTGAATTAAAGGTCCAGTATGAAGGGTTTAGTGGCATCTAGTGGTGAGTTTGCAGATTGAAACCAAGTGGATACCCCTCACCTCACCTTTCCCGACAGTGGCTGCTAATTATGCAAAGTGAAAAAAAAAGGGAAATAACCTCTCTAGGGCCAGTGTTAGGTTTGTCCATTCTGGGATACAGTAGAAACATGGCGGTGCAACATGTCAGACCCCATGGAACAGGACCCCCTTCCTTTTTAGATATTAAAGGCTCATTCTAAGGCAACACAAAAACAACACTTCTTAGCATCAGGTGATCATAGACTAATGAAAATATCATTATCTATTAACTATCTCTGCCAATAGATCCTCCTAAATCCTACACACTGGACCTGTAAATGGACACAAATGTGCCTCAGAAACCGACATAATGTTGTCAGTGTTCGTTGTACTGATTTCCAAAAGCAATACAAAACAAAATAAAAAGGTCAGTTTGCCTGAGATGCGAATGGGCCAGCAAAAAATACTTTGGCACTCCATTATTCTGGTACAAAAAATATCCATTGCATATAGAATGAATTTGGATCCCTCTCAGTCACACCCTTCAGAATAGAGATCAAGGTCTTTTTCTAATTCTGAATGTGGATCATGGTCTCTGTTGCTACTTACCCCATGTGACTTGTGGGAGAGGCCCATAGACTGTGATACAAATGGAGTCACCAAACTGACAGACACACGATCTGTTACCACATTAAACACTGCCACTGGAGGTTCTGCTGCTTTAAATCTATCCTGAACTCTGCACCGGTGGTGGGTTGGTGTTTTTCCTCTGCGCTACCAAAGTAATACATTCTTTCGCTACTGTACTGTGTGCCCCAAATAATGAACCACGCTTCAAAAGCACCACGCTCCGAGCTCATCCTTGAGCTGTGATGGCATTTCTGCCTCTGGCTGAGAACAGAATGGGGTTCCTCCCCTCCTGCCTCCCCAGCCGACTCCCCCAGTGCCTGCCCAATCCCCCCAGCCCAGACCACTTCCACCATTGCTACCACCAACACTGTTGTTGCTGCTGCTGCTCCTTGGGTCTGACATAGGGTCTGAACCGGCACCAGTGCCCTCTGGTCTCGTTGTCTGTCATGGCCGCGACAGAGTAGTGTAGACAGGTTGTTCCCAGTGCGTGGGGCTGTGTGACTGCGGGACGTTGGCTGGGTCAGAGATGGCAGTGTACAGGGGTCTCTGGGAGGGCCCCATGTAAGAGAAAGCAGAGTACAACCCCGAGGCTTGGCTGGAGTGGGCGTAGTATGACCCTGAGGCCTGGTGTTCAGCATATTCAGCAAACTGAGCCCTGGATGCCAGAGAGGGGAAGGCGGAACTGTAGTGGGGAAGGCTGAGGGAAGTGTAGGTGACATGGGAACCAGCTGAGGCTGCCTCTGCAAAGTGACCCCCAGCACCTCCCCCCTCGCTCTTGATCTGGGCCTTGGAGGGATCTGAGGTCAAAGGGGCACCATGATGTTGCTGCTGCTGCTGCTTGGAGAGCCAGGCTGCTGAGTGTCCACTGGCCGCTGCCAGAGCTGAGGAGATGCCGTAAGTGTATGGAGAGGCTGGAGATGCAGTTGCTGCAGCTACTGCCCCAGCACTCTGGCCGACCCCTGGGTGCCCATTGGGGGGAAGGTACTGGTCAAACTCATTGACATCAAAAGGTTCCATGTTGACCATCACCTCGTGGCTCATCTCACCAATGTCCACATTACCAAAGTCAATGTGAGGTTTCCCAGAGCCCGCAGGACCTGAGCTTCCCTCCGCTCCCATTGTGCCACGGGAGCCCCCATTCCCAGAACCCTCCCGTTTACCATCTCCTGCCTTACCCGACTGAGACTCATTCTTGGGAGTGGTGGGAGGTGTGGGAGGACTGTGACTCTGACCTGTGGAGACACAAGAAAACATGTATTTACAGTAGTCTTTGCAGATTCAGACAGTTATATCTCTGTGTGCCACAGTCCAGTTGTATCTAAACTAATCTAACAGTGTGACAGGGTTGGTGTCAGTGGGAAATTGGCAGGGAGCCGGCAGCCCACCTGCAGCATTAGGGTGGTGCCCCTCTGCCAGAGGGGACCGAGCCCCCCCACTGTGGACCACATCCAGGTGGAGGCCCTTGTAGTGGGACTGGCTGTGGCTGACCTCACCCTCCGAATGGCCGTCGGCCTCGCTTCCTGACCCGGAACCAGGTTTTCCGTTCTTGCGACGCCGTGGCTGGTATTTGTAGTCGGGATAGTCTTTCTTGTGCTGCTTCCTCAGCCTTTCTGCCTCCTCGATAAAAGGTCGCTTGTCACTCTCATTAAGAAGCCTTTGATAAAAGAAAAAATGTAGTTGATAGGTTTGTTTTAGGTATGAAGAACAGAAGTTAGCCTCAACAGTCAATAAAATATAGTGAAATAGCAGTCACGGTGTGGTAATGGTAACATGAAAACTAAAAATGCACATTACGATGAATTATTCAAGGCTAAATATTCTGGAGGAAGTCAAGAATTAATGACTTTTAAAGAATGTAATTATATAAATAGGGATATTAAAATAATCTTTCACAGATAACAGGGATATGCTCTGCAACACATAATTAATTGATACATCTGATCCAATTTCTTGCATATTAATATATTATGTTGATTTACCACAGCTGTGCAGCTGTATTTGGTGCCATGTCTGCGAGGCACTTTTAACTGCTGGACAGTAATGAAATTATAATGGCCAAAGATGCATCCTGTCTGTAACATGAAACTGTGCTCCACCGCTGGCAGGAATGCCATGAGAAACCCCTGACCTTCTTCAAGCTTGCTGTTCATCGTGCTTCTGGGCCAATTAACCAATCATATCCGAGCCCAAGGTCAAGTCTTCATCTAATTAAATTTCAGTCCCCAAGAGGTTAATGAGTTTACCCTTTCTGACCTTTTCGTCAGCAAATAGTGAGTGTCCTGTGTGAGAAAATAACAACTGGATGGATGGTCTGACAGAACTTTAAACTTCAAAAACTGCAGGGGTTCTGTGATGAAAGGTGGGGGTGTAGACAACTAGTGATCAGAAACTGTGAGAGGCCGAAATTTAGGAATTTTAGAACTCTCAAACCAGAATTTACGTAAATGTGCGAACATGCAAATGTATTAAGTAAGTGGGGCAGAGGCAATTTAGAATATAAAATGCTGAAAAAAAATAACAAGAAAATGTTATATAATACTTGCAATATTTTCAGATTTGAAGGTTTAAAAATCCTTTATGGTAAATATGAGCTGGAAGGTTGTGAAAGCACCCTCTCATTCCCCCAGGAGCCGTTTACTCCAGCTACATGGCCAGTAATTAAACAGTGTATGAAATTAGACTCATAGGAACATGTGACACACAGTAACTACATTAAAAATGCTTCTCAACTGGTGACCTGTGTTCAAAAATGGGCAGTGAGACAATGTGGAAGAGTTTTGGGGCAACACATCAAGTTCACAAACAGTACAGCTCTCCCATACATTTTGCAGAGGACATCATACGACACATGAAGGAATGTTATCTTGCAACATTTTCACATGACAAGACCACAATCATATTACATTCATAAAAAAAACTTTAACAAGGTTTTAACAATGATTATTTTAATCAATGATTAATTTGGCAATTTTTAAATTGTTTAATCTATAAAATGTCATCAAAAGTGAAGTCTTGAAATGGCCTCTTTTGTCCAAATGCTAGTCCAAAACCTAGAGACTCATCATTTATGATAATAAATGACAAAGAAAAGCAACAAGTCCTCACATTTAAAAATACCAAATAACAAATGTTTGACATTTTTCCTTGAAAAATGACCAAAACTATGAACTGATTTTCAAAACAGTTGTCAAAATGATTTTTCCTCTCGATGGTGCCTTTGTCTGCCACATCTCTCTGCAAGTACCCAAAAATTTATACCACCATTGTTTTTTAATCTCAGCAGCAATGTGAGTGTACTTTAAATTGGCCTGAAATAAAAATCTATGAAGGGTAATGACACGAAAAACAAAGGAAAATGAAGAAACACAATATGGATAACGTCAGTGCATGGTGTGAAAGATCAGCTGGTTGGGGTGTTGCTTTGTAAGCCAGTCCTTAGAAAAACTATGTGTCTACTCAAAGCAACAACATGATTGCTTTAACCAGGAGCATTTATTCTTGAAACTCACTGGCTTGATCATTTTTAGGGTGGACCCTGAAAATAAACCCTAGCCATCATCTATAGCACTGATGTTTCACAACATGTGTTTTTGAAAGTTTATTCCTGAATATGTTGTACTCCCTGTTGGTTTGGCGTCTCTAGACACAGACGTAATGTTGCTGCCCCCTGCTCTGACATCAGTAAACACCTCTGCTGTATACACATTTCACAGCTGATGTACTGTGAGTGTGAGCATGTTCACACCATGACAGTGCCCCTCACCTCCAGAGCTTCCCCAGGGTCTTGCTGAGCTCCGCGTTGTGCAGGTGTGGGTGTTGGTCGGCCAGTTTCCTCCGCGCCGCCTGCGCCCACACCATGAAGGCGTTCATGGGCCTCTTCACGTGCGGCTTGGTCTTGCTTCCGGAGTTTACGCGCACCGGCATTGGCACGAGGGTCCAGTCGTAGCAGTTGAGCACCTGGCTCACCGCCTCACGGATTCCTGCGGGGAAGCGCTCGTCCTCGTCGTCGGATTTGACGGACGAGCAGCCCGCCGCAGAGTCGTCAAGACCCGACAGCTGCGGCAGCTGCTGCCCGTGGAGAGGCGAGTCGCCCCCGCCAGCCGCACCGGAGGAATGGCCCGGGGAAAGGGAGCGACTGTCGTCCGACATCCCGGGACTGAGCTCAACCTCCGATAGGCTCTGCTCCTCTCTGGACATCCTCCTACACACACAATCCTCCGGATGCGCAGATGATGTAAGGCCTGTTCCTAAATGCGTAATTCTACCTGTCGGGTCCTTATTCCAGTCTATCCCTACAGTGACGTACGGAGTGTGGCCTGACTGCTGTCTGTTCTGTCCCTCTGGCCTCCTCTAAGTTATAATATAAACTGCCAGTCTGTCTCTACTCTCAGCCTCCGTTGCAAAACTCTGTGAGGGTTCCACATTAAAGTTCTTTCCATCCGCGTTGTTGGTATCATAGGCGGCTCAGTGCGCACCTTGGACCCCAGTTTACCTGCTAGTACACACCTGTCTGCACCAAACTCACCCTGTCTCACTTCCCTCCTGACTTCCCCTTCTCTCTCTCCTCCGTTTGTCCCACGATTGAAATCCAACGGCAAGGACCTGAAACAGCAGAGTGATGAAGAGTGTGAGTTCAAGAAAGGAATAGTGGCAGTCCCTGCGTGAACAGGCGACGCAAGCTTCAGCACCTGTAGGCCCATTGACTCTATGGAGCAGGCGTTGTCATCTGGTCAGTGTTTCATGCCCCCTCGCTAAGGAGGAAAATCTGTGTTTGATTTCGCATGATTTCGTTCTCTCCATCACAGTAACGAAACGTAAAAAGACTCATCCCTGAAAGAATTGCACCACCCCATTTATTTTCTCTCAATAAAATAATCCCAGATTGTCTCCGGGGCACTCATGAAGATACGACAAGTGCCTCAAGCGGTTCCTTTAGATATCATGAGACATCTTCGTGGAAGTAGACAAAGGGGACTTCATATCCGTTCAAATCTGTGTGAAACGAAGATGAGCTATACGATGGGCTCAATAGAACCGGTGCACCCGGGGGTCTATTCAATATTTATTAGCCTTATGCCCAATAAATGTTATCATCGGAAAGCACAGAACCTCCTCAAAATACAAAGCGCAACTGAGAGTACTCTATTGCTTATTGTGGGTCTGCATAAAGTTCAGCTGTATGATACATAAAAACAAGTGTACTGTGTGTGTAGGATATGGAGTCCAGCGCAGAGCCTCTCCCCCCGCCCCTCCAAAACAAGCTACTGTTTAAGGTTTTGCAGTTATTCCAAGCTCCCCGGAGAGAAAGTGTTGGAATGATATGAGGCCGCAGCAGCACAGACCTCGGATTTGTCCTGTGCACTTCTTGGATAAACACGGCCCGGCGCTGGAAATATAAACCCAGCGTGCATGCGTGTCCCTATACGCGTGTGTGAATTGGACACAGTCTGTTTGTCGAACAGTGCCGGGTCTATCGACGGCAGCAAAATGTGTCCCTGTTTTGTCCATTAAATCAACACCCTGCCTCGAACTTCACGTCCTAAATCAGCGAACTTCCTGTCAACCAGCAGCGCCACAGCCCGCTGGTTTGTTTTCTGCTTCGGGATCAAATTGCGGGTCAATTAGTGATCCCGCTCCCTTCTGATGACATTATGTAACGGCTTGTCAATTTAACAGACTGTGTTATATACCCACTTAACACTTAGTTTACCTCACCTTTATATGTGTGAGAGAGGGGTGCACATTTCTTTTAGCATTTGGCCCGAATCTTGGTGAATTTATTTTACGCCTTGTGAAGTCTGTTAACCTCGGCTTCTCATTTCTGGGCACTACTTGTGCTGATCATCTACCGTTCATATGACCTCTAGAAGGTTTTAGCAAATCATTTTTATGATGGCATTTGGCTCTGTTGGCTGATTGCAGAGTTCAATTAAAGGTTCTGTAGCTCTTAATGAAAGTTTGACCAACTTGGAATTAACATCAGAATGGATGTTAGGAATCGCATCCATTTCCAGCGGAGGGGCGTGTAAAGCTTCACCATCTGTCTAAAGGCGCATTAATAATTGCACTCGCCTGCCACCTGGTCACCTCACAGTCTCGTCACGTCTCTATAACGTCCCCGCCACAGACACAATACGTGAACGTCGTGCGTAAAAGGCACCGAATGCCTCAATGCGCACGTGTTGTCCGCGTTCGCACGACACGCTCTTGCTTGTACTGTCACTCTAATGAAAGACAGGAAAGTGCAATGATCAAGAATCCTTAGCCTGGGTGGTGATAAATTGCGTCAATGACGACATTAATCATAAAGTATATCATCCCTTAAATAAATATACATTTGGAATAAAGCGAATGGTGAACCCAACAGGCTGCAGCAACAAATGTAACTCTATTTATTATCTGACATTATATAAGATATAACATGTATTTGACTCATCCTTTAAATAATCCTTATTATTAACAACTTTTGTTGAGCACTTTTACTGTGCGTCATGAATTTCGGCTATGTGAATTCATTATCGCCGCTTGACCTGCTAGTAACTTGGCCTTAATTTGCTTGTTTAGAAACTTTTTTTTTTTTTCAATTTGTTGTACAATAGCTCACATTAACAGTGTCGCCTAGTCCACGCAGCTTCAAAACAGCAGTAGCCTGAATATCGGACAAAACAGCAAAAGATGGAATTAATCCAAATGCACTACAATCTAACAAGGAAAATATACAAATATTTTTTATCTAAAAAAACAAACCTTCTCCACCAAAAACCAATTAGAGGATACGCGACTTTGACGATAATGTTTGGTTAGTTAGACTCTTTAAACTCTTACAACTAATTTATCCAATGGACTGAGCCAATTGCTTTTCTTAGTATTAAAAGGCTTACTGCTTTCCCTGTCGAACAGAAAACCTTGAATTTTAAACAAAGACAGAACGACTTTCCAAATAAATAATGATTAACAAGTCAGGCCTAGAAATCAATTTAGAACAGAACCACTTGTTGCACAAATATAAGTGTCAGAAATTGTTCTTTAAGCCCACATCACATTTTCTATTTTGCTGAAAATACATTTTGTAAAAAAAAAAAAACTATTCTCACAAGGTTGTGCATAAAGACCTGAATGGGTGAAATGATCCAAATGTAACAGTATTAAACTTAGAAAACGAAAAAATCAGCCATTTTGGACCAATATAGAACCAAAGTGCTATTTCACGAATCCTGACAGAGTTTGCTAATAATTATCGTGCAGCGTTAACGACTGTCAGAGATAGTATCGCATCTTTAAATGTGAATCGAGGTTGTTCTGTTTCAAATCGCAGAGTCAGAGCAGCCATCAGCAGCAGAGAGGAAAGAGTTGGAAATGCTAAGCGCCTTACTTCAGTAATGAGAAAAGGAGGTCGCCGGTTTAGCACGAGAATCCGTGAGTTCCCGAGTTTCCAGAGTGACGCTCGCTCCCCAGCCCCCTCGCTCGCGCTGCCCGAGTATGAATGCCTGCTCTGTGTGTCGGTACCGGGGCTTAAAGAGCTCCTTGTATGAGGCTGAGAGAAAAAAATAAAAAGATACTGGGGGGGACAAGTCTTAAAGGAGCAGCGAAACTGCACAGATGCAGGCTCGGAGATTTCTGATTGGTTGAAATATTTGCCATCTCTCGCGCTCTCACTCCTATCTATCTATCTATCTATCTATCTATCTATCTATCTATCTATCTATCTATATAAAGTCATTATTTATCAAAAGATGGAGAGCAGTAAGTTTGATTTCTCTCAAACTGGCTGAGGGTGAGTCAGATACCAGTGTGCGTAATTGCGCGCACGAAATTTACGCACAGGGATTTGAACATGACAAATTATACAACTGACTTATCATTACGCTTGGATATGGAGATGCTTAGCTGCATTGTATGATTCAATTACGCGCACTCTGTATTATACAGGGAAGCGTATATAGTTCATGTGATAGTCCCACACCTTACACGCCAGTTAATTACATTCACAATTTTCCAGGAACCGAAATTAACAAATTCTTTGTTTTGAGAAATAGCGGGCCTATTCAAATTCAGACTGTGCACGAATCCAGCCGAGCTGCTGCGGGATTTTCGTGGTCAATTCATCACGAGTATGATATTTGATCAATCCGACGCGGTATAATTTTTAGATTTCAGAACATGCTCGGAGGTATGTTGCCGACTGATCCATAAATTAAGCTTAATCAGTGGCCTGATCTCATCTTGAGAGGAGAAACGGGAGAGCTGTAACTCACACAAAGATACTAAATCACCGAGAATTCATAAAGGTCAGGAAAAAACCCAAAGCCTCGAATTGATTTCACATATTATAAAGCGTGTTGCGAGGCCGTTTTCCGATTCAATGGGCGAAAGAATGACAATCATACATCGCTGAAGGTGGCGTTTGGTTGTACGCACATGTTCATCCACTTTCGTTTCACCACCACGTCACAGGTGGACAACATTCAAGGCCCTTCAAAAGATGGCGTGGCGCGCACAGTGCGCCTCTTCATGTCCATGTGTGAGTTTTATAATTGCATCAGCGCCTCTAAGTGAGAGGCACAGAGCGCGCGTTTCAACCCAAACAGTATTGGTAGAAATCGCCGAGCGGAGAGATGAGAGGGGACACTATGGGCCGCACGGATACAAACACAAGCGCTGTTCTTCACAACAATGACCCCTTGTATCCCCGCCATGCGACACACTGCACCCAATCCAAAAATCAGCACTTTTTTTCCCCACTACCCATTAATGTTGACTGTGATAAGGGAATCCTAACCATGAGTGCATCTCTCTGTCTGATTCTCTGCCCCTTTCATTCCTCCTCTCCCCTCGTTTCTTTGCGTCCTTTGTTTTATCACAGGTGAATTGTAATCATGTGATCAAAACGAGCACCCCCTTCCCCCTTAAATAAAAAAAAAAATGGGGAACAAAAAGCAGTTCTGTGCATATGAAAAAAGAAAAGAAAAGAAGGAAAAAGCTTGTGTATTCCCTTGCTCATGCCATTCTTTGTCCGCGTCTCAACAAACTCTGACATATAGTAGAGAAAAATAGTCCAGGAGCGCGGCGGCTCAGTCCGGGGAGCTGTGGCGGGACAGTCCGGCTCCTGGAGCTTTAAACCGGGGACCTTCAGAGAGCCACTCCGCGGATTTCTGTCCCGCTGTGGAGCGGAAGATTTGCGGCCCTGCCTCGGTTTGACGTGAGTGTTTGTTTTGGCGTGTGTGTGTGTTTGTACGCAAATAATGAGGAGATATTAACAGGCCCGAGAAAGTTGCACTGAGGACATTTATGTGGGACAAAAAATGTCAATGAATGCGACACAAGTCTCCGTAAACACGAGATGTTTGAGATTAATATACTGGCTTGTGTAATTAACGGGTCGAACTTGATCCGGTTACAATTAAGATATCTGGCAAAAATGTTATTTTATGATTAAAATAATACATTTGATTGAACTAACACTGAGAAAATCGTTTAACATCTTCTTTTTGCTTCATAATTTCCTAAAGTATCCGAAATAAATGATGCTTTAAAGCTTGACAGTCAAAGTGTAATAAAAGAAACGTTTCGGAAAACAAAACAATAATTGTGTAATGTTGTAATATGCATAAGATAATGCTGTATTACCTCAGTGCTGTTATACGTGTTTTGTATAAAAGTCATATAAAATATTTAAGATAATTATGTTTATTAGTCTTTGGTCTTTTGGTCTAATTTTCTATTAGGTCTAATTATAATATTAATGGACTATATATATATGTGTATTCAGCGTGACAGCCTTGTCTTGCACCATGTAAAAAGTGCGCTGCTCATTATAAAATGTACAACTGTGCTTAAACGATTCTAACATCGTCACACTGCGGCAGGCTTGTTTTACTTCTTTTTTTATCAGGAAAAAACAGATTGAAGCAACTTTCAAAATACTTACCACTACAAAGTGTAAAATAATTTTGTTCAAGTAAAAGATACTAGATTTTTGGTAGATTTTTAATGCAGTGTAATAATAATCAGCCGCTGCGTTGGTCACTCCAGTATAACAGTCGAAACTTTGAGATTGTTTGACTAAACTGCGACTGTTAGTAAATAACGTTGTGATGTTATGAATGATGGATGCTTATTTATCGCCTTTCATATATGTTAAAAAAGCCATAAAAGAACCAGAAAATATGGAAAAGTCACAACAATTTTCCCTGTAGACATGTAACTTCTGAGGCTCCTTCTGCAATTTAAACAGCTGTTGTTTCAAGGTAAACACCTCACTGCACTGAAGACACTGGCAGAGGGTGTAGCTTGTTGTGAAGCGCACATGGACGTTGACAGTGAAAGGTCAGCAGGCCTTGCCGTTTGGGTCGACAGCGTAAGCAAAGCCCCAGCCTGACAGAGGCCGTGTGCTCCGGGGGTCCACCCCTGTGCCTGGGGCCAGGCCAGAATCCCTTCCGTGCTGATCCTCTTTCTCTTTTTTCCTAATGGATTATAAGGACGGCTCCCCAGATCAAGGTCTCCTGAGGGTTTTTTTTGCACCTCTCTAGCACATCTTCTGCTGCTCATGTGTCTACTAATTTGTATCATTTGTTTATGTGTAAACAAATCAAAAGAACTGACAGTTACTTAACTGACAGTCTAATCTTAGGTGCCAGGTGATGTCACTGTCAAAAAACAAGTCGTCAGTATAATAGATGTACAGATTTATAAAAATTCACCAACATAATTGGATACGTAGGAGTTAGAAATAATTCCAGAGGGTTTACTGAGGCTCAGCTAACTAAAAACATGAAATAGCTGTACTCTTGCGGCTGCAATTTATTAACAATGTAATCAATGTAATGCAATCAATAACAAAATGTAATCATAACCAAATAAAAACAATTACAGCCCTTATTGTATCTAGTGATGTGGCTTTGCAAAAATAAACAGATAAAATGTGATTAATCTGATTAACTAATTCCAAATTCCAAGTGTATATAATGTGGGTCTTTTGAGCGACAGACAGCATCCTAAAGCAAAGGGACCTGGATGAGGTCGCCTTCTTTTTGCCTGTTGTCTGTTTCAGACAAAACACATTCCTGCTTAGTCACGCAGTTGAGGAGTCTGTCCAACTGACCTGACGCTGATGTTATTGTGGTTACGTGAAAAGTCCGAGCAGAGATGTAAACAAAAACCTCCACATGCAGTATGTGTGTAGGTTGATAACAAAACGTGAGTCATTGTATCATTTGAAAGCAGTTTATAGCCCTCTATTACTTACAGAAAAAAACCTCTCCGTGGTATTCTTAGTCTAATTCTCTCTCCTTCACCCATTCTCTCTTCCTATATGCACCTGTGCATGACAGAACAGGTGTGTCAGTATTCCACCATTGAAGTGGATCACTCAGCCTTTCAGGGGGATCCGGTGAGCTACTGTTATTGCAGTTATTAAGTTATTACAAATGTAATCAACTCTGTCTCGTATTTTGCAATAAAAGCGGCACTCTGGATTGAGTTCCTCTGGAATAATGCCACTAATAATGTGATATTGATAGATTTCCGATTACTTTTGTACCATATAGGGAGGTCAGAGGTCAGAGCCAGAGACCGACACAACTGGGACTGGTATGGATTCACAGTCTTGCTCAGGAAACCAGGTTCCTTGTTCTTTTCTAGCATCAGAACACCCCTTTATCTTAAAAGTAGCCTACAGCAAGCCAAATGAAAGGCGAGTACTGAGCATCTATAACTTATAGATTGCATACGAATAGTAACATCCTCAATTAAAATGTCAACAAATCTTCAAAAGGGTGATAAAAAGAATTCAACCTCCCACAAGACCTTCCTGATCTTTTCTCCCGTCCATCTTTCTTAATAAATTCATGCAGCTGTGTATCATTCAAATAGGTCCCCCTCTTAAATGTCTGTGAATCCTGCCTTTGTGCCACCAAAGTTCCTACTCTTTTGTGTTCATCTTGTCTTTCTCTGAGTTACTGGCTAGGGAGGAGGGGTGGGCGTGGTAGAAACCGCGCGCGCGCGCGCGTGTGTGCTTGTGTGTGTACATGCGTTTGTGCATACATAGGTGCGTGTGAGTGAGTGTGTGTGTGAGGGTTTGGCCAGATCTTGGACCGGGGTTCTCTGCAGCTGGGTAGTGAGGTGGGATGTTGTGTGTGTATGAGGGTGCCAAATGTATTTACATATGCTACTGTGTGCCCTTGTAAGATAGTTGTGCGTACGTGTGTGTCTGCATGCCAACGTGTGCATGCATTAATGCCACAGAGGCATATGGTCGGTAGACGTATGTGTGTGGGCTTTAGGAGATGGACGGTGCTGCTACTGGTTGGGTTTAGATGAATGGAGTGAGACTTGCCTGTGTGTGTGTGTGTGTGTGTGCTACCTTAATGAATAGCCCATTGTGTGTTCTGCTTCATATCTCCACTGGCCAGCCAAAGGAAAGAATCTAGTTACTTCAATTGTGTGAGGGGGAACATCTAAAGGAAATTGATATATGGGGCGGCTGAGGTGGGGTGTGTGGGGAAGGATGGTGGTGTTTGAGGGGGTGGGGGTATTAGGGTGAGGGTCCCAGGTGAGCCAGAGAGAGCGAGAGTTGAGTTTCCTGTGGCTGATCTCTGCTGGTATGTTTTTGAGAGCTTGGCTCATATTTCCTGTTTCACTCGCACAAGGCAGCCATACGTGTAGACAACAACTTTTGTTTTACATCTTTCGACATTTCCCTTAATTTCCCTGGTTATTATGCATTGGTCTGGATGAAAAGAATCAGGCATATGTAGGTGTCTGGTATCTATGAGTGAATACAATTTGATGTGGATCCTAGATCTGGTGAACTTCAAGTACGGCTAAGCAGTTAGTTTAAAATCCAGAGTGATACATGGGCTGCAGAGTTTGATATTTGGTTTGGCTTGATTGAATTAAAGGGGACTATTGGGCCTTGGTGGAGGTTTGCGCTCGATTGAGTGCCACACTAGTTTACAAACCGATTGGCACAAATGGTTCCCGGAGGATGAATACTAAATACATTGGTGATCCCATGACTTTTCCTGTAATGCCAGTGTGAGATTAACATGGCTTTTAGCAAAATGTCTCAATAACAAGTGATTGGTTGCCATTACATTTTGCAATAGCATTTAACAGAATGCTCTGCTGGGCCGAGGTGCGGCCTATCAAAGCCACTCTCAGGGCAGTATGGTTCTTAAAAAACACTTGCAATAAGTTGAAGTTCAACTACTACCCTGCAATTTAGTGTCATACATGTATAATAAGCTGTACATATGCTGCTGATCAGGTTTGCTTCCAGTTTTAGTCAGTAACCACTCTTTTATTTTCCCCATAGATCACCATTCTTAGAAAGACATCTGTAAAACTGTTGACAGGACAACTTTTAGAAAACATGTGACATTGTCACAATGTAAAGTTTATTGGCACAGTGGGAACTTGCGAGCAGGGCAAGTGGGAATGCTCTTTGGCGCACATTCAGTGAGTCACATAACCAAAAAGTAAACGCAGAAGCCGGACATTTCTGGGTGTTTGTGCCTTGCCAGCAATTTTTGTTGGACTGAATAGGTCC
Source organism: Sparus aurata (assembly GCF_900880675.1). NCBI lineage: Eukaryota > Metazoa > Chordata > Actinopteri > Spariformes > Sparidae > Sparus > Sparus aurata. The sequence continues at coordinate 8,442,568 of NC_044209.1, read as the reverse complement.
CATTTTCTCCAGATTATAATACAGTATATAAACCTTGCCTTAAATGTTAGGTGAGGTTAGCTAAATGCTACTAATAATTTATGAAAACATGTTTTACTATCATCTATCATGCATTAAAAAGGGACAGTAGTGGCTTAGTGTGAATACCCTGTTGAGATAGTTCAGCCTCACATGACCTTTGACCTTTGGTACCATCAATTCTGGTTTACACTGAATCCTTTTTTATACGCACAGATGCACTGAGCGGCCAATAACACACTGACAAGCATTGCACCCTTTTGCAACCAAGACCGGCCTTTAAAACTGTGGGGTGGCCGGGCCCTGCTGCAGCTGTGACGGCAACAAAGGCAAAAGAAAAAAAGGGGACGATTAAGGAAGAAAAAGAGAATCCTCAATGCTGCCTTGTGTCCGTCGCAACTGTCTCCCATCTCCCTCTCGGCGCAAAATCAGTCACTTTATTCTTTTACGTCCACTTCTCTTCATCTACCATGCAGTTTGCGTGTGTTTATATTGTGTGTTTTTTGGCACACATCCCTGAACATATAAACAGATTTCATGGTAAGATTTGGAAACTCCCAAACAACCCGTCTCTGTAGGACATAGGGGGACATGCTTGAAAAATGATAATTGGGCGGAATGAGAGGCGAGGGACGTGGAGATTGAGTCATTTGCAGGAAAATGCAGAAAATGATGTTCAAGAATTCAGCTGAGAACAAGGGTGTCCTTTGTTAGGATGTCTCTACCGCATGTCTGGCTGGTTGCTGTTCAGGACAACATCACAGCTATGATGTGCCTTGACAAAAATGTTCGATTTTAATGTTTCTCTCGAAGACTGTTTTTCCCCCTGGACACACAACAAAGTTCTCATTAGATATTTAATTTAGCTTGACTTACTGATAGCTGAGCACAATAATATGAATGTCAGATATTTGAAAACAGAAGGGGAAAAAGTACATTTACTTAAATACTGACATGTAGCCTACTGCTTTATCATTTGTACTTTATTTAAGAATTTCCATTTTCTGCTTTCTTCTTTTACCTCCACTATTTGTTTATGTTTTTACAAAGAATTTGCACACAAAACATATATAATCAGCTTATAAGATATAATCCAGTTTATAATCCATTGCAATAAAGGCACCTATTTTGACTAATACCTGACACCCAGTCAGCACAGATAAAGATTTTACATACAAAACAAATGATCATCTCCTAAAATCGTATGTATTCCAATGAGCTACCTGACCAGATAGGACATTGAAATTAAAACTGGCTTAACATTGACCAAAATTAAACAAGCAAGCAAATTATAATGCATCAATATTGATAAACAAATAATATAACATTATACAGTAGTTAAGCATTACTAAAGGGGATACTTTATCTACACTTCAATTAGTTTTATACTTATGTAAAATCTTAAATGCAGGATTTATTGTCGTGATGAAGCCCATATATAGTGTGTTAGTGCTCACTTTACTTGTTGATCATACGTCTTTCACCACTGCTTTAAAAGCATGTAAATTATTCTGTGCCTATCGTAAAAATACATATCTGTATAAACAATTTTACGGTTATTTTTTAAAAAAATCATACACAAACAAAAAGGATGTACATTTTCAACCAGAGATCATATTTATCTGTAGCCAAAGGACTGTCTTGATCAGATCAATCTGTATGAGATAAGCAATGAGTGAAAAACTAATATTTGGCAATCCCTTATTGAGATAAATGGGGATATGAATAACCACATCTGTTATCACACAATACAGAGCAACAGCACCTCAAACGACAACCTACACAATGTGGAAAGCTCAAGAAAGTAGAGTTTATCGCATAGCTGTTGTACTAGATGGCAGAAGTTTTAGCTAGGGGTACCTAATAAGTGAACAAATTAGTTCAAATGACCTGGTCTTTTGAGTTTCTCCAGTCCTTTGGTCATTGGAGTTGAGTGTCAGCCAAAAGCTTGAACGTTTGTGTTGTTGTGGAATCCAGTATCTATTTTATGTTAGTAGACTCCATTTCTAACGTTAGCTGCTGTTGCTCTCTGTTTGTGGAGTGGAGTGAGATTGGAGACACGGAACTCGAGAATGCGCATAAAGTCACATCCTTTGGACTGTCAAAGAAAATCCGACCTGAGTCCTTCACAAAGAAGTGCACAAGTCCTGCAGCATTAAACACACAAATGGTCCACAGGCTTGTTTCGCCAACTGAGAGAGTTGAGGAAGAACACATATGGCCAGTAAAAAAGTGAGTAACTCATGTAAATTGCTACAAAATGTTATACAGAGCCCTTTATAATTCATAGAATTGATATAACTTTATACTTGTATATATTATATACTTATATATACATTTCTCTGATCGGACATCCTGGTAGCCCTTTGCTGCATGTCATCCCCCCACCTCTCTCATCCCATGTGCCGTCGGTCTCACGCTGTCCTGTCAGATAAAGCCATGAGAATTAGTATTTTATAAAAAGGAAAAGTTTTTCTGATAAGTAAAAAGTCCCTTTTGAGAGTGTTTTGTTGTGCACATCTAGTTGGCATCCTGCTCGTAAGGTAATCCACTTTTGAGTTCATTTTTGCATAAAAGGAACTGAGGGAGGTCATGTCATTGTGCAACTTCAGAGCTGACCCGAGTCATTCGTATTATTTACGCTAGAAAAACATAGATGAGCCGGCCCTCAGCTTCTGACAGACTACCGAATAATTTACTGTATCTATGAGTAAATGCTGGCCCTTCAAACCAACGTTGCATTCAAAGAACTACTTTACAACAAGTATTGTAACATAATTTTCATGTAATGGTATGGTCTTACTCAATACTCACTGGATGATCTATTTACCATGACTGTGAAGGCCAGATACGACTGACCTGGGTTTTACTTTTGTGTTTACAGCACAGAAGATGTTTTGATGTGATAGGAAAAAAACAGAGTTAGGGAGGACAGGAAGAGGGGCAATGAATCTAAGGGGGAGATATGGAAAAGGACGAGGATAAAAAAAGTCACTTTCAAATCATGAGTTTTTCTCGGAACATTGAATTAAGCAGCGTGAACGGGTGGGGGCCTCGAGGGTCTGGGGGTGGCTGGCCGCAAAGATGCCTGAATGAAAGAGTTTGTTGTTTGATGCAGGGAGAGGGAGATGAAAGGGGAGAGGGAGATGGCGAGTTTGTCGGGCATCAGTCCCCTCTCCCATCGCCTCCTTACCCTGCGGCCCTCCCTCGCTCTGCCCATGTGAGCTGGAGTTCATACACAGGGCCCACAGCTGCTCATATAGACGCCTCAGACACGCACACACACGCACAAATAGAAGCACATACATGGATGAAACCATGGGACTCTACATGCACACAAACACACACTTAATAAAAACAGGCAGACATGCAAACAACATGCAGAAATGTGAATCTGAATAATGTGTGCGGACTACTCAACTGTCTTCAGGCAAACACACATACAGATACATGCACACACACACACATTAAAAAAAGAGTCAACACTAAAAGATTCAAAAACTCTACTGCCCATTATGCTGTCATTTATAAAAAAAAATTGTCTCTGCCTCTGGATGCATATTAAAAAGATACTAAGTATTTCTAATAATGTGAATCCATTCTACTTGTCTTATCGTAGCTTTAAAAAAAAAGAGACCTTTCAATGACTATCAAATGTCTACAATAGATTTTAGATTGATATCTATTAAAGGAGGGTTTTCTGGGATAATCCAAGGGATGTGATGTTTTCTCACGTTTCACGAGTGTCTTGCTTCTCTTCTGCTCCCCTGCGATGCCAACAGTGTGCAACACTAGCTAATGTTAGCTTACAACGATGTACAACAGGCACCCACCACAAGACCGAGTAGTCCAGAGTTCAAACTAACATTACCGATAAACATGTGAAATATATTGTGATATAATGGTTTCAGCTGTTTAACTAACATTACCTTGTTTTCACAGACAAACTGCTAGCTAGCTAGCCTAGCAAAATACTATCATGAGTGCATTATTGTGGCTCCCACTGCTTTTCTCCATCACCTTGATCTGCCTCTGATTGGTTGCCCTCATTGGCAGTGTTGGTTAGGTTTAGGCGTGAGTATGAGGTAACAGCTTGAGTCGAGCATACAGACAATAGCGTGTTAAGTTCTGGTTTGGTCTGCTTCTCTTGTGGTGTTGATACAGCATTTTTTAAACTGTAGATGCCCCCGTAAATACACCAAACCTTTATGCCTGCTGCCTGGTCTGCAGCTTCTCCCCTTGGGGTCACTCATCCTCTCAAGTGTTACTGAGTGTTCTTCAAAGAAAAAGGTGACACAGTGGAAAACATATCCCTGATCCAACTTTGTGTTACAGGCATCAGATTCAGAGTGAGTGTATATTAACTAAAAGTAATAACGTTTGTCAGCTTGAACAGTAAATGTCTTGTCCTTGTGTTGTATTTAGGGTTTAAGGGTAGGATTTGCAAATGACTGCATCCTGGAATCCTGGTTGTATAATGCATTTCAGTGCAGTGGGGGAAAAAATAACAATAACACCTGACATCATCCCTTGATTGAATTTTAACGTATGTGACAGGTTTTCATGCTATTGTGTCCAACTTGTGAAAAGCTCTTCTAGGATGGCCCTTCTTTAGCCAAAAATATTTTGGGATCTGCAATTGTACGCCCATAATCAAGCAACAGGGGAGACAGGTGAAACAAAATGAAGCACAGGCTCGCGATGGCAGAAGAGTTCGCAGGAGGATTTGTGCATGTCTGAATTGAGGTTTTCCATTGCTAAATGTGAGGATAATGTCCTACACTGACTTTGGGAGAGTCTTAATGTTAAAACACTGGTGTGAAAGTTAATCTGATGCAAGCATAGCAGAATCGGAATCAGCTGATTAATAAACAAAAGGGACCAAACAAGACACGGCGGGCACAAAAATATATACAGACCTTGGGAACAGGAAAACAACAGGAAGAGGCATTGAGAGGGGTCACAGCAGTATTTCACAGATTAGTAGTGCTGCGTTAGTGCCTTGGGGAAAAAGAAGTGACAGAGGACAGGGAGCTGAAGGGTTGTAAATCCCACGCAGGAGAGAGATAGAAGGTTGGAGAAGACGTGAAGATGATGGACGCGCACAGGCACACATGGACACACACACATCCCATAATTAGCATGCTAACAGGCATTTAAATGTCCCGCACAAAGGCTCACTGTTGAGCCTCCATTGCTCACTTGGGAGACAATGCACAATAGGAGTCAGTGGGAGCCCCCAAATCACCCTAATAGCTGATGTGGCCCAGCATGGCTTCTCCCATTTTACCATTCCACCGATCACACTCATTCACTCACTCACTGACCGGCTAATGAAAAGCTCATGGCCTCGAGGCCTGCAGTTACTGAGCAGCTTGCCCCTTCCTCCTCATATCCCTCTTTTCATCTTTGCCTCCACCGAAAGAAATGCCTCTCCAGGTCTCATGAGGTTCAGAGGTCCAAAGGGTGGGTGGTTTTGTGCTGTTAGGGTTCCTGTGCATGGGAACCGCGAAAGACTGACAGAGATGAAGGATATATAATTAAAGAAAGATCAAGACAGGACAACCAGGGCAGTAAGGGGAAGTCTCTTATTACCCTGACACAGGATGATTTTAACTTAATTAAAATCTGGACAGATATTATTTGATTATAGGATAGGAACATGAAATGGCTGAAAAAATGGAGATACATTTTGAAGTAAGGAGGGCAGCCTCAAGCAAACAGCTGCGTGTGTTTTCTGTCAGAATGCAGACCTGTTGCCCTCCCAGTGTCAGAAATCATGCAGAGATCTCTTCCCTGATAAAGGTGCTCTGTATGTTGCTGCATGCTGTCCAAAGCATGTTACAGAAGCTGATGGTGTGACAACCCTGCAATGAGCCTGGGCCTGTCTGCAAGAAGCTTTAGTCTCACTGAACCCCTTGTCAAATTCCTCAAAAGTGCAACTTGCCACTGCACAATTCAAGGCCGTAGCCATGGAGTTAGCATCAGGCAGTGCCTATTGGACTGAGTGGGTGCCAATGTTGGGTTTTCCACCCAGAAAGAATATCTAAATTGAATCTAAACACATGGGATTAATTCTTTTTAAAACATTTTTGGCTTTTATACGGCTTTATTGACAGGACAGATGGAGATATGACAGAAAAGGGATGCGAGCAGGGACTCAAACCCGGGGCCACTGAAGCGAGGACGCCCACTCTACCAACTGAGCTAAACAGCCCCCTACATGGGATGAACTCTTAACTTTTATAATTGTGTCTGTAAGTGTATCTCAGTCGGAAATGACAGATTAATGTTAGCGTTACCTTTTCATGCACTCCCTGGCTGAAGTAAAGTGTTATTATCGGTAAAGTGTTACAATAATACATCACATATCTTTACTTTGTGCACTTGCTAATGCATAAAATATTTGCTAGCTAGCTAACGCCTTGGCTGAATTACTATTTACAAAATTGTCATTGAGATAACACTTTATCCACACTTCGCCTCTCTCTTAAATTCTTCCTCTTCTGCTAAAAGTATTGTAGAAAAAAAAACTGAGAACTTAATTGTGCAGATATATTGTTAAACCAAATCATATCCACAATCTTTCGCTTCCTTATGTTGCATTAACATCTCTGCAGAATAGTTTATTTAGAGTGTTGGTGTTCCCCAGCATCACTATTAATCACTATACTGGTCAGCTTGGTATCTACTTTTTGTATGTGTAGCTAATGTCTGATGATTGTCCAGCAGGGGGCTCTGGCCTCCATTGCATGAAGAGATGAAGAGAGCTGATTTCATCTTGCAGGCATAGGTGTCCAGTTCATCATACATTCATGGGAGAAAGAAATCAATCGAATCACATTTATTTCTCAAAAATGAATTAGTATGGATGTAAAGGTAATGAAACTCCCCCATTCAAATCCTAACTTCAGATTGCAAACTCTTCAACAGCATGAAAGACTGAAAGACAGAAAGTCCCCGTCAGAGTGATCAAAAATGCTCAGTTAACAGAAAGATAATCATCAGCCTAGTTTGACATTCTTTATAATTTTATGAACACTTCAAGCCCTTCCATTCACATCTCAGCGACAAACCATAAGACTGTGACTCACTGCACACGTTAGAGCCCTTTGGAAATTCATCAGACATTCAGATTTGTGGCACTGAAAGCTTTGAAACATGTGATATGCACGTGGGCTCTGGCACCCACTATGATGTGCAATATGTCAGCCTGTCCTACTCATGCTGCCAACCTTTCCAGGAAATACACAACATTGTTAGCTGTCCTACGATCTTACAACTAATCAAGGGCAGTTTGACTTTTGTTCTGTGGGATGTTCATTTCACTCAAAACATTCCTTGAATTTTATTCTGTTCACTGATCCAGATTCAAACTTCTCTGCTTCTTCCACAGTACACCACCAGAGGGAACACGTGGCTGAGTGTGTGCTGCTGACACCCTCTTTGATAGAAATGGCTGCAGAGGCATCTAGTGGCTCCAGAGCCTCAACACTCATATAGAAAAGTTCAGTAGGCATTTTAAGTTTCAAAAAGGAGAAACCATTTCAAATATATAAATGTTTATTTGCAACATCAAAAGGTACAAGGAGGAATAAAGTGCTTGAGATATATATTTTTTTCTTTTCAGCTTATTTCAGTTAGTTCAATAGATTGCTGAGTGCATACGTCTCAAAGTAAATCACTGGATTTTACAAAGCAGGAAGCAAAGAAAAGAAAATACTTTAAACATTTTTTTAACATGATGGCATTTACTGGGGTTAGTTATTTGTACTCAAATTGGCGCCCCTTCTGGGGGACTGTTATACACTGCCAGTCAAAACCTTTAGTACACTGTATTTTTCTACAATTTTGGACTGACCTTTAAAAGTGCTTGAATAACCTGAAATGAAATTCTAAAATTCATATAGACTTTAGTGAACCTCTGTTTAATGACTTTTTATTCAATTGGAATGACTAGTCACCAGGAAAAAAAAAAAAAAAAAACATATTGCATTGCATATGTGTTACTTGAGATACTGACACTGTCTACATGTTTTAACACCTGCATCTAATAAAGCACTATTTAGAAGCTCCGGTTAGGGTCTGAGAGCCCACCAATAGGTCCTTTTTCACGGCATAAAATGGACATAGGAGGAACAGCACAGTTGGAACTAATGACATTACGATGGCTCAGTTCTTTTAAGCCCAGTGAAACATTTGCCAGTAAGCCAGTATGCACGATAACAGGGTTAAGAGCATGCAAACAATTAAAAGAATACTTAAAATGTGATACCGAGTTCTCAGGAGCTTTAAAAAAACAAAACATTTAAGCACTTGGAGCAATCAACACATTCAGTAAACGAAAATCAAACTGAGGTATCTTTCAACAGTTAAACATCTGGAAACTGGCTAGAACTCTGAATGGCAGTTCTGGCAATCCTGCCGTGCTGTTTAATACCTAGCCATCAAATGTAAATCATTAACATATATGCAGTACTCATTCATACAGTACAGTACAGCTGTCTGTTACAGGGGCCGTATTGAGAGTTATCTTACTTACAAGTTACATAACAGGTTGTCATCATGCATTTACGAATACATTGCTCTTTGTTTTGGCTGGCAGTGTACGTTTGTCAATGAAATTGTCATATATGCTTATCATGTTCTGGGATATTAAAGTTCTGCCATTAAAATCTTGACAACTTTTAAATCTAAAACTACTGAATGCTCGTTGCTCAGATGCACATGATCTCTACAGTCAGTCTCTCTCGCCATATTGATACAAAACGCCTGCTTATTAGCAACATGACCAGCAGAAACAAATTCACAAATAAAAACAAACAGACAAAAAACCCCAAAACAATAAAAGTCTTTCAAGGACGAGATTTGCAGTATCATCAGGTGTAGCGGGTTTACTGCCACAGGGGACAGGGAAAAACTTCCCAAAATACAGTCATTTTATATCCTTAATGTTGCTGTGGCTAAATTAAACATGTGTTTCAGTTTGCGTGAAGTTCCAAATAATACAGTCATTAAGATGAATTTCAAGTATTTCAGACTAGTTAGATCTATTTTCTCTATGAATTATACCACCTGCCTCCCCCAGTAGTCTGAACCTGCTGTTTTACTGTCCCTGTCCCTTTCATGTCATGTATTTTACCTGACGTACAGTTACACAGTTACACTTTATTCTCACTGTCCCATTCCAGTGACTTATTGCACATTTCCAGACACTCCTCAGCCTCCATCCCTTTGTTTCCTGCTGTGCGTTATGGTGGCTTCACACCTTTCTACTGTCAAAAGACAATGAGTACACTTAGGCTGCACGCACCCCAGTTTCCAAATCATAAATGAGAGGTGCTTCGAACTTTACTCTCCAACCCCAGACCTTTGGCGAACAACAGCACAAACATGAAATAAAGGCATTTCTCAGTACTGTTTCTGTTATCACTGGCTGCAGCCTCCACAAGAAACAAACCAAGAAAAACCTGAAAAAAGTGATTCATAAAGTGAACAAAATACCTACTTCGCTTAATATTGATATCAACAATAAACAAATAAAAGTTAGGCTCTTTTAAGCATCTATAATCTACTAAAGGTATTCTTCGATAACAAACTAAATATTCACTTTTGTTTTCAATATATTCTCTTGAAACTCAACTTTGTTTTGAGCGCAGAAATATGTTTTTAACATAAGATTTAAAATGAAGTGATTTCTTCCAAAATTGCAATAAATTAAGACGGCTGTCAAAAGTTATTGTCTTAAGGAATCTTTATCAAATTCAGAAAATAAACACTCCTTCTGCTACACTCAGTGATTGCACTTGGAATGTTTTTTTATAAAGCAAAATCAGTAGATTGTCACTAATGTACCCTAAAACGCCTAAATAAAGCGAGGTTTTTTCATGTTTTACAGGAAAAGACTGAAGAAAACCAGTCTCACGTAAGTGCAAATAGCAGACTTTGGGGTGAACTATTGCCACATGATGACCATTGAAATCCATGAACAACATGGAGATTATCAAGCATCAATCCACCAAGCTTTGATAAAACAGTATGTCTTAAAAACTGACTGTGTAAGTCGTGACCTCAGTCCTCTTCAAAAAGGAAGAGAGTAACATCAAAACTGCTATTGCTTTCATTAAATCTCTTGTTTATATTCACAGAAAATAATGTAATTCTTACAGTAAATAAAGTACATTTTTGTCTATGCAAAATGTGCATACAGTCTTACTCATGACTCAAGTTTCCAGATTTTTTTTCTCCTGCTATTGTGCTTTCCTTTGGTTGTGAAATCGTAATATAAGGGTGCCAAAAGCCCACCAGCGCCTTGTCAGAGATTCTTTGTCCTGCTGCAGAATCAGTCTGGTTTATCATTATGGCTCTTCGAGGAACACAGTTGCATGTGCCAAAAGTTATTTCTTTTTCTTCATTTCTTAAAAACAAATATAAATAAACAACACTGGCAAGGCAAAGGGGGTTTACATTTTAGTACATGCCATCCACAGCTGAACGCCTGACAGTCCACTTTGCCTGCGCTCTTTAGATCTCTTGCTCGCTCTTATAGGTCACCGGATCAAGAGGGATGGCAGTCTGTAGGATGTCAAACTCCATCTGGTTATTGTCCATGTCCAGAACACACATGACGTTGTGACTGCCTGATGTCACTGTCGCAGTGTCCTGGAACATATTTTGAAAGTCTACAGAAACTGAAGTCCTCCTCTCCTCTGCCCTCTCCTTCCCTACAGTCTGAGAGGAGTCGAAGATGTCATCCTCTTCCTCCCCACAGCTCAATGCTACCTCATTCTCATAACAAAAGGCGCTCAGCGACCTGGGAATCAAGTCCTGTGTGGTTCTACATGCAGAAATGGGGGAAGCAGTAGAGGCCCGGCTTGCGGCTTCGTCTAGCTCTTTGGCGCTGATGTGGGGCGTTGACGACACCTCGTACGTCTTGTGAAAACGACCATAGTCTACTTTGTAGCAGTTCCGGTCCTCATAGATCACAGGCTCGAATCTGTGTCCCCAGAAAACTTCGCTGGCAAGGTAGGAGCTACGGAACTGTGTGGTCATGGCTGTGGCCTCCACCATCCCCTCCAAGATCACAACAATCTCAAAGTCATCTGTTTCCAGATCAGCTCGGCTTAAAGTGTACAAGGGGCTGTCTTTATCTATCTCGTGGATTATTACCAGCGGGGATACTAGAAACAGCCTGTCTGTGCCCTCATCATAGCCCACATTGAGGTCCATCTGCTCTAAAGGGATAAACTCACCCTCAGCAGTGACATATGAACGTATGAGCTGGGCACGGACATGAGCCTCCACGATGTGGCTCCTCCGCAGGTTGCCCACCCTCCACATGAGGCACAGCTTGCCATCGCGCATTGCGATGACTGCATTTTTGGAGAACATAAGGGTCTGGTTCCTCTTCTTTGGACGTGCCATTTTGGCCATAATGGTGCCAATCATAAAAGAGTCAATGATGCAGCCCACGATGGACTGGATAACCACAGTTAGCACAGCGACAGGGCATTCCTCGGTAACACAGCGCCAGCCATAGCCAATGGTAGTTTGGGTTTCCATGGAGAACAGGAGCGCCCCAACAAAGCCATGGACGTGAAGTATGCAGGGCATCCTTTGTGCCTGCCCTCCAGCTGTGTGTCCAGAGGTGGGTCCATGCAGTCCCCCCATCGCCAGCACCTCATTTTTCACCATTGGTTGCTCCTCAAAGTCCCCATGTGCCAGAGAGACAGTGTAAAAGATAATACCGAAGAAAAGCCACGAGACCATGAAGCTGGTGCAGAATACAAGCAGCAGGTATCTCCAGCGGATGTCCACGCAGGTGGTGAAGATGTCAGCCAGGTAGCGCTGCCTCTTTTCCTCCATGTTGGTGAATATAACATTACATTGCCCATTTTTCTTTACAAAACGGCTCCTCACTTGGTTGGAGCCCCTTGTCAGAATCTTGCCGTTGTAGTTGTTCATCCCTCCTTGTACCCTTGTGCTGGGCACTGCAGCAGAGGCTCTGGACCTCCCACTTCTATCTTCGGTGCCTTTCTCAACCGCCGAGTCCGGTTGGAAGTTGGGCGAGCTGTGGCCGTTATGTAGTCCTAAACTAGAGATCTTCTGGCGTTCCTCCTCTGGTAAAATGTCTGACACAATGCTGTACCTGTCAGGCCAACACAGAGGGTAAAATTAGGCTTCAGAAATGTGTTTGAAAAATTTGGTGACATTAGATTGACTCATTTAGATTACAGAGATAAAAAAACTTTTCTGGGAAATTGTAAAAATGAGGAGGATCCTCACACTGATCACAACTTCAGAACAAGCACAGACTGCCAATGAAATAATCAGAAATGTTCATTTAGATATGTAATTTTATCATTTATTTATCACTATGGTTATGCAAATCAATGAAGGATGAGGAACAAAGAGCAGGAGGACAGCTTCTAAGTAATCTTATTGATCATTGTGTACCTTCCGGCTATTTCCAGACGCTATGCACCCTCTCGCAGGGTGATAGGAAGATAATACCTGACTCATGAGGAACACAAGGGATGCAAGCAGTCTCAAATCAGAAACAGCCAGAAAAGACCCTCTTAATGGGAAACTCTTTGGTGTATACAGTCGTAAAAGACATATACAGGTCCTAAAATATCTCTCTGGCAATAAAAACTTAATTTATCTACATAAATTAGCCACACTCTGGAGTATATCCATCAACCTAACCTGTCTCTCTCCTTTACATGGAGGATTACCATCTGGGAAGGTGAGTTCAGTTTATCTATGTGAGAAGGATTGCTGTCATCACAGATTATAGGATTATATCTGAGTAAGTGTCAGTCAGACAACCCATTTTTAGATGGGCCAACATATATGTTACTGATTACATGTAAATGAATGTTAACACTCTTTGGTAAGCATTCATTAACCACTGATAACAGAGCGATAAGCTATTTAGAGGATGGATTTCTGGTCATTTTAGCTAAAAATCAATCTGTCATTAAACGTATTTCTTTTTGTGGGGGGCTAACCACTACCTATTAAGTATTGCCTCGTGCATTCCCGTACTCCTCGGATGGTTTCATTTCCAGAGTTAGGAAGTTGTTCTTGTGTGGCGATGAGCTTTTAAGGCATAATGTGCCAATAACCTGGATGCTACAAAGAAGATTTGAGGTATTTTATTGCTATGAGCATGTTGTTAGCTGCTTGACGTTATAAATATTTATATCACAGAGAAATTGTCCCAGACTTGTTGGTGCACCACTACATTCCCTCAAACCACTAAAATATTGCATTGACTTACTATATCAGGATTAACAGAAAAACACTACAACTGATCAAGGTAACTGCATTGACAGAAGTGATTACAACATAAAGGGATATTACAAATTACATGTGAGTATTGATATGCAGCATGTGAATTGACAATGTTTCTAATTATCAACCAAACAGTTACCTGCCATATTCTGCATATATGACATCAAAGTCAGCAAAGTCAGTCAGAGCTTTAAACTAAACTATAAGACAAAAGAAAAACCCATACCAACAACTAGACCCAAACAAAACAAACAAAGGACAATTTTGTAATTGAGTTGGAATATCATTTAAATATTTCTACTGATGCACATATGAATTTCCATTGAGAAGACACCCCTTAGTCGTCTTATTCTTATAACAGGCAATCTGTTGCAGCTGCCTGACAGGAAGAGCTCTGTGTGCTGGTCAGGACAGTGTAGGACGCCTTGGCCTTTGTAAAGATCTGCGTGCTGTAAATATCCCTGAGCTGGGCCTGACTCACTCCGACTAGTTCACCAAATGAACACGCCCATTCTTACAGCCAGTAAGCCTGTATTAATACTTCCGGACAAGACAACCTACAAAAGGATAACTCGTTTTGAGACTCATAGAAAGGCTGCAATTTAAACGGATAAATAGACATAGTAAATTAGACAAAGACATTAAGTCCAAGGATTCCAATCAGAACCACCCCCCAGAATAATTCTTCTAAATCAAACATGTGCAGTAATACTCAACAAAAGACAAAGTCAGGATGGCAAAATAGTTCCAGTAGTTGGCAGGTCCAGTGTGTAGGATTTAGAGGCATCTGTCAGTGTAGTCGTAGATTGTGACCACCTTAATACACCTCGTCTCACCCTCCCCAATGATGGCCAATATTAAAGCAATAAATGCGAAAGGCCCTCTCTCAAGCCAGTGTTTGGTTCGCCCTTTCTGGGCTACTGTAGAAACATGGTAGTGCAACATGGCTGACTTCAGGGAAGAGGACCTGCTCCCTCTGAAGACATAAAAGGCTCTTTCTAATTTAACGAAACCCCACCATTTCTTAGTTTTAGTTGATTATACACTAATGACATATGACATAATTATTAATAAATTTAATTTCTGCCAATACATTTTGTTTGTCTTAGTGTAGTCTAAGAGAAACAGTCTGTAGTGCAGATCCTGTCAGATTAAACCCCTCACCTGTTGGACCTACTTGTTCCCATGGCACCATTGAACACAAGTGTGGGTCTTGGGTGGGAGGGCAAACTCTGTCCTGCTCCCAGATATCAGGTCTCCAGAATGGAGGTGAAACTTAGGCCACTGAGAAGACCACTGCAGGAGAGATGGAGAGTTACAGTATTAGAACAAATCAGTTTATGTGAGATCATCGAAATCAAATAAGAGTTTTATACTGTGAGTCAGATCTGGTGAATGATTTAAAAAAAAAAATCTAATTGGACATCGTTTCATCACATTTCATTTGTTCATATATCTAAACAATGTGCCGTGGGCCTGTGTTTATGGTCTGGCTTTTGTGGATTAGACTCAGATTTAGACGTAATGCTAATTTGATTTTGAAAAATATCTTGAGGAACAGTGACCCTGTCTGAGACTCTGCTCTTGACAATAGAGTTGCAATGTTTGATGTGGTTGTAAGTGGTGTAATTATAGGAAAAGCAAAGTGTTTACTCTGGTTACACATTTAGCAAAATATATTCTCAATCAGCCCGTCTATTATGTGTGCACTCCCCACTTCTCCAGTACTCACAACTACAATACTTGGCAATACACTCTACTATGACAAGTTTAATTTAAGTGCAGCTTTGTCACTGTCTCCACGCCTCACAGCATCTTGTGAGGCAAATATAAAGATTTAAAATCAGGATCACATTCACATTCGTTTGGATGTTGTTCACCTGAGCATATTAAGAAATTGAGGTTCTAGTAGGTGGCAAGAAGTGGATTCTGATTAGAAAGTCAAAACCTGAGCAGAAAATAAGGGTGCTTGTCTCTCTTCTTTATCTTACAAATATCTAAAGTAAGTTCCTACAAACTGTCAACTTACCGTTTTTCAATAGTTGAATTTAACAACCGTATTTTGGGCATTTACCTTACAAATGTATGATTGTATGTCCCATAAATCTGGGATTTTAGTCCAAGACTAGTACTGACTATTACAAATTTGAGTGGTCCAAACTACATTTTTAGTGTAAAATCAAGTGGGAGAATTTCTGGGTACTGATTTGATTTTGATTTTTGAGTTCTCAAAACACTTTTTTTCATCACCTCTGATTCTTGAACGGAATCCATTCATGATTCTTGCAACCTTTGTGTCATCTAGCAAGCTACCGCACATTTCCACCAGTTTTGAGCGGAACCATCAGGCGGTGTCCACAACAGAGCATGTTGCACAATGAACATAGACCAGTAAAGTATGACTGCCCTCTTTGCTTCACAGTCTTGGTCAAGGGAAAACTGCTGTTTCCAAACCAATTTCGCTTTGGTCAGAATGCTCCAAATGGTTGCACCAAGTGGAATGGCAACTGGCAAACATGTGCTCAATCTGAATCATTTAAATGTCTTTGCTTTTCAAGGAACATTTTCTTGAGTACATGTTGAGTTTTGTATTTGAATGTGTAATCCTGAATTAATAGTGAAGTAATAGTAATAGCAATTGAGCCATCAAAACTCCATGAATACATAAACATTCCCAGATTTTAGCTAAATGGTTTGATGGAGCTTTTAGTCTCAGATGGACTTCGAATTAAATGTAACTACCTCTGTCTTCAAATTCGAATAGAAAAGTCAGGTTCTTCTATGTCTAAATTTAGGCTAGTGTAGAAAAATGACAATCAGTGGGGAGGATTTCTGTATTAGACTTGTGTAGCCATTTGCGTGTTTGCAGCAGGTGTTGTGATGAATCATCAGCTCCAATGGACAACCTTGGCTTTGTGGTTTAATATAAGGTGTGATTTTTTTGTTTGTTTTATAAAACGTTAACCTGAGTTTTTTTCACCATTTATGAAATGTTTTAAAATATTTCAGCAAATCAGTTCATCACAATATGTGTGACAGTAGCAGAAAGTGTCAAGAATCAAAATGACTTTGCAGACTCACATTGCATCTCAGTATGATTTTAAGGAAATGATTACACTCAACTTAAAACAACTGCACATCAGATGAGTATCTACATATGTGTCTCTGTGATGACACTCATATTTGGCTGCATTGGTGTGCGTAAAGATTATATTTTCTATGTTTTGTCTGTCTTCATACAGGTGTCCTTGGCCACCAACTAATAACACAGCTGTGACATACAGTCTTCCACATCCGAGCCGTGTCTAAAAATGGAAGACGCAACCAGCCAGCAATTCATCATCAATGGCATCTCCCATTTGGTGCTGATTTTTTATAACCTATAATGTGAGGAGGTAGGTGCAGATACAGATTTGTTACAGCAGAGATGAAACACGCATAATACAAAACCAGTCAGTGGTCACCAGGTAAAACTGGGGACTTTCACTGAAGCCAGTTTCCATAGGAACACATCTCCTGTGGCATTTGGGGGACGGACAGAAGTGGAGAGAGTCAGCGCAGACATGGTGGTGTAGGGGGGCTAGGATACAGTATTAAGTGCTTTCATAACATGAGTCAGAAAGGGAGGGAGTAATGGGCATGAGGGCATGAGGGCAGCAATGTAACATCTATATTTGAGTTTAAGTAGATTCTAGGTAAGGTGTAAGAGGTTACTCTTAGTGGAGACTCTTTTGAGTGAGGGAGAGAAATCTGTGGTCAAAGACCAGGGTCAAAAAGCATTTTCAAAAGGTTTTTATCTTTCACTCCATCCCATTTATTTTCCTAATGATTTGCCCTGAGGACGCTTCACATAGACCAAAGGATTTACGATAATTATAACACTATATTTAAGAAATCACAGATTTTTACACAGCTAGATTTTGTTTAATTTTGTTTAGGTCAGTTTTAATTTAATGTAGAGAGAACTTCTTGCAAATATTCACACATTACTAATCATGTCTCTGCTGATTAGCATTGAAATGAGCGGTCAACTCATCCATTGACAGATGAATCAACATCAGATTTCAAAATATTGTCAAGGTAAACTGAATTTCTTTTCATTTTGGATTGTTTGTCACTTATTTTCAAAACCTGTCTGTCATTTTATGGACTTACCAGTATTTCTATTGATTAAAGAAATAGTGTCGAAGTAATTGATATACAACTAATTGTGCAGGGTTCCCATGGGTCCTTGAAACCCTTGAAAGTCTGTGAATTTAAGGGATTGATTTAAGCCATTGAAAGTTTTTGAAAATGGACAAAAGACATGGTAAATTGAATGTGCTTGAATTTGTGCAAGAGTAGATATTGAAGATTGTTTTTAATGTATTCTTTTAGATTATTGTCTGTGAGTTTCTGTAACACCTGCTTGTTCTCATTATAAAAGTTTCTTTGCATGGTGCCTGTAATGAACTGTGATCCATGTCTCAAACTAGGCAGTGTTGAGTCCTTGAATTTGAGAGACTTGGGCCTGAAAAGTCTGTGAAAAGTCAATTAGAGACTGGTGGCACTGTTTCTGTGTCTATGCTTGTACCATATTTGCACACTAACCACCGATTATATGTACAATAATATGATTACTTGTGTAAGATTTTACAGTGTTGTTAAAGTCTTTTTCTGTAACTCTGAATTGCTACCTCCTCCCTAATGTCATGAATCACATATTATACACACAGTATGTAATTTTGGTCTCTCAGACAGTCAGAACAAAGATGTAGTTTGATGATGTTGTCAAGTAGCATGGGATTATGGAAGCTATTGTCTTCACCGTTAAACAACCATTGCCGATGAAAATCTATCCATCTATGTGACTCAGGCTGATGTGTTCATCGATGAGGCCAAATGAAACGAATCATTACCTTAAATGAAATTATGTATTTTTGTGGATTTGAATCATTTGGGATAATGTAAGTAGTACGCTACTGAACAAAATATATAACAGTGGCTTGATCTCTCAGACTGAAGTAAGAAAGAAAGTCAGAGATGTTCTGTAATGAACGTTTTCCTGCAGATTTCCTGACTGTTAATCCCAAAAGAGGGATGAAGAGAAAGGCAGTGACATGCAGGTCGGTTCAGGGGAGAGGGATTAAGATGCAAAAGTGTCCACTTCCCTGAAAGCCTTTGGTAATCGCCCATGATGAGACACACCATTACATCTGCCACAAAAACAAATAATATATCCAGTGCGAGTACCAGAGCTTTATGCCCAGATATGGCTGCACAAACATTGCATCTGGTGAGGCAATTATACAGAGTGGACTGAGTCATTTTTCATTATATGCTGGTCATTGAAAAGGAAATTATCGGTCTCATTCAAAGGCAAATTATGTCTCTTAAATGTGTGTTTTCTGCCAAATTGATAACAGTGAGTCTGATTGCTAAGGTGATTGTTTAAAACTACTGTCAGAATGACCTTGTTACATAAATTCAGTCTATTAAACGTTTGTGATGTAATTTACCCTGAGGACCTGCTGAGTCTGTCTCACTGAGGTGATTCATGCCACAGGTTTGTGTGTTGCAAAAGTGGGACTGTAGGTGACTGTTTTGAGTCAGTCGTTTCACAGGGCAGGTTCTCTTCCCTTCCTCCTGTTTTCCCTTTGTAAAACTGCCTTGTACTATGTGAACACTGATCAATACCTACCCTGGTTTCACCTCTGCCTGTCACGAGCCAACCCACAGAGAAGCAGTCAGCCGGTGTGAAGAATTATTCCCACGCTACCATCACATCCCAGACAACCTCCGTGTTGGCTTCAAGTCAGATTTTTATTTTTATTTTCTTTTTTTTACATATATATATATATTGTCTTTTCCATATTGTAATCTCTGCAAAACATATTACATTTGACAGTTCATGTGATACATCAGTCGCTAATATAAACATTTAAATTATACACTTTTAATTGTAGTAGACGTATTCATTAAGCTTAAGTATGGAGTACCTAAACTGCCAAATTAAAGTACAAATAAAGACATTAATAAATGACTTAATAAACACAGTAATGCACCAACAATTATATTTAGAATAAATTAAGGCATTAACAGTCAAATTTGACATGAATTGACATTTCTGTTTTGATTTGCTTTTTTTCTCCGAGTGGTCCTTGTTGAGGCAATGAAAGCAGTCTGAACTAAAGAGATTACTTCAGAATGGCACAGACACGTCGATGCTCCCCTTAAACGATGAATCTGTTCTTCAATCAAACTAAAACGATCTCTGCATAGCCAGATCAATGCTTCTGACGCAAAGTTTTTTTTAATATATGATTATTATGACTATATGACACACAAAAACAAAATGAACCCATGAAAAAAGTCCAGAAGTTGCAAACAAAGTAGCTATTTTTAGTAACGTATATTATATAACATCCGTTTTGAAGACGATCAACAGGTGCACAATGACACCATCACTTTAGGGCATAACACACAGCTTACCTGCTCTACCTTCACATGTTCCCAGGTGATGTCTTTGAGCTGCTCCAGTGCCACCGAGATTTACAGTGTATGACAGAGAAGTGTGACTGTTCACTTGATCGTACACGACACAACAGTTTCCATGATGCCCGAGCTTTAGTCTCTCTGACGCAGTGCTTATTTTTTTTGCTCTGAGCGTACTGTCTGAGGGTAAAACTAGAACTACTGTTGGTATCTGTCATCTGGAGCAGAAAGTCGTGAAATTACTTTATCAAACAAATTGAAACCTTAATCCATCAAGTTATTATTGTGTTATCGCCTCATGCTGAAATGCCATTTATAGTTGGGCATAAATGATACTCACCCTGCAAGTAAATTGTTGTCTTCTGTCTCTTGGTTGCAGTTTGAATTCCTTGCGTTTGACCACTTCACTTCTCAAAGTCCCACTTTCACGGTCCGGGGCAAAGGTCCAACATCCTTACTGTGGATTTATGTGGTCTGTGATCCTTTCTTTTATTCTTCCTCTCTTTGAGTTCCTTCTTTTAGTTTCTTCCTCATCTCTTATTCATTCTTTCATCCCTGTTGTTTCTCTCTTTTAATCCGTTATTGTCCTCCGCAGCCTCCTTCACCGACTATAATCCTGTCTGTGCGCTCTCTCCTGTGCGCACTCATCCACCCTGGGCAGAAAATGCTGTGTCAATCTCCCCCCTTTGCAGAGCATGGGTTTGGAAGGGAAGGGGGGAGGGAGAGAGAGAGGGAAGAATGGATGGATGGATGGATGGATGGTGGAGAGGAGAGGAGAGAGGAGAGGAGAGGAGAGGAGAGGAGAGGAGAGGAGAGATTGAGAAAAAGGCAAAGAGACCATCAGAGAGGAGACTGCTGGGGGGCTGCCACTCTTTTTCTGTGCACTCTAAGCATGTGTAGGTGTTGAATAATGCCTGATGTGCCCATGTAAGCGAGCGAGAACTCGTTTGAGTCATGATTTCTAGGCTAAGTCTCTTTGAGGAACAACAGAGAGGATACCGTAACAGGTGGGAGATGCAGATAATGTGGGGGCTTGGAAATTAAGTGGTTGAGTTGCCTTCATAGTCTAACACTGTGCACCACCACGATGATTACAGTCACACAGGGCTGTTAGTGTAAATTGGCCTGTAAACATAATCCCTCTGCATTAACTCCCTCACAGCTGTGCCATGAACGGTTTTTCAGCATCTTTTCAGTGGTGGTGCAGTGAGCTGACAAGGTGCAAACTCCATAGCCTGGCAGCTCAAATAACACATGCTAAATGCCACAGTAAGACAGAGTTACTCAAGGAAAAGAAATAATAACTTGAGAATTTCAGGCAGCGCAGTAACAGGTTTTCTGCCCTGTGAAATGATGTGTTTAATTGGCTCTTTGACGTAAGGTACCAGGATGGTTGCAATGATATGGGAAGATTATTCTCTTGCTAACCTATGACTGCATGGTGTCAGCCAATGTGAGCTGGGACCAGACAGAACTTCTGGATGATGAACAATGTTGAGGGATTTTGGGGACGTTATCTTTTCAACAAAATCTGTGAAAATAAGTTTCAGACACACTGAGCATGTCAGTAAATATGAAAGACTTGGATTATGCTGCTTAGTTTAACATCACGAGTACAGTTGAAATATCTCTCAGCCAAGCTCCCGGTTTCAGCTGTGATGTGGCAGTGCATTCAACTTTATGACTGAGAATGACTGAGCCTGAAGACTACAACTGCGTGGGTTTTATTTTATGCCTGCTACCGACAGTAGGAGATGACTGGAAGTGAGGAGCATTATGGGTAAGGGTCCATCGACAATTAAACCCATTCACTACCTGTGATGATTGATGGGATGATCAGGTATACATAAACCTAAATAAACCTCAAAACTTTATGTTTCCCACTCACATTCATGGCCATTGTGTAATGCTATACGTGTTTAGGTGAGTCATTAGTGATATTTTCTTATTTGCATTTCTGCTTGCCGTAAAGAACAGGGTCCTTCCTACCCAGTAGTCTTTAATTGCACCACATGTGAGGTAAGTAGTGAGTAAATAAAGGTTCAAAAGTACAGTCATTTAAGTGTACTTACTCAAAAGTAAAACAACACTTTTGAATACATTAGTGTGTCAAATTATTGGCGTGTTAATGTGTATGCAGCGTTTTAATGTTGTAGTGTTATGCAAGTTTTCTTTAATTCGATTTCATTATAAAGTTGGTATTATGTATAATTGTTTTCACATGTTTTTACTTTTTTTTAAATAGCTACCAAAAGAAATGATAGCTGTATATGTATAAAACACAATGGAATTAAAGCCTCTGAAAATGGAAAATCCTGCATCAAGACTGTTTGTACTGGATGTAATGTACTTTCCAGCTCTGCTTATTTCAAAGTGAACACAATTCTCCTTTTTTTATCAGCACTAGGTTTGCAATTTCAAAGTGCTGGCTTTGAAACTAACACATATGAATTTGTTTCATTGCTCAAAATCCGAAAATAGAATATAATGTCCGATAAACAGGCGAGTGCAACAGCAGACCTCAAAACCACTTCAACAATTTTAGCATAACTTTCTTTAGCAGCCATTCTGCTGCCTAAGGATGATTGACACAGTCTCATTATGCTCAATAAAAGGAGACCCCAAGAGACATTTTCTAGTTTAATTTAGAATTCCCTCATCCACAATCCACATGGCTGTTTGAAATATGAAGTGTGCCAAACAGTTTCTATGGAAACCGCCCCTCTCCCCCTGCTGCCATCACCCACAGCTCCCCTTTAGCCCCCTCACCGCTCCATCCCTATCCTTGTACCTCTCGTTCTCCTTCCATCCCTCTGCTTTCTAAATTATAGAGCAGGGGGGGTACCTCTGTTCAAAATCTCTCACTCTGAATAGGGATGTGGGTGTGCATCTGCCCATATGACAAATTCACAGAGGAGGAACGAGGGGGCGGATGGAGACACAGCAGCACTGTAAGTAGCAGCAACAGCGTGGTAAACAGAAAACACAAACTTAGAGGACAGAGCAAGGGAGCTTCTGAGGGCAACATGTACGAGAAGAAGGAGCTTCGCTTCTGAGAGAAGTCTGTTTGAGTTTGAATGTCGAGGATGAACTATTCAGAGGACAGCGAGTCATGATAAGGACTGTGTGAGTGGTTATTGGAAATACTGGTTCCTAATTCACAATGCACAGAGAACACACGCACAAAGAGCGAGAGGAGAGCAAACACTCAAGGACTGCAACCACACATCAGGTCAGACCACCAAAAGAGATTAACAAGAATGATGAGAACAGTAGGTTAGTACAGGTCAGCCAATCTCATCATCGGACCCAGAACAGAGAAATGTGGTGAATATTTCTCTGAAAGATTCCCTGATTCGTTAAAAAAAGTGAAAAGAAAAGTTGAAAAGAAAGTGTAAATGCTAGTTATGAGCTTTCCTTTACCCTGAGCTTTAACACTGGTTTGGAAGACACTATTTAAGGTCTAATTCTAGTCTGATTTTACTCATAAAAAGCGATTAATACCAATTTGATCATTGGTACATAGATAACTTTATAAAAATCATACAGGTTTTGTATTGTAGAGAATAGGCATAGAAAACTGTGATACTAGACAAGCTATAAAAGGAAGCTCCAGGTGGAAATCAAATTGAATTCTACATGACTGCCCAAATGATTCCACCTATTAATTACCTTGAGCCTCGTTTTACAGATAATCACACCCTTTACCAGCTACAGCGTCAGTGCTCACAGCTGAGGTGAGCCTTCCCCATAAAGCATTGGTGGTTTTGTACAGAGTCAGGCATTAAATGACTGGGTACCATTACAGAAGATGCTCTAAAGAAGATGGGCTGTGTAAAAAGAAAAAAACAAGAGGGGATCAAGGTGTTGCAGAGAGACTGATCCAACGGTCACACACAGGCCGGCATTGAGGAGGAGATGACCAAGCAGACAGACTCCTCAAGGCAGACCGGACTGTGTGATGTATAAATAGCTACTAATCAGGCCTGGGTGTCAGATTAGTTCCCATAACCTTTTGTTCAGCACACGCTCATTACAGTAGCCTATATATGTATGGGTCAGCGCTGTCCAGAGGATGTCCTCTACCGCACAGTTGTCTGGAATAAATCACCCACAGGAGATTAATAAAGCATCATTTTATGGCATATTCTGTATATCGTTGTGTAATTCCTCTTTCTTACTGTCTGATGTATCAGATTTCAGACAATATGAACACTTCTGCCTGAGAAAAGTGCCCAACTTGAACAAGTTACAGACAGAGAAAAGGGACCAGGCTGTGTGCTGGATGCTTCAGGCGTCTGTAAGTGAACTGTGTACTCTTCGTTGGTGTGCAGTGCCCCCTCACTTCTCTGCAGCATCACGGGTGCACTCCAAGTAGGCTGAAAGCACTTCCAAAGTAGTTTCAGGTGCCCTGTACTGGTTTTTACTGCATCAAAAGTGAGAGTAGGATGCAGGGGAGAAGGATATGTGTGACGCCTGAATTCAGCAGCAATTTGTGGATTAGGAAGGAGGCGGAACGAGGAGGTGGAGACGGTGGGATTTTACAGGAAGGGAGACACCGAATGATCGGAAATGGAGCTGTTTGAGGTTTCTCAACAGTGATTCAGAGAGCAGAGCTCGGAGGAAAGGAAGTCAGGTGGTGTCAGAAGACAGTGAAAAGAGAGGCTGGAAATTATTTTAAAACACTGAAAGGTATAAGTGCAATGCTACAAGCCTTCACTGGAAACAAAGGTTTGGGGATAAGATTCTTTTAGCAACACAAATTGGAGGACAGGCTGTCATGGCACTTCCCTGAAGAGAAAGTTTTCATTTGCATTCCACAAAAAACTTTAATGTTCTTTCAAAAAACACATCACACAGTAAAGACAAAGATGTGAGTAAAGTGAGTGAGTGAGTGAGTGAGTGAGTGAATAATGGTGGATGTTGAAGGTTCAGGAAAAAGCAGAAGAGAACCTAAAAATGTTTAATCTGATGAATCTGCAGATTCACTTTTATATAAAGTTTACAAGATACCAGGCTGGCCATGAAGCACAACATCCGTACATTCAATTCAGCTGGCACCCTTTGTTGCACCCCTCTCTCCTTTGATTCCTGTCATCTCTTCGCTATTGCAATCTGATGAAGGCATAAAAGATGCCACCAAAACACTAATAATATATTGTCTACTTTTTAACCAACTACATAAATAAATAGGCTAAATGATTCAGTATTTCACCCACAGAATTTTTATTCCTGACAGTGTGGGGGTGCACGGGCATTTAGTCTTTGGAGCGTTTTTTTGTTTTTTTTTGTATCTTGAGTGAGTCCCTGTTTTCTTTGGTCTCGTGCACACGCACAAATGATACACACTCCTACCAACAGTCAGTGTCCCACTATTCATCTAATCAAACGTTAAAAATATGCTGCAATGCACCCGCAAAGCTCCAGAAGAGGAACACTGCAAACCAGTAAATATGGATGTGGACATTCATTTCTAAAAAAGAAAAAAAAAAAAGCTGCTTTGCGCATTTTTTATGATGACGGAATTGCTTATGAAATCAAGCAAGAGTAATCTGATACTGGGAAAATAGAGCTCTGTGTCTAAAAACAAATAGACATTTATTTTAGATATTTCTTGAAATGATTCCCTCCTACTGATCAGAATGGTGCTCCTTTTCCCCATTGCCTGCAGCATGTCGCCATCTGCTGTTTAATCAGGGCTGTAGCATACTTGGCCACAACACAGCCCAGTCCTCCCATTTCCGTCAAGCTAGACAGAGAGACAACACCGGAAACCATGTGGCGTTGCCTTCAAAATAAAACGCGAACGTGTAACTGAAATAAAGAATCGCCTGATAGTATTCACTAGTGTTGTATACATATATTACTTGATGAATTTAAGACGCAGCGTGTCAGTTTTTATAGACTATTGTGTCTAATTCTAAACAGAAGATCGCGTGTTGCCTAGCACGAGTTTTACTTAGAAACCTCAGAACCGGAAAAGGATACAGTGGTTACATCCCGGTGGACTTGATGCTGGTTGCTGATGTCCGAGCTGTCAGCCACGTCACCTCCTCTGAATTAACTTTGCTCCCAGGCTGCCCCCCGACACAGCTGAGCTAGTGAGTGCAGTCAGTGGACATCATATCTGTTTTTGTTATCTGCATGCGTTTAGATAAAGAGCCACCGAGCAGACAGACAGACAGACAGACCCGGAGCCCACTGTGTAGCGGTTAGCTTCTTCTTCTTTTCCTCCTCTTTTAGCTTTTTAACTCGTCTTTTACTTAACTCTTGTGTTCGCACTTTTTTTTTGTGGCCAAGCAACTCTGCCCTGTCTCCCGAGGACTCCTAAGGCCTTCGAGGAGTTGCTTTACGGTTTAACGTTAGTCATTAAGGCGGAACTCAAACAACATGAACATCTTTCGTCTGGCGGGTGACGTGTCACATCTGGTGGCTATCATCATCCTGTTGCTGAAGATATGGAGGTCCAAATCCTGTGCTGGTAGGCTGACACCGACACAGACACCACTGTACTTTAAGTCACCGCGGGTCTATAATTCAGCCTCACTGTGTATTTGGACTTGGAGTTGTGCAGTATTGTGCAGTAGCGAGTCAGTGTTGCTCAAATGTTTTTTGTAGATATCAGTCAAATTCGTGATGGTGGAGGGTATTTGCATCATGCTGTGTAGATCTTCATGAGTGGAAGCGACGTGGCAATGTTAACACGGTGATCTGCTTGCCTGCTCCACCTATCACACATCAGCCTGCATCTTTAAACCGAACTCATTGCTGCTGCTGTTACTGTTGAATCATAAAAATGGGGAAATCATAACATTTTCTTTCTAGTATTTGTGAGCCAGAGGTCTGCTGGGGTCAGCTGCTTTTGATTGCCCTTCTACACACTGATCCAACCCCCCCTTTTTCCTCTCCCTGCAGGCATCTCTGGGAAGTCTCAGGTGCTGTTCGCCCTGGTCTTCACCACCAGATACCTTGATCTGTTCACAGTCTACATCTCTGCTTACAACACAGTCATGAAGGTAAGAGTGTAGATCACAAACAGCCTCGACCGCACCGTAACACACACATGCCGTTTCACTGGAAGCTTACCCTTAACCTAACTCCAGCGTACACAAAGCCAAAGCTTGTGCAAGGGTATTAAGTCTGGTTGATGAAGACAAACAATGGCAACTGGAGCAGGTTAAAGTGGAGCTGCAATGACGTGTTGATGAAGTGATTAGTCAATCAAAAGAAAATGTGTGAACTATATTGATAGTTGGTTGATCGCTTCTGTTATTTATCAAGCAACATTGTCAAACATTAGCTGGTTGCAGCTTCATTAATGTGAGGATTTGCTGCTTTTCTTTGTTACTTATAATAATAATAAATGAAGAATGTTAAATTGATGACATCACTTTGGGCTATTTGTATATTGTGATGAGCATTTTTCAGTTTTTTCAGTTTTTGGATCATCATATAAGTGGTAACGTTGATAAATCCTGAACATAATCTTTTCATACGTGTATAATGAAAATAGTGAAAAATGTTCACGTTGAGTTGCATGGCCAATAGTCAATGCTCGCCTCTGCCCTCAGGTGGTGTTCCTGGCTCTGTCATATGCCACCGTGTACCTGATCTACATGCGCTTCAGGAACACAGACAACTCAGAGAATGACACGTTCCGCGTTGAGTTCCTGTTGGTGCCAGTGATCGGGCTCTCCTTCCTGGAAAACTACGCTTTCACCCCAATGGAGGTAAAAAAAAAAAAGAAATATTTAAAAACATTCAAACATTATATTTGATAAAAGTTGGGTCCAGGTGTAGAAGAGTTTTTTAAACAAGTGTGTTTATTAAATTTTTCAGAATAAATATTCACAATACAACAAGAAAATACAGGTGCAGAACAAAACTGTCACAATATGGCTCATCTTAAATGGTACAAACATCACAGGGCAGTAGCATGTGTTATTTACAAATTCCAAAATATAAATAATCCATCATCTCACTTGAAGAAAAGCATTTCAAATATAAATAAAAGGAGCGGAAAACCAAAAAAAAACCAAACAGACGTATAATAAATGCATGGTAATTACATTTGTTGATGGCTTACATACAGGGGGAACAAGCCTCCAATGCTTTCCTCCCCTCCAAGAACACCATAAAAGATCTCCACATACTGTCAAAGATTAGATATTTACCCTTTAACGTGAAGGTGAGTTTTTCCAGTGCCAGGGAGTCTGATAATCCTGCAAGCCAGACACTGGTACTTGGTTTAGTAGTGGATTTCCATGACTTTGCTATAGTGTATTTGGCTTGTAACATGCAAAAAATAATCATAGATTTATTTGCCCTGTTAAGGTTAAGGTTTATCGGAAAAATACCAAGAATACAAAGTTTGGGGTCTAATATTAGTTTTATAACTGTAACCTGCAAAATCATATCCATCACCTCACTCCAAAAGGCCTGAATCAATGGGCAATCCCATAGGCAATGATATAGTGTGCCCACTCTACCACACTTGTAGCACGTGTCAGAGTTATTGGGGTTGAATTTATTTAGTTGAGTTGGTGTTACATATATTCTCATTATCCACTTGTACTGAAGTAGTTTAAAATGAGAATTTATTGTTTGTATTTGAGATTTTAAGCAAATCTTTTGCCAGTCCTCGGTGGAGATTACTGAATTTAGATCCTCACACCAAGCCAATCTTTTCCTATCTGAGGAAACCTTTGAACCTTCCATGATTGATGCATAGAAGCTTGAAGTCAAACCCTTCTTAGGATGTTGATTTGTTGCTATTTCTTCTATAGGGCAGAGTGTAGGTAGAGATAAAGACTTCTGTAGCTTAAATATATAGCTTCTTATCTGCAGGTATTTGAAGAAATGGTTTGGTTGGATGCCATATTTTTGTTTCAAATCGACAAACGACAAAAGAGTGTTGTTGTCAAATAAATCTGCAATTATACTAAGACCTTTGTTTGCCCAAATTTTGAAGCCCATATCTTCAGGTGTAGAAGAGTTGAAAGCTCTTCACTTGTAAGCTCACTCTGGGTTTATAAACTTGCAGTTGCACAAACAGTACAACTTTTTCTCATTTTGTACTTTTAACCCCTCATCTGTCCCCTTCACACTCATACCACCCAGATCCTGTGGACCTTCTCCATTTTCCTGGAGGCGGTGGCCATAATGCCGCAGCTCTTCATGATCACCAAGACGGGCGAGGCGGAATCCATCACCACCCACTACCTGTTCTTCCTCGGCCTCTACCGAGCCCTGTACATCGCCAACTGGGTGTGGCGTTACCACACGGAGGGCTTCTTCGATCAGATCGCCGTGGTGTCTGGCGTCGTGCAGACCATTTTCTACTGCGACTTCTTCTACCTTTACGCCACAAGGGGTGAGTTACAACTACTGCAAGAAGGAGCTGATTTCAGATGAGATCTGTGTGGATTAGTGGGGGTACCTAGTCATTTAAGGGTTTTTTTTTTTTAGGTTAATCTTTTGTGACAACAAACGTCTTACCATCCCGCTTTCTTTTGTCTGCAGTGCTTAAAGGAAGAGGAAAGATGAGCCTGCCGATGCCCATTTAAAAACCGACGTCTGCTCCACTGAGCTACCCGTGGGTGCCTGCTACAGTTCAGCATCTGAACACAGTCCATGCCCTTCAACTGTACATGAATTTAGCAATGGGACTAATGGTTGGACGTCAATCTGTATACCAAAATGAGTGCACTTCTAGAACGGGATCTTCTGTCTGGCTGGTATTTTGTGTGTGTGTGTGTGTGTGTGTGTGTGTGCGTGTGTGTGTCTGCGTATTTCTGTGTCCTCGGGGGTTTTTGTTGTTCATGAGATGCAAATGTGACACTGGAAAGGTGTCCCTGGGATACACGTGGTACATAATTCAGGCAAGTGTGGAACACTATAGAAACTGCGTGTGTCTCGTCTTTCTCTTTTGTTCTGATGGACACTTTGGCTCTGGAGGCCTCATTCAGACCTAAATCGGGCGTTGCAGCGAAAAACACGCCAGCCCTCCCACTCATTTTCAGTCCAGGTAGTGTGTTTAGGCTACTGCAGTGTGGACCACAAAAAAATGCAGTGGCCCGATGCAAAAAGTTAAACAGAATCGAATAAACCGGCGATCAGATCAGCAGTATTATCTGTTCAGCTCTTTACACTAGACTGTAAATATATAGCTTCCTACTTTATTACCCGCAATGGAAGGTATTTGTGTTTTCTTATGAGCGCCGGTCGACATAACATATTCTATGTCAGCGTGTCACAGATACTATCATACAGGATAAACAAATACACATGCACAAACATTCAGAGGTCTGCCAAATTCATGTCGCTTTGTGTCTCGAACAACGTCATGCTGCCCAGTTGACTAATCTCAAGCCAGGGGCCGGAAACTGGGTGCTATCCAAGTGAAGTTCACAAACACTAATGCTCTCCTGGTTGTGTCTTTCCACACCGCCGCACGACCCTGTGCTTTTACCTGCAACGTCTGATTTTGGTCTGAATCTGAAGCCCTAGAATGTCAAACCCACAAAAGTGTAAATGGGGTTGGCTGTAGCTTGTATGTACTGCACTCAGATAGATTATATGTAGCCTCAGTGTTCACACAGTGCAGACACAGACCTGTGTCGAAGCTGAACCGCTGCCCAGAGTTTCATGTCCGAGTTTTCCTACACTTTATCCAATCAACGTCTTCCCTGATGATTTACAGTAATGAGAAATACTGTAGCGTTTGTAAATGTGTACTCTATAATCTTCTTCAAATCGTCTTCCTCTGTGGTTCTTTAATGTTACACACTCCCGGAATAGCTCGCTGCATTATGTGCAAATGATTTCTCTCCTTTACTGCCAAGTTACAATTTTTTTGTATTTCCTCTCAGTGGTCGTCTTTTATATTTCAATGTATTTCTTCATGGGAGAAAAAAAAAAAAGGGCTGAACATTTTGTCATGTCTTGAATGAAGCCAAAGACGGAGCAGACACCTGCTGCAAGGTTTTCTAGTTCCTCGGTCGCTTCCTTGGCCAAACTGTCTTGTTTCGTCTGTGATTCTTTTTTTAAAGAGAGAGGGAAGTTTAAAATGTTGAGCAGTTTTTGACGCTTAAAGGTGTTTTAAGTCACAATATGTTTATTTGCGCACCGTTTTCTGACATGACATTAATTATATTGTGAAATCTCTCAATTCGAAGGTGTGGCTGTGTTCTTTTATGACGAATCCACATGCACTGCAACACAACAGGATGTTTGCCTTTAACAAACACACACACACACAAGCATTATCATTCAACTGTACAGACTGAAAGTGCTGGTGCATTGTGCTGATACTAAAACCGATGACTAGCAGTCGATGTGTGATGCACAGTGAAAATTCACAACAAAGCGACTTTCTTTCACATGAATCATCGCCTCAGTGTTAACCGTAATATCCACTTAGTCCGCATTTACTGAGAACTCCTCATTGAACACAGAGTCAAGTTAGGCCTCAATGCAGAAAGGTTTTTCTGTGTTTATAGAACACCTTACTTCCTTCCCTCACGGCTCCCTCCACCACTCTTGCAGCTGAGCGGATGGAGAGCGGCGACGCTACCAGAGCTGCCGCCTTCTCCACCACCTTCACCTTCTTCACAGCCTTCCCCTTCCCCTTGTCTTTCCCGACGATCCCTGCTCCCTCTGCTGCGCCTCTCCCCATCGCAGACACCAGCTCAGACCAGAAGAGCCGCTCCGCCCTTTTCCTGGCCTCCTCTTCCTCCCTCCTCGTCTCCTCATCTTCCTTCTTCCCTCTCTCTAACCCTCCCTGTGCCTCCTTGTCTTGAGCCTCCTTCTGAAGGAACTTGTGTCCTCTCTCTCCCAGAATCCTCTCCTGTGCCTCCCTGATGGCCCTCTCGGCCTCCTTGAACATCTCGTTGCTGTAGCAACCGCCTCCGTTGTCTGCCACGATCTTGTCTATCTTCTCCAGAAGCTGCACAACCTGTTGTGGACACTCTGTTGTCTTCTGCTGTCCACTATTATCAAAGACGTGATACCCCCCGCAGCAGCTGCTGACAAATTCTGACAGCTCATCACTCTCCTGCAGGAAGTCTTCGATGCTCTTCCCCAGCAGCTGGTCTCCCCAGGTGAACAACACCACAGTGAACCTGATGGCTCCAGGGCCAAACGTAACCTTGATCCACTCCAAGGTGTCTCTCTCCTCCTGGGTGAACCTGCCGGGCCGCAGGGTCACCAGGAAGGCGTGGGGTCCCGGAGAGGAGAGGACGACACACCGTCCCACCTCCGCCATGACCTCCTCGGGGGACAGCTGTGTGTGGAAGAAACCTGGAGTGTCGATCACAGAGACACTCCGGCCGTCCACCGTCAGAGTCTTTCTCTGGCACTGTGTGGTGACCGAGCAGGGGGAGACATCGACCCAGAAGGCGGGCCTGCCCAGGATGGTGTTGCCTGAGGAGCTCCTGCCTGTCCCTGTCCTCCCCAGCAGAACAATCCTCAGGGGTTCAGCCTCTGATGGAGGGAGTGGTGCTTCACAGCCTGGAAAAATTACAATCATAGCACATGTTTAATATTATTATTATTATTATTATTATTATTTAAAAACTATTTTGCAGTATTAATATGTAATATTTTTGAATCAGAGTTTCCAGAAAATGCTACACACTAACATTTTCTAGAGAACATTCAAATTTGAAGGTCAAATGTAGGCAGGTTTATGTTATATATATATACTGGGTAATTTAATTAAATATAATATAATATTTTGTAAGTGCTGTGATTATGTTTTTAAGCGCTCTCTCCTGAACACTAACCTGATCTGATGACGGTCATCGGCATACCTTCATGTGACGCAGCATTTTCGGGGGACGACATCCTAAACACAGCAGCTACATCAAAGTCTCTGGCTCGCCGGTTTTTCGGTGACCTAAGACGAAGGAGGCAGATGCTTTGGTTGCGAGTGAGATGTCCTCCTGCTGTCAAGTGTCATTTAATTCCCAGCCACACCGCAGGGAGCGTCAGTGGAGCTGCAGTCCGTGGAGGAGCAGAGAGGCGCCGCACACCGCCGCGAGCCCTGAACTGATAACACTGGAGTGAAGTTATCAAGCAGTGAAGACAACCATATCGGGAAACTCTCACTAAAACTAAAACAGCTCCTTACTTAATACGACTCTGTTGTCGCCGCTGTTACTTGTGATAAACACGCAAATGATGAGTTCTACATTGATATTAATAATTATTTCACATTTGTAGTTCCCACTGCGGCCACTGGATGGCAGTGAAGGTCCACACTCTGCAAGTCTTGGGCAGACAGTTTCATATTCATAGTTATTAACCAGCGGAACAAAACAACTACAGGGAACAAGTGTGTCATTTCAAATGTGTCCAAGGTAATGTGGGAATCTACGGGACATCCATCTGTAATGTAGGTCACTTCATTTTGAATATTCACCAGAGGTACTTGGAATGCTATCATAACTATCTTGCCAAAGGACTAGATAGATAGATAGTAGCCAAGGGTAGATTAAGCACAGGTACAGAGAGTTCCCCTAAGTGTAAACACTTAAATCCGTAGTTCTGCCCTATGGGGGCTTTGAGTAAAACCAGAGAATAATCTGTCAGTGAGATTGTTTTGTGTTCACAGTAGAATGGAGCACCACAGCCAGCTTCAAACGAATCCTTGGCTCTGCCCAAGTTACAGAGACCAAGAATCCATCCCATAGTATTAAGGGGCTCAAAGCAGTAAGTCATGCAGAAACCCACTCTACTAGTGGACTAATAGCTCATATCCCTCCTGCAAACACACACATAGATGCGTATATAAGCACACATCCAATACACATATCCATCCTCATGCCAAAGTGTCTTCCTTTAAGAGAACTCTTATCCTGCTTAAGTTGTTATAAAATAAAATGGTAGATAATAAAAAATACTGAGGTAAATAAAATATAATACTGAGGTATCGAAGAGAAAAGGCAAGTGGAACATAGGGTGCAAGAAATAAATAAAATTAAAATAAAGAATAAATGTTAAAAGGACACTTTATTTTTTGTATTTTGTGATGCATTGGTTTGTCTGTGTCATGCATATTGTTTACTAGTTTGGGCTGTCCCTACCTGCCATGCCACTCTTACTGTGAGAAAGTGATAAATAGTGCCATCTAGCGGCCACAGCGAGGAACTGCACTCGTCTAATCAAGCTAGCATCAATAATTCAGAGCTCATAGTATATTACGTCTTCCGCTAGATACTTTCTAAGTGTATTACTTTTTTGTGGTTGGGCACCGTCTTTTACCATTCTACAGTGAGAACGACACAGCTAGCCATACAATTCATAATCACATTTTGTTATTAGTCGATATAAAGTATTTTTAATGCGTTCTGTAAACAGCCTACATGTTTTCTACTGCCCTCGTGTGGTCACAGTGAGGTACTGCAACGGATGAAATCCGTCAGTGCGGAGTGGAGACGTGACAGCACACTGACACCTGAAAAACAGGTGATTGAACTGAATCAAAAGAAAGGAACTGATACAAATAATCCTGAAATAATAGTTTAGATCGGTTTTCAAGCGAATATACACAACCTCCAAGGTGCTGAAGGTGAGAGTCAAATGGGTAGTCTGTCTAGCTAGTACTAGCTAGCTTCTCCGCTAGCAATAGCCGCCACAACGCGCTAACTTTTCCAAAGTTATCAAGACTTCCAAAAAAAGAACAATGTGGGACGTTTCAGGTGCTCCTATGCACATGCGATACACTATAATTGCACTTTGGAGCGGAACATCAATAGTCTCTCATGTTAATTGACGCTAAATGAGGGATAATATATATAAGGGCTGACCACAACCGAGCACTCACGGATTAAGTGCGCTAGCTTGGTGACTTTATTATGAAAGGATGTACCGGAGGTGTTTTCATGTGTGCATTGATGGTGCTTTATGAATTTATTCGTTTGCAGTTCCATATTGTGACCACGAGAGGGCAGTAAAACCCTGTGGGGAAAAAAACGTGTTTCTATAATATGGAACCTTTAAAGTCTTCCTCGGTGCTAGGTGGCATTCTCCCTCAGGTTAGGAAAATTGCTCTTCATCGATATAGTTATTACCAATATAGTTTTTTACTGTTTTATAGTTGTAATATCACACTATGCTAACTTACACTAATGTTGTTTTTTTAAAGGCTGATGTTAATGCTATTGTGTTAGCCATCATTAAATGTTGTGTTGCAGTACCTGGATATAGCCAGCTGAGGGCACTATTGAAACTAAACTGCTGCTATTACGGCAGCTGTTGGTTTGATTAAACAAACTCTTAAAGCTTATGTACTGACAGATGTCAAGCTGATTTTCAAACGATTTGGTTTGCCTACTATAGCAGACCTGTTCAAAAGGCAGCCCATGGCCTGAATGCGGCCCTTTAAAAACCTCATTCAGGCACCTCGACTATTATGCTAGTAGGCTAATTAGCATGTTCATCATTCTGTCTGTTGCAACACAAAGAAATAATCCTTTTACCGTCAAAGTTCTGTGTGTTTAACTGTTTAAGCAAAGAGAATTTATAAGTATCTGACATCTGACTTCTAAGATTAAAAAGGCACATTCGTTTTTTTTCCTGTACATTTGTAAATATCTTTTTATCATTTTTGAAAACTAACAAACAAATGTAAAAAATGTAATAAAAGGTAATCGTTTTCAGAATTCTGTGCTTACCAGGTCAGAATTAACATAACACTACGCCCCCCTCCATAGTAGCTGCCTTAGAGATTGTTCCATCAGATTTTCCATTTAACGATAATGAGCCATCGGGGCAAACTCAAGTAATAGTTATTAATGGGAAAACAAAAATAATGAATTTTAATCTAAGAACAAATTGATGCGGTTCTGCTTTGATCCCTTAATCAGTGAGTGTTTGATGTCAGGCAGAGCTGGCACTAAGTTAATTTGAAATGCAATATCACATTAGTAGCCCTTTATCGCACAAATGCTAAAGCTGTTAAAGCACAGCAGGGAGAAAACTCGCCACAGATTGTTCAACTAGATTGTTTTGTTAAGCCGAACAGATGCCCCCGAAGTACATGTCCCTATGTTTCTTTATCATTAATGTGGCAATTCACTGATCTCCAGTGAAACTGGCTGTGTGTGTATACAGATATACATGTGTTGGCATATAATATAAACAGATAAATACATATTTTTTCTTACAGATCATAATGAGATGATGTTTGGGGTTATTTGTAATTATTAAATTCACCATGAGGTTTGTTTCAGTGCAGGTTATCGGCCATATTCATCAGAATTCTTTTCTTTATGAGCATTAGACCCGGGCTCGATTAAAATGCGCAGGTTGTCCTCAACAAGTGCACCTGGAGAGTGCGCGGATGTCTGTCAAGTCCTGAGAACAGATCTAATTATGTGAAGACACCTGTTAGAGTTCACCATGTAGCACCAATACAAACCACCTCGAAAATGAAACACAGAATTATAAAGCAAGATGTGATAGCCTCAGGCAGTATTTAATGGGATTTATAATAACATTCGTTTGGGCAGTTTCATCTTACCGAACAGTTTAATTCATAATATGGTTATCCACATGTTCATGATTTTTAAAATGTTATAACTTGACCCACATAATTATTTATTTGACCACATATAATACCAAAGATAATACCTCTCTTATGATATGAACTATAGAAATGCATGATGTAACTGGAAGGCACTGAGCTGCAAGGAAAAGCTACTCCATTATATTCTCTATAAACTATAGCAGATTTTGACATGGTCATTTTAGACATTTACCATGTCAACATGTTTCCTTGGCTGTAGCTCGATCTCTGGTTGACTGGATGCTGTACAGGAGGAGGTAAAGACAAGTATATGCAGATGCAAGAATGCAAGGCCAACGCTCCTCCGAAGCTAAAGCTAACTGACATGAGTGTGTGTATTTGAACGCATTAACAGCCGGAGAAAATGTTAGGTGCTGTGTGCAACCAAGAAATGTAGATCCAGGCAAAGAATTGAGATAGAGCATATCTTTTGAAAACCTGCCTTTGAATTGGCAATTTTGAGTGAAAATAACTGAAGAACAAACTGTGGACTGACATCTTGAGTCTGGTTTTCTTACAGCACACACATTTTGACATCATTTCATGTCCAAAGCGGGTTTCTTCTCTCATTACCAGAACTCGCAGAAGGACAGCAGTAAATGTATTATCAGCTGGAATATAAATCTTGCTTCAGTTTTGTTTAGGAATGCCAAAGGGGCACAAAGGTAAACCACAAATACTACACAAGTACTCAACTGCACATACGGTATATCAGCTTTTCAACCGTAAATGAACATTTCCATTTTATTGAACTGTGTGCATTTAAAAGTTTGTTTGCCACCTCCAACAAGCAGTAATGTTGCTCCAGGCTGTAGTGAGTGATGGACATTTAAGTCGTAAAATCTACAACTGTAGCTCAGGTTTTTCACATGTGAAACTCTAATGGACCGAACCTTAGAAAAGATAAACTGCAGGCCCAGAAATGTGCAAACGACATAAAACAGTGTAGTTATGGTGTCTATTTTTTTTTTTTTCATTGCCCACAGCCATTATAACATCAGCTGTAAGGATGTGTTAGATAAAGCTAGAACTGGATGTCACTTGAATCTCCCTTCCAAAACAGTTGTTATTATTAACGGGACAGTCGGACACTGATGGACAGTCAGGGGTCGAGGGAAAAGTCAGAGTCCTGCTTATAAACCTACTGCTTAATTGGTAAAAGTTTGAAGTGGGATGAAAACTGAGTCAATATCAGGATGAACTGTTAGAGGGTCTGTCCCACTCCACCTGGTTTCTCACCAGAAAGCACGCCCCCTTGCTGGGAACCTGCTGAGCCTCTGGAGGAAACTCCCGGCTCAAAACAGGCCCGTCACCACCTGTGGCGCTCACTAAGGCGTGACAGGCAGACATGTCCTGTCCTTGTAAAACAGTGTTCTCACAGTGCGTCTCTCTCATGCTGCTGATGCTGCTGCTGCTGCTGCTGGCATAGCTCTGGCTGGGCTGTGACAGACAGCCGGCTCCGTTGGTTAAGTTTGAATTCTCCAAGTCGAAGAAGGTGCTGTTTTCACTAATCCCTAGTCCAAAGCTCTCCAGCATTTCCATTACTGATGATGTGGACAGGCTGCTGGGGGTCTCCTCCTCAATAAGACTCAGTGTGGGCAAGATGTGCACCAACTCTGCCATCTCCATTGGCCGGATCACCTCGGTAATGGAAGGGAAGTCCTGCTCCTCGCTGTACGACTCCTGTGTGTCCAGAGCTGCGTAGCTCATTTCCAGCTGTGCGTCAGCAGCAGGTTCTAGTCCAGGTTCGATTAAAGCGCTTGGACATCCTGATTCTGGCTGGCCAATGCTGGTCAAGTCTATGGTCGACTGGGCGGCGATGTCTACAGGGTATCCTCCCTTTGCAACGCCCTCCGTCAACACCAGCTCGCCCGCTTCCACCACTGCAGGGACATCCATGATCCCCGCTGGAGATGAGACCTCGGCGGTGACGACATTTGGTGGCGTCCCGCTGACTGGAGAGTCTGAGAGGGAAGACGGAAAAAGAGCATTTAAATCTTCAACCCTCATTTTCAGTCTGGTTGAATAATTTTAATTTTTTTTCTAATCTTGGACAAAACAACATTCTGATGCTTTCTCTATTTATGGAAATCATTGAGTATTTCTATAACCTTTTTCCTTTTTTCCTATCTTCCTATTTCCTTTCTTTTGCTTTCTCTTATGGTGTGTGGTTTTGTGTTATTATCTCTCTTTTTTTCTCTTCCTTTTCCAACTTCTTGAGCTCCAATGTTGCTGTAGTTACAGTAAAAATAACATATGCTGATATCTGAATGACTTTGTGGTACATCTCCTGCCAATTTACCAATTTAAAAAAAAAAGCATTCAAGCTGCTGCAAGTCACCGTAATTCAGTGTTGCAATTAACAGGCTCAACAAGGGTTATGAAGATGGTAAAGATCATAGCTGCCAAACATCAACATGTTAGCTTTGTAGTAATTGTAAATGAATGCATGTTAGCACACTGATGTTAGCATTTTATTCAAAGCACTGTTGTTTTAAGGTAGCACCCATGACAATGTCAGCTGGTAATGTTGTCACTTTGTGAGTGTGTGTGTGTGTATGGCGCATGTCATCTTGGCAAAATGTTGCCCTGAAGATATCTTATATAGCGGGAACTAACACAGAAGTGGTTTTAATACTTCGCCAAGTGTATATATGCCTCTCTGTTGGTGTGGACAGTTTTTTGTCAGCGTCATGGCATCCCAACTGTGCAAGATGCAGTCATGAAACTTCACAGATGTGTAGTTTAGATCAATATCTGGCTGAGTTTGAAAATGGAAGTGGTCTGGACAAGAGCACTGGTAATAGGGAGCAAGGGAGTAGGAAAGGGGCCATTGGTCCCCCACTTAATGCCCTGGCCCATATTTGTTTTAAGCTGCGGCTCACTGTCAAACAGTTCCAATCATTCCCTCCCACTCAGGCATAGCTGTTACTATTTTCAACTTATCTGTCTGTCTATCTGTCTCTCCTACCTGCCTGCTGACAGATTTTGTCACAGCGATTGACAACCATATAAGACACAATCACTAAACGTTACAGGTTTGTAGTTGAGATCAAATGAAGGGCATGTTCGTATATGAGTGTGACCCGAGCGAGGGGAGAACTGAGTACTCATGGATCGGGTGATCAGGTGTCACAGCTAGTGTGATCCCATCTCAAGATTGTGATTGTGCCCACTGAGTGCCGTGTCTGTGGAAGGAAAGAGAGCTGAAGAGCAGAGAGGAGCGATGTTGGGGGTTTTCAGATATTTATAGGAAGTGATGTTGAGAGAGACGCCTTTAATTTGGAGCGTCTCATTACAAAGAAAAGTAAGATAATTAGGTTTAGGCTTGCTAAATTAATTCCACTGTGTTTTCAGGGTTATTTGAGTAGCACAGAGGAGAAAAACAAAGCCCAATAATCAATTGAGGAAAGTCAATACACTCAAACATTATTCACTGCATTCTGTAGCACGTAGCTGCTGCTCACGTACTGTTTTCTATGCGTCTCTCTTTCGCACAAACACAAACCCAGGTTCACCTTGAGCGAGGGGCATACTGAGAACTCTAACAACAGTGTGATCTCAAATGGGCAAGTGTATACTGCATTAATAATGCATTGTTTCATACATAGAATACGATATCCCCTTGTGTTTAATACCAAGTGTTGTGTTGTTATAGTTTTGCAATATAAACCTGCAATATGGTTGAACACACATACTGCATTTATCATTTAACTATGATGTTAACTAACTCCATTAACTTGGTGGCCTCATTCCCGAAATCAGTACTAAAATATAGTTTGTTCCATGCTTATTTACACCCTCACCCACCTGCGATGGCTTGTCTCTGTGCTTGTATCCGATGCGGCCACGTCAGCCTGGCAGTCAGACTCTCCTCCTCCTCCTCGCCATCAGGACGCGCCGGCGGGTCTCCTCCCATCACCAGGCCTAGAGGTACGGCCCCCACCCACTGCTTGGACCGAACACACTGCAGACAGT
Organism: Sparus aurata; assembly: GCF_900880675.1. Taxonomy (NCBI): domain Eukaryota; kingdom Metazoa; phylum Chordata; class Actinopteri; order Spariformes; family Sparidae; genus Sparus; species Sparus aurata. Next base: position 8,402,229 of record NC_044209.1, on the reverse strand, counting down.
CCATAATCCAGCGGGCGTCCCTCCACACCACATCCAGACGCTGAGGGAACAGGAAAATAAATGGCAACAAGGAAACGGTGGGATTAGTTCAACCTAAATCACGTTTAATCATATACACTGATGGATGAATCCAAGTGACGGCCTTTATTTCTTATTCATTTTCGTTATCAAACCCATATTAATTACAGAAGGAGAGATGGATAAAAGGTATGTTTCACCAGCTCGTCTTTAACTATTCAGCCTTCTTATGTTTCTGCTCTCATGATCTTACATGAGAAAGCTCAGTGATGTGGTTGAGACGCTCTCGGGCCTCCTGAACCTCCTTGGTGTCCAGCGCCTCCCGCAGAGCCTGCTGGGCCAGATGAGTGTCCAGCTCCAGCCTCACCCAGCCCTGGCAGTACTCGGCCAGGAAGTCCCTTTCAAACGTCCAGAAGTGAACTAATGGTAAGATAGAAGTGAAAGTAAAAAAGCAATCACTGCATCAAAGCTGAGAGACAGAGCCTGGGAACTCATTAGTGCACTTTATCACACCTTTAGCGAGAGAATTAGAGTCAGAACAAATCCTAAAGTGTAGATGAAAAGGAGGATCAAAGGACTAATGAGAAATGAGAAAAAAAAAACAATAAAAGTGACTTGTCTTCAAAAGACCAAAAGATCAGATACTGCAGCTTTGCGTGCATTTAAACCGAATTGGTTCGGGTTGAAATGCATTTAATTGGTTTTGTTGGGAAGTATTTATAAATCTTTCCTTTAGTTCCTTTGAAGATCCAACACATTCATTGATGTTAATGAGGTGTATGCTATATGAAATTAATTTGTTGACACTTTGTTTTTATGTGACGCTATCGTTTTTCTTAAAGGGACAGGTCACCCCAGTTTGGAGATGTTTGCCTTCTCTCAAATATAATGGACCTAGATAGCATTCGACTAGCAGTGCATAAAGCACCAAAAAAATACATTTGAAGTTCTTTCTAGAAATCACAAACTAGTTACTCAAGATAATGTCATTTAATTTACAGACGTTGTTGTGAGCAGTTTCATGTTGGAACTAATTTCTTTCAAACAAACAACACCCATCAATCAACTGTGTTATCATGCAGAATGAGGAAGGGAGCAAATTAATTCAACTATATTAGTTCATAGCTAGCTGCTAGCTCACCTACCACCACTGAGCTAGCTAACTTTACAGCTCGGACGAGGAGGAAGCCATTAATGTTTACATCCTGTGCTGTCACGAGCCTCGGTGCCAAGGCTGTCAGGTGTTATATGGTAGAAAGAAAATAGTTCCTCCCTGAAACAGCGCACGACAAAGTCTTTGGATTATTTTGTGGTTTTTGGAAAGAGATTTTTTAAAATGTTATCCCCAAAACTCACAGCTCACATCAAAACATGTGGACAAATAGCATGGCAGGTATGAGGAGAAATATGTATTAGGGATTTCTAGGATGCACTGTTAACTTTAACTTAAAAGGGCTCCAGAGCACAATGTTGTTCTTGTTAAGAGATGGTTACCCTGTCAGGTATTTTATCTTAACCTCCAGGTCCACAGAAGTCCAAGTTTGATGAACATGTAACAGTGTGAATAACTTATTATTTTGTTTCACTTGCTTGAGGCATTGCCTAGCTCCTCTTTTTGTGGCCCTGCTCTCTCAGTGCTGTTTGAAAAGACACGGTAGTAGTATCATGACAGCGATCCCGTATGCATGGATGTATGTGCGAGTGAAGACCTACACTTACCCAGCTCAAAGATCTGCAGGGGCATGGTGAGCCCGGGCTCCTTGGTCCCCACCAGAGGCCAGTAGCTGGAGCTGAAGTCCTCACTGGGAGGCAGCAGCAGCAACATGGACAGCTTGTCTCCGAACTGCACCAGCTCACGGGTGTACACACCGTACTGATAAGCCTGTCACAGATACAAAATATGACCCAATGTTACGATGCTCTGTTAGAGGCTTTATGTTCAATTGAACTTCACCATGTCTTGTCTTTTCTTAACAATAATAGCACAAAAGGTGACGTTCTAGGTGACTTAAACCAGTTTTACCCTGTAGAGGGGGATGTTGAGCTTTGTCAAGAGATGCGTGACTGCAAGCCGCAGAGACCTGATGAACTCCACCAGGCCGCTGCTCTCCATCAAGCTCTCGTCCTCGCCACTCAACAGGTTCTGAACACTGCCATTGGTTGTGGTGTAAACATGACTCTGAAGCCACGCCCACTCCTCCCTGTCACAACGACAATGCAGTTAACACAACATTGTGACAAAGAAGTAGAGACAGCAAAGGTACAAAAACCCTCCGTGTGAGCAGCTTTGTTGCATGTTGTGGCCCATTAACTAACAAGTGTGTATACTTCATGTGCATGCAAGGAATATTTGGTGTTTTTTTGGCAGATTCGAATTGCAAGAAGGGGCAGCTTGTTGGTGAAGACTTGTGGTCCAACATTCAAGAGTTAATGGTTGGCTGCCAAATAGCATCCCCCTTGTAATGCCAAGAACTACTGCGTTTGAAATATCCTTCAAAAAGAATTTGGGTCTTTGTAAGAAAGAAAGCAGGAAGTGGGGCTTGGTATGCTTTGGAAAATGCATGTATGATTTGTTGTTGAGCTACAATATGGATCAGTATGTCACATGTTCAAACGGTGTTACCTAGAAACATGGGCATTGTGTCGGACCCGTGTGTGGCACAGCAGGTTGGGCAGTCTCTGTGGCACCAGGACCCTGATCTGTTCCACTGAGCTGCACAGTTTCAGGATGCCCACGTACAGACCCGGCTGTGCCCACTGAATGCTGTGTCTGTGGAAGGAAAGTTTCTCCTGGAGAGCAGGGAGAAATAATGTTGGGGGTTTTAAGATATTATAGGAAGGGATGTTTAGCAGCCTTTCATCTGGAAATTTAAAAAGAAAAGTTAGATAATTAGGTTTAGGCTTGCTAAATTAATCCCACTGTGTTTTCAGGGTTTTTTGAGTAGCACGGAGGAGAAAAACAAAGCCCAATAAATCAATTCGGGAAAGTCAATACACTCAATCATTAAGCACTGTATTCTGTTGCACGTAGCTACTGCTCACGTACTGTTTCTATGCATCTGTCTTTCACACAAACACAAACCCAGGTTCACCTTGAGCTGCTCATACAGCATGTCCATGGCAGTGGGTTCCGGCAGCAGAGGAGTTCTGCTGCGGTTCTTTTCCAGGCGGGCGAGGGGCATCCAGTGAAGCGGAGGGTCAGGAGGGCTTGAAGCGGTGGAAATGAAATGCAACCACATGGAACAACCAATGAAATACTCGGTTTGGTTTATAAATATATATAGTATAACACAGCCAGTATTACACCAACAATCAATATACAGTCTGGACATGTGCTAAGCAAGACCTGCCTAATGCCTGAACAGGGCTCGTATCTTCCTTCTGCTGAGGAAGATTGTGAGTAGCAGAAGTAGAGCGGTGAGTTGGAAAATGTTCTTCAAAGAGAAAACAGGGTTGAAGCCTTCTTTGAGGCTGTGAGGTCTTTGTTGGGTGGGGGAAGAAAAAAATATCTGCCAGGAATGAACAGAAAAGAACAAAAGATTCCGTCTCACCTGGGAGGGTTTGGGAACTCCTTTAGAGTCACTAGTAAGACATTGCCCTGGCGGTCTTTCAGAGGCTCATAGTACACCTGGCCCAGGTCCACTGTTCCGAGGGAAGACTGAAGGCAGAGAAGGGTGGCGAATTAAAAGAGAAACATGAGGATGAATAAATATAAGGATATTAGGGATTAATGCAGTGAAACACAGGTTCTGGGGATGCAGGTTTGTTGCATGAGATAGGGAAGCGTGGCACCAGTAAGAAGGGTAGGAAGAGTAGGAGGTAATTAAAATAGTAATTAACCCATTTTGCTGGTTCTTATCATGTGGGGTAAGCTGCTTAACTTCCTACCTGCAGCTGGGAAACAGCTCTTAAAATGTTGTGCCTGTTCTGAAGGAGGGAGGAGGGTGACGAATGAGCCGAGGAAAGGGCCTGCTGAAGCCAGGGCACTTGTTGCCATGCACAGGACAACTGAAGAGGGAAAAAAATAACAATAAACATTAACTTTTTAAACAGAATTTCATACGGAAAGTTCAGTGGTCTGAATAATTTCAAAGTATAGCATCAATAAATAACATTGGAGGATTTGTGTGTATTTAGGAAACAGCTACCTGGCTTCACATGTTTTGGCTGTTTCATATGGATAAGTTACCAACAGCATATATGTGTAATGATGAATGCAGGTGTTTCACCTTGGCAAACCAAAGAAAGTCCTGGGTGATGGAGGTGGAGCAGCACTGGATCTCTACCAGTGGGATTTGATCTTCAGCAGTCACCAGGATGTTTTCCTTGTGGTAGAACACAGTAGCCAAGTACACACCCCTAATAATGTCCACATGAGAAAGACCAAACAAAGAGAGAATAGAAATCAAATACATTTTTTTTATAATACATATCTTATATGATATATGTTATTTATGTGGCATGTTTAAAAACAACCAGAAAGATGTACAAATTAGTCAGTGGTGAAAAAGGCACAACAACAACAACAACAATAAAAGACAATGAAAAATACAAGGCAATATATAAATATGTGCAGAAATGCAAAACAAAATCATGCTTTTAAGATCAAATTATGATTAAAAAAAAAAAAAAAAAAAAAGATTATAAGATACTTTGATTCTAGCCTACAACTAAATTGAACAATGGAAAAAATTGTATAACTGGTCTTTGTCAGACTACTTTCTTTTAAGCCAAGTCAATCCTAACACGAAAATGCTAAAACTTTAAGATGCGTTATCATCTAAGAGGAATCATAGAATTTCTGCAACTCACAAAACATCCTTCCTAAAAACCAAGGAAATTAATTTCACACACCAAAATTATAGGACAACATACAATATATTTTAAAATACATATATTTTCTGAGCGTGCTGTTATAACGGTCAGCTGTACATAATACATAACTGTTGGTTCAAACTCTCGTGCTTTTCTCGCACACTGTTGCCAAGTGCTTGCTTGTAGGGGGATGATAGGTCTCTTTAAACTTAAGATTCTAGACCTGCTGTAATTGATGACTTTTGTTGTCAACTGGCATTACATAGATACACTTACAGCAAGACATGCAGTTGATGTTTGTGTCAACATTCAAAAAGCATTTTCCTTCCATCTTTGCAGTGTTCAACCACTCTCTGAGGCAATGCTGTGGTTTTACACCCTTTCGTATCTAGTAGCCTAGCAATCCATTTATACCCTGTTAGCTAATGTATTCAGTGTGGTCCACTGAACACCTGGGGCAGCAAGAAGCCTTGATCAGCCACATGCCACTCTCCACAATTCGATGATTTCAAACTTAATCCCTTTCAAAAGACCTCCTCACTGATCTTGAGGCTTCAGCAGCTTTAATGCGACTACTGTTCTTTTTCAATAACTGTAACAGAAACAAGTTTGGACTTGTAGCCTGCAATGGTGTAATCGCATCGCATTTAATCTGTTACTCCCTGTACCCTCAAGGCACAGTGGGATGGGTAAGACAGATGGAGCGCTACCTCTGTAGGAGACGAACAAACTTGGTGGCGGACTGGAACAGTTGTTTGATGCCTCGAGACACAGACAGACGCTTGCTGGGACTCTGGGGCTTCGAGCTCTCTGTAGAACGGAGGAGAGGAGGATCAGCCAGGATGGGAATCACTCTGCTGCCAAAATATATTCACTGTGCACGCACAGGATAGTTGGATTGGTAGTAAAAAAGAGCCGACACATGCAGTACATGTTGCCTGTAGAGTGATCTTAACAGGTCCTTTCGAAGAAAATCATTAAAAATTATGTTCTATATTCTCATTGTTTGTTTTCTTGTCTGACACTTCAGAGGTACACGGAAAAAAGGTCAACACTATTGTACGCCTTGAAATATAAAAGCAATTCAGATTAGAAATTGGTTGGGGTTGAAAAAAACAAAGAACACAATGTTGTGATTCTGAAAGGAGGCTTTATGCAAGATTATTTTCTGTTATTATTTTTTTGGAACATGAAGTAACCGCCAAAGGTACAATGATTTCCAGGGTTTAAAAGTGAAGGAATAGGTGAATAGATGTTAATATAAATTAACGGAAGAAAATTCCGACTTTGCTTCAGTGCATTCAATAGTAAATCTGTATCTATAAAGGACATAAGTGTGACGTATCGAGTCAGTGTTACCTATGCAGAATCCTCTGTAATGTGGTTCTCTGGCATCTTCCAGGAGTTTCTTCACAAGGGCTTCATGATTTCTGAACTGTGACTTCACACCAGTGCACTCTCTCCAACCTGCAAAGGAAGAAAAAGAGAAACAAATCATCACTCTCATTTTTATGCAATTAAGGGAAATCATTCAAGACATCAAGAACTCATTTACTGGCGAGTCCTGAGTGCTGCTTCTCCCCTGTCTCTGATTAGGAGGTGAGGGCGACTGAGAGACCATCTGTGTGCTCTGAAAGTTTCACTGCTGATTCATTCTGAGCGACTGAAACTATGTCTCCTTTTAAGTTAGATTAATATTGATTTACAACTTACATTGTGTTACCCAACTGACCCTGCAACATGTTCTCCATTGCAGAGAGACTGTGTGGCAATTTTTGCAGTCATTGCTCAACATAAAGTGGAAATTGTAGCAACTAGTGAGCTAAATTCAAACTCAGTGCACACAGTGACTTTAACTTAAAAGTTTTTAATAATTAATTAATCTACCAGGCTTGAGTGGACTCCACTTCTTTGACATCAAGGTTGATGTCAGCCAAGTGATTTCATCACTCAGGCACAGAGAGAAAAAGAATGGAGAACTAAGTCAACAGTCATCAAATTTGCAGTTCAGTATACTCACTGGAGGGAGCAACGCTGGCTGGAGTGGAGCACTGAGGCGGGCCCCATCCTTTCACATTGAAGGCGCTCACTCTTACAAAGTAATGCACTCCCTGTATTTGGAGAAGCACCAGACCACCAAATTATCACCATGCAGTAACAATCTGAATCATCAATTCTAGGGCAAAGAAATGGGGAGAAAGAGTTCTCTCAAAGGAAGAAACTTTGGCATGAGGATGAATATGTGTATTGGATGTGTGCTTACGTGCGCATCGATGTGTTTGTTTGCAGTAGTGATATCAGAATCAGAAATCCAAATCAGATATTAGTCCACTAGTAGAGTAGGTACTGCATGACTTACTGCTGTGAGCCCCTTAATACTATGGGATGGATTCTTGGTCTCTGTAACTTGGGCAGAGCCAAGGATGCGTTTGAAGCTGGCTGAGGTGCTCCATTCCACTGTGAACAGAAAACAATCTCACTGACAGATTATTCTCTGGCTTTACTCAAAGCCCCCATAGGGCAGAACTACGGATTTAAGTGTTTACAGTTCGGGGAACTCTCTGTACCTGTGCTTAATCTACCCTTGGCTACAAAGTAGGACATGTATGTAGCTGCTGGACTAAGCAGCAAAAATAGAGAAGCTTAACTACATCCATAAATAAAATCACCACAATATATAATGCGTGAGACCTTGATTATATTATTCTATCTATCTATCTATCTATCTATCTATCTATCTATCTATCTATCTATCTATCTGTCTTTACATCTATAAAATATAATACAGTCGTATTCACCACCTACCTCTATAGCGGGTGATGAGACCCATGTTGTGACCTTCTGGCTCTTTGATTGCCACGAACAGAGAGGATATGCTGGTCACCAGTATGGACACATTACTGGGAGGCCCAGGGAGCTCTGGGTGAAACATTTGGACACACCAGTGATCACAATGAGCAATACTTCTGTTCTGATGGTACAAGACGCCGCATACATAAAGAACTATCGCTATAAATATGGACTTCTGCATTGTGATCAAATGGAATTGTGACCTAAGCCATGATCTGGACTACAAAGAATAAGTCATAAACCTCAGACAAATACACAAATCTATTTTATATTAGAAGCATTTAGCTGACACTCTTTTCAACGTACTGGGAATAAGAGCCAGGGCCTTATTGCCCTTAAATAACACTGTGATCATAAAAGAGAAGAAACCTGGAGGTGCTTAAAAGAGAAATGAAAGTGAGAGCTTAAGAGAGACATTAATAAGGAGCAATTAAAGAAATTATAGAGGGGAAATCATCACATAATTTAAAACAAAATACAGTTTGAACCGATGTACAGGGAAATGTGCAGGGAAAACAAAGCTAAGAGGCCCGAAATTGCAGAACACAGGCTGCACCAACGCCTATGGAGGTATTCTGGTGGTTCATTTTACACACCCAAGCACCAAAGTTTTTAATTCGATACAAGCAGCCACTGTGAGCCAATGGACAGCTTGTAAAGCAAGAGACATTTTGGGAAGGTTCATGACAAGTCTGCTGAATTTTGGATGAGGTGTAAGGGCTGGAGGGAGACTATCAAGAGGCCAGCTAGGAGTCCAGACAGCAAATCAGTAAAACTTAAGCAAGAAGTTGGGCTGAATACCTGATCACTGTGGTCTTGCCAGCAGTGATGGAGGGGCTTCGTAGAGGAGAGTTGGACAAAAAGTACTTCTGCCTTGTTTAGATTGATTTAGAAGGGGACAGGAAAAAAATATCACAATTTCTACAAAGTCAGGAATAAAAGAAAACAGGCCTGTGATTTGTGTCCCAAGATGGATTTCGAGAAATGCCACAAACTGACCCAACCACTGACCTGTGTTTTGGAAGTTCTCTCTCATCCGGCAGTACAGTTGCAGCCTGAGGCTCCAAAGGCGGATGTGTCTGTGGACATCAGCCTGGGCCTGTGGCCCTGCCCCCGCCTTCTTATACAACTCCTTCTTCCTCTCCTCCACCCGTTTGCCCGCCAGTGCCACCAAAGCATCCAGCTTAAGTGTCCACTCTGCTGGTCGGCACACTGAGTAAGATGGAGAGAGCAAGAGAGAGGATGGATTCTGAAAATGATTTGCATTGAAGTTGATTTTTCTGACTTATTTATTTATTTATTTATTCTTCCATTAAATATTTGTGTCTTTAGGGGCACTTATACAATCTTGTGTTGTATAATGATGAATACATTTGACCTTGAAGCATTTTAAAACCATCTGCTCCTAACAGAAATCTTATTATAATGTGATATTTTAAAGAATGCAAACTTACAAACAGGATTATGTCTGGCCCCCGCCTTTGTCAACACATGGAGCAGAGGAGAATTATGGGTAAGGGCGGCAACGTCCAACGGGACCAGTCCCTGATCGCTGACCCTGTTCACCCCCATCTCCCTCTCTCTCTCCCAGTCCTTTTCTTTCTTCTCTCCTCTCTCCCACATGCTTCCTCCTCCTCCTCCTCCTCCTCCCCCTCCATAATTGGTGTAGTCTCTGGACAGCAGGCTTTGCACGGCCAAAGTGTCTTCATGTTCCACAGCCTCCCACAGGGTCTTGTACTAATGGAGAGCAGGGAACAGGGTGCAGAACCAAAAGGGGGTTGAGTGGGTGGGGGACAGTGAAAGAACAAGAAAGGTTTAAAGCGAGGGAGAGGAGAGGCAATGGACGCACCAGGGTACATAAATGAAATCACAAATCAGAGCAGCAGTCTCACCTGAGATAATGAATTCACAGTGGCACATATAGTGTCAGCATGTCAAAATAAGATCTCCTAATCTAAAAAAGAAGTAACCAAGAAACACAAACTTCTGTTCAGAATCACGCCAAAATATCTTACAGTGTCTGCAGACTTGGCGAGGTGTCTGGGTGTGTTCGTATCACCGCCAACAGATGACTCTCCACCTCTCAGTCTGACGGACAGGTTTCTGTAGATGCGTTTGGGTGAGACAGGACCCAGAGATCGCCGACGCTGGGGCGGGTTCCTCATGGATACAGACATGACAGGAGTGGAAAAGGGAAGACGGAGGATAGCAGAAGAGAATGAAGAAAATAGTACGTGGTGTGACAGACTAGGTCAGTTCATGGAAAGAAAGATTAGAACCCCCCAACCTAGGCGCCACGGACAGGGAACATGACCAGATGAGAAAAGTGACGTTTGAACAGAAAAAAGAAGAGAGAGAAAAGGTGCAAGTGATTAGAAACCTGGAGGAGTGTATAGGAATAAAAAGAGGGAGGGGAAACAAAATCAACAGTCAGGCTCACACAGATTATTCCACAGTAAAGGCAATTTTCTGCCAACTTAAAGGGTTTGTCTAGGCTGAGTTGTGCGGTGCTGCTGTGTGGGTGGATAAATGGATAAAAGTTACAACGGCTGTACAGTGTAGATGAAAAAAGGCCTAGAAGCATTTCATTGTTGTGCCTCTTACTATTCCCTCTTTTGTTCTCCTTTTACCCGTTATTATGTGACGTGGGGTTTATTCGGTCTGAATGGAGTCTCAGCGCACACAGCGTCAGACCCATCAATCTAATTAACTAAAGAAAAGCAATCCCATTCAGTGGAGCCAAAATTCTCTCCTTATAATAAATATGAATCTCCTCGTATCATCAGCTTGGAGATAAAAATCCATCATCACCACTACAGTAATGATGGTTCATTATCAATTCCATTGCCTTTTCAGCGTTACAATCAGTCATTATTGCGCCCAAAAAATCTGTCTTACAATTGTTCTTTTCAACACTTGGAACAAAATGTAGTCTGGTGTAGCTTTTCCCCCCTTCCTTTTCAGTCAGCAGGACCTCTGTTACATTTGTCTCTGCCTTTGTTCTCATTCCCTTTTCTCTCCCCTCTTTCCACCGTCTGGAGTGACTTTCACATTGCTTCGGTCACACCGCGAGCATTCAGATCTGAAATGCATCTTTGGAAAAGGGGGGCGACTTAAACTCTATCATTTCTCTCTCTCTCCAGTCATCACCAATTCCCATCTAAAGGACAGCCTCAAATTTCAGCTTTTTTTTTATCAAGTCCAGTCATGGTGTGCTGTGTAGTCCACTGTCCTTGTGTGAAAGTGAATACTCCCATGCTGTTGGTGCCAGCTGAGGACACAATATGAGAGCTCTGGCCACAGTGACGCCACATCACTGTCACAGGTTAACATTGTTCCTGCAACCTCACATTGTGGCTTGTTAACTACCTGCACTGTCTATATGTTGGGATGCAGGGATAGTGTAGGGGTATGGGGGTAATACCCATCATTGTTATTGGTATAGTTTTCGCCTGTTTGTTTATTATGTCTTACATCTGTTGTGGAAAGTGCTGATGGAACAGTTGAGGCAGATTAGTTTTGCTTTCTTTGAGGCAGCACAAAGTCAAGACAAAACACATGGTAGGGGAAGAAAAAAGAGTATGCAAGCAGTGCTTGTGTTGCAAACTTTAGTGGAATAGCTTTGTAATAGTTTTGAGAGCAGGGCCATGTCAGATACTTAAAAAGAAACTGTACTGACCCATGAACAGACCTACACTATAGGTTCTTTGTGGTTGTATTGTTGCATGTGTAACGTCAGCCTGTGGTGATGTTGGTTTCTTATCTAAGCACTGTGGCCCCACATGCTGAGAATCGAGTATGCTGCTTATTTGCAAATAGGCTTGCTGCTTTAGTCAAGTCTGTGAATGCCGAGGCTCATAAAGTTCAGCTGTGCATGGAAACATCCGATGACTAATATTTCCAATCCCACAGGAAGTAATGCAGTATTCATTTATGTAAACAAACCACAAAGGCATCACTTTTAAGGCTTATCAGACGGTATCATAAATTTTGCCCTACTGCGGTTTTGCGTCTTAAATACATTTGATTATTTGGGGGTAAAATTGCAAGAGGCAAAACATATTTCACATAAACATTAAAAAAAAAAAACCTAACCACTATGTTTTAACGGTTTTTAATGTAAAAACTATGGAGATTATGATACTTCAGCATCAGCAGTGAAGCACAATGACTTTTTTCAGAATGTAAATCAATGACAGACTACATCCAAACTAACCCAAACAGCTCGATTACTAAGTAGTATTTCCACGTCAAGAAGCAACTAAATCAATTGTAATTTAGATCTTTCTTTTTTTTAGATAGAATAATTGTAATCCAAAGGCAATCTTCAGTACAGTAATGCCATATAGATACAATCTACGAGACACAACGTCAAAAAAACTGTAGACAACCTATCACACGTCCGAAATACTTTTTTATACCGAGTGGATTATAACGCGATCAGCAGGTTAAAAAACTTTCCTCGGTATGAACATTATCTAATACTTAGTGAAGAGTTTTTATGACTTACCAGGTCGACACTTTTCTCCAACGCTACATCGCTGCCTCCACATGTTGTATTGTTTTACATATATATATAAATAAATATATATTTATAAAGCTATCTGTCATACATAATCCATAATGGCGACTTGAGGAGTTTTCACCTCTGAGAGGGTGAGGTGCACCTGAACGTTACACCCGACTGAGCGACTGCCGCTTCCACACACGCGCGTCGCGGGCGTCTTCCTTGTTCCGCCCTCTTCTGACTTCTTCTCAGTTTCTCTGAACCGATGTGACTCAAAAACTGAAAACAACTTTTGTCTTCTATAAATGAGTAACAGTCAGTATGGTAATTTGGGTCATGAAGAATTTCATAGCAAAAATGTATATGTCTTTTTGAAATGTTACTATTTACTGTCTCTTCTGGACCCTCTGTTGCTTCTGAACATTGAAGCAGCTTGATACTATCACGCAGACAACGTAGTCCTGCAAAGTTGTGTAGATGATATGTACAGAGGCGCGCCATATATTTGTAGGCAAACTGTATTAGTCACCATTCCTTAAAATGCTCTTCCTTCTACTTGAGATGAACATGTCGTCATTCAAAACTGTGTGTTATAATATATGCAGAGGGTTGAGACAGTGTGGGCTGGAGACTGGAAAAAGGTATATAAATCTATATTTAGGGTAGCTCAACGCCCCCAGTGATGACTGCTGTGTGTAACTGGGTGGTGGAACAAAATCAGCACAACATATATTTGAATCTATTGCTGTGTGATTGTCTCACACCACAGACTGCTCTTTGCATGTGTGTGTGGGGTGTTATACACAGGAAGTGGTTCAAGATATATCAAGCCAAAAGAGAGATGCACTGGCCCAGCAATGATGTGAAAAATGTTTGCATGTCAAGTCTATACATATGCTTGGACAGAAGCTGAATCAATTTGTCTCAGTACTGTAGTGGACACCTTGAAGAATAGTCTCTGTGAAATACCTTTCAAATAAAGTAGACAGATATGCATTGGCTCCCATGTGACCAGTGAGAGGGGTTCTCTGTCTCTTTCTTTGTCGCTTTCTCTCTCTCTCTCGGGGGCCAGTAAACCTCCAAGGCTGTTGGATTTAGCCCCTGCCGAGGCACAAATGGAGACTTGGGAAAACAAACACTTTGCACCTTTCTTGTCAGAGGACTGCTACTCTTTTCAGTCAGCAAGGCTTTGACCACTTCCTGCACACACGGTCCAAACACAGTACACTTTGCCTCCAATTTGTGTGCTGGAGCACAGCGGATTTGTCAAAGGCAACACATACTGCTCACTGAGAAGCTATGAGAGATTAGCCTGATGCACACACTGCACACACACACACACACACTCAGGCAGAGTAGATGAGCTACACTTGATGTGCAGTGAACTCTGTTTAGGGAGAAGTAGAGAGAGATTATAAATTGACACGTTAGTAGTGGCTGATACTCGCCCCCACACTCCCATCATCAGATAGTTGCTCAATTGCCGAGAGGCTTTTGTTGTCATGGCGATAACCAAATTGTGGCCTTCACAGCTAAATGGTACTGCAAAACAAACTCATGCATCCTATCAAACACTTGCTGCATATTATTCAGCAATGACATTCCTTGGAGAATAAACTGAAGCTGATACATGTTTTTGAAAATAATCATGCATGCCTTTTGCTTAAAAATAAGATATTGCCTACACTTGAACTTTACAGACTTGATAAACTCAGATGTTTCATAGCATAACAGTTATGAGTAACAGTGGAACAACAAACCCTTGAAAAGTGTGAATGTGATGGTAAGGCAAATATTGTGTTTACATGAGAAGTTTTAATAAGTAAGCTCCATGCACCAGTGAAACACTGGTCTCCCTTTTATTTCGCAAGCTCTGCTCTAACTTTTTATTAGCAATTCCTTATTGCCAGGAAATTAGGCTTTGTCCACAAGAGTTCACATATGTAACGAAGCCCTAAACAGCCATGGGCCAAACAAATTATTTCCTCCCTCTTTCCATGATGCTGAGTTTAACTGTATTTGTTTATTTGAGATCATGAGTTATTTATGCCATCTTCATGAGATAACTACTGTTGTTTCCCCTCGATAACGAGATAATTTATCATGAGAAGTGACTTGATGGGATTCATAAGACTAGAACATCACACACACACACCGATCTGTGGTGTGGGTTTGAGAGTTTCAACGCAAACAGCATGATCTTTTTAGAAATTAATGTTTTACCAATGATTTGATAAGAAGGTATTTATAGTATGATTAGTGTAAGCTATAGGCTTAACAATAGTATTATCATGTAGTGCTTGTTTCCACATGGACTTTTCAGATTGAGACACTTAGTAGATGGCTAGATGTGTTTGTGTTTGTTATGCAATGCATGTAAGTCTGTGAAGGATTTAATAACCGTGTAAGCAGCTAAAACGCTTCACTTGTCCATTCTCTGGAGAAACAGGGAAGATGAAATAATAGTCGTACAAGCAGCAATTCTATCAGACGTGTTACTGTCCAGTAGGCTAAAACTGCTTGTTGGCATATGTAAAAAGAAACTACCCACATTGGTGTGTGTTTGAATGGTATGCCTAATAATTTGCATATGAGATTAATGTTTAGTCTGATGAAGGGTATTCCTTGATCTAACATTTTCAGCTTAAGTCAGTTTTTACACTCTTGGCATGTATACATGCTGGCGTGGCACTTCTGATCTCTTAAACATTAGCATTTAAGTAAAAACAAATCTTATGTAACTCATTATCACAGGGAAATGATCATACAACCTAATCTCTTCAAAGACCCCCCATTGATCCAATTCAACTACCATCGCAGCATCTTCATTGTCTCTGAAGGGCATTAACATATATGGTAAGAAATGGTATAATAAACATTTTTCTCGTAAAGAAAAGGGGCTTTTGGAGGGCTTTTGTGTTTATATTTGTAAGATATGAATTAGAAAGGAACCTAACTTTTGCCATCTAGCCATTGTTCTCCACACAGGGTCCAAGAAAATTATTTTAAAATCATACATAAAATGTATATATTTGGTGTGATTTGAAGCCTCATGTTTTTAGTAGTGGTATTTGTTGGTCACTACACTTCACGATTGAAATTACTACTACTAATGATGAGTTTACAACTGGTTACAAACCACATAAGTACAGGCACGACATAAAAAGATCCTTAGAAATACATTTCAAGACATTTGCAAGCCTTGATTAATGTAATTTGTAACACCTGTGGGTACCTACTAATTCATGTCAAACTGGCTGCTGTGTGCATTGCACAGACGTTACATTAAAACCATTCTTAGTACATACATTATTTGCAAATATCAGATATTATTTCGATTACTTTTTAACATGATGTTAATATGCTATTAGCAGTGTGTTATTTGCTGTTACACTGTTTTTGGATTTTGTTTCTACTTTATTGTTGAATAAAGTTTTGATTTTCAAAACGAGTACTTAACAAATTGCGCACTCCAGCGTCTGGCTAACAGACGACTGTAATCACATTTTCGTGTGCTTCATTTTTTTGATGCAATGGTTTGTTTAGTCGATTGAAAGAGCGTGTTGACGTGATAGCGTTGTCAACACGAAGGTATGCTTGGAAAAAGAAACTTTCAAAAGGAAAACAGACTGCAATTTACTTTTGTTTGAGGTTAAAGTTGCTAATAAGCTAGCATAACGGTAAAGCTTTGTAATAAAAGATAGCTAACAATAGTAAACGTATTTATTCACCTGCCTGACTTGCAGAATGACTTGATAAGCCATTGCCGCTATTGTTTTTTTTCATTCCCTACAGGTGAAGAGACTATAATGTCAACCGGAGATATCGTTTATGACAACATTCATTTTAGACATGACCCCAAATGGAGCGGCCGCCTGGGGCCTGCGGAGGGCGGCGGCCTGCTGCTCTGTGTGGCCTGCGCCATTGAAATGATTGAGAGTGACGATATTGCGGTGAGGAATACATGATAAAGTTGCTGTTGGATCTTCTTGAATATGAAGCTTTACCCTCATCAAAATAATCCATTCAACTTCACAATATTGTTGAATGGAGTATGTTGTGTGTGTGTGTGTGTGTGTGTGTATAATCGCCAGCAATTTCTTGCCAGTCTTAGGTATTTTTGGGTTTGACCAGACAATATTTATAGAAAACAAGTTATCCTACTTATTTCCCTTGATGCACAGGCCTTGATGTACCTTCCCCAATCTCCCCTCCTCCCTTTGTCTCTGTACAGTCAGTGAGGAAGTCTTTTGCCTTGTCTGGTATCAGTCGGGTGCTGAAGTGCTCTCCAGGGGCCCTGAGAGAATTGCTCCGGCAGGACCACAGAGTCTCTCTGCGTTTTACAGCAGCTCTACTAGGTGAGAAACAGTGGTCTGTGGACATGGTGTGAGATGTTAAGGAAGGACTAGCTAGAATTACTAGGAAGCACTGTACTTTCACCTCTCACCAGTTTTCTCTCTGGTGGCCCAAGTAGTCATGTTAGGTTCTGTAGGCTGATAAGTTTTATTGTAAGGTCACTTTCATTTATAACACAACAACAATAAGTGTGACTGACCAGCACACATATCCCTCTTTTGATATTGACCTTTGCACCAGCAAGCACACACACACACACGCACATCTTGCTTGCATCTGGCTTGAGTGTGCTTCTATGACCTTCCTCCTCCTTAAAACTAATTCCCACTGGTCACTTCACAGTTGTACTAGTGCTGCAGTCGCATTGCTGCTGGTACATCTTATCACACCACCTGAGCTGTAAATTACAGAAATATTTGCAATATTCAGCATCATATAGTCATATTAAAACCGAAAATTAATTCATATAGATAATAGAGTTAACCCGCTGTTTGCTACTTTTCTCTCTGATTATAGGCATAATCTAGGTACACACTTACCATCTGTGCGAGGTTTAAACCAATACATTTATTTGCTGAAGAACTGGGCTGTGTGTATATGTGGGGCTTCATAAAGTATTACATTCGGTCTTGTTGATATAAATGATGTTCATTTTTCAAGACAGCTAGGATGAATTTAATTTGGAAGTACCATTGCATAGTTTAATTATTAACTACACTTACGAACTACACACTACTTATTAACGCTGTAAAATTATTAAGATGGGTTATATGTTAGATATTATTTCAGATGTGTTTACATCCCGTCAAAATCAATTTCAGGGGCAATACTCACTATTTCTGTGAAAAAGAGATACCAAAGAGTCATAGAACATTAGCACCAAATATCGTCTTTTGACACTTCCACTAAAAGATACAAGAATCAGCCTTAAAAGTTGATTTGCAGGAAACATAATCTGAGAAAGTAGCTAGACTTGTTTTTTCTTGTTTCTTTCTTGTCTTATGTGGCGTTTTATACCTTGTCTAAAGCCAAGTCGGACTACTTCTCCATGAAAAAAAATCCTAAAAGGCCTAAAACATTTAGACAAGAACATACAACGATAAATGAGAATCTGTGAGTGAGCGATATATTTGCACAGCACCCATCCATCTACCTCTGATATGTAAAAAGCTGTCAATATTACGAGAACCCCCTGATGAAGTCAGTGACCCTGTGAGGTCATGCTTTATACAGAGAGAGTAGCATTATTAGCCCTGTATTGTGGTAATACTTTACTGCTGGGACCGGCACATTATCCTCACTATAATTAAATACTTAAGTCTTCTATAGGAGATGTTATGAGGATGGCAGGTCAAAAGCATGTGTGAATTAGTATATACAATTCTTATACTCTACCACTGCTATAATCATACCACAGTGTGTGTTTTTATGGCATCACATCATCAGAGGATATTACTGACACTTCCTCTACACTGTATTAATTTCACAAGGTTATTGCAGCATGAAGTATTAGGCCTATGCCATTTGAGCTCTAATCAAATTAGTGCAATGAGAGGATATGTGGCAAAGTGTTCACTGGTAAAAGCTCTGACCGGTATGACAGGACATTAAAAGAGCAATTACAGTGCTTGTGGGATGATATGCTGAACTGAGTTTCACCATGTGCCAGTGACAGCATAATCCAATACAGAATATATCATCTCCCCCACTAAACATTGTCCTTTAATATATGCTTGTAGGGTAGTAGAAAAGAAATTATGTTATTTCTTGCAAAACTCATTTCATGACATGATATCATTGTCAAAGTACCAATAGTCATCCTTACAGTATTGTTGCAATATTGATAGTAAGATATTTGGACAAGGATATTGTGATTTTTGATTTTATCTCCCAGTCCTAGCATTTATAGAGTGTTTTTAAGATGGTCACAAAATATTGAGATATGTAATGTGTATTGCGACTTATTTTAAGGCCACAAACTTGACAGTATAATCAGTAAAACGTCACCGCTCAACAACATAAATCACCATTTCATATATTCTATGCTTTTACTGGTATGCTTTTTAAACCTAGCCTGTCATTATTGTTCTGACCCTAGGGATGCTTCACACTGTGGAGGACCCGGACACTCTGGAAAAGGTTGAACAAGGTGAGGAGAAGGCTCTTTGTGATTTGGATAATATGTGTGTGATTGTGTGTGTTTATGTGTACACACAAGCCCATACACACACAAAAACACATGTATTTGTACACATTCAAACACCCCACTCACATTACTCTCACACAAACAGACACAGACTTTATGTACAGTTATAATAATGACAGCAGTGTGAGAGTGAACTCACACTCAGACTAACACACACACATACTGGCTATGAGTCACTCTTTTAGTCAAAGGTACACAGAAACAGACATTGTGTGATCATGGTCACTGCTGGTTACTAAGGTGATCATACATTACATCACATACCAGTTTCTATATTTAATACTTTTGATCTATTATTTTTACGTGTTGGTATTCTTTTCCTGCTGCATAGTGCAGTAGCATTTCTCTTTTTATTTAGTGATCACCTGAGGCTGCCATATGCAGATTTGTCTTGTCTGAATTTTGGACTCACGGCGAACTAGCAATTTTTAGCACAGCCGGTTTTGTGTCACCGTAGCAAAGTCTTTCAAAATGCAAAATATGTTTTGCTAAGCGCAAATGACAGAATGATTTTATGGTAGCTGTCTTAAAATGCTTTAGGGAACACTTTGCTGTAATAGTTAGTAGAGTGCTTAAAATTTGACACTGCTTTTGCTCTTTGCACAGAGAAAGTGTGATGAACACATTTTGAAACTCATTTGAGCCATATAAATAATGCAGTCATCATATCTTTGTGTGTGTGTGTGTGTGTGTGTGTGTGTGTGTGTGTGTGTGTCTCTGTGTCTGAGTCTGCGTTTGTGTGTCTGTGGTGTGTGTATGGGATACAAATGAGGAGAAAGATGGCCAAAAATCTTCTAGAACCTTTATAGCATCAACTAAGCTTAACCTTACAGGTCCCTTTGGTTTAAGCTTTGTCATATACCTGCATATTATCCTTACGTTGATGACATCAGACTTTATTGTAGTAAGCAATATAGGTTGTAGGTAGCATATTATGACATCAGAAGAATCCCTAAGTCAAATCACATAATCCAAGTTTATCACATGGCGAACATTATAAGGCACAATCTTATAGTTAAACAAGAAACAAAGAACTATTTGATAAAAAGATAACGCTCTGGATTACTAGGGTTAGGTTGAGGGTTAGGGTTACGGTTACTCTATATTGAATTAATAAATACCTTGAACTGCTATTATGTTATCGCTTTTTTCAATATTATAAATACCTTCCTAGATTGTGATATGTTTATAGTGAATGCTTCTCCGTGTTTTTTGTTTGACTGTGTACATGCATGTATTTGTGTGTGTTTATGTGTCAGTGCTGGTTCAGTTGCTTCTAGAGCTCCAGAGTGAGCTGTCACTTCACTTTGTTTTGGATGAGATACAAAAAAAGGTGAGAGACACTCATTTACAGACATATAGATAAACACCTGCTGATCTACAGTACACATGCATTCATGGCAACATGCATAACATCTTAAAATATTTAACAGCACTTGTGTAACCAACAGCATATCCTCCCAGGGTTATTTAGTAAACAGACAGTGTGCTTGTCTCCCTCTCGCTGTTGTTCTGTAACCTCTGGGGGAGGCAGGAGTGGAAAAGCTTCATTCAGCAGCTGAGGCTGCAGGTAGAAAATAGTAAAGCTTTGTATACTGATGATGACAGAGAGGTAAAACACGGAGTAAAGGTGCAGACAGGGCCTATTTATGCAGCTAGAATAGAGCCTGATTAGAAATTTTCAAAGAAAATGTATTTTAGGAACCTGCTGTTGTGAATACAAATTTGTTATCAGAGAAGAAGCAGGTTTCTTTTATGTGTTTTGGAAAAAGATAGGCATGTGTCTCAAATTAATATGTAAGAAGAGTATAATGCTGTATTTGCACTGGACTAGTATTACTTGGGAAGCTCATTTAATTTAGAAAGTATCCCTCCACGTCTTTGTTTTATGCTGCACATTTACACAACATTATCCACTAGATATGAGGTCAAGGCTTTGCCTAAAATTCAGTGTTTCAGAAGCGGAATATCTGTTCTTTGGCAGCCACGTTAATAGTATTGCTGAGAGTTGTTTTGCATGAGTTCCAAGTATGAATACATATTTGCTACTCATTTAGGTCAATTTTGCAGAACTTTTTGGTGCTCCTACCCTTCCACTTTTAAAAGATCAATATATGATATCACAGCAGAGCTGTTAATTTGCTGTTGAACATATTCTGAGTTATAATCAAATTTTGTACTTCTCAAACAAAAGGTATAACAAATATTATTGCATGAACCTTGTGTTTGGTGAAATATGATTGATGACTTAACAAGGAAAGGCAGATTTGCGTGTGCCATGTTCATCGCAACAAGTTCTCTTCCATTGTCTTATATCTGTTGTTGATTTTTATAATGTGCATTCATTCCCTGTACAGCTCAGTGAACAGCTCAGTGCGAAGGGTTTCCTGCCCATCTTTAAGTTCTTGGGGAGCCTAGTGGAAGCAGTCCCCAATGTGGCCCATAGTCTGGTGACTCAGTATGGTGAGACCCTGCAACAGAAAACCCAATCACACCCCACAGTTATACTGGCACTGGTGTACAAGGAGAAGCAGCATTGTGTTTCCGTGTGTTTTCTTTTGTCTTTTTTTGTATGGTCATTACCAGCACTTACAGTTCATATCAAAAAGGTGATAATTATTACAAAGAAATGATCCTTTAACTGTAGCTACCATTGCATTGCAGTCTCCTTGAGCAAGTCATTTGTTTTAAATAGCTAAAAACTATCGATCACAATTTTGTGTCAAGGGGCTTTACAATCTGAAGCTGAATCACGTTTTACTGTGAGCTTGCTGCTCTGTAGCAGCCCCTGACATTAGACCTCCTTGTGCAGTGGGCAAACAAAGAGATACATTTTCCTCTGGGTGGCATTAAGTAATCTTTGACTCAGGTTGGTTTGGGTCACTTTTAGAAATGCAAGTGAGTTAGGATCAGGTCAGCATTTTTATAATATATACCCAATACAAGTAAAATAATACTCATACACCTTACAAAGAGGAAAACCATTCATTGACATTGAACATGGTAGCAAATGAATAAAGATTAGATTTCTGTTTGACTTTTAAATTGCACTATTACAAGATAACTTAGATATACATATTAAGCTTTTTATTGAACTACATGAAAATGTATTAAATTACTGGCAATGACAGGTAACAATAATCAAAATAAACAACGTACTACGACCAAATCAGGCAATATTCTTGTCATCCACATCTACACCTGATAATGCTCTTCACTGGCAGATTCTGGGCAAAAGCATATTGAATGTACAGAAAATAGGCAAAAATCTAGCTGTTTCTATAAATGTGTATGAAAATTATTCTAATGATTTTGCAAAATGATTGCAACACAACCAGGCAATTATAAAAAAAAATGGCAGGCCTATTTGGACGCTGAGATCCAGAAATATAATGGATATTTTACCTTGAGTGGAAGAGAAGAATGTTAAAGAAAATATTGCATTTCAGGGATATCCAGAAGTTAATCACAGCAGCTGATTTTGACCTTTTCAATTACATCCCAAATGCATAGAAATAATTATACTTTGTCCATTTTTTAAATAGTCTTCTACATGCTGAACCCTATTTCACTTCCACTGCTTCTAAGAAATGAAAAAGTACCAAAACTGCATTTTTCATATCCTCTTTCCTTGAAATTTCTCAATTCAGTCTCTATGGCTGTAACGACCTTTTCAATTACGCTCCAGCTGCATTGAGATAACTGAGCTGTGTCCGTACTTAAAATTCTACCCACATATCCAATCCCATGACAGCTCTGGCTAAAAATGAAAAAGAGACAAAAGTTCCAAATACATGTTCATCCAACCTCTCCCCTGAAATTCTCCATATAAGGATATTTTTATATTTATATATTTATATACAATTCGACAGTGTAATGAAGCAGAACACTAATGTACCCCTCCCACCCGCACCTATGTTGATTTAATCTCTGCTACAGCCACCTGTATGATGTCTTTCTACTCACTGAACCATTACATCACTCAGTTAAATGGGCATTATTAATCAACTTCAGATGTGTGTGTGGGGGTATCAGGGTGTTTGTCATGTGCCTGAGCGCTTGTCTTCACAGGCAAGAGTGACTGTGAACCCTTTGTCAAATAATCAGGCGTCACAGTATTTTGCTGTGCTATGTGTGTCCACCTCCCATGTATTTTCATGAGTTTTACAAGCTCCCCTGAGCAGCCGCAGGTAGCAGTGGGTTGTTGTGATGCTGATATAAAATGCGGGTTGCCACTATTGACTGTGTGTGCCTGTCGGCGGCCTGTCACTCAACGAGTCTCTGTGGGGTTGTTTGGACTAATGACAACAGGACAGTAATGACAACACGAGCAACATTTTGCTCTTTCTGTCTGACTCACTGTCTTCCCATCTATCCAACTGATTAACCCCTCTGTTTCCACCCATTCGCTTATCTCTGCCCCAATCTGTCTTCTATTGTCTTTCTTTTCCCCCTCATCTCTCATTTATGCATTGCTGGTGTTCTACTACCTCAGGTCATAAGTGAGAACTGGATACAGACAAAATGAGGGAACAGGCAGGGAAGATGAACGGCAATGAGATACGGAAAGAGGAGGGCCGAAAAGATAACAAGGAAAATAAAGGGAAAGAAAGGACAGCTGCAGTGTTTCTCACCTCACAGGTTGAGATGATCTGAGCTCTAACAGTTAGGGGCATACTTTCTGTAGTAAGATTAACATTACATCAATTATAAAGTATAAATTCTCTTAGTTTAGCTTTAACTCCTCTTTGAAAATAAACTTGAACATCTTTGTGTTACAGACTACAAGAAATTTGAAGACGTCACCCAACATGTTTTTTTTCAAACAACTTAACAACAAACAAATCAATGAAGACAATCATCAACAGATGAATCAACATTGAAAATAATCATTAGCTGCAGCCCTAAATCAGTCTTCACTTTGAACTTTATTTCCATGCAGACATGGAAAAGGAAGACATAGAAAAGAAAAATATAGTGAAAAAAAAATTCAGGCTTTGGGTTGACCAAATAAATGCATGTTATATGTGGGAAACAATGGAAGCTGGAGGTGTAAAACTGTAGCTTCCAGTGTTTTAGTGCCAGGTTAAGTTAGGCAGGATAAAGCAGAACAATGGAGAAATACTATAGAAAGGAGATCACAAAACAAGTGCACGGTGTCACAGTGGGGCGGCAAAACAGTAAACAAGGCAAACAGAAATAAAATTTTCTTTGACAAAGAAAGCAAAAGAAAAATGTTGAATCTTTTTTTGTCTCAGTTCTTTGTGCGTCCGTCGCTTTGTATGCATGCGTCATTAAATGTGTTGCTTAACAACAGAAATGCTTTTATTTTTCTCCCATCCTTTTACCACTCTTATACTATTGTGTTCCTCCCATTTCCATCCTCTGTGAAGGTCTTATCTCCCTTCTTTTCCCGCTCCCTTCTTCGCACTCTCCTTCTCCCTTTATGCCTGGCTCTCATCTTGTCCGCCTCGTATATTTTGGTTTAATCAAACATGTCTCGGAGCCTCTTCTAGCGCACATGGGTTTTGATCTGCTTCACAGAGCAGCTGGGCTTGGGCTCGGCTCTCCTACGTTGTCATCTCTCTCTCTCTCTCTCTCTCTCTCTCTCTCTCTCTCTCTCTCTTTCTTTCTCTCTCTCTCTCTTTCTCTCTCTCTCTTTCTCTCTCTCTCTCTCTCTCTTCTTTACTTGCTGACTCTGTTGCTCTGTCTCCCTCCACCTCCAGCGCTGCCCCACACTTAAACTGTTTGTTCCTCTGTTTGCAAAAGCACTCTTGTACTTATTGCTTCTCTTTCTTCTCTGTAGCAACTTCTATCGCTCTCTGTCTCACTGTCCATCATATGTACTATATGTTCACAGCTTTTGCACTTAAAGATTTAATAATAATTTGATTATATCTATAGTGATGCAATAGTTTGGTTATTATAGCTGTCATTAATCAATCTCCCCCCATTGTGACAGTATTTACATTGTTGTTTGAAATTGCCACTGCGGGCATGTACTTTGACTTCTTCTTTAAGTGTCCTGCCATCGTTCTTTTGTTCGGTCATTATTCAGTCGTAATTTCCTGAATTCTTTTTATGTTTTAATTTGGTCATTTATTTATGTTCATGCATAAATGAAAAGCTTTTATGTTATAATTAATTCTGCAATTAACAGAATTTGCATTAATGCCTTCTGTAAATTTAATCCAAACTCCATGTCTAACACTCTGTTATGTGACTCTGCAAGGCTCTTTGTCCACATATCTCTTACTTCTCTCACCCTTTTTTTTTCACAAAAACTCAGCCTTTCTACCTCAATCTCTTCCCTTCTCTCTTCTCCTTTAGACAGATGACCCAGGAGTCTTTTGTATTTACTTCCTCTCTAACACTTCAAATTTCTTCGCTCGCTCCCCAGTAGCCGATCTGAATACATTTATCTTCAGGGCAATTTTTCCTCCAATGCTCTATCATTACCTGTAAAATAATCTCCTCTTGTGGTTGCACAGACCCAGTTTCCCCACATGATCATGTATATATCATCTTTTATTTTGTCTAAACCCTCTGTTTGTGTATGTGTGAACTCCTCTATCTCCCACCTCTGTCGACCAGCGCCCATGCTGGAGCACTTGTTCTCGGCCTTGCTTTACCCAGATGAAGCGCTGAAGGCAGCGGTCCTGTATGTATGGCTGAAACTGTTCGGGACAGCTGGGGGCTTGGCAAACCACTCCTTGCCCACTGCCATCAGAGACAGAGTGTGTGTCCTGCTGCTGCATAGCTTGGCCAATGCCAGCTCCCCCCAACTCGTCAGCAACTGTGTTGGTGAGGAAAAAAACATCTGTCACTTAATTTATTGATGTATGTATATATGTATGCATGCATGTACCTATGTATCCATGTATGTATGTATGTCAGTTTCTAGTAGGTTCAAAAAATACTCAAACATTTAACTAGATGAGGATTGGTTAAGATGAACCATGTTAACAAAATAGGAACTTGTGATGACAGTAACTCAAACTCAGATTTTATATTTAATTGTTGTACAGCAGATAAATATTGATAATATTCAGTCATTTCAGTGATCAAATACATTTGTAACTGGCTGCCTGAAGCAATGCCAGGATATATTTTTTGCGACTGTTTTTGCTTAGTAGAAATGTACATAGAAATGTACTCTTTAGAAGTTTAGAGCATCATTAGCTGCCTGCCTTAAATGATGCAAAAACGTATTGGCCTCATTTAGATTTATTATGCACTGGATAGAGCAAGCGAGACTGAGTGGGTATCATCTAAAGGTTTGAAGTTGTTGAGATCAGTACAATATGCTTAGCTTAGGCAGTTAAGAAAAATACAACTTGTGAATCCAGATAAGTGAGGCTGTTACTAAAAATGTATGAAAATTTGAGCTGAGGGAAAGGAACAAATTTGTTCGAATTTGTTGTCATGTATGAAATACAGTCTCACTTTCAACTGCTTGGGAGAGAATAACGATGACAATTAAGGTGTGCACTTAAAAAAGGAGTAAAGGACTTTGTAGCGTGGCTGACAATTATGTTGTTTTACTTGTTTTTTATGCTAAAACACTGTCATGAAATGTCAATGTCTTCATAAGAGGTCTCCACAGGTTAGGTTTCTTTTTGTTTTTAGAAGAGCTAACAGGTTATAGAATAACACACCAATCATAATTTACTGAAGAGTGAGGGATTACATTGAGATGAAAGAGCACTACTACCTTGTAGGAACTTTAAGCTACAAGGCTAATAAGCTTTTGTGATAACCAGATGAGGTCTAGTTATCTAAAAGGAGAAAGAGTTATTTTCCTTGATAAATTAGAAGTTGTTTTATTGACGTATTAACTTGGGATGCACCACAGACTGAATTGAGGTGGAAGGTTGGCTTACTGCAGTTTTTAGAGTAGCTGTAGTTGAGCTTTTATTGTTGTTGTTTGTATAACTTTGAATTGATTTAATCTTGATAGGTTTACCTTCACCAGCCTCAGTGTGAACTGCATGGTCAAGAGATTAAACAGGATTATTATTCTTTGTCTTCAGCTTGCAATTCATTTCCATGGAAAGAAAATGTTTTTCTAATGTTTAAAAATGATTTATTGTGTTTCATTATTTTGTCTGCAGGAGAAGGAAAGGAAAATAAAATCCATAGTGCCGGCACCATGAATTGCTAACTAGCAAACTTTGAATTTGAGTTCTCATTTGTGTACATGTATTTGTCCTACAGTAAACTACTAATCTGTAAACTAAAGAAATGGCTTCAGATTTACAGATGCACACAGATTGTGAACAATCTCCCTACCATTTTTATAATAATTGAAGAGGTTGTCCGATAATTGTAAGTGCATGACATCATTTCTTGAATTTGCCATCAGTATCTGTTTTCAGACCTTGTCTTTCATCTGATAGGCCTGCTGTGGCTGATGGTGCAGCAGGGAGAAGCTGTGTCAGTTTTGATGAACAGCCCCGGCAATCAGATCATGTGCAGTGAGAACCAGAGCAGCCACACTAACAACAGCCAAAACCAAGAGCAACAGTCCCCTGACCATTGCCCCCTGCCTCTCATACTGAAAAAGGTCTCTGTCCAAACATCCTGCTCCAACCCCCAAGACCCACATTCTGGCACTGATGATAATCATAACAAAATGTTCTAATCCTGGATTAATGTGCCTTTGAATAGGGTCTCGGGGAGGGTTTACCCTGGACAAATATTTGTTCTACATGTCTGGGAAATCAGTGTGTAGATTACATTTTGTTAGATGTTCTCAGTTATGACTCCCATTACAGCATAACATTTTCTTTTCTTAGATTTGCCAAAGGGTTGGATTTTTTTAAAATAGTTTTACTGACACTAAATGATGCTTGCATCCCCATATTCATCTTGTGGGTCACTCTGGCTTCAGTGCACCTCCATTGTTTATTATTTATTATTTATAGATCACATTAACCTCACCTATAAAGATAGTATTGTAATATAATGACTTACAGTTGTAATATACAGTTGATATATTTGTCTCACCCCATGCTGGAGTTTTATTGGCATTAAAAGACAACAGCAATTTAATGAGGGCATAAAAGATATACAAATAATTCTTGGCTTCAAACTTGCACTTTTAACATGTTCTATGGTTTTGGTTTGAGAGTCAAAGTATGATGACTGAACTTTCACCTGTACTTCGTTTGCCCACCTAAATTATTTCGTCATTCATTTCCTAGACATTTCTAAAAAGGGACAGTTCGCCGCAATATAAAAAAAATAGATATTTTTTTGCTACCTGTAGTGCTATTTATCCATCTAAATTGTTTTGGTTTGAGCTACAGAGTTTCAGAGATATCAGTCGTAGAGATGCCTTACTTCTCTTGAGTATAATCGAAGTATATGACACTCATGTTTTTTTAACTCAGAAGTGTTTAAGACACAGTAACATTTAAGTCTGTTTTATATAATAATGTCAGATATCATGCAAGAAGGTGGTGCACAAATCTGACAATTTTTCAAAAAACAATATCAAGCCTCTGATTGCATATACCCATTGCCCTGGATGAACTGTGAATGCAGGCTCATGGTGCTGAAATTTGACAGCCTGTGCAGCATAGAGTAGAGATAGTATACTGAAGAGTGGAGCCAGACATTTTGTCCCCAAAATGTGACCCCTATGCCAGTAGCAACCTGGCAGTGTTGAAGAAGCTATACTTTATGCACAGTATGTCAAACAGTCTTTAATCACTGCCCTCCACACTATTTGAATGCTAAATATCGTCAGTGATTAGTGTATTCTAATTTAACCCGTCAAGTGTGTTTTCCAGTTGTTGCTGAGTGGTGATGAGACGCTGCAGACGGCCAGTGCAAAGTGTATTGCAGGCATCCTGGTTCATTCTCCCAGTCAGTGCAGCGCACCCTTCATTAAGGCCGATGTACCTGGTGATATGCACACACAGACACATAAACACAGTGGCTGGGATATGCTAACTATACAAGCTGTTGCCGTCTTTGACTTGTCCTCTACAAATAATTTCCTCTGCTTTTTTCTACATTCCCTTCTAACTCCCTCTCTTTTTGTTATTCCTCTTGCTGTCTCTCTGTGTATCTTCCTTTGTGCTTGTTTGTCTTTGTTGCCTTCTCTTTTTACTTTTATATCTATCTCGTCATCACTGTAGGAAAGCTGTTTGTGTTTCTTTTGTGACCTTGAATTTCAGAATATAATGTTATTTTCAAAAGGAATATTCACATCCTTTATATAAATAATGATACATTTGCATAGAAAAATTGGTCTTGGTCTTTATTATTGCTTTAGCCCCTCACACAAGTTCTCAATTTCTGTCCATCTCTATTTTCCTGAAAAGAGTTTCTGTTTGACCGTCTGGCCAGTAGTAGCAATGAGGTGCTCCTGTGGTCTGCCTACAGCTGTTTAGTGTTACTGACAGAAGACCCACTCTTCTTCTCCCAGTGTCATTCCGTCTATGGTGAGAGCACTAAAAAACACTCAGGAGGCACCATCATATCATACCATCGTGTATATACGACAGTCTGCTTTGTGTAGAATTAGAGTAGTTTGGCTGTTCCTCATATTTCATCGAAGTCTGAGTTTTGAGGCATTTGAATCATAGTTACATTTCTACACAGAGGAAACTATGGTTTAGTAGAGGTAGTTGCTATATGTATTTTAAATAAACAGATGGTGCCACTAAAAGTATCAACCTAAGGCCTTGTTCAGAATGCCAGCAATAATTACATTTGCATTTACATTGGCATATCCAGGTTGTATCAAGATTGAATTTAAAAAGTCTGGAGAGACAAAACTATATTAAATGTGACTTTCACAGATTTGGTCCAAGCCACATTTGGAGTTGATTTGAAACTAGATTATGATTGGAATTCTACAGATATGTCTCAGTCCAAATGCTCTGGCCGCTCAAATTGGATGACAATGTGTTTTTTTCTTTTAATCAGTCACAAGGCAACAAACAATTAAACAAAAAAAAATCTAGAGTATGTAATTAATTGCAAAGTGGGGACAGTCTGTCTTCAAGATCTGATTTAAGAGACAAATCTGATCTGCCTGCAACCTGAACAAAGCCTAAATTGCAACAGAGCCTAGGAGTATGAACATGCAACATGCAAAAATGTCCTTTTTTAGTTTTCCTAACGTATTATGATATTTTTGACATACAGATGCATGTCTTGCATATGTGTTGCCTTTAATGTGTGTGCCGTAGCAGTAGATGATTTATTTGAAGTTCCACTGCTTTAGATATTTTTCAAATTCTGCAGCACTTCAAATCCACTCCTGAGAAATACACTACTCACAATAAGTTAGGGATATTGTGAGAGACTCAGTGGATTTCATACATACGGTGTTTGTTTCACTTCAGAGAGTTTTGGGATAGGGAGGCAATTGTATTGGGGTGATAGACACACCTCATTTTGTGTTTTCCACATAATGGTCTCACTGTTTACAGTGTGCCTTACATATTGGGGCCAATACCAAAAAACTAAAAGACAACCCTTTTCAATGTGGCATCAATTTCAACATTCTGTGGGTATAAAAAGCTGGTATTGTCAGTAAGTCATTCCAAGTTCATCATTCAAACAGCCATGAACACACAACGTCACTTAACGGACGAGCAGCGCCACCTGGTCATAGCGCACCTTCGGGTCGGTGGCAGGCAGTCAGATGTTGCTCGTGAACTTGGTGTGTCTCAAAGTGTCATCAGCAGACTTGCATCAAGACACAGAACTACTGGCAGAGTTCGTGACAACTCCAGGAGTGGAGCCCCACAAGTGACAGACCGCAACGATGACCAGTACCTAAGGACCTATGCACTCAGACATCATTATGCAACTGCCACACAGCTGCAGGCCCAGTTACGAGATGTGAGGGGTACTAGGGTTTCCAGACAAACCATTCGAAAACGACTCCACCGCTTTGGCTTGAATGCCAGACGACCGTAGCAGGTGACTCCACTGACACCAAGACACCGCTGTGAACGTTTGCAGTGGGCACAAGACCATGTGACCTGGACAATGCAGCAGTGGTCTACCGTCCTGTTCACTGGTGAGTGTCGGGTCACCTTGCACAGAAATTATGGTCGTCAGCGTTGCTGGAGAAGGCGAGGTGAGCGATATGCCGAGGTCAACATGGTCCCCAGGGTTCCCTTTGGTGGGGGAGGTGCAACAGTCTGGGCAGGCATCACCAGTCAGCGCAAAACAGATTTGGTTATTGTAGATGGCTCAGTCACTGCACGTTGTTACCTCAGAGACATCATAGAACCCATCATCATCCCCCAATTCCGCCAGCACACCCCCAACTTTCTGTTCATGGATGATAATGCTCCACCACATCGTGCCAGAATTGTCACAGCTCGACTTCAGGAAGTCGGAGTGCCTCATATGGTATGGCCAGCAATGTCCCCTGACCTGAACCCCATAGAGCACGTCTGGGACCAGCTGAAGCAGAGACTGAATGATCGTACCCCACCCCCACGTGACCTGGCAGAACTGCGTGTAGCACTTGTGGAGGAGTAGAACGCATTGCCTCAGAACAATATCATGAGGCAAGTGAGGAGCATGAGACGTCGCTGTCAAGCTGTCATTGTGGCAAATGGTGGAAACACCCGCTACTGACATTGTCAATTTTTGTTATTTGGGGCTATCCTTGTTATTGTCTAAATTTTTGGGGTAGAAAATATTAAACTAATGAAAATGGTGTTTCTTCTCATACATTATTAGTAATATCAAAGGGAACTTTTACTTATTTCATTAAAATTCAGACCAAATAGGAAAAGCACTCATGTAAATAACAATATCCCTAACTTATTGTGAGTAGTGTAGTTTAAAGACACTTGCAGTACAAACTTTATTTACAAGAACACAGAATCTCTGGTGTAACCACTCATGCTATTAAGGTCTTGCTGTAGTTCACTATAAACATAAGATCTACCCACAAATGCTGTGTAGCTGTTAATAAGAAAGTTGGTGTGTGTGTGTGTGCGCGTGCGTATTGTGTGCATTATTACATTTATGATCATAAAACTCATATTAATGAAGGCAGTCCCTGTAGGCTTTAGTGTATTAGACATGAGTCAAGGCACTGTCATAACTCTGGCACTGAGTTAGATTAGACAAATATGTGTGTAGGGGGAGAGGGGGGGTCTCTCTGCCTGATCATGTGCAAAGTTGAGTCATGTATTTCTTTGACACCATGAGTGTGTCTGTGTGTATAAGGTATAGAGTCCCTGGTGCGCAGTCTAAAGGAGGCTCTGCGGCTGAACAACCTGGAAGTGCCAAAGCAAGGTCTGCTGCTTCTCACTGAGATACTGGAAAGGTGAAACTGCTCTGTAATTTTTTTGTTTGTTTGTTTTATACTTTTTTTTAGCTGTCTCATAGCCAAAACTATTCCAATGAACTTGAAATGCAACTCCAATGAATAATCCTGTGCTGAGCATCAATTCAGCATCAATTCAGTGCTCTGTGCATCTGAGCACTGAATTGATACTGAATTGATGCCACTACATCTCAGCTTCTCTTCACTTCCAACAGAGCACTGTCACATCACAGGAGGTTAGACACAGCTGCAGCAAATGAAAATGATCATGGACTAATTAAAGTGTCCTAGTTGGCTGCAGGTGTCTTCCATACTAACATCTTTGTTTGTAGGTCCCTGCTACTTGCACATGCTGTTATTTTTACACCTACAATATGTACAGTATGTTTATATCTCCAGGGGGAGTGGGTCCTCTTCAAGTTCACCATGTTGTACTGCAGTGTTACTACGGTAGCCCAGAATGGACAAACCAAGCACTGGCATTTGATAGGACCTTATGGGGAGGGTGAGGAGAGAAGTGTTCCGATATTTGGAATCTGCAACACCACAGTTACGTGACACAAAACCCCAAGGGTCCAGTTCAGGAAAATGACACAGGAAATAAAATGTGCTGGTTGTTTAGAATGATCCGTAGAAAATACAGTAAAAAAAAAAAAATTGGAAAATATTAAACTTTACTATAGTTTAAACTATACCTTGCGGAATAAAAATATGTTGTTAATTTAACATTGTTATCATGCAATGGTTTGGAGTTTCTTGAACAAGTGGCTCAGTCATCATTGGAGAACCTGCCAGTTGGTGATACATTGTAATATTATTTCTGCATATACGCCATTCTTCTTCTTTGTATTTTCATTTTTATGGCATTTGAGAAGATACTACATACAAACTGCAGCGCACTCTTCTTAGTGTAATTTGCAGTTGTGATGCTTATGTATGTTAATGTCATGTTTTTACACCACTTTATGCTTGTATAGAAACTGGCTTGTAGCTTGTACAGCTTCAGCTATATTGATACAGAAACTTGACCTCCTGTAAAACATATTAATTACTGCACAGTGCACTGAGAAATTTAATTATGTTTGAATTAACTGTCAGCTGGCTTGCAGATGAAAATATATCATGAGCCAGTAAAACACTGTCATATTTCTGCAAGGATCACATAATTTTAATGGAATGTTCCAGCCGTCACATAGCAATAGTACAGGGGACAAGAGATTTCAAACGACGAGGGGGAAATTTCTCCTTTACACTGGAGTGGAACAGTAACAAAATAGCTAGACCAAAACTCTTAAGTGCTGAACAAGCTAAAGTGTGCGTGCGTGCGTGCGTGCGTGCGTGCGTGTGTGTGTGTGTGCCTTTATGTGCACCCATGTGCTATTTAGGATGTTCTATGCAACCACTGTTGTGGCAACAGGGAGTCAGTCTGCAGCTGTTGTGGCGCTGCGTCATGGACAAGAGACGCACTCTGATGATCTTTGTAGCACCAGTAGGTTAGCAATATTTGTTTATTATGTGTCTCTGCCCTGAAAGGGGCAGACAATAAATGCCTTAGTGTAGGTGAGTGAGACTCAGGGAGGACAGCAACTCATCGCAACAAGAAAACAGACGCTGTTGGTGTTGGCACAGTGAGCCAAAGAATAATAGATCAGGCTAAAGAACAGACTGTCAGCTTTTTGCTTTTATTGACATCCATGTCAAACAGCTATATCAGCAAAAATTATGAAAGGTGCTAGTTTTCTTTTGGCATAGGTCTCACTGACTCATCTATGATATACACAGTATGTCTTTTAACTGTCCTCATCTTTCATTATTTGCTTACAACACTGGTTCCAGTATCAAAGGATGTCTTCATTTTGCTGATCAGCAATGATTTAACATTGGAACGTATTTAATTGTGAGAGAATGCTCTGTCATTTGTTAGAGTTTGTGTCTGTTTACAGGCAGCCCCCTAGCGTGCGTCTGTTCCCCAGCTCTCCAGGGTTTGTGGCAGTTTCAGAGGCTGTAATAGCTGGAGTATCCTGCTCCTGCCTGCTGGTAGCTACACAGGCTGCCCAAGCTGCCACCGCCCTGTTTAGGTATACACAAACACACATGCTGTAGATAAGTAAATACAGTTAGTCGCATATTGTCAAGGACACTTGTGTAGTTATATCTTTTCTCGATCGATTCTCAAGTTTCTCTTGTGATTGAGGTATAAGGCTCACTCAAGATAGTTTCTCACATAATTAATCTAATCTATCTATCTATCTATCTGTACACCAGGTAAATGTCATAGGTAAATAGAAAACACACACAACCACACACAACGATTTACTTGATGTATGTGTTTTTTCAAGGACACTTGTAAGCTTAATACCCTCTGGCAAACCCTGACCCTCACACAAACACACATACATATCCAGAAATGCACTGCTACAGCCTGTCTCTTCCCTTCATCATCCTCTCTACTCTCCAACCACTTAAAACAATCACACAGTGTTGTATAATTTAATGTCACTGCTTCCCTTGTCTAAACTGCAGCCACTCTCTAAATTGTCTAGACTTAACCACCAGTCCAGACCAGTCCAGTACAGGGAGACTGAGGGATTGATTGAGGCCATCACTAACAGATTGTCTGAACTGCCTTTACCCCCTCCTGCTCATTGTCGAAGCTCTGTGAGTTTGTTACTAAGATACACAATGTGTGTGTTGGTGTAGAGACCTGTCTGTGCTGTTTGTCCGTTTCTATTGTGGTGAGTCTCCAGAGAGAGTTTTTTTGTGATTTGTCAGTTCCATTAAATACAACACTGACATATCTGCCATTGATGCTGTCTAGCGTCACGTCACAGACTACATATGTGATTGACATGTTCGATCAAGGGGAACTCATTCTCCCATGAAGGAATGAAGGCCTCTTTTTCTTTTGTTTTGTTTGATAGCTTTCTCTCACTGCTACTTTCAGTTTCAGACAGGAAATCTGATTCCTGTCCGAAAACAGGAGCATGGCACATGTACCTGAGGCAGTGATGTGACTGTCGGGGCCGATCACGTGGTTTCAGACTCGATCGAAATCAGACGTTACATCCCGATCAGGGATCGGATGTATGTATGTATATATATATATATATATATATATATATATATATATATATATATATATATATATATTTCAAAACAAATGGGAAAATGTTTGTGCGCAAGGCACAGGTCGGGTATTGGTAAACATTCATTCATTTGTCACAAGGGAAGTCAGTGTTTCCCCTATATGCATTCTGCTGCTGGATTTTCAGCACCACCGCAAAAAAGACATGATTTTTGTAGGTTTAATATCACGGGCAAATGGTGAATTTAAGTTTCACACAGTGAAAGCACTACACCTTAAGTTATCTTGAAATCGATTATTATTGTCATTACTGCTATTTGTATCATTTCACCGTTTAAGTTGAGTGACTGAAATCCTCGTCATCCTATTCAAAGGCTGCAACAGGCAACTCATCGAACTGTGGGGAAGTTAGTTTTAGGTAGGATATTCAACGGATATTCACTCGGGTCCAGCCGCGCCTTTACTGAGGTTTGCCCAGTGTTAGCAGCAGGAGGACGGTCAGCTCACCTCCCAGAGCCACGCGCTGAACCGCTGGAAACTGATTTAAATTTATTCATTGAAAATTCATAAAATTACTTAGCATAAATATATTAATACAAAATATTTGCAGTGTTTTTGATATCCTCCATGTTATGTGGCCCAGTGATTCCAATCCAGCAGCAAATTGTATTAGTAAACTGAAGAAATGAGACACAGCTCTTTTTATTGTATTTTAGTGCTTCCTCTATTTTATATGAATATTGATATGCAGAATTATTTTTTGTTTCTCAATAGCTTCCATGTCATGTGGCCCACTGACTTCTGAAGCATTCTGTTTCCATAAAAAATCTATAATAAAATAGAAAATAATGGTAAAAATGTTCTCTAATGCTCAAGAGGCTGGACGTGTGGGGCAAACTATTTCTTTCTTAGCTGAAGCCGACAACGGGACAAAATAAATGTAAAGACAGACATAGTGGAGCCGTAAATTTTCTTGCTTTTTTATCCTTTGCCAATTATACCTATTGTAAGTGTTAAATGATAAAATAAGGTGAATAACTGGAACTGTTTTTTTCGCTCTTCTTCATTTTTGAAATTTTAAATATTATAGAAGTATGAAATCGGGACTCGGTATCGGCAGATACTCAAAGTCAAATGACTCAGACTCGGGGGCAAAAAAACCTGATCAGGACATTATACCAGCTGTCAGTTTGAACTGGATGTAAGAAAAGCTTTAAAATCTTTCTTAGTGGTGGTCTTAGAAAAAGTTCACACGTATATAAGAAATTCAGTCTCTATTTATTCACACATGTGCTTATGGAAAGCCAGGTGAAGTCTCATAGTCCACAAAACATTTCTGGAGCTTCACAGCAAAAAAGCATTGCAGCATTCTTCTTAACAACTGAAGAAGCTGGGGACTTGTTTCAAAAAGTAAAAAAAACAAAACGGCCTGCAGAACCTAAAAAATTAATTGTGAAAATGAGATGGCTCCATAAAATGTGTCTGCTGTTTAGCTCAACTCCAAAAGCCCTGAAATCCTAAATGGATTTGACTCATAGACAAGCTTTAACTTGCGTGAACCCAGACTTCAGACTGGGGCCCTCACGCTAAAGCTTTTAGCTAAGCAGCTACAGTGAAGATTACAGCTTTAAAAAAGGCTTTAAATAATGTCTTTTCAAATCAATCTGGGATCTCAGGGCTTCAGGAGACAAGCCAGATGCCAGACAAACTTCATGGAGCTATTTTACTTTCACTTTTATTTTTATTTATCACTTTTTGATGTGCCCAGCTACCTTAGTTGTTAAGCAGAATGCTGCACTGTGTTTTGCTGTGAAGCTCCAGAAACTGACTTCACCAGATTTTCATTGGCATTAGGGTGAGTAGATAATAACTGCAATCAATTTTTGAATGAACTATTTTTTCAATGATGTTTCACTGTTTTGTATAAATCGGTGGATGATGTGTTTTGTTAAGATGATCATTTTCTTTGTGTAGTAATATGATATTATGAGCTTGTCTCTTGTTTCTTTTCTACTCTCTTCTCTCTCGCTATCGCTCTCTCGGTTGTCCTGCAGGGGAGTCTGAAGAGGTCTGATCGCAGCAGCCAAGCTTCTAAGTCTGAAGGATATTTGCTCCAGGCCCTCATCTGTTTTCAGGCTGCCTGCAGGTCAGCGCACTTTCACTGGACTCACTCAAGTGTTTGGTCCTCTGCTGTATTTTCATTGTTTGATGATCAATTATACCCTCAAAAATGTCAATCGCAACAAATTTGAGAGAATGTCATAAGCCACAGTCTTGCCACAAGTATTGTATATCATTGAGTCTAATATGTGACATGCCAAATATGATGCACGCAGTCCTTGAAATTAATATTTCAGCACACCAGCAGACTTATTTTAGTGTAAAAGAATGCGGGAGTTAGTAAAATCCCTGGTATGAATGTGTACCTGCATATTTGTGTGTTGGTTTTTTATGCTATTTCTGTGTGTTTTTGAGTAGATGTGTTTGCATTATTGTGTCTCTCTAAGGTTTGCTGAGGAGTGTGCATCAGAGCCTCTTCTGAAAGAGAACACATTCACAGCTCCATCCAAACTCAGTCATGCTCATGACTCACTGGAGTCTCTGTGTCAATGTCTTCTGCGCTGCTGTGACTCCATCTGGATACCCACTGTCATTGTGAGAGCTGGGAGCAAACATACACACACGCACATATGCACACATCTGGTTCATTATCTATGTAATCTTAAACTTCTATCTCTCTTTTAACAAACACTTGTAACAAACACTTGTGAAAATGATTCAGCAATCTGTGGCACCTTTTTTCGAGGTCACAATGACTGATGACCATTGTGGTTCCTCTAAAGTTCTGTCGTAATAAGGACAGTCACACCACCTTTGTCGTCACTAGTTTTGTGTACACAAAGACATTTGATCCTTGATCAACCTGTGATATATACTATTTCTAAGGTTGGTTCTATTCAAGGTGAAAAACAATTGTACAATAATGGTAATTTGTCTGTGTTTTCCTTTGTGTGTGTGTGTGTGTTTGTTTGCGTATGTGCATGCGTGTATGCACGCATTTAGAGGATGTGTGAGCATGCACCTAATGCTCAGATACTACAGTACTTCTACTCAATCCTTTCTGCCCAGTTCACCCTCCTTCCATCTCTGATGCCTGTCTTTGCAAATAAACTTGGTGAGTTGCATAAAACAGCAAGTGTCCCATGATTTAATTAGATTGTATTATCATACATTTTATATTCGTCTTTCATGGCAGTAAACTGATGGTGTGTTTTCTCTCTTGTGTGCACTTGCACGTTGCCCCGTTGAGAATGGCAATCCTGATGTTGGCACTCTATGAATATTCTGCCTTAACTGATCAGTTTTGACTAATGCAGTAGCAGACAAATCTCCTCTAATTTAACTAGAATGCAGACAGGCTGACTGTCTCTGCAGTATTATAGGGAATGGTGTATGTGAAGGATACACAGCACTAATAACAGAGACATTAAATTCATATTAATGGTATTTTTGTATTTCAGTGTAATATTTTAGAAATAAAACATCAATGTGATATATGCAATATGTTAATCTCACTATAAAATCATTAAACGCTCCAGTTTTGTTTAAAGTTTTGACATGGATATTATGGGAATAGGTTGCATGTTTTATGAGTGGCTGGTGTTTTTATGCTCTTCAGTTGTCTGATTTGCCAGTTACTTACCTTGCTTACAATACTTTTTATTTCAAGCTTTACATTTCTGACTAAATTAAATCAACACAAACAGAGGGATTTTCCCTCCAGAGCTCACTTCCCAGTTAAAGAGCAATTTAATTTAAGTATCTCTGCACAGATTATATTCTCCTCTGTACCACTCAACATTTCTGTTTCTGTAGTAAGGTAATCTAAATCCATATTGTATGCAGTTAGAAATCATGCCAGAAACAGCAGTGCTGACAGTTGATTCTGCTCTTATCAAAGATAGGGGCTAAATGCCTGAATGTTGACTTGATGAAATTTCATATTACTGTAGGGGAAAACTCAGCAATCTGTCCAGAGCTGGCAGTCAACATGATGAACCTCAATTACGGACAGGAAACTTGTTGCCTTGGGCATCTGTCCACATTACAGAGCAACTTTAAGCAATACAATTTTCCGTGGATATGGCTGAGCAGTACTTTGGCATAGGCCCATGAGAGAGTAAGTAAGTAGCTTTATAAAAATTAGTACTTCCCTCTAATAAGTGAGGACTGGTGTCTCTCACTCTAGCCAAGGCATTAAAAACAGCTTTACAATATAGCTTTTTTTCCCCCATATAACTGAAATAGGACTGTCCCATTACATGCACTTTGAATCGGGTGGGGGGCACATGATGCACTGAGACTGCATAATGTGGCTGGTGTCTCGCATAATAAGGACAGGTGTCTCTCCGACCCTCTGCCTTTCTTTCCTCTTATTCTTCCCTTTTTTGCTGTACTAATTGAATACTTTGAAACCAGTACAATGTTGTACCTAAATTACCATGTTTTCTGTGATGTACTGTGTAACTTTTGTTTTGAAAGGTATATTATATAGATCGAGTATTTATTACCATCCTTTTCCTCTCCCTCATTTCATGCTGTCTCATCCTTACTTTCTTTTATTCTGCTCTCCACCTTCTCTCCCCTTCAGCATCCTCTGGTTTCTACAGGCTGGCTCTGGAGCACAAAGGGCTCCTCTGTGCAGGTAACAGGTACTGTACAATGTAACCTGAAGACACACGCACACACACACACAGCTACACTTCTTAGACAGCAGTGCATTGTTAATTGCTGTGTATATCGGTGTGTGTGTGTGTGTATGGCTCAGAAAGTTGAGTTCTTATGATCATTACCTGTTGGAGCACATTGAACAGTGACACAGATAATATGACTGAGGCATCTGTCATTTCTAAGTCACTCTGTCTACTTTTTAAGCCAGTTTTCTCAGCAGTGTGTCTGTCTCAGATCGACAGATCTGTAGCTTCAAAGTCTACTGTGTGTGTTTGCATGAGTGTGTGTGTGTGTGTGTGTGTGTGTGTGTTTAGATTTGTCTGTTTTGTGTACATAAGCATATGCACTTTTGGTGGTGTATATGTATCTGTTTTGTGCTTTCGTGTGTCATAAATGCGGTTGACTCTGTAGGCTTTAGCCCCCCTGCTCTGAGCTGTAATGAAACTGAACTGTGCTGTGCCTGTGTTTCACATTTGAAAGGACAAAGTCAAGGCACATCCTGTCCTTCATCTCACAGTTCATACTTTACTGTTTTGGCCATGCATTGAAATGTATTTTGGCTCTGTTTGGCCCATCTTTATTTCTGCTGCTTTCCTCCTTTGTTTTATGACTATATTTTCTTTGTATTCATTTTTATTCTTGCTGACACTTGTATGTTTTCCTCCCATTACCAATTATTTCAGGAACCCAAATCTGAATGCATCTGCCTGTGGTTTTCTGCAGAAACTCAGTTTGTGTCTGCTCTCCCAGTCAGACCCTGCTTTCGGCACCTATCAGCATGGTATGCAAATGCACGCACGCACTTGCACCACACGCAGAGCTCTCTGCAGCACAAGTAAAAACCCTGTAGTTTCTGTCAGCTGCCAGGCAATGATGTCATGCTGCTAGTTATCTAAGAAATCTCTGAGAGAACTGAACTGAACTGAACTGAACAACTTTGTTGAAGTGTTGAATAGAACTGTTCAACACTTCAGTTTTTTTCTTTGTGTAAAGGTCAGGTCAGGTCAAATTTTTGTTTTTTGTTGGCTAGATATAAATGTTTAATACAAATATTATTTTCTTTATTTAAAAGTGCCCATCTTAACCCCTGTCAACACCTGTGAATCTCTACACAGACATATCGCCTTGACTTAGACATTGATAAAATAATCACTGGTCATTGATATGTGATATTTTGACATTGAGATTTGTATTGTTGAGAAATACAATTCCATGTAAGGTTATTGCACTTAGAATTGTTCACCTGGGAATATTAAATGGATAGATCAAGGTAATATTATAGCAAACACAATCAAGCTACTTGACTAATGTGACATTTATTTGGCCTTTCTGGATGAATCAAACAAAATTAAGAGCTTGATGTTGGAAAAAGTGTTTGTTTTCGAATCACTGGCATAAACTGACAAAAGTATAGTACACTTAAAACAAATATAATTACTTTTATCTGTTGCTTGCTCCCTCTCCTTTTTCTCATTATGTTGACTATAAACACCAATAACATTAAGGCAACATTATGTAGGAATTAGCACTCTGTGATTTGGCGCACCCAACAGTTTCTGAGTTTAACACAACTGTTGTGAATACAAATCCCAGGTCTGTAACAATTTTTGAGACATAATATAGGGGTGTTATAAGAAGGTGTAGAAAGCCATGATTTTATTCTCGGTAAAGGTACATTTAATTTGGTCACTTGTTGTTATAATTTCCGAGAAAACACCAGATGCTATGTGGTAAAAAAAAGATGATCATAAAATCTGTGAAAATAAAGCGAATGCAAATAAAGCTTTAGTTTATCACCCCATCCGTGAATATGTCATGTCAGAGATTCTAATCGACAATAGTAGTTGTTTAAAAATGAAGCAAGCAACTGTCATTATCCCACACTGCTTCACAATGTCATCAAACTGTGTATGTCTTTTGTTTTTATTGTTTAAATTGAGACACCCCCAGTGGCAGAAGTGCCATATTGTGCAAAGAGTTAAGATAACCTGAGTATGACTCACCAGATGTTGACGTGGGCATAAGCCTTCTTTTGGCCACCGATTGCAGCTGGCCTTCTCCCTCCTTCAGCTATCTGCTTTTCAGTGTTTCTGAAATGCTCAACATGACAGAAACAACAACAACAACAACAACCTCTGAGTAACATCCACGCTGAACAGTACAACGTAAACAAGCAAGCAGTTCTTACCTTTTGTTTTGTAGGGATTAAGTTGTTTTAATGCCAGGGCTCACCTCCCTACATGCAAGTGTTCCACAAAACAGGACTTCATGTTGCCCAAGATGCACTGATGATGCCACAACAAAAATGTTTGCAAAGTCACTACATAAGAGCTATACCTTATTGTGCAGAGTGAAAGGAATGGACCTAGAAGCATGCACTGTAAACATGTTGAATATATGAAATGGCTTTGAATTATCTTGTGTGAAAAAGCTGATGCAAAGTCTCTTAAATGTCAGTGGACATTGTGACAATGCAGATAACTTGTCCAGTTAAGGAGCATTTCTTCTGTTTT
The DNA here is from genome assembly GCF_900880675.1 of Sparus aurata. Lineage (NCBI taxonomy): Eukaryota > Metazoa > Chordata > Actinopteri > Spariformes > Sparidae > Sparus > Sparus aurata. Next base: position 8,359,833 of record NC_044209.1, on the reverse strand, counting down.
CGTCAGACAGAAGTGCATGTTATTAAAGAATAGTTGAATAAAACATAAACATTTTGTTGGAAACTGCATTTCTTTGAGGTAATGAGATGTAAGAGTTGTATGAGTAAGTGTGTAGGTGTGTGTTCATTTGTTTATGTGTGTTTGTGGCTGTGAATAATGAGTTCTTTGGAGCTAGACTACTGTTTGTTCCCTTTTCTGTCTGTCAACTTCTTCCTCGCTTTCATCACCCTTATCTGTTTCATTTTCAGCCTCTTACTTTCTGTCATGTTTTGTTATTGAATGTTACCAGTCCGTTTTATGATAGATATTTTTTGTGTTATTTTAAACCTATATCTTTTTTCCTTATTTTAAACAAGAACATATTTTTGCTGTTTCTCCCCACAATCTTGTCCAAATCTGCACACAGTGCAATTTTTTGATAGAAATACTCTCTGATACAAAATCAAACTGTGTCATTTATACTTTCCTATAGCTGCCACCAAGATAAATGTTAAGACAATTTGTCCATTCTTCTGTTGATTAAAAACCAGATCAGGAGGTGATGTGTCACTGCAGCCTTTTATGTGGGTCTGTTTGCTGTCATTCTCCCATCTGTTGTTTCCCCTCTCATCTTTTTCATCTGTCTGCCCTTTGCTGTGATCCTCTCTGGTCCTCTCTTTGAGACTCCTTTTGAGTCCTTACAAGACATCCCTATATTCTCCTTCCTGCCTCTCTTCACGACCAGTTTCCCAGAGGTGAAGCTCTCCTCATTTTCTTCTGATTTCCAAACAATGCCATTTATTTGTCACTCTTTCTCTACAGCAGCCCCTCTAGACCACAGCGCTATCTGTCTGCAGCCACCTCCTCCTTAGATTCCTGTTTATATTTATCTCTCTTCCAATTTCTGTAGTTCTTCAACTCCCATTCTTCACTTTTCATTCCTCTCTGGCTGATTGGTAGTCTCCCTACAGACCTTGCTATGGCTTTACAGCCTCTGTATAGTCATGCATCAGTGACCACATTCCCTGTCTGCGGTCACCATGGGCCTTCTTTGTCATCTTTTTCTTTGCTCTGCCCCTACTTTATTGAGATTCCCTCATAAACTGCATATGGTGTTGTTTCCTCCCTTGCTCCTTGATTGAAGGTAAAAGTAACCTGTATTTCAACAAAACCTGCAAGAGGCTTCTTTGCACAGCACAACTTTCTCTATTCAGCACCATGTTTCAGTGACCCTCATTTCTGTTTCCCCTTTCTTTTTATGTCTTTCCGTTCTTTATAAGCTGCATCTCATTTTCCTCTCCCTTTCACAGTCTTTCCTCCTCTTTCTTCAGTTCCCTAAAGACCAGCCAGAAATGGAGACAGTGTAGATAGTCCTACTGTTCTAGCTGTTTCAGAAAAATATTCTCAATTCCCTACTGTGCTTCACACCTCCCCTCCTATTTGTCTCTTTGTCCCACTCTTACCATTTAATGCATTATTGTTTATTTACATGCATGATTTTATTTTGCCCCGTCTGAGTCTTCACTCCTCCATTCCAAGCCCTCTTTCGAACTATATCACACTGGCCTTCTCGTCTTTTTCCTTCATCCACTTCTCTCTTGCCTTTTCACTTTCCTTCTTCCTGTTCCCTTTCAAACACCCATCATGCTATGTGCTTTTGTCATCTCTTCTTTATATTCTTTGAGGACCTCATTTATGAAAAAAATCCTCTCCTAACTTGGCTATATTACATAATACAACTATTCACAGAATTATATAAAAATTGAATTTAAGCACCAATGACATAGTATATAGTATGTGCTTCAACCATATCCTTTTATTGTTCTCTCTCTCAGCCTCTCTTTTACATTCTCCAGTTCCTTTTTCTGGCATTGATTATTAAACACACTATTTTCCCTATGTTTTTTTTTTATATTCCCTTGCTCTTCCCCCAGATGTGAAGGAGATAGAGAACCTTCTCCTATACAACCTACCCTTGCTGTGTTGTCGTCTGTCAGACTGGCCGTCTCTGCTGTGCGAGGCCCCGGGGCTCCAGCTGTGTGAATATAAAGGACCAAGGGCCACTCAGTACTGTCTGCTGGTCATTCTACACCTTGCTATGCAGCAAGGAGACAGGTAATACACTGGGTGTATGCACACACACACACACACACACACACAGAGACACACAGACACACACACACAGAGCGTCTGAACAAGAAAACACATTTGACTGTTTACTCACATTTCGTACATGCCAGCATGCACAAATCACTGAAGGGATGTTGTGTAAGAGTTAAAAAATGGAGGAAAGCATTTGGTTGGCAAACATTCATTGTGATTTTAGAATTGAGTGCTGAAACAGTCTCATGTTCTGAACTGGTATTTTTGTGGACATGGAATCAACCAATAAATATTTCAGCATCAGTAAAGAGCAATGCTGATACAAACTCTAGGCACTTGTGCCGGGTACTGCTGCAAAGTTTTTTTGTAATCAGAGAGAGCATTTTGTGATTGAGCATTTTTGCGATCAGAATACTTTGTTTTCCCATAACAGTGTCCATTTGAACTTCAAAATTTGTCTTTGAACAGCAGTATTTGATATTTAAGATAACCTTTATTTTTGCCCAGCTGAAATTTTACTACATAGCCCCATTTTGCTGTAATGCAACTATAGAGGGAAGAAAAAAACCCCCAGGGAAGGGGATGAAAGCCTCTCTCTGCCACAGTGTGGTCTCATCAAGATTAATGGTATCTGTGGCCAGAGATTTACATAGTGTGGGAGGGCTATGTATGTGAGTATCTATCCTATCATGGATATGATCTGTGTGTGTGTGTGTGTGTGTATGTGTGTGTGTGTGTGTGTGTGTGTGTGTGTTGATATACTCTTGAATGTGTTTTTGTATGTGTGTATTTTTTGCATGAGAAAGAGAAATTGCAAGGTTATGACATCAACATGGCCCTGGAGCACTTTGTCTGCTTTGCACACACAGTTTGTGTGTTTGTCCGCTTTATTAATGTCTACAAGGTGTGTCTGACATTCACAGTTCAATGTGCAGCTCTTTTGTTTAAATAACAAAATGTACATAATACATCATTATACTTTTATTTTTTTGATTTATTTTTTCTATATCAGTGCCCCTTGACTTGCAAGACTTGCTTTTTATCTTTCTTTATATTTTCTTCTACTTACCATTATTGTTATGCAACGTATGCTATTCCTCCTATGTGAAAACATACTCTGCAATAGATCTGTATTTGTGTGTATGTATTTGTATACATTCAAATGTAAATGTTTGGCCACTGTGTACTTTTAATTATTGTTGTCATTATTGTGCATGTGCGTATGAGCCAGGCTTCTCCCTGACCAGGCAGTGTTCTCCAGTGTGGTGTGGCTGTTACATTCAGTGCAGGAGCAGGGCAGCTGTGCCCTGCCTCACTCTGTGCTCCGCTCTGCCCTCTACCTGCTGGCAATGACTCAAGACAAGAGCCCCGACCTAGATGGGGTAACTCTGATCACTTCACTAAACAGAAACCCAAACACACATTGTAACTTACACTGGTAGTACAGTAGACATAAAGCACCAAGGTGTGGTTGAAGAACTTGTTTTTATGCTTTTTGATAAACCTTCATATCTTGTAGAACATTACCTTTTTTAAAGATTTGCCTAATTTTATAAATTGATACTGTTTTACCTTCCATCCCTTTGCACTGCTAACCAAAATTATATATTTTAAATTAAGACAAGTCATCTGCTTCAGATTTTAAATATTCTAATTTATTTTCTATTTAATGAGTCAACCTAGCATCGCCAGTAAAATGAACGAAATTATCATATGCAACATTAATCTTTCAAGATTTATTAAAAATGAAGGAGTTCAACATGAAGTTCTTTCTGTGATCAGAGAAAGGGAACAGCATTTACTAGAGCCGGAGTACTCCACAGTTTAATATGGGAACTATTAATGTGTAAGCCAAGGAATCCGCAGAATCATTGCTTGACAGCTCATATTCATCTTTTTATACAAAATCTATATTCTGTTGTTGATGATTTACAGATGGAGGATTAATTATAGCTCACGTTTTTTCTAAAGCTGCATAAAACTTATAACGTTTTTCCCAAAATGTTATTTTATTTGACTTCAAATGACATTACCATTAAAACTTTGTCCTGCGGCCTCTCTGAAAGTACTTAATAGTTCAAACTTTTTGTTGACAATAAATATAAAAAAGCAATAGCTTGCAGGAGACTTCCTGCTGTGACTGGGGGCTCTACTGTTGTAGGGTCTAAATTAAGTGTAATATTTTTGCTCTAAAGAAAATGCAAATGCCCATCTAAAAGTTTGTTCAATTGTTCTTTACCAACCTTTTTAAGGGTCCTTTTAATTGTATCAGCAAGGCACTCTCCTCCTGCCAAAGCTTTTCTTCCCTCTACTTTCACCATCCTGCACTCCTCCACTTCATCTGTCGCTATCCGGAGCTTGCAGAGAAATTTGGTGCCCTGGTCTTGGAACTTTGGTTGGCCAAGTCAGCACATCACACAGATGCAGAGCAGACCATGGTAAGCTGACAATCATTTAGCTTTTATCTCAGACTCACAAGTTTATTTAAAATAATCTTTTCTGATTTAATTGAACATTGTTTCAGTTCAATAAACAGTATTTCACTGTTTGATTTCACTGCAACATGGTAATTGAATGAATTAGAGTCTGATTTTTTTATTCTGTTTGAACTCTAATAAATCAAATTGAATATTGTCTAATAGATGGTTGCATCTCATTCTCAGGTGCAGGAAGACATACAGGAAAAGGGAGAGAACAGAGAAAGCTGTGCAGACGAGAGGCAGGACCAGGAGCCAGACACAGAAACTATGGAGCTATTGACTCTCATAGAGAAATACCCAGCTGTCATACTGACCCTCCTGGTGAGTGACAGAGACCCCAGTCACACGCTGTGATTTAAGAAGTTAGCCATGTTTAAGCAATACAACTTTACTATACACAGCCTTTTTCATCAAATCTTATGCAGTTCATGGTGCTTTACAAGTGATTGACATAAGATAGAAAAGCAAAAATTAACAGAGTCATGCCCCTTTGCTGTCTTAAAAAACAACAGTGTAAATTGAAAAATAATTTAGAAAATTAGGCTAAAATAATATAATTCTAAAGCACTACATAAGCCCAGACTGAATAGATGGATTTATAAAATAATCTCTCCGACTCATTTCCAGTGGCTTGGATCATAATGGCTAAAGCAGCATCAAATGGTTTTGTTCTGCTTTGTGGAACAGCTGAAAAAAAGAAACCAGAGGACCTCAGTCCTTATTGAAGTGAAGATACTTTAAATGCAGGCTGATGTGCTGGATTGTCTCACTCTGAATGGCTTTAAAAATATATTGTAGATTATTGTTTTCTTCAAGCTTCTGTGTGTCTGTTTGACTTCAGGACATGGTTTGCACCAGAGAGGCTCCCCTGGCAGGGCGAGCACTGGAGGTGCTGGAAGTTTTCTTGTGTAGTCAAAGAGACTATGAGGCTGATTTGTGTACCAATCTTAGGCCAGCCCTGCTCCAGGCATTACAGGGGTTCAGTGCGGAGAACGTGGGCCAGGGGTTTGGACAGGAACACACTGCACAGGGTAAGAAACAAACAGATGCACAGGAACAAAGTATATAGGTATGGTATAGAGTATGATACAAATACATGTTGCATCCCCTAAAAAATAACTTTGTGGCTCGGGTTCACTGAAATGGAGGAGATGCACCTGCAGCACAGTGATAAAGCAGTAATGGATTCTCTCATTTGAAATTAATTTGCTCGGGCGCGCAGGTGGTCGAGTGGTTAGAGCGCATGCCATAAATGCAGCCGACCCCGCTTCGATTCCGGCTGGAGGTCCTTTGCTGCATGTCACATCCCCCTCCCCCTCATCTGTCTACTGCTTAATAAAAGGTGTCTATGCCAAAAAATAAATAAATAATAATAATTTGCTCAGTCGGGGAAGTTTGGATATATTATGTCAGATGCCAACTTTTGTTAACAGAATATTCTTTAAGCCGATTACACACTGAACCACACCCTCCCTATTGTTGGAGCTGATCACATCTGTGTAGAATAAGATATCATATTATAAATGCATGCACACATAAATTCACAATCACATAGACGCATATCCACAGACGCAGTGATTCTTAGAATTTGAATTATACTGACTGAAGTCACAATCTCATGGACCAGAAGATTGTCAATTGTCTGTTTGCGTTGTGACTTATACAATTCTCTGTGGAGGCTTACTGTCCTCTGCTGTGCTTATGTTTCACCCTTTAGGAGAGACATGTCCTTATTATACCTGAAATACGTAATCAGCTTTCAATTTTTCCAACTTTGTCATACACCAATGCCAAATTGAGACACAGGAATGTTCATTAATACCTACAGAACTACCCTAACCCACAGTGGCATTTGTACATACATTTTGCTGCGTGTTGTCCCCTCTCTTTCCAAAAACAACACCCCAATATAGTAATAATAGTAAAAGAAAATTGCCCATTTTTGCAAAAAGATTTTTCACCAGAAGTCACCAGTCACAATCATATATCAAGATTAATGCCAACCAATTTGGTATGACGCTCATTTATATCTCATTAAAACACGGATGCAGCCACTTACAGTTGATAGATGTAAGTAAAAGTTGCCCGTTACTCCCTTGAGTGTACCTGTCACGATGCAGCATACAGTGTTTAGTTTCTTGCTCTGTTCTTTTCTGCCTCAGTATGACATATTAAGATTTTGTTTAGCAAATGTAATCTTTTAATGAAAGTATGTCTTCCCTGCTAGAAGTTTTTACACATAGTGCACACATAGATACTAACACTTACAAACACAAACACATTTACATATGAGCACAGGTTTACCCCGTGGGCTCCGACATCATGAGATGTAAGAGAACAAATGCACCATGTCAGCCTTTTTATAATACCCTAACAGCAAACACTGAGTTACTTAATTAAATTTCAGCTTTATAAACAGACAGCGGCAGCCACTCCTGGGCTATGTGATCTCAGATGCCCTTCACTTCATATTGACTCAAAAGTTATATTGAAAAGAAAAGCTGTTTTTGATGTATCTCACATGCCATACAACAAGAAAATTCCTTGAGTCTAAGACATTTAAAAGAAACAATTTACAGAAGCTCTCAATTCACAAGATTTTTGTGGAGACTAGTAACACAGACAGTTCAATGTTTTTTTTTTATTGTATGAAGACAAACAAGCCGGTTTGTGTGAAATGGCTAATTGGTGTGTTGAAATTTGTGTTTCTGTTTGTCTGTGTCAAGCTCTCAGTTTTCTAATTTGCATATTGGAATCCAAAATCATATGTCTGAATCTTTTTAAATCCTCCCAAATTTTAGAAAGAATACATCCTCAATTCTATAAACTTAATTCAAGTAGGCAAACAAATTATTTAGGACATTTAACCACAGATGACAATGACAATATACCAATTGCTATTGCACAGCAGTAAAACATAAATAATGTTCATGGTTTATTAGCTCCATTTGGCACGATGCTCGTTTACAACATAATGGAAAGCACTTACTTTAATTATTCTCATAAGTTGGATCATTTGAAAAAATACCTGCATCAATTTATGTTTGTTGGGCATTCCCCCTGTAAGCATTTTATCTCTGATGCTTCAGACAACAGCTCAAATTGCATGTACTTCATTGTAAAGGGAGAATCAAACGGACTGATTGCGGTCACATTAAGAGACATTGGAGCTCTTCACATATACACTAATAAATAGTTGTTCATTCACTACAAATGTTTGAAATTCTGTTTTTTCTGTGTCAAATATCAAATTGAAAAAAAAATGCCTCCAAAATGCCTCCAAAACAACATATCGTTGTCTTACTCACAAATGATGAGAGGTCACATTTGATTCAACTTTGCCTCAAGAACAGTTCATTGATCACAGGGTAAGAAGGCTTGACGCATCATCCAGAAAACCTACAATATAACAGTAGCACATTTTGGCTAGTGTGTCGTAGTAAATGTGGTATGTGGTGGTGCTGTCCTGCCAGGAAAACTTAGTTTTTGAGTGTAATCACAAACTCTCTCCTAAAAGTTGGTTGTTTGTAAATTCGCAAAACAGCTCCCAGAACACTGTCGCTTCTGATTAATGTTGGAAGGGAAGGACCATTAATCCTCTGTTAAAATGGTCCCCCAAACATCCTTCGTCAATACAGACAATGGAAAACAAAATGGAGGATAAAGGATTTATTTATTTCAAGGGACAGTAGTATCAGCGTGCATAAGGTTGCTATCCTATTCCAGTTTTGTATGCTCACATTAAATCAAACATTGACTTCAGTTGCAACCTATTGTGTCTACTTTTTGATTTATAGTATTTGTTAGAGAGTGTTGATTAGAGACGTATATATGTAGATATGCAAAACAGCTCTGCGTCCTGTTTAATATTTGAAAAAAAATCTGTTGAATTGACAGATTATTTTATCAAAGGAAAGTTACAGGTAATTTCAGTTTCTACTTAATCATTGATTTGACATTGATAGCTAAATAAATTTGCTAAAATTATGCAGTATGATCATGTCACAATGATAAACATTCACTGAAAGTAAATGAATGGTGATTTTAAAGTGACTATGAGGAACTTTCAGTTTTTGATGATTCTAGCAGCCCCTTTTGACAAAACCGCAGGATGGATTGCAATGAGATAATGTATTTATATGTGATTTATGTGATTGGACCTGAGCACAGGCATTAATAATTACTATATAAACATAGCTTATAAATTGAAATAAATAAAATAAAATAGTCTTTTCGCTGATGGTTTCGTTTGCTGTTACAGGTCTTTTATAGTCATCAGCGGAGTCACAAGACTGTTTCATAAATGCTTTCCACGGACATGCAGTCACTTTAGAAATGTTATTTTGGGGGGATTTTAACATATTGAGATATTGTGAGTAACTATAGCCTAAAGATATTGCAATATTATGTCAAGGCCATACTGCCCAGTCATAATGAGAAAAGGCTCTAAATGCAAAAAAAAAATCTGTTTCCCTAATTAGATTTTTTGTTGAAATTGCTTTGGATGTCCAATTTATGTTTGATTCTTTTATTAACAAATTTTGTATTGTTTGAATAAGATGGTTGATGATAAACACAGGTTAGGATTGAAGTGAAAGGTTGAATTCCCAGACATACAGTTCATTACCTACATGCTTACCTCATGCTGTAATGCTTTTGGTCGAGGTGTCTGCCAGATGGTGTTATTATGACTGTTTACCTGACCAGGTTAATGAGCCCAGCTGAAGGGCATAACACCAGTGTGCCAGCTGGAGATTCAGAAACTGCTGCTGTGGCCTCTGCCTGCTTTCTGCACATCCCAGGCCCTGTGGGGATTACAGACCGTTATCGGTGCAAGTGTTACAGTTCAGCCGTCTATAATTTGCATTAATATATACTTTACATTAGCTTCTAATGTGCCGGCATCCCCTCAGGGGAGACATGTTTATGTAATTCACTGTAGGGTTGGAAGGGGTAGGAATGCCTGCTCTGCCAGAAATTACTCTCTTTCCACTTAGAATCCTGCCCTGTCATCTTTTACCTCGTCTCCCTCTTAGAATTCCTCTTTCTCTCAATTTAAATCAATTCCCCAAACTGTATTTATTTCAAGACCCTGTCTAGGACATGGGTTGGGTCCAATAGGATGGAGAGGGATTTGCTGAGCATTTCATGATAGTGCAGTGAGACCAGAGATGAGAAGGGGTGGCCAACGGTGTTGGTGCAGATGGTCACTGTTCTGGGAGGTGCTTCTTGTTTTGGATTGTTAAAGAGAGGGAGACCAGTAAGTGAAAGAGAATGTTATTATTAGGGATGAGGGAGTACACCATTGTCTGTATTTGTATTTCTTCAATCAACTAAATATTCTGAATCAGTATTTGTACTTTTTTAACTGCAAATTGGTGTTGCCTAAACCGTAAGTAGAAGTGGTTAAGTGGAAGTTAACTGAAGCCTGAAATAGAAAATAGATTGATCAAGAGCTACTATTTAGTAAAAAACTATTTACAGAACAGCCTTAGAATTGAATCTATTTAAAGAGCACAAGTTTTTATAAATTCTCATAAATAAACTTCAGTCAGCTATCAAATGAGGATTTTCCTTTATCAGAAGAACCAATATTGACACATTTTACTTGGATAATACTGGCTCATAGGACTGAGAAATATCTTGATATTTCCCAGCCCTACGAGCCAGTATCACCCAGCACAATATCCTTGTCGTGAAGTGATACTATGCATAGTCTTAGATTTTGGTGTTTGATAATTTTCCTGCTTCTAAAGGCTGCATTACAGTAAAGTGATGTTATTAAAAATCTCATTGCATTAATATTTTGTGAGAGCACCTATAGTCATCCCTACAACATTGTCACAATATTGATATCAAGGGATCGACGTATTTGGTCAAAAAATGTGATATTTATATGATATAAACCCAGTCCTTGCATTTGTGAAGTACTTTTCACGAGATGCAATATTATTTTAAGGTCATAGAATAGAATAGAATAGAATAGAATAGAATAGAATTACTTTAATGATCCCAGACTGGGAAATTATTTTGTTATAGCAGTAGTGGGTCAGCAAATAAAACACTTAAAACACATAAATAGAATCCAATATATACATAGTGTATATATACAGTGCACAGTGTGCTATAAACAATAATAATATATATAAAATATGGCTCTGCTCTGTGTACTCAGACTATCTGTGCTAGATACTTGTTTCAGCCAAATACTCATTGTTCTTGTTAACCCCAAACAAGTTTCGCTTTCACAAGAAGACGCTGTTGGCACTTGTTGATAATCATCTCTGTGTTGGCTTCAAAGCACAGTTTGTCACTGATGATAGTGCCCAGGTGTACAGGTTCAACTGGTTCCCCATGAATTATGGTTGCAGTCTTCCCCACTCCATGCTTGGTAAAGTCCACAAACCCCTCACTGGTCTTGGTGACATTCTGCTCCAAACAAGAGCTGTCATACCATCATTCCACAAACCTACTAAGGATGGGCCTGTGTATGGTCTGCTATCTCTACCTGAAGATGATTAGAATGGAGGCTTCTATAGTCTGAAGTATTGTTATTTAAAGCGTGCATAATCATTTTTAATATTTCAGAGTAAGATCTGCTTACCTCTTCTTCTTGCCTCTTCTTGCCTCTTCTTACAATTGTGCTAAAGCCATCTCTTGTTAGTAAACCAGAACTGCATAAAGTCCACAAGTCACTGCAAGATACTCTCACCTGTTTAAGTTTTTCCTTATCACTGTTTGAAAAGTGTCAGTTTGAACATTACCTTAAATTTGGGCATTACTGAAAACTTCTCTGATAATCAGGTTACTGACTAATGAGGCCCTTACCTGCACCACTCCGTCATCTTACTCTCTTTAATACTTGTGCACTTTGGTCTCAGATTCAGTCTTTTTAGAAGTTAAACTTCTCCTTCCCTTATAGCACTTTCATTGTTTTCCAATTATATATACATACATCTGTTTGCCACTTTTGCTTCTTTTTCAAATTTCTGTTTACAGGCATACTTTGCTGTCTTCCTCTTTGTTTAGCGGTGAACTCGCTCCCTCTGGTGCTGAGGCTGCTTTGTCTGACGCAGGCCAGTGACCCCTCTTCATCTTCGTACAACAGTAAGATGGACGGAATCCACTTCAAGCTACTCTACCATGGTGAGGCCAAGAGGTGCTGCTGGCAGGTCATACTCCCCACAGCACTTATCTAGTACCATACACAGCTCATATACATTTCTAACTCAATACAGTCAAACAAATGCCCCACTTTAGAGGCAAATTCAGTAAAATGCAAGCTAAGTTACACACACAAATATTGTCACACAGGCACTTACATGCTACATTACAGGCACATAATCATCTAGTAACAGCAGCAGGACATTTCCTTCTATTCAACACATGATCCACTGTCGTGCTTCTTATCTCACCTCACTCCTCCTTCAACTTGTCTGTCCTTAAGTAGAGGCCTCGCTCATCTTGATTGAACATCATCATAAACAAGCACTACTGTAAGTACAGGAGTGCTTGCTGCCAACCTGCAGATGAAAATGCTGTTCAGAAATATGTCTGGCTAATTATAAATCTAAGCATATTATGATGAATGTCAAATTTGCTTTTCTTTTCACTCCGATGTCAACACCCCTTTCTCCCTTTGTGACTCATCCCTCTATACCACCTAGTGGAATGTCATCCTGTGATGGTAGTTCAATTATCCAGCACATCATTTTGGACATTTTCATTGGCAGATTGGATTAATCCAATCTTTACTGACTGATGGGAGACACTATGTGACAGGCTGTAAATGGTGAAACCCGACTTGTTGCATTGCATCTGTCGTATTGTGTCTCCCTGGAATTAAGTGTTTATAAAATGTTTGAGAGCACTGCAGATAAAAAAGATTATAAGTGAGCCATCAGATATGAAGGTGTATGTGTCTGAATGTGTGTGTCAGTGAGTAATATAGCAGGGAGGTTGAAGCCTACCAACACAGGGAGCCTGCTCCCTGCCCTCAGCTACCTGTCATGCTGCCTGAGTCTGTCTCCTGCACACTGCACTGACAGAGGTACGACATACTTTCTTCCTGTCTCTCTTAGTCTCTGTCTGTCTATCTCCATGTGTGTGTTTTACTCTCACCCTCTACCTACATTTCATCTTTCACACTCTACCTCGACCTTGACAAAAATAAGCAGCTCAGTCCTGCACATTGTCTTATACACTTTTACATATAAAGTTATGCTGTTAAGTCTGAAATCTTCTCAGACATTTGCACAGATGGGAATAAGCACTCGCGTTTGTGTTGTCACCTAACCTAGTTGTAATGTTTGTAATGCATAGACAAAACGTCACATGCACACTCCCACACAATAATGTGGTCAGTAGACTAAGTTTCAGACACACAGAAAGACACTCAAAATGTCAGAAGGGGGGACATAATCAGTTTATTTCTCTTTTTGCTGGTGATAGCAAATTAATAAGAAAGATCAGGTTGGTTTTATAAGGCAAATAAAGATGAATAAAATAAAAACATCAAATTTGTATTCTACAATTGATATGCATAATTTTTCTTCCACAATTTGTCCCATGTAATTTACACTTACAGTGAGCTGCAATCAACAGGCAGCATCAGGAAATGTTACACTTCCTCTTACCAAAGACATAATTTATTCGACATGACATATTGATTGACATTGATGTTATTATAAGCTAAGTAATTAACCTGAACAAAAAATCAGTAGAGGTCAGCAATGAGTTGGTTAGTGGTTAATAAGGTCAAGCTGTTGACCGGAGACCAGGGATATCATTGGGAAGCAAAGCTAATTATGCACATAGCATTTCTTTACTGCTTCTCTGAAACCTACCTACATTCAGTATGGTGAATTATTCACTATAATGGTGAATCTACTGATGCAAATTACTTCAGCCTCAGGCTTGATGGTGGTGAGGAAGACAGAAATAGTAACGGATTTCTCCCATCTCAAAGCAAAAACCAGGATATTATATCTTTAAAAACTATTTAACTGTCAACAACAGAAACAGCTGGTAATGTTTTCACCATATTAGTCTTTGTATGTAGCTGAGGTCAAAGTTAAGTCTCAGTTTGAAGAGGGGCTTGGTCTGACCCATGAGTACTAATTTAATAATGTACTCAAATATTACAGTACTCACGGCTTGTAACGTCAGCAACTTGACAGGTGTGATCCCATTGGGAGATAGGGTCTTGTTGTAGTTTTGATAGCACTCACAACTGACATGGTTGGCTACCTGTGCACTGCATATAACCCCAGGGCTATGCAAATTGTTCCGCCTTGTATCTGTTTTTCACATTAAATATTGTATAGCGTGTGTGTGTGTGTACTTGTGCCTGATAAATGTGATAAGTTAATCAGTTTATCTGTTTGTATTGCTAATAAATTCCTCTCAGGTGGTGCAGAGAAGTAAAGTATGAATGTGTGTTTGTACAATTTCTCGGTTGGTGCCTGCAGCACGTCTCCCTGCAGTTATCCAGACTAACTGCTGTTCAGATACACACAAACACACACACACACACACACACACACACACACACACACACACAGTGGCACACACATGCAGATCTCTTCAAAGTGTGATGACATAGTGCCTTCTCTTCCCCAGCTGTCTCCATGCTGCTCTCCAACAGTGGACTGATGGACCAGCTGCAGACAGTCCTCTCCTCTTCCTCCTCCTCTTCCCCTGCTGCATCCCTCTCTCCATCAGCCTGTCCTCCTCCAGCCCTGCTGTGCTGCAGCCATCTACTCCTGTCCTCTCTCATTACCTTGCAGCGCGTTCACTCTGCTCAAGTACACACTACAGCTCAACTTTGTTCTTATCACAACTTCAGAAAATAATTTTACACAGTGAATTTTACTGTATGTTCAGTGAAGACACAGACAATACAGTAAAATGCAGCAGAGATTAAATGTGGGTAGAGAATACAAAATACCAATTGGTTTTCCTTTTATAGATATCACAGCCAGGCTGTGATATAAGACAATGCGCTTTCTCCTCAGCTCTGTGCTCACACTGTAGGGATAATACATTCTTACTTGCAATGAGATTTTGGTTCTAATCTTGTTATTCGTCTGACTCTCTCCCCTCTCCCTCGTTGTTTCTTGCTCTCTTTTCTCCATTACTTTAGGTACATAAGAGCATCAGTTGGAGTCTGGACAGAGCTGTGCATCAACTCCTTGTACAGAAAAGAAACACAGACAGTCTCTTGCTGGGTAACACACTCACAGTTTTATTTGATGTTTCTGTCCTATCATAAAGCAGATATAGTCTCTTAGTGTTTTGTCTTAAACACACAGTATGTATTTTCTACCACTAGGTGTCTCTCAATCAAAACAAAACAAAATACATAGGTAGTGTGGGAACATGGAAGTTGTTGTCTTTATTGTTAAACAACCACCATTGCTGATGAAAATCTATCTATGTGACTCATTCTGATATTCTCTACTTCCTTCCTCTTTCTCTGACTCTTTTGTGGAAGCGACAGGCAACCAAATGAAATATACCCTTACTTTGAATCAACAAAAAGGTCTTTCCAATTTCTGACATTTTTATGCAGAAATCCTATAATTGTATGTTATTATATATTTTATCTCCTCTCAGCTTAATCTAATCTTCCGTTGTGTGTAAAACCAAAATAAATCAAAAGATGCATTTAGAAAACCTCAGGCACCCCTTATTATTGCAGTAACCATCCATTAACTGTGGAAACCTCAGGACAGACTAATGAGCTTCACTCCCTGTTCAGTAAATGCCTGCACACATAAGGTCACTGCTAGTCAATGTTTTATCATCAGCTGAGGTAACCAAACTCCGGGCACGTATTTCACACACTTTCATTACATTAAGTGGCAGACATCCCGCTGCACCACTTGGAGACAGATCATCCCTGCCGCTGCTGTGTCTCTGTCTGTCAGCTGGATAAGTGGCCTGTCAGGGTTGCTGTGATGTATCGGCACGCTCCCTCTGTTCCCCTATCTCTCTCTCTAAAGTCCTTCACTCACTCAGCCTCTTCTCTGTCTTTCTGTCTTGTTTTTATCTCCCTTATGCTTCCCATTCTACCCTTCTTTTTCTATCTAACTATCCTTCGGCTCTCATCCCTCTCTTCTGCTGCCATTAATTCAGTCCTTCCTCCCTCAGAGAGCTCTAATCTCAGTGTACATAGCATACGTGCAAATCAAATGTCTGGCTGCTCTCAGTTTGGCTCCCACAGTGTTTTAGTAATCATTTTGGTCGTGTCCTTCTTTTTATCTCCATCACTACTTTGGTCCCTCAGCCTCACTGACCCTCCTTAAACCCTGTTTCTCACTGCCTTACACTTGGCACTGACATCTTTAACTTCTTGCTGTCCCATATCAGTTCAAAATTGCCTTCAGTTCTTTTTAAGTGTTACTCCGCCTGCCCTCTGCACTTCTATTCCCTCTGCTACCTGCTTTTACCATCTTTTTATATTTCAAACCTCAACTTTCCCCTCTATACGCTCACTCATTTCTTTCTGTTCTACCTTGCACCCTTTTCCCTATGGGCTTACCCTCCACATTTTCTCACTCTCTCTTCTTCCTACTGCTGTCCTGTTTGTTTTGGCATCCCATCTACTCCTAACTCCTTTGGTTTCTCTCTCGCTTTTCTCTTTACAGTTAGCTTTCTGAGGTTGTTGCAGGCTGTACTCAATGTTGACCTTACATCAGCCGTGGTGTGTGTGAGCAGTGGTCCTGGCTTGGTTGGGCCCAGACCCCTGGGGGTTGAAGACGGCGCTTTGTATCCACTCGGTTTCAGAGGGGCCCAGTGCCTCTCAACTGCTCTTGCTGGACTTCTTTTGCAGGTTGTGCTACATGTGGGGAATGATGCGTGTACGTGTGTGTGTGTGTGTGTGTGTGTTGTGTCTTTTCATGATTCACATACTGATATCAGATGTCCGTGTTAAGCAGTTAAGCAGTCAGAGTTTAATATAGATCATAATAATCAATTAAATAATAATCAATATAAATAACAAAGAATACCAAAATCTTGATTTCAACAATTAAAAACAAAGGCTTTAGTCTATCAACAAAGATAGACAAATGCTGATATGATGAATTCTCCTCTCTCGTGCTTTATTTTCACTCCACCCTACTTTCTGCAGCCGAGTTAACATAAAGACCTTCGAAATCTTAGCAGCATGACTTCAAAGCTACCTTTCAAAAACAAGATTTTATAGAAAATTTGATTTCAATTGATGTAGTAGCTGGCATAATGCTACGGCACACATATCCAGGGCAATTCAGGTGTCTCCAAGATGCTATCACATGTAGCTGGCGTATTGAGTATGGTTGCTAATGACAAGAGGGACAGACTAGTGTCCCCTTAGTATTCACTTAACAATAAATGGGTGAAGCACTACTTCTTCTGGGTGACAACCAGCCCAGAGCAAGGAGCAACATGGTGCAAAATATGAGTAATCCAGTGCACATACAAAGGCGGTAGAGAGAGACCCATCATCAAAGAGATTATAAAGCATCTTTTCTGTAAACGTCTGCTGTTCACTGAACTACTACATTTGTTAATTCTTTCACAGACCTTTGATTTTACAGTCTCTTGAACCTGGTAATTCTTTAGGATCAAAGCAGTGCTATTGCACACAATACACAGTCACCATTGCACATAAATATGAAGTACTAAAATGCTCTATCACACAATCCAGTGTATTGGCAGCTACATTTACTACCATCAATTAATGGACAATCTGAACAATGACACAGAAGAAGTCCTATTTTTCTGTATGACTGGAGCTAAGATATTGTGAATCAATGTATAACGAAGCTTTGCAGAAGTTAGGAGTACCTCAAGTATGAGTGGTATTTTTTAGATTGTCATAACCATACTGTAGCACGGAATGAGAAAATTCTGACCTAATTCAAGATCCTAATGAATACCAAAAGGTTTATAGTGAAACATTTAGATATTGAATCTGAGGTTCAAGCAGTCAAAACAAATATCCAACTTGTAGAAGAGCCACATCCATTTTTTCTTACAATCCTGGTGAAGATCACTCTGTCCTTGTCTTGGCACATTGAGTTTGTATTTGGGTATGAATTGTTCCCACACACATTAATGTCTAACCTGTCAGTTGTATTAGATAGTCTTTTATTCTACTAGTGTTGGTTTGATTCTGATGAGAATAATCCACTTGACAAAAGGTTTAGACCATTGCTTTGAATTTACACTTGTATCAGTAAAATATGTAGTTAAGATTAACCAGGAATTCTTGAACCTGCATATACTCAGGAGTCATCCACATGCACATGGGTTATAGCTTACTGATCACCATTAAAACATTACTGCCAAGAGAAATGTGTTAAGGACAGAAAAAACATCCAGTGATGTGTTTAACTATCAGTGTGCTGTCACCGTTAACACCATCGGTGAGAAGTACTCAAAATGATGTTCAAACCAGAGGAAAGGTGTCAAGGTTGTTGAGAGATGTTGCTGGGAAACCTTATGTATTTAAGTGGGGTAAGCAAATAACCTGGAAAAGCTCCTGCTAATGAGGTGTAATGCCACTGGGCTCATTTTGATACTCATTTGCATGCAAAATGCAGTTCTTCCAGTGCACTGGCCATTACTAAACCTTTTGGTTATATTAATGATATAATAACTTAGAAACCTTAGCAATTCCCACTTTAAATATTCAAGGTTCCATCATAATGAGTAAACAAAGTCATTAACATATTTGGAAAATAGATATTTATATGACAGTCTAATCTGGATGAAATATGCAAATTATGTGATAATTGGGTTTCATCGTATTTCTCTTTTATCCGGTGCCTGTGGTGCAGCATGCCAGCCTCCGGTTCCACACCATTGGCATTTCTTCTCGGCGTAAAAGACTGTAGTGCTGAACTGAGCCTCAGCTCTATGGTTCAGTGCTCTGTAGTCTGCTGTTCAGCAGCTGATATGAGTAACAGTTCCCTCCTCTCTCCTCTTGTTTGCTCTCTTTTCCCCTTGATGCACCGGCTTGGTGGCAGTGAGAAAAACTGCAGCTCCATAGTCTCTCTCCTCTCCTCTCCTCTCCTCTCCTCTCCTCTCCTCTCCTCTTCTCTCCTATCCTATCCTATACTTGCTTCCTCCTTTCTGCCCACTTTTTGACTCTCCTCTACTCTTCCCTCTTTCTCCTCACTTTCTGTCGCTCATGTTCTTTGCTCTCATGTCAACCCCTCCTTTCATCCCTGTCTCCTCATGTGCCCTCTTCTTATCTGTCCTTTCTCTTACCCACACCCACTTCACCTCCGTTGCCCTCTCATCCCCTCCCACTCATCCTCCTTTCTTCTCCATTCGTCTCTCTGCCTCAGGATTAGGGTGTACCTCTCCACTGTCATCTATATACCCGCCTGGCCTACTTCAGTATTTTTGGACACTACATAGTGCTCACTGCTAGCACTGCCACTGTTGGAGAGACATGCATTATTAAAACCTCACTCAGTCACTCTCTCTCCCTTGTTCCCTTGTTCTCTCTTTTGTTTCTGGCTGCATCTTTGTCCATTTATGAGCGTGTGTGTGAGTGTGTCCGTGTTGGTTTCTTGTTTAATTGTTGTGGCATTTATGTCCAATTTTGCCAAAGTCAGAGCTTATGATTTGCAGTGATTACATTTTGGAGCTAGAAGATGTTCTTTCCTTCAGTGCTTTTTATTGTATACTCAACTTATCTCTCAAGTTTCATTCCACTGTGTCTCTTTCTCCCCAGAAGCACGAGCTGTTGCTGAGAGCCTCAGTCAACTGTCTGAGCTCCCTGCTGGGCTTCCTTCAGAGGAAGAGTCCCACCACAGGTATCAGACAGAGATACAGTTTGGGAATGAGCATAGTGTTAGTATTCTTTCTCATATTATCTTTAAAAGTGTAGCAGGTGTGTTTGTTTTGTCTTATACATTCCTGCTGTATGTCCTGAGGTTGTAACTTTTGACAAGTTTTCAGACATAAACGATTTTCAGAAACTGTACCAGGAAGAATAGAGCAAAAAAAAGGGGGAATTGGTCTAAGTTTGGCATCCTGTGTTGTCTTTTTTATCCCACTTGGGTTTGTTTTCTATGTGTGTGTGTGTGTGTGTGTGCATGCGTGTGTGTGTGTACGCGCGCGTGTGTGTGTGTTAGCAAAGTACATGGTGTGTCAGCGATGGAGTCGATTCCTCCTCCACTGCCTGCTCAGCTCAGGAGAGAGCTTCCTCCTGCACCCTGCCATTCTCAGAGTCATCACACTTGTGAGAGGCTTTACGTATGCACACACACAGACAACTCACATCAAGTAAAATGTCTTGGGCATGGTTCTGAGCAGTAATAAATATTCAGTTTTAAGTATCAAAAGTTAATGAAGGTAATGAAAACATTGAAGTAGTATAAGAATTTGGATTACATGGGTAATGATGGTGAACACAGTACAGCGTTAACAGGCTGACATAGAACAACACATGGAAATGAAAGAAACACAATTACTCTGTTTTTTGTTGTGAACTGAGATTCGAAACACTTGCTTTTCATTTATTATTCGAAAACTAAGGAGGAGCTATTGGTCACAACCCATTGGGAAAAAATTGTGACGAAATGTTGGTAGATTTTATCCACTCCTACGTAAACCACAAAATCAAATCACTTCAAAAGCATTAAGATTTTTATTGTTGCCTTGATCCTTGATGCTTTATGATTATGTGTCTCCTTATGTGTATTTCCTCTTCCTTACTTCTCACTCTCCTCACACTGCGTTTGTTAATGACCTCACCTGTACATGATTCTGCATTTTTACGTGTACATCTGTCTTTGTTTCTGTGTTTGTGTTCTCCGCAGCTCCTGAAGCATGGCAGTAACGCTGTGGTGTGGGAGCCTGACCTTCTCCAGGTGATGGAGGCTGTGGAGAGGAAAGGGCTGAAGGAGCTCAGCAAGGAAGCAGCACAGGCCCTCAGGCTGCTTCTTACAGAGGTACTGAACGCACATCTACACTCACACAGATAGAATAATGTGGGACACACTTTGAAAACATTGTGTGTATTCTTACAACACTAAGATGCTACATACTATCTATCTTTATTTGTATCATGATTTGAATGAGTGAACTCAAAAATTAATAATTCATTAGTATCAGGTGGGTTCATGCAGTGGCTATATTAAATTCAAATTTGTATTTTATTGTCTGTAAAGCATGACACATTTTGCACAGCAGCACTGTGGTGGCAAAATGCAAATTTGATATGAGGGTGTGGATTGAATTTACATAAAGGGTCGAGTAAGGGCTCCAGAACAGCGTTGTACTTCAGAGGTCACCAGTTAGGTTTGAGAGGTGGAGAAGCTCAGGTGTGGCTCCTGGATCCCAGGCCTAGCCTATGCCTGTTGTCTGGAGTGGATTCCTCTGCCTCTGCAAACACATGTTATCTTGCCTGTTTGGCACCTGCCAGGGACTGCCTAGCACTTTGGCTACTCATCAGCCCTCCTCCATCTTGCAATGGTATCATTACAAGAATGGAAGAATTATTATTGGTCAGGCATCCTAATCGAAACAAAGCAACGAGTTACTGCTCTCTCGTAGGGCTTGTCATTGGCATTAACTCAGCCCTAACTCAACCCCAGCTGGTAGTAGTTAATACTCTTCGGTGTCCAGAATCATGGGTCAAGCTGGCAGTAATGATCTGAATCTGGCCGCAGAAAGTAGCAGCTGAATTTAAAATCCTCATTTACAACCCTATTGACACAGACACACATTTCAGTTGGGTCTGGGCCAATTACTGCACCTTGTTTTGGGTCCATAAACCTCAGTTGACTCAATTAGTTACATGTTGGGCAGATTGGATACTGTTGTGCTCTTGGGCCACCATTATACAGAGGGAGAAATATTTTCATGAGAAAACATTAGCTTTTAACTTAGACCATATCCTCTGCTCCACAATTTCAGCTAGTTTCTGAACATAGCAGAGCAAATTGAAAAGATTCCAAAAAGTAAATCCTGCAGTAAAAATGATAACATTTTGATATTTTTGATAAATATATCAAAAACCTAAATTTTATCATTTCTACTGCGGGATTTACTTTTTGGTATCTTTTCAATTTGCTCTAGTCAATTATGACTCTGGGACCTGTGATCACTGATCAAAAGTTTTTAAATACAAAGTTGAATAAATTACCACTCCTTAAGACAAGCAGCACAAGTCAGGACACAACCGACTGGTTAGCATTTAGGCATTCAAGGAATAAATGTATAACCACAGTGAGGCCTGTCAAGTCAGGATACTATTTGAACTCACTGTCTAAACTCTGGAAGCCAGTCAAATTCTACAAGATTAAAGTCACTGCCTCTTTCCCTCTTGGTATTGAGGCTCATGACTGTAAAGCTTAAATTTTAAGTCACAACGATATCTGTTCAGCTCTCCGTAGACACTTCGTTGCCGCCGGCCATTTGTTTGAAGATGATTGCACACAATCTCCTGCAAATACAAATGATGTGGACCCTGTCTCTGAGTCCTACTCAGCCTTTCATCGCTGATATTGGAAATAAGCACTACTAGCCATGGATGTAAAAAAGTCGGTTTCCATGGTGACTGGTGAATGATTAATGAAACTCTTCGGTAGTTGGTGTGCATGTCCATCACAGATTAACTTTCATCTTAATGACGGAAACATCAAATCAACTTTCCTTAAAAAGTGACTCTGAAATTAGCATCTTATTCCTGGGCTGCTGTTTCCTCAGCCACCAAAATAGAGCCCTCAGGGTTTGCATACTGTAGTTTAACAAACATATTATTCAGAAAAGTGTTATGCCACACCAAAACTGCAATCACAAGAAGTGTTGGTGAGAGATGTAGAAAATGTAAATTAATTATTAGTTGCACAGATCATGAAAGTGAATTAAACCGAGTAAGTGATGAAAAGAAAAAACTTGTCTCAACTACTACTTCTACTACTCTGCTCAGTTGAACAGATCACATTCCTGGTACAGGCTTGTTGTACATTTTATATCACTCATCAGATCACACACACGTGTCCCCAGAGAAGAGATGGTGTCGCTTCAAATACATTTACTCTCTGTGAACATCGACATATGTCAAACATGATGAACCATGAAGTCTTTGACATTACCCTTGTTAGCTTTGCAGCAAATGCATAAAGCCCATCTTGGTTTGCTTCAAGACTTATGAAACATAGAAGGAATAGCAGCCACATCAGATTGCTTAGCTCGAATTTGGCATCTTATGTAGGACAAGAGACACATTCAGCACATTCATACTGAAAGTAGCTCAGAATCAGAGCAGTGACAGAATGATGGCACACGCTGCAGCCCCCAGTGCAGTGTGTGCCAGGGAATCATGAACTCTGTTGGCGCGCGCCTGCGTGTGTGTGTGTGTTCCTATGTGTCTTTGTGTGCGTGACCATGGGCACTCTGTATGTATCTCTGTGTTTCTGAAGATGTCAAGGCACTTCAGGGGCAACAAGGTTCAATACATTTTGTTGATCTGCCTGTGGACTGAACTGAAATCTCTGAGTTTATAAGGAAGTTCTCTGTGCACATTTGTCAGCAGTGTTGGGGCTCGTTACTCAAAAAAGTATATTACACATTACACATTACTCTCAAAAATAGTAATGCCTTACATTACATAATTACTCCCTGAAGAAAGTAATTAGTTACATTACTAGTTACATTACTCGTTACCTTTCTTATCTCCAACCGTCAAAAGTGTCTTTACGCAGCGGGGGGTCGTCAGGCAAGTCGCATGCAGCATTATGTTCTGCTTGTGTTGTTGACTCTGCCATTGTTATCCCATCTCCCCTGGGGTGGTGACTAACCAATCGGTGATGGTGAAAGATACTTTGTGCCAAACCCCAACCAATCACTGTTCCATTATTGATGGGGCTAATGAATGCAATATGTTATTGAGGGTCCTCACAAGCAATTCAAGACAAATATGACCTTGAAGCTTTAGCCCCTGGTTATTTCCAGTCTTCCATTCAGATTCTTTATACATTTGCAAATGCTTATCTTCCTGTCACTAACTATATATGTATAACTGTATGATCTAGTGGTATTAAGGGGAAGCAAGGGGAGGCTCTGGCCAGCACTGCATACTTAGGTAGTTTGTCAGATCAGAGCTTATCATAGGGGGGAGTCTTTTTTCATAATTTCTAATACTTGCAGACTCCTTACAACTCCCCCCAGACTCTGTTACCCATATCTGTTTTATTCTTCCATATGCCTTTCACTTCCAAGTCTATTCTGTTTTCCAACCTATTTCTCTGGTTCCTCTCTCCTTTGTTGCCCTCCAAATAGTTATCACCCCACTAACTCCACTTCATTCAACTCTGTTTCCCCTTTTGCTCTTTTCAATTACTGCACGGTGTTCAAACACTCTTTTTATTCTGCCCTTTCCCTCACCCGCCTGTTCCTCAAAATACCATCCTCTAGAGTCCCTTGATAGGAACTGTTGCCAAATAGAAACAGCTTTAACTTTGAGTGCCGCACTCACTTGTTGTGTGTGAAGATCCAGCAATTCATTTTCTCTCTTTGGGAAATTATTAAAGTCCTGTTTTATTTGTTTCTACCAGCCATATATAGTCAGTTGTTCTAGTTGTTTTTTTAATATTGTAGAAAGTAAGATTTCCATCTCTTTAAATTATAAAGCAGGTCTAGGTGGTAAATGAATACTGTGAATCAGAAATATTCAGATTCTGTGACTTTAAACGAGCCGTCAAGACTTCCATAAGGTTGTGATGTCACAACTATACACTCGCCACCCCCAGTTGTGCCCCCAGCACAGGTATGGTTTTAAAATACCAGCAGAGCAGCTGTGGAGACATGGTGGGGGTCTTAAAGAGACGGGCACTAAAATGGAACATTCAGACAGAGGGCAAATAGATACGCTGCAACAATGGACAGCAGAAGGTAATGTTTCTTTTTCGAACATTAAACCATGTAAATATTTTCTAGAGAACACCCAAAATAAAAGGATTAACTTTTATATGAGAAAAATATGCGACCATTATCATATCTTCTGGTGCAGCCTTGTTAGTTTCAACAAAAAAAAATGTGTTCTTGTCAGAGTAGTATGCTGAGCTGATTTCTCTGACAGATATTCACAGCCCTGAGGAACTGAAGTAGACATTATACATTCTGTCTGAACCTGCTGTCACACTCAGGTAATCCACACCAGTCCAGACAAAAAGGTACAAGGAGTCTTTCATCCCTTCAGCCTTCAACATAGTTGCCTACTCCAGTAATGCCGAGAATGATGATCCCTTTGATCATGAAGAAGATGCTAATAATTAAGGATCTTGGTTCTTTAATAATAATACTTATGCTGCTGCAGCTCACAACAGTATGATGTTGATATGGCTGTAATTCTTCTGTGTTGTGTCACAATTTGACATATTCTGTTGCCTTTTCCGTCTTAACTGATGCACAGGACTTTATAATTATTATGTTATGTAGATGCATGTTGAATGTTGGACACCAACTTAAATGTGCAGCCATCTGCTCTTTAGACAGGATGTGAGGATCAGAGTGAGTGATGGTGATTAAGTAACTCTGGATTCACTCACGTACACTGAAGGGACCTTTAGTTGTCTCTGAACCTCTGACTCCTGCAGGGGAGCTCATCAGCTGCAGCTCTGTATTGGTACTTGGTGGTTCCTCATGAGCAAGATTGAATAGTAATCCTTGTTTTCTAAGTCTGCATTTCTGTTCAGACTGCTCACAGCTGCTCGAGATGAACTATGATATAGTTTGGAAGTGTCGAAGTGTTTTCTCATGATTGTGAATGTTTTTTACAAGATTTTCAATTCCCTGTACACACAGCCTTTGTACACATTTGTATCTATTGCAGCTGCCTCAGTCTGCTGAAATAAATTGTTTTGTTTTGGGGGGTAGAAGAGATTCATGTCTTGCTGACTTATTTAGCACTCTGCAAATCCCAGGTGTGTGTGCGTGTGTGCGTGCGTGCGTGTGTGCGTGCGTGCGTGCGTGCGTGCGTGCGTGTGTCTCCCTCTGCTCCCTCCTGTATGATGTAACTTAAACTCAATTTGCCTCTTGTCAGCTCGCCCACGGTTTGTTTTTTTAGGTGGATTAAAATGTATTTTCTATAGTGTTCAGAAAATGTTATCAGTTGTAAAGTGAAAAAAAACATGATAAGATTATTTTCCCTGATTCATATGTTTTATTTCTTTTTTATACTTTAGGCTTTGTCCTCTCATCTCCCACTTTACTGCCTATTAACCTTTCGTCCCGATATTGGCTTTATGTCCTGTTCTCTTCCTCTCCTGTTCTCTTCATTTCTTTATTGTCCTCTCTGTTGTCATCGCTTCCTCTTTATCCTGCCACTTCCCCCTGCTACGTCTCTGTCCCTTTTTATCGGCTAAATAAAAAGCTTGTTCCTCTTTTGTTCACTCAGATCCAGTGCACTGTCCTGCAGTCGCCACCCACAGAGGATCACATGCAGAGAGTGAGAAGTATGATAGAATCCCTCGGCCCACAGGCATCAGCTGAGAGCTGCAGTACCAGTCTGCCTTGCAACGCTCTGTATCCCTCACCTAAAGTGAAACACACTCTAAACTGCACAAAACACAAACAAACTAACATACTTATGCAGGCGCATGCACTCTCACCTGTAAAGCAGCTACAGCTCACAACCCACAGAAACCTCAAACATGCCTCTGTAAGTATCTGACAAGTGTTATAAAAGTTACAACATATGAATGCACTCTTGAAATGTTAGCAGAGAATCTTCATTGATTTCTTTCTGGTTATTTATTGAATGCCTGTGTTGTGCTTTCTCACTTAATCTCTTTGAAAGCACGTTGTATAACATGGAGTTGTTACTGTATTTCAGTCAGAGTTGGTACTTAAGGGCCGAGTACATCTGTGGTGCTGATTGACTCCCTCTCTCACACACACTCCTTCCTTTCACCCACCCACACACTCTCATGTACTCAGTCTATGTCTGTTCAGTTTGATATCAGCTCTATTGGCTACTGTTATAAAAATCAGTCATGTCCCACTAATGGTAAATAAATATGCCAACAACTGTATTCAAAGCAGTAGACTGATACAAAAAATACTAGTTGGAAATATTTTATGCACAGTAAAATCAACCTAATTGAAACCTAATTATAGTTTTCCTTTAGGATCATTCCCTTCCAATATCTAGCTATGTCACATGCACACACCTACTCCGTCATTTTGCTTCATCATTCCTTAACTACCGCCTTCAGTCATGTTGGAGATGTGTCCATCTGCCTGTCTGACTTTACATTGAAAGCTGGCTGATGTTCCAGCAAACTGATTCTACTATGCTGATGTTGTTATGCCATCCATTTGGCTATTTGTTTCTTGTTCAGTCATTGAGACATTTCATTAATTCCTATAATTGTGTTTACATTCTGATGCTTACAGACACATATGCTTACTTGCAGTTTTTATGTTTACATGTTGAGTTATGAAACTGTGGAGTAATAGAATATATTATAATAGAAAATATTATTATTATAATCTGGTTTTCTCCATGGACTCTGTAACAATTCTGTAATTCAAGCAAAGAAAGGCTACTGTTAAATTAAAATACTGGTTGTTTTTCTGGAATCCCTGTGAGTTCCAGTTGTTGTGAACAAAAGCGTGAAGGACACATTTGATGATATAAAAGCAGAAATCACTATGTTTCATGTATATGAAAGTATTTGACCTGGAAAGAACAGCAGTTATGTTTATCCCCAAACCTCAGCATCAGCACCTTCCCAAAGGTGTCAGTTAGAATGGGTTTGACAGTGACTTTGAGGTGGTCAGGGGAGGCAGCTGTTACGTATAAGCTTGGGCGATGTTAGCATTGGTGGCAAAAATGTGCAGAAAATCTGTGATCTTTTTTTTTTTTGTTGCATTTTTTCCCCTAAATAGTTCTTGCATAGTTTGGAGCTGTGCTTTGTTGCATACAGTGGTGATAGCCTTCTTTCTCAAAATATGTTTAACCCTGTACAAATCTGGGGCGCCGTTTAGCTCAGTTGGTAGAGCGGGTGTCCCATGTGCAGAGGCTTTGTCCTTGCTGCAGTGGACCCGGGTTCGACTCCCGGCCTGGGTCCCTTTGCTACGTGTCACTCCCCCTCTCTCTCACCCTGTTTCCTGTCACCTCTTCAACTGTACTATCAATAAAGCCATGAAAGGCCAAAAAAAAACTTTAAAAAAAAAACCCTGTACAAATCTCCCACTTTACCAGCACCAAAGCAACTCCAGGCCATCACATTGCCGCCACTTTGAGACTATAATCAAACCCACCCATACTACCCCAAGGATGGCCGATTTTATTGCTTTCTTGAATAGCATTACAGTTTTACATAATATATTACACAAAGGTTTTCTAATGATCAATTAGCCTTTCAACACGATTAACTTGGATTAGCTAACAGTGTGCCATTGGATCCTCTGCACACCTATGTATATTCCACCACAAATCAGGCAGTGTAACCCTAGGCCAGTTAAAGCTGTCATCAGAACATGAACAATGTAGGCTATACATTGGTATTGTATTTGTGGTCGATTTAATGTCACTCTAATTGTGAAAACAAACGCCTTTGTTTTCAGATAGATAGATAGATAGATAGATAGATAGATAGATAGAATTGTTTGCTTGTATGTGTGTTTGTTTTAATGTGGCTAGCAAAATGTCAGCACTGAAGCATCATTATCTCAGAGAAAGCACATGAAGGAAACGGAACGCAGCCCGTGCTCTGGTGGTGTGTCTCTTTAAGCCCTCCGTGCGGAAACAACATCCTCCTCCTCCGTGTTTGAGCGCCCGCTGGCTGTCATTTGTCCAAGACGAGCCAGCCGGTGCGATCGTGGCGCTGGCA
Source organism: Sparus aurata (assembly GCF_900880675.1). Classification (NCBI taxonomy): domain Eukaryota; kingdom Metazoa; phylum Chordata; class Actinopteri; order Spariformes; family Sparidae; genus Sparus; species Sparus aurata. The sequence continues at coordinate 8,331,422 of NC_044209.1, read as the reverse complement.
GAGTGGAGGAGCGAGAGCCGCATGTAAATGAACACCTCCACCTTCGCGTTGCTGTTACCTGAGGATCGATCGGGACAAACTGACTGTCCCGTCACCCCCTCATCACCGAGCTGACCTCAGACGTCTTGTGTGGAGATAAAGAGGTTAAACTGGACTACTTTGGAGCAAAAGCTGTCGGATAATCGCTGCCGTGTGGCGCCGCCGTTTCTCGATACAACACGGTGAGTGATACGCGAGTTTCGTGGCTCCAGTGTCCAGCGCTTTATCGTCTTGATCTCCGGTGCTGGACGCCGGTTGACGGATCCGGCGGCGGGGCATATACAGCTGAGATGACAAGCGGAATCGATTTGTCGAGGAGCGACTTCAAATACTTGGTTAATTCCAAAAAGCACACCCCTGAGGAGACCTTATATGAATAAATGGGATGTAACAATGCGGAGTTGTTCTATATCACCAGTAGATGAGGTCTTACATCACAGTTTTATAGTTAACGCTTAATTATGGGCTGAAAATTGAGCAAATTGACTCATTATTGGCTGTAGACAGTCTCGCGGCTGAAGGGGACGCGGGTCAGGTAGAGTACATGCAATCAATTAGGCAATGTGTAATTTATGGTCCACATGACAATCTGACAATCTTTATCCAGACTGCCATCATCATCATCACCATTACGCATGTCCGTGGCCATGCCTCTGCATGAATGATAACCAAAGGAGAGCCTGGAAGATACAAGCAAAGCGAGAGAGGATGTGTCAGTCCTTGAACCTCAAACCTCCCACAGCAGGCTGCCAGCCTGAGGGGAATCTAGATCCAGTCCTGCTGCACATCCAGCTATCTGATAAGCATCTTGTGTGCTCCATCCTCTGAGGAGTCACTAACACCTCAAGGGCCAGTTTTACCTCTTGAAATGAATGTCACAGAGTTGGTTAGTTTACAGCGTGGACTGCTTCCCACCGTTGATTAAAGATATTTTTTTCTTGCTCTTTTCCACCGGGATTAAAGAAATTGCAGGTTGCTGGTGCGTGGAAGAATATCAAAACCATGTTTTTATACCACAGGGAATTCCAATGCAGAGTGGAGCTATCTTCAGGGGTCTAATATGATAAGATGTGGCAGCCTACTTATCTGACAAACCTGGAACCTGGATCTCTCACACAAGAAATCATACTTCAGCCTCTCTGCCATGGCAGATTGTTGTTGGCAGAGAGGAATAATCTCCTCTGGCCAAGAGATTTACGTGAGTTTACACGGCTCCAACAAGAACTACTCTGCCTTCAGACCTCCCCGCGGCGAACACACCTCATCCAACATAAGTGCCACATTGACAGACCCAATGGGAAGGGGGCCTTCCCACCGTGGATACAGAACATCAGTGGGGTCGGGTTGAGAGAAAGCCATCCAGTCCAGGATTCAACAGGAGGGAATGTGAAAGTGGACATCTTGCAGAGCAGCAATGTTGTATTAATGGTCTACATTCTGTGCGCTGGGCTGATCTGTGTATGGTACAGGCTGTTTCCACACTTCAAGTAAGAAAGCTGGGGGCAGGAGGGATGATCTCCCCCCTAGTGCTCTCTCAAGTGGATCTAAATGTCTGTCAAAGATCTCATTTCTCCCTAAGCAGCTCAACTAACGTTGTTGTGTTTCATGGTCACCCCCATTTGGCCAGGCCATGGCCAAATGTAATCTGATCGCAAGACGTCAGTGTAGATTTTCCTACGTCGTTTTAAAATGATGGGCCTGTATAATCAGGGTTGCCTGCTTACAGTTAATGGATGCATTTAGACCCTCATTCCTGTGCTGCCTATTCCACATTAGCGATGATTTATCCGCTCTTAATGTCCTTCTCGCACTACTTCTTAAAGTCTCAGCACTTTGCCCTATCGCATGGAAACGTTAACAGCTCCAGGATGTATGTGTTGACTGCATTAAATTGTGCCAGTGGCGATAACCTTTTTGCTCATAAATATCTGTCAGAGCGACATGGCTGACTGCTCGGAAGCACACAGGACCATCAAATACCCCGACGAGCTGCTGCCACAGGAGAGACAAGGCCCCCTTTCCTTGGCTGTTATCTAGAAATATTGAGGCTTTCGACCAGCACTTAAGGATATTTAGTGCGGCATTTCTCAGAGAGCTGGGAAGCTACCCAAAAGATGTTCTCAGAATGCACAAATTGGCCTTGATCGAACATTGTCTTCACTCAGCTGTCTTCAGGAACACTTGTTTCTGCTGACTCTGTGAGAAAAAAAGTTGTCCTATGGTTTTTATTTTTGAATAAGACACTTCGGTCTGCAGAGACCAACGCTTGAAGCCAAAGTGGCTGAGACAACTGAGGGAAGTTTGAAGGTTTTCTTTGTCAGTGCAGTCTTCCGCAGATCTGGAATAATATCTTGAGATCTACCTCACGATTTCTTAAAGCATTGTCATTCTTTTAGCAGGATGTGCCGCAGAAGCAAAGCTGTGGTAAAGCTGAATATGTTTTAGTATGAAATGATCGCTGTTGGTCCATGTCATCAGCGCTCTGAAGAGGGATGTGTACATCTGTACGCCTAGGAGCATTATGCTTTTCCCCTCTGATATGAGGGAGATCTTTAAAGGGGCTCATCTGGTCTAAATTAACATTCACACCCTGAGACGTTTTCTCACTTCCTAGTCCTTCAGATTAAAAAAATCGGCAGCCGGGCTTGTAAAGATTAATTCTGTCTGTGAAAAAAATCAAGTCCCTGGTGCTCATTATCGTCTTCCAAAGCCACGTACCCCTCCTTTATCTCGCGCACACTCTCCTATCTGTGCGTCTTTCAGTTTCACTGCTGTGTCTTAGCAAAGTTAGATGAAATATTCACCAGGAAAGCTGTTGTTTCCCGCAGGGTCCTCCACCCTCCGAAAGCTTCAACGCCCCTCCCCTCATCTCTTGTTCTCCCCGAGTCTCTCACAAGCTGACTCTCCCTGCGTGCCCCCATCACAGCCCCATACCCCTCTGGTAGTACCATTGATAGAGCCCTTGCTAAATTATGCATGAATTATGTGAATTATGTCTTGTAGCTTTTCATCAACATTTCCCTCTCTCTCCCTCCAGTCACTTCTGTTTTCTGCCAGTGTTTTCTTAAAGATGTGACTTTCATCAAATTTTCATTTGATGAGACCCTATTTTTAGCTGTTTATTTGTCTTCTCACTTCATTCCCCTCCCTTTTTTAAATGTATTAAAAGCCTCTGAGGGAAAGGAAGTTACAATTGAAAGAAGTAGACCACTGCTTTGATAGAGAGACCAGGATGAGAGAAGCAAGAGCAGGGACAGATTCTATAGAGATTGTAGAAGTTCCTCTGGGGATTATACAAGCACCAGACGTCAAATGTGTCTTTTTAAAAAGGAACATAAGGAGCCCCTCTTCAAATGCCCGCTTTCCTCAAGTGTTACTTATTGACCACTTCTTCCCAGCATGTGTCTCCATTTCACTGACTCCAAAAGTATCACCGGAGAGACGGAGAGAGAGATAGAGGAAGTGGGAGAGACAGAATGAGCCTTCCTAGCAGCTTTAGGAGAAGAAAAATGGCTGCATGAATAAGAAAACTATTCCAGTGAAAGCTCAGTGTTTTCAGATGAAATCAAAAGAAAATGTGTTCCGCTCGACCATCATAATGTTTCAAGGAAATGTGCAGTCTCCCATCTTTAGCCTTAAACTAGTGGAAACTCGCACAACTCTGTGCCATTATTTTGATGTTTAACAATGTGACATGCCCATGTGGTGGTCTGTCATCTCTTGTGTTCAGGAGCGCGCCTCTCTGCCGACCCCTGCTGACCATGCCGAGTGTGTGTGCAGTGTTCCTGGCCCTCGCCGCTGCCGCCCTCAGCTCTGCAGACTCGGACACGCACAGACCGAGACACGACTCCAACCTGGAGATCTGTATCCTTCTGCTGTTTTAGTGTGCAGAGCCGCTGCCAAATGCACAGGCGAGTCACTCGAGTGTGAACTTGTGCATGCTCATGAATACATTTCTGTGCCCTTTTTTTGATGTGACAGATTGGGTGTGTGAGTTAGCGTCTTCATGTGAGTTTTCCCCACGTGGAGCGCGTGTTTCTTCCTGAGCCGCTCTTATCAGACAAGCGGCTGTTTGAGACCAAGAGGAAAGATCAGCTGAACGCGCTGAAGAATCTAGTCGAGCTGAACGACATCAATCAGCAGTACAAGATCATAGACATCATGCTGAAAGGACTCTTCAAGGTAGAGAGTGTGTGTGTGTGTGTGTGTGTGTGTGTGTGCGCGCGTGTGCGTGTGCATAGTCTGTGGGCAGCAGCAAAATCAAACATAGACAAGACCACTGGTATTAAAAAAAAACCCAGAACAACATTTATTTCTAAGAGCTCAACCTTCATACTCTGACTCATTCTCTTCCCTGTTTCTCTCTGAGAGTTTGGGTTGGGTGGGGGTTAGAGGGAGTTGCTGTTGTATTTCCCTGTTTCAACACATCACAAAAAGGGGAAAACTATTTTAGAAAAAACATATTTGTACTTTGTACGATTGATATTCGTAAAAATATTCATTTCCAATAAAGAATATACAGGAAGGCATACAAAGAGTTGAACCCTGCTTTGTGCAGATTGAAGGATAAGAAGGTTGGCAACCCCAGCACAGAATCAAAAAGCTTTGAATCCGGCGATTACAATCATCGGCATGTTTCTTCGCATTCATTTGAATGTTAATTCAGACTCTGCTGCTCAGAGTGCCATTCACTCACAGTATGCTCGGAGCTTTGCTTTACGGCATGCTTCAGTTTCCCAGAGGATTGTTATCTATGCATCTGAGTGCCTCTCAAGGACAACTAGCATAGTGAACCTTCAGTGGCTAAAATACATTGTCAGCATTTCTATGATGCTGTGTGTGCGAGAGAAGGCGAAAGAGAGATAGAGTCCTTAATAGTGCTCCTACTTGTATCTCTAAGGACCAAAGATGCTGTACTGAGTCTAATCTCAGTCTGTCTTTTTGTTTTCAATTTATCTGTCTTCTAACCACAAAATGAAGTTTGAAAAAGACTGTTGTTTGTTTTTGACACAACTTTAAAGGGGCCGTTCATCCCAAAATCTAAATGTGTGTTTTTCCTCTTACCTGTAGTGTACTTATCCGTCTGGATTGATTCTGAGTTGCAGAGTTTTGGTGATATCAGCCCTAGAGATGTCTGCCTTCTGCTCAAAGCATCAAAAAAATAGTTTTTTGTAGAAAGGAAGCTTGCACCGACTTATGCATGAGGGGCTTATGCTTGTGAAAGCTCAAGATGTTGAATTACTCACCTATATCGGCTAAGCTGTAACGTTAGCCAGCCCCTTGTCTATGATGATGCACGCTTCCTTCTGCGCAATGATCGGTCCGTGGGAGTGGTTTTGTGGAACGAAACTGGTTCCTACATGAAACTGCTCACAACAAGGTCTGTGGATTATCTCGCGTAACCGAGTCCTGATTTCCGATAAGGGACATTGCTGTTGAGTTTATCAAATGTATTTTTTGGCACCTCAAGTCAAGTGCAATTTAGTTCCATTATATAAAGTAAAAAGGCACACATCTCTATGGTTGATATCTCCAAAAATTGTACAACTCCCACTAAAACAATGTAGATGGACAAATAGCGCTACAGGTAAGAGTGAAAATATGTATTTCGGTAACGCGACCCCAGTTTAACTTTGTTATCCAAACCAGTTCTTTTTTCAAAACCTGATTTTCTCGTTTGCTCAGATTCATCTGTGAAGTCTTGTTACACAGATTCATTGCATCCCTGATCTCAGCAGTGAAAATATAATATGATATGAAAATAACCCCACAGCACATTGGGTAAATTAAAAACAACTGGGTGTTGAGGTTTTTTCTTTTTCAATCTTAAGGTGTTGGAGGACTCGAGACAAATCCTGGTTGCGGCCAACATGCAGCCTGATGACCCTTTCCCAATGGACGATAAGATCAAAGAAGGTCTGATTCACTTTTGCACCTTTTTCTCTCCCTCTACGTATAGAAGCCTTTTTATTTAGCAGCATCTCTGGTATGTCTTTCATTCTCTGATTCTGTCTCCATCACTTCTGGCTGGTTTGTCCTGTGCACCCGTAGCTGTTTCTAAGAGCTCCATCTCTTTCCGTCTTTCTTACTCTCCTCCTCATCCTCTTTGGGAGCCAGCAGGTGCCAATAATATCAGCCTTCACTTTGAATGTTTTTCTGTCTGCTGCACTCTTCCCTCTGCTTCATTTATTGTTCTTGTTGTGTCCTCGTGTCTTATTTTTTTAACCATTTCCTTCTTTCCTCTGTCATCAGCTTATTCCCATGTGGTGGAGAATACAGCATTTTTTGGCGACGTGGCATTGCGTTTCCCTCGGATTGTCCACCACTACTACGACCGGAACTCTGACTGGGGCGGCCTGCTGCGTTGGGGGCTGAATTTCTGTAACCAGACGGGGGTTTTCACAGGAGGTGCCCACCAACATGTCCTCACACTTGTAAGACCAGACAATCAACTATCCTATGCTTTCGCAGACCACTGAAATCTTCTGCAGCAAAAGTGTAAAAAGAACATATTCTTTCTTTCAACTGTAAAAGCCTTGTTTGACTGGCTGCATTTAATTTGACATCTGCATTCAGCAGAGATGCAGTGTTGATGCTTCAATTAAGCTGTTAAAATGTGAACCACATTTAAAATGTAATGTGGTCACTGGCTAAAAGTTAAAGGCCTTGCAAATGTGAAAACTGGTAGCTCTGTACCTGCCTGTAAGGCTGCATTAGTTTAGAATAGTAATGTATCTGTTTAGTTTCTTTTAGCAGTTGTCTGTATGTATCCTGAGAGAAAACTAAAATATAATGATCAGCATAAAAGTTTGCGGAGAGAAATCGAATGAACCAAATAAGTGGATTAAATGGTTATATCCCTATTGTGAAGTCTAGATGCAGAATTCAATATAAGTACATGGTGAAATTAATCCTTATCTCTGCAGGCGAGTAGGTGAGAACCTGACAAAACACTGCAATAAAACAGTTCAGTGCATTAAAGCACACAGTGTTGTCTAAATGTGACTGCTGCAAGGACATGACACAATCATCCTAGTTCAGGTTATACAGTAGATAAGTAGATCTGAGTGCAATCTGCTGCCGTGTCAGTGTCTCATCACTTCAAACTGTGTAATTTGCCATCGAATTTGTCCTTGGTGTATTGTGACCTTTTAAAACTTAAAAGAGCAGAGCCAATGAAATGGTATTCCCCGTTTAATGTGTGGGTTAATGAACTAAACTCTTGCAGGATTAATCTGTGACTTTAGCAATGTGCCAAGAGGATTATATTGTGGATTAATTCTGAGATTTGAAGCTGCAGCAGCTAGTGCCCTAAAAGTGTGCATCCAGCCCTCGCTTGTACCTCAGTAACCCCTCTCTTAGTCTCTGATCCTTTCCTCTCTATTTCATGAGAAAGTGAGAAAAATGAGATATGATACTCGAGAGGAAATGTCGATTTTGTCTGCAACTGCTTGCCAAATTGCATTTAACTGCCTTTTAGCTGTAGAGTAAGCGATGTGACAGTATCTCATTTTCGTTCCTTATCTCATTTGAAGAAATGATAATATGCCCCCTTGCACTCTTCTCTTGTCATCTGTCTTTTCCACTCATCTCACAGATGTCACAGGAGCTGGGAATAACAGAGAAAGCCCCAGACTTTACAAACCCATACCGCACGGAGAGAGACGATGTGAGTAAGATGCATAAATGTTGGTTGAAAATCCTCCATCCAGATACACCCTCGCAGTAGTAACACAGACAGATCTGTTCTTTTTTTGTACGTTTTATCTTACAATTTTGTAAATGAAAAGTTGTTAAAATAACATTATCTCTCACATGGCCTCGATTTGAATCTCTCTCTTTCTCGCCCTTTCTCGTCTCCTTTAGGTGCTTCACACTGCTGAGGCCTTCCAGAAGATCCTGAGGGAGGAGGAGAAGAGAAGGAGGAAAGAAGAGAAGAGGAAAGAAATCAGGAAAGGCCCTCGCATCTCCCGTTCCCGCACCGAGCTATAGCACCGCACCTCGGTGCATTTGGAAAGCAGAGACCGAGAGGATGGAGCATACGCACAGTCCACAAGGGGTGGCTTGACTTGTAGACTCCGATGACAGTGAAGTACAAAAAGCCAGGTGCTCTGTTGATCAAAAGAGAGAGCAGCTCACAAAAATGTAAAGTTGAAGTGGTTAGTCAGTTTCTGACAAAGGTCTGAATCACTGTACACCTACTGTGATTTGTAATTGGAAGATCTAGCATTGTGTGAGAGGTAAAAGACATCTCCAGAAAAGAAGCTGATAAGGGAAACTCATTTTTGATAACTTGAGAATTACATAACTGTACTTTGGAATATAAATTAATTTTAGTATATACAATTCGCTTCAAATGCACTGTGTTGTGTCTGTTCTAGACTTAATGTGTCTAAACCCATTTGCTTCAAATACGTGTGGTTGCCAAATATAAATTGGACCCCATCTCACTAAATTCAGCCTGTTTCTGTTTACGTTATGCTTGAATTGATTATGGGGTATGATTTTCATTTGTTGTTGTTTTTGCCTTTTGAACTGAGGGTTTTCTTTTTTTACAGATTCCAAGAGGAATGTTTGTGAATCAGCTGATTTATGGTCTTATTGCTTATTGTTTAAAGGACACAACTTGTGTTTGAATGAAGGACAGTATAATGGTATATGTCTAATGGGTTTCTTTTTTTATGTCTCTTTGAATAATTCTTATTTTTACCACCATCAGAGGGCATCATCTATGAATTTATTTTTTACCATTACACCTTGGAAACTGTTAAGTCATTCCTTTTCATACCAATTTCTGTAGTTTCAGTTTGATGACCCTGAGTTAATAATACTGTATCCTGTAGGAAAAATCTGTCAGCTAGAAAAAACGTATATGACCTTTCAGCCCTGCACCCGTGTATGTGTTGAATATTTTTAGTTTTTTAGTCTTTTTCTTCTTTTTTTTTTTTTTTTTTTTTTTTACCTTTGCAGGAAATTGACATATTTTAATGGTTTAGATCTATGGAATTGAAATTGATGTAATTTTGAAATAGTTTTACGACTGTTATAAAAACTATATGTATATTCAGAGGAAGAATATCATTGCTGCAGACTGAACAAGCCATTTTGTTATCAACTTTAATGAAATAAAGTGACTCATATGTACAAAAACATTCCCGCAGTGTGAGTTTGTGTGCCCGTGTCACAGCTAGTTGTACAGATGAGCCAACAGGGGGCAGGCAGCCTCCAGACTTCACTACAACTAAAGTCCAATATTTTTGTCTGGGCCCGAACACAGCAACCTCAACACAACATGTAGCTTTGGCTTCACTCAGAAGATGAAAACTACACATTAAATTCAGAGAAGAAACAGCCGTTCATCTTAAAACTGAACCATGTCTTATAACGTGGAGTCGGGTAAGATAAAGTCATGACAGTTGATGTGTTCGTCATAAGTTAGCAACATGCTAAAGCTAGCTTGTGCGAAATTGGCTAGCCGAAGTTGTCCGCAGTCCCTGTGTTTAAAATAGCTAGCTAACACACAGCATGGGTTACATCATGGCATTTGGGATTAAACCTTGATCTCGTCATTTGATGTGTACTCTTATTACACGTTGTATTAAAGTTATTTACACTAAGTTGTTTAGGGGGAAAATGCTAGCTACTTCCTCAGTTCGCTTGTGTGTAGCGTTTGTCAGCTGAACTATTCAGCTGTTTTGTTTCTGCCCAGAACCTTCCTGTGAAACATCTGACATTTCAAGGCGTGTTAAATGTCACACAAACCCTTTGTCTTCATAAGCAATAGCAAGGGAAGACAGCAGAAGTCCTTGATTGCTGCTGTCACAAAATAAATGAGTGATTCATTGTTTTTTTGTAAGGAAAATCTATAGTATCAGATCATCTATACTTGTCAGATAGTTACATTTCTTTTGTGCAATTTTTCCACCAGGGAATGAGGAAGAGAGAAAGGAGCCAATCAACATGAAGAGTGAGAAGGAAGAGGAAGACTCTGAAACCAGATGGGGGGAGGAACTCAGGCTGGTCCTCATCGGAAAGACCGGATCTGGTAAAAGTGCATCTGGAAACACCATCCTGGGCAGAAAGCACTTCCTGTCGAAGATCAGTGCCAGCTCTGTCACCCAGATCTGCCAGCTTGGGAGCACCGAGCTTACTGACGAAGAGGACGCACAGGAGGATGGTCAAACTGTCACCCAGAGGAGGATGAGGAGAGTCATGGTGGTTGACATGCCAGGCTTTGGGGACACCCACCTCAGTGTGGAGCAGATCCATGCAGAGATAGCCAAGTGTGTGTCTCTCTCTGCCCCGGGGCCACATGCCTTCCTCCTGGTGGTGCCAATAGGACGATATACAGACAATGAAAACAAGGCTGCCTGCGAGCTGACCAAGATATTTGGGGAGGAAGCAGTCTGTCACCACACAGTGGTTCTTTTTACCAGGGGGGATGACTTGGAGGGCATAGAGATTGAAAAGTACCTGAGGGAGACTGCGCCTCCCGGGCTGATGGCTCTGATTGACAGGTGTGGGGGCAGGTACCATGTGCTCAACAACAAAGACCCCAGTAACTTGGCGCAGGTTAAAGAACTCTTAATGAAGGTGGACAAGATGGTGAAGCAGACAAACAAAGGGTTTTATACCAATGCAGTGTTTTTAGAAGCAGAGGCTGCCATCAAGGAGGAGCAGAAAAGGATGTTCAGGGAGCGAGGGCAAGCAGAGGGACAGGAACAAGAGGGAAACAACATGGGGGAGAAGGCTCAACTGGCAAAACGAAGGAAGTGCGACTTGGAGTCTGACAGAGCAGAGAGCACTGATAGAGTATCACAGGGACCAAGGAGGGGGGAGTTGGAGAGCAGAAGTGAAGATGATTTTAGAGTGGAGAGATGGACAGAGGAGAGTATTGTCAGCCCCTTCGGCCTCCTGAGAGACAGAGTTGAACGATGTAGGGACCGGTTCAGAGGAAGGCGCAGAGGCAGCAGCAGGGCTACGAACAGGCGACAGTCTCACAGTTCGTCCTTGATAAGCATGAGGAGGGAGGCTGCGCTCTCTGCCAAGGTGCTGGACAGAGTTAAGATCCTTGTGGCTGCTGGAGCCACAGGCATGGCCGTGGGAGCAGTTTTTGGGGCAGCGGCCCCTTTAGCAGCTGCAGCGGGGGCATCTCTCATGGGGAACTCAGTTAGTTTTGCTGCAGGTCAGTTTGCTGGGATGTCTGTGGCAGGAAGCACAGGCGTAGGGAAAGCTGTTGGAGCCATAGTAGCTGCAGCCTCGGGTAAAACTGCAGTGGCCCTGGGGGCAGCAACAGGGGGAGTTCTGGGTGGTTCTGTTGGAGCTGTTGCTGGTGCTGAGGCTGACAGTCCTGGGGAAGGCGCTCTAGATGCCCTGGTGCAGGTCAGTACCATAGGTGCCTCTGCTGTGGGTGTGGCAGCAGGTGTAGGAGGCACCATGGGAGCTGGGGCTGCTCTTGGCGCAGCTCTGGAGGGAGCAGCATTCAGCACAGCAGCCCTCAGTGGAGCTGAGACTGCATCAGTGGGTGTAGTCAATGCTTCTGTAGCTCAGAGTAGTTTAGCTTCAGCAGCAGGACAGCACGCAGTGGCCTCTGTAGGATGTGTAGCTACGGGTACTGGGACTCCTCAGTTTGCTGCGGCAGGAGCAGCATTAGCTCAGGAGATGGCTGCAAATGTCCCAGGAGCTGCTGGTGTTGTATGTGGGTTAACAGGGCACAGTGCGGCATCTGTAGCCAGCAGGGTGTCAGACCCCTGGGTGGTAACATCACGGGTCCTGTCCGCAGTGGCTGAGATAGGCAAGGCTGCAGCAGGCATCGCCCTGGCTGGCGGTCTGGTAGTGAAGGTGGTGAAGGAGAGAGTCAGATGTGGCACAGGAACAGCAGAATCCAATTACTCAGAGAAGTCATCTTATGAGGTCCACTGGAACAAATAAATACAAGCTAAGACCAATGAGATCATATTCATATTTCCGTAGCCTCCTGATGAAGTATGAAACTCTACAGTAGCTTTCCACAGTGAGAGATTTTGCTGTCAGCATAAAAGTGCAAACGACCTCTATTATGCAGACACCAGTCAGAGCAGTGTAATATAAAACTATTTCATATGAACAAGTAAGAATGCAGAAATTGAGATTGCAAATGGTGGTTAGAACTGTTTGAGTCTGGTGAATGAGCTCAGTGACATTTGTGATGCTGTGTGCAGCGAATTATAAAGGCTGCCAAGTACACAGTCCTGTGATACATTTGCTTTATACCCCTTTTTATCAAACAGTTTGTGATCAATTTTTATAAGGTCGTGATTCATCCTGCTGCTTTCAGCTGGTCTTCATACACATTTTTATAAAAAAATTAAAAGCAAAGAGAAGGAAACTTGGCCGCTGAAAGTGTTGGTCATCACACTTCGGTTGAATGAATAACAAGAGTAATCAATTAAACTTTTTTCTTTTGCCCTTTCTAAAGAAGAATGACTGAACAACAAAAGAGACAACAAGAAATGCTCTTAAGCACTGTATAACATTTGCTGGGTGAGGGTAATGTAGTTAATCTAATTGATTACAGGCATGGGGTTTTAAAAAGGAACAAAAGTAGGCTACTACATTTAAAATCCTTAAGTATTTTTACTCACAAATTGTACTGAGTGGTTGCATTGCAGTATTTCACATTTCACACTCTGTATCGTGTAAACTAGAAAAAGGTTTTTCAGTTATGTACTGTATTAACACTGGTTCTGACTAACCAGTACCACCTGCTCTTAACTGCAGTGAATGTGTCATAGTTACACTAATGTGTTCTTTACTTTGTTGCAGTGAAATAAACCAAAAAAGACAGTACTCTTCCATGAATAAATATGTTGGCCTCCTTTCTTGTCTTCTGTTGTTGAGTTGCTATCTTGTAGTAGTGGGGTTTCATTTCATTAGAAAAATAGCACAAGCGCATATTCTGAATAACTTGTGTATATTAAGACATTTAAAGTAAACACACTAGATTGATATTAATATTAAAACAAGTTTTTATTTGTATATGTACTTATTCAAATGTAAGTATATTGGACAGAAATTTTTGTTCTTAAGTATAACATGACTTACCAATTATTATGGAATATTTTTGTGTGCACTGTTGCTAGCACTTAATGTAAAACCTAACAACTTGAAATGAATAGTTGTATTCGTGAAAGTGGTGAAAAACATTTAGTCTGCAAGTAAGAAAACATTCATCACAATGTCAAGGGTATTACATTAAAGCAGAGAAATGCATATCTATTACTATTTATTGTTTTTATTCAGTGAAGGGTTTCTGTTTAACCTCACTCTTTCTAAGGTGTTGATTTGCCTAATGACGTTCACTTTATTCATGAGGGTGGGGGGCGCGGTTTATTCAAATAACACAGGAGCTTCTGATGGTTGACGTACTATCAGACCACGGCAAATACGACCTTGTCATTGGACGATGATGACTGGTCTCATGACAACAACAGCTAGGTTTGGGCCAATCAGAGGCCGCTTTGGGCGACCGAGTCTGTTTGTGAATGACGTAATGAGCGTAAAACAAAATGGCGTCGTCTTAGGCACAAACCGATGTGAATGAGTTTATCGTCGAAGAAGTGTGCCTCTCTTGAGGCTCTGCTGTTGTTTTACGGCAATTCCGAGAGAGAATAATCTCGACGATCAGATAAGAGTCTCGGAGGCGCTGCTGAGCGAATAGCCTGCGGTTCTTCTTGCCTTTCTCCCGCAACCCTCCGGTGACAGCCGGGTAGGCGAGGTGCTGACAGACGGGATGGACAGCGGAGAGTACATCTCCACCATGGAGAACATGGACACGACTTTGGCGGAATTAGGAGACGAATTCACTTTGGGAGACATCGACGGTGAGTAGTTCTGGCACAGCTTAAGGTGTTCAGTGTTGTTGGTTCCTAACTTGGTGTTGGCCTGTTTCCGCTCAGTCTGACAGCACCGTGAGATGCTCACCCTGCTGAGCGGAAGCAGCGCAGGTAGTCTGCTTTTGATTCATGAGGAGGGTGCACAAGGCTAAAACTTTAGGGTTCAAAGTAATCGCGATGCTGTTGGTTTTAAAAGGGAAGTCAATATCTTCACACGTTCTTACATTCTATTAAGCGTTAAAATTACAGGCTTTACACAGGTGTGTCTGTTATTTACTTAGGTCAGTTCTATTTTAGTCCCAACAAAATTAGCACATTGCAAATATACGTATGACATTTGCAAATTATGACTTTTGGAAGCTGATTTGTCACATCACCCTTTTACTACATCTATATGTGTAAAATGCGACATCTTTTAGGTGTTATTATGCTGTCTGTAGTGAGTCCAGTGCTGTGGGCTTCAATGGAACAGTAACAGAGTGAAATTGTAGGCACACTGTTATTTTTTCCATGAAGCAGAGCTGGGGAAACAGTAAGAGGTGTTATTAAGCAGGAAGCTGTGTATGTGGGCAGTGAAGAGGGAGACACAAGAGTGCGAGTTACTCATCAAGGTTGTTATAACTGTAGGGCCATAACATGAAGCATTCAGAAACGGTTATTTATACTTCCATGTCAAGATTTATCCAGCTTGGACAAAGTTTGCAGAACAACATCTCTGTAAAGACCCAATTCTGCACTCAGCAGGCGGGCAGTAAGTGAGCAAACGGCATCCATGATCCAATCTCCCTCTTATCAAAACAAGTTTCACCCCTTGGCACACAGTGAAAGGACAGGGATTTTGATGCTACGCTGACCAGCGCAGAGTCACCAGATTTCCATTAGGGTGGAATTTTACTGAATGCTAAGTCACCAGACCGGACTGATGAAGCCATGTGTGTTTATGTGGTGTCAGACAGTGTGAGATGATCTATCATATCTTTCTGTCTACTGACCATGGTGGGCAGATTGTTGATAATAATCATCATCATCAGACAACAAGACGATGTAACAGATGGTACTTAGCCAACATTGACGATGCTTCACCAGGCTTATGAAATATTTCTGACACTCCACTCGCTTTTGGTGTCTGGTGTGTCGATTCTCTTTTCAAAGGGGGCCCTTGGGATGAATGAGCAGACAGCTCCCCCAACACATACAGTTATGTAATCCCACTTAATCATTGTGTCAAAAGAGAGGAATGTACAGATTGTGTGCGAGGATGAGATGGAGAGAAATGACAACTGGATGGACCGATGAATTCACAGGCAGGCTCCAACAAAGAGAGCACACACTTGAGTTTCACTCCACCCAGTCTCTGTTTGGTCCACGGCTAATCGATTTAATACAATTTTCCCATCAGGAAAAATGGACCACTGTCATTGAAATATTAGTCACTATCTCCCTAACGATGTGCTGATTTCATAATACTAATTTTAAATCACCTGCGCCTCTTTCAAATCTTGCAGTGGTGGGTCTCAACCCTCTTCTGTGCAGCCGCTGCTTTGCTGTAGACCCTTTAGAGATATTGAACCTTTGTTCTTCAGATGAGCCCTTTTAGTGTAAGGTCTACGAGGCCCCTGTAAGAGGCCCATGTAAGGGCTCATACACTTGAACCTATATTCATCTAGAACATTCTTCTTCCCCAATTATTCTCTTAGCAACTGTGAATGTGGTTATATAACCTGTTTTCTTTGCGCGGCTGAGCAGCCGAGGAAACTGTCCCCCTTTTGATGGATTTACCCTTTGTGTCAGCTTGTCTGAATCTGTGGGGGCTCAGGGCGGCTTTGTCCTGTCTGTCATGAACAGTCTGCCCCCCACAGAGGGGTACAAGTTCATGTGTTAGTGTGTCTGCCAGCATAATGTGTGTGAAAATATGTATATGTGTGTGTGTGTGTGTGTGTGTGTGTGTGTGTGTGTGTGTGTGTGTGTGTGTGAGACGTGAAGGACAGGCCTGTAAAAGCCCAGAAGCAGAAAGGCCAATTTATGTTCATATGTGTATTGTATTTTCAATCAGGGCTTTTGCTTAAAGGGACAATTCTACATATTCTGAACTTGAATCTTTATTGTTCTAGTTTATGCCTTTATGAATATCTGTTAACCAGTATTCAGAATTAAGGAAGTACTGCCACTGCTTATGTCCTTGTCTGACTGACTACCCCTCAGTGTCAACAGAAGTCACACCCACAGTCATAAGTACCATCCCAGGAATTACCATCCTTGTTGTATATATGCAACAACGTGAATTGTTTCATACACTATATTGAAATGTCAGGACAGACCGTCAGGGGTGACAGGAAGTTGCCTGCTGTTGCTGACAAAGATGAGAACACTTGATGATGTCATATTTGTGAGAATTAGGGATTGGCCGATGTACTTTTTCTGGGCCAGTACAATTTTCAACATTTATAAGACTGATGGCCAATGTTGGAACCTATATACATTAACAATAAAACATCAAATTTAGTGTCAAAATGTAGAATAACCATTGACGGGGTGCAATTAAGTACATTACTGTACTGTACCATGTCGAGATCCTTGAATTTCACTTGAGTATTTTTATTTTCTGCTTTATTTTATACTGTCATCCACCACCATTCTGGAGGCAAACATTGAACTTTTTACTCCACTTCTTTTATTTGATAACTTAGTTAAGTTACTTTGTGGATTCCTAGGCTATTACTGATGTGCAACCAGTCAGATGAGTACAGGCAGAGTTAGGTGACTATGTCAAAGCCAAATTAGTGCATTTTATCATTTAAAGTTTTTTTATCCATAAACATAGAAAGCACTTCACAGAAAAACACAATAACCAGACATGAAGATGATAACAAAAATTCCAGTCATTTTGACCAGGTTTATTTATAAGCCAAAAGTAACAGTGGGAAATCCCATGTCCTGTCGCTGCCATACGCATCATCTCCTTAATGAGCTCTAAGCCCTGAGAAGGAGTAAGTGTCGAGCTGAAAGTACTGACAAGGAGATGTCTTTAATTGGAGATAAATGAAAAAAATGATTATCGGCTAAGTTGTTCAATCAAATTGTTGAATGATTTAAGGGAACTCCCCCAATTTAACGGAACTGACCAACAAAGAGTTTAGGGTGGTCCCATATACCAGAAGACAGACTAAAGTATTGGTTGATTTGAGATAGATGAGACGCTTTCCTCCAGATTCACTGTAAGTGCAAGATGTGGGTGTGGGCGTTTGCTAGCATTCTAGCAGGTAGAAATAATGATGAGGGAAAAGAGGTGCATACTGACTGTTCTATTGTATACCATTGGGATTCTCTCTCTGGGAGAATGCCCAGTGTGACAGGTGCCTCAGGTAAGAATAATAATGATAGAACTGCAGATTTAGGAGGACCAAGCCGTCAACTGCAGGTGTCTGTAGTTTGCCTGGATGTATTTTTGGCCTTTTGCCATTCCATAATTCTTCATTTTACAGAAAATATCAAATTGTTCAAAGTATTAAATGGGTGAATACAACTGGAATGGAGACTTGAGGAGATAAATGACTTTGGGGAGTACAGTTCATCTTAATAATATAAACTTTACCCCACAGTGGCAGATGAAGTGGAGACCATCTTTCAATGTTTGTGTTGATCTTATCTAGAAGTGGGTCAAATTTATATTTTACTATAACCCTTAGTTGTTTAGGGAAGACAGCCATTGAAATGAGTCAGTTTGAAATAATGTCTTGGGGCAATCGGAGGTCAGGGGGAGGACCTCCAACGTTGTCCATTACACCCGATAACTAGAAAAACGTGAAAACAAAACAGACCAAAAAAAAACCTCTCCAATTCTGAAAGATGAATATTGGATTTGACAATTGGTTGATCTCTAGTGAGTATCTCTGTCTTAACTTGCATACATCTATTCTGGTATCCTAGTCTTATGTTGTACTGACTGTGAAATCTCATATCATGATGATAACAAAAATACTGTATCAGTATAAAATGTGCCTCCCACAGCTCTAAACTAAGACAGAAACATAGCAAAAGTATAAGGGTCAAATGACCAAACTAGGTCATGTTTACTTCCTCACATAGATGAGTTATAGCCTCTATGGAATCAAATTACAAAAGTCACTGACTATTTAACTGATAGTTGGGCAGCCTTAACAATCGAATATTAGTTAAACATTAATAAAATATCAAATATGTTGGACATTTTTCCATTAGAAAAATGTCTTGACTGATTTGATCAATGCTCTATACAAACATTGCACAAACTAATGACTACACAAAATAAGCACATTTAAACTGTGGAGCTCCCATCAGTCACTATTCAACAACTGGCTTGACAAAATCCAACCCATATCGAGGCTACAAAATGGCTGAGATTTAATATGATATCAGTTTGTGTAGAATACGGCCGCAAACTTAATTGCCAAATAATTGTAATTTTGCAATATCAAAATCACAAGAACTGAAATTATTTGATAAAGGTAAAATCTGTTAAAAAAAACTGTGTTTTAATTAAATTTTGTAGTGCTGCAGCGATGCGCTGGCCTACCACTCTTGTTATCCAGATGTAATTAAACATGTTAGGCTGGGAGAAATGCCACATCATTAAATTGATTATCCGTGAAATACAAAATAAAATCATGACTTGTTTTGCTATCGCAATATCTGTTAAAATAGTTGCAATATCACTTTTTGACCGTATCGTGCAGCCCTGGTGTAGAATGTCTTTTTATACTTTTTGAATAATAGATTACTTCTTTTTTAGTTAAATAGCTTTCTTCATGACAGTGTTTTGCATTTTATTTTGGATATATTTGATGACGAAATATTTGCTATTTGTAAAAAGATACTATTTAATGGATTTGTGCCCATCTGTAATTGTTGGTTTATACATTTTTACTTGATTAAATTCTTATCAGCAATTAATTAATTGATTATTAATCATTAACATTATGATGTCACAAATAAGTTACTGGACTAAACGTCTGCATACATATAAAGCAAGGCAGATTCATGCTTGACTTGTACTGTCTCTGATTCAGCAGTTATGTTCATCTGTAATCATTTTCCCCATAGAGAATGTTGTAAATGCTTTCGTCTTTGCTGGTCTGTGTGGTGATTTCACTTCACACACTGAAGCAGTTGTTGAATGTGGTCTGTCGGATTGTCTGGTTGAATGGTAGGACTAAGTTCAAGGCTGCAGGCTCTGTTTATTGACACTTCATTGACCCTGATGACTGAGCCCATACGTACTAGCAGTGATATAGATCAACCAGGTTAGCTTACACCACATGGACCCTGTCAGGCTGTTGTCAAGCGTCTTGAGGTTCCAAAGTCCTGTGAGACCATGAGAGAAAACATGGAGACATGTTTTCTCATGTTTTCCGAAGTAATGTGTTCTTTGGCAAACTGCTTTCCTCTCAAAGCTATCAAGGACAACTGTGAACAAGAGACGTTCACACCAAATAAGGATGAGCGAGTTAGAAAAAACTACCTTGTTTCATGGTGTACATAGCTGTATACTGTGATAGTTATTTATTTCCATACATTGTGATTGTTTTTGGAGATTCAATCAAGAAAACCTCGTACTCTACGATTATAGTTAACAAGCTGAAATAATTATACATCACTGGTGCAAAAATCAAACATGCTTTTATCAACGAGGTCAGAAAAAATTGAAGGTGCACTGTCAAATAAGTGTATATTATCATAATATATTTTGTATCACTACTGTATGGAAGGAAGCATTTATTGAATGTCATTAGGTGGCGTTTGACATGATAAGAGCACAGTGCACATTCATCCTCATTATAGTGCCATTTGTCCGTCTATCCATCCATCAGGGAGCTCAGTGCTGCTGTGCTTTCTACCCTCCTCCAGTTCTCTTTCTGCAGACATTTTCAAGGCTATCCGTTTGAAGGCCTTTGATTTCTGTACAGTCATTGTACTGATTTATGACCAGGACAGTAGCCGTTTCTGTGCCGATTCAAGGCCTGTCAATGGACTTCTCTAATCTTCTTTGGTCTTATCTGTTATCAGGTAATAGCATTCACACATCTAAGCTGTGACTTTAGTTACAGTTGAAGAGCCCTCTCAAGGACAATTGTGAAATATGCAGATGATTATCTTCTGGTTCTGTAATATTTGGCCTGAGCGTAAAGGTAGTCAAGTAATTGTCACCGTACAATTTAAAATGGGAGTAAAATTATGTTGCGATAGTGTCACCACATTATTCACATTCTGCTCTTACTGAAATAATAATAATTTTGGTAAATTAAACAGTGAATCTGAATTAGTCAATTACTATTAACCTTTCTTGACATATAACTATTTCAATTTGTAGAACAGTGAACTGACTTATACCTGATGTGCTTACTAATAAAATTGAATCAATTGCAGAACGGTCCCAAAAGCTCTTTGTAATGTCTGTTCTGTTTCTCTTGTCTCCTCAGAGATGCTGCAGTTTGTCAGTAACCAGGATTTCCCAGACCTGTTTGAGGACCAGATGACCTCAGCAGGCTCTACACAGAACGGTGGCGCCAACGCCGTCTCACGACCTGCCGTTCAAGCGCCTCAAACCCCTCAAACCCCCAAACCCCCCCAGACACTGACCCCTGCTGTCTACCAGAGCTCCAATGTTCAGACACTCTCCCCTCAGTCTCTACCCCTCACCCCTCCCCTCACCCCTGCCCAGACACCCTCCCCCACCATCGCCTCCTCAGGGCAGCAGCAGCAGGTGACCCGCAGCCCCCCACTCCTTCAGCCACGGCCACAACTGGTTCAACCCATCCAGCCGCAGCAGACGGCCCAGCCCACCATTCAGGTACAGTATCCGCTGACATCACTTTCACACACAAATCCTGTGTTTGAGATAACCATGTTTTATTATTCTATCACTTGTTCTACCAGATATGTGTCTGCACTGTTATGTAGCATATTAAAAGCTGTCTGTTGTGTATACAATGTAGATTCATTTTCTGTTATTGCGCCAGCCAAACAAAAAAAAAAAACCCCTGACAATAGAGAAAAAGTACAGACAGTCTATGAAATATAATATCCAGCTCAGCACCCTTACGAACAGCATTGCACTTGTCAGCAAAACTGTAGTCAGCCTGACATAGTTTATTGTCTTGAGTGAATTACCTTTTTCCTAAAACCATATATCAATAAAGGAAGATAGCCTGTCTTACAGTACATTAAAGTTTAATAGCCTCTCAGGGAAAAATACAGATTGTAATGAAACTATTTTTTGTTTTCATTTAAATGCAGATGCACACCCAGGGGATCCCCATGCAGACCCATAGCTTCCCGGTCCACACTTTGGTTCAGACCCACAACCAAACACCCCTGCCCATCCAAACCCAGGCAGCACAGACTGTGATGATCACGTCTAATGGTGGGCGTTTGATCCAGAGTCCTGTCATCTGCCACCAGAGCCATGCTCCTAGTTTCCAAGGTGAGCAAAGAGTCCGTCTTTTAATGATAAGGTGTTAATGTAATGACAATATGGTATGTACTTCAAAATTTGACCTGACAAATCATCCACCGCCCTGTCCCCCATTATCAGTCCTTCAACCACAGGTGCAGAGCATCGTGACATCGCCACAGCTTCAACCGATGACCATTCAGCACCAGCGCGTTCTGACACCATCTGGTCAGACCATCCAGACTCTCTCCACAGCACCTACAGTCCACACTATGCAACAGCAGGTGCAGCAGGTACCTGTATGCTGCCTCACTGTTGTTACTCACAGTTTCTACTTTCAGAAAATGATTCAGAGTAGGAATTGACGTGATGATATGAGAGCCTCACATTGACCGTTGGACATGTTTTCATCAGGTTCTGGTCCAGCAGCCTCAGATTCTGAAGACAGACTCACTTGTTCTGACCACGCTCAAACCAGATGGCACACAGGTGCTGTCCACCATGCAGAGCCCCACAGGGATCACCACCTTGACCACACCCATCCAGAACACAGCTCTGCAAGTCCCGGTATACAGCTACTATATACTATAGAAGTTTTGTATGACTAACTGGTTCACAATAAAATTAGGACTCTAATGTACTGCTACTCATTTCTTTCCCCAGACGCTGATGAGTAGCAACATCCTGACCACCGTCCCTGTCATGATGGGTGGAGGAGGAGGAGACAAGCTGCCGATCAAACAGCTACAGCCAGGCTCGTCACACTGCACAAATGGAGCCAGATCAAACATGGACCATGGCCAGGGGATGGGAGGAGGAGTGGGCCCGGGAGGAGTGGTGAAGGAGGGCGAGAGGAGGACGACCCACAACATCATTGAGAAGAGATACCGCTCCTCCATCAATGACAAGATCATAGAGCTCAGAGATCTGGTTATGGGCAATGATGCCAAGGTTAGTTTAATTTATTTCAATGTGAAGATGTGTAAAGGAACCCACTTTATTTACGTCCTCACATTTCTTCCTTCATGACTTTCTTCACAGATGCATAAGTCAGGAGTGTTGAGGAAGGCCATTGATTACATCAAGTATCTGCAGCAGGTCAACCACAAACTACGACAGGAGAACCTGGCCCTTAAGATGGCCAACCAGAAGAACAGTAAGTGTGTAGGGTGCATTCACACCAAGCTTATTCGGACCAGTTATTTTAGCTAATTTCAACTAGAACTCTAACAGTCTGTTTGCATTCAGAGCAAAATTGACCCTGCTCTCTTAAACAACTGGCTTGTGCATGGCTTGATGATTAAAGATGATCTAATCCAGTTTACTTGATGCACCGTCTGAAGAACAATTGTTGTGTTGGTGCGCATCCGTCAGAGCCAATGTGTGAGGGTGAAATCTTTAGGGCGTCTTCTAAGGGCGATATGTTGTAGTCGCATTCCAAATGCTCTCTCTCTCACGGAATATTTGTATCCATTTAATGAGCACTGGTCTAACAACCACAAAACTGCAGTTGAAATATTTTGCAATACAAACTACAGATCTTTAAAAAGTTGAGTTTCTCTCTCTATCTCAGAGCCAGTGACGCTGACTGAAGATGTGGAGCTTAAACAGGAAATCGTAATGATGTCACCTCCAGCCTCGGAGTCTGGCTCTGGTTCCCCGTCCCAGTTCTCTCCTTACTGTGTGGACTCAGAGCCAGGCAGCCCCTTACTGGATCACGAACAGGTAAACGCACAAAGGCAGGATCACACACACTCTTCATGTCCCTTTTCTGTTTTCTGCAGGGGGTGATGATCTTCAACCATGTTTGTTTCAACCTGGATCAGAGTTGTTAACAGGCTGATTAAATCTGTATTAATGTAGGTGGCAAGAAGGACAGTCACAGTTCAAAGTGAATGCACTATTTTTAGCCTCTAGTTCTTTAGTGCTGTCATTTGGAGGTTTTCATTCACACCAAAGTAAGTCGTTAGAGTAGTAGTAGTTCATTCAGTCACTACTCCCCCAATAGATTATTGTGAGGACAGGTCAATTTTAATTTTATGAGGGAGGTTTAAAAAAAACGTGACATAATAATGTGACTATCATTAAATCCATTGTTGCCAAAGCATGCTGTACAAGGTGTTTCATAAAAGTTAATAATGACATGATTGTAAATGAATCTACAGACATTAAGCATAATTAGCCAGTTTTGTGAAGCTGTTCTCTGTGTCTCTTTCTGTCTCTCAGTTAAAGAGTGAGCCAGACTCTCCCTCCTCGGTCGGAGTGATGGACCGCTCTCGACTGCTCCTCTGCGCCCTGACCTTCTTCTGCCTGTCCCTAAACCCGCTGCCGTCTTTGTTGGGCTCTGAGGCCTCAGGAAGCCCCAACTTTTCTCCAGGCCACGGGCCATCAAGAACGCTGGTCTGGTTCCCGAGTCACACACAGGACTTTGGTGAGCGGGGTGCTGTTTATCAGGGTTCATGACACATGTTACAATTGTCTATAATTAATGAATGAATTTGTGACACAGATATTCTAAAAAGTGTAGTGACCTTGCTGCATGTTTCCTTTCATCCCCCAGCATCCTGGCTTCGGTGCCTGTTGCCGTGGGTGATGGTGTGGGTGCTAAGTGGGGTGGGAGCTGTGTGGGGTTGTGTCAGGGTGCTTTACCTGTGGGAGCCCGTCACACCCCTCCACTCGCCCAAATCTGTGTCGTTCTGGAGGCACCGGAAACAAGCTGACCTACATCTAAACAGGGTGCGTAAAGATTAGCCTTAAACAAACCAAGAAAGGCACATGGAATCATATGTATACAGTATGTACATTCTCTTGCTTTAGATTATTTTGTGTAAAAGTATCTTCTCAAGAAAGAGTGAGATAGCAAAGATATCCAAAATTTATTCTTACTGTTTTCATGTCTGCCTGATTCCTGCATGGGTTTATTTTTAGCGCCTGTTCAAATCGTGTTCATATCTAAGACATGACCTTCATCACACCTCCCGACTTCTTTTCTTTCAGTCTTCACTGAATACCGATTATCTTACTATGTCTCCTCTCTCCTGCAGGGTGATTACACAGCAGCAATGGCCAGTTTAGAAACATGCCTGTCCGTCTTGACCAGAGCTCTTCCCTCAACCAATCTGGACCTGGTCTGCTCGCTGTCCTGGAATATGATTCGCTACTTCTTGCATCGTCCAACACCCCTGGGCTGGCTCGTTCACCAGGTTAGGGGAAAGCATGAGGGGGAAGAGGCTAGGACTAGTGCTAAGGATGCGGCACTTGTTTACCACCAGCTGAGCCAGCTGCAACTCACAGGTGAGTGTTGAGAATAAAGCTGGCTGACGCTGTCCACATGCAGAAAACTGACAGAAGACATCACAACCCCATGACATTCATGATCACAAATCAAGTTTGTGCCTCAATTTCACGTTGAAGTCCCATGACTTATCAAAACAGCATCTGTTCTCTCTCTTTAGGAAAGCTGCCTCAGCGCAGCAGCCTGTGGGCTCTGTCTCTGTCTCTGAGTGCTGTCAACCTCAGCGAGAGCGCCCAAGGCAAAATGGCCCCCACCCAGCTCACCCAGATGTATGTCACTGCGGCAACAGCCCTGCGCACTTTGCTGGGCCACCACCTCTCCTTTCTACCTGTAAGTCTCTTACAGTGTCCCATTACTGATCCAGTTTATCTCACAAACACACAGAGGAGGTGGCTAGTTTCTTGTATCGGTTTTACTTTGGATGAGTTTACTGTCCATCATCGGCATCTTTTCTTCTGTGTCTGTCCTGCAGGGTTATCTGTTGAGTTGTGCCGAGAGTGTGGCCAACCAATCAGAGACAAAGCCAATCCCTGACTGCCTGCGCTGGCTCTTCACCCCATTGGGTAGGCAGTTCTTCTTGAGTTGCGATTGGTCCGTGAAGTCAGAGAGCACTGACGGGGTGTACACTTCTCAGAGAGACCCAGGTATGTTGGAAATTAACGACTTGGCCCATGATCTGTTTTGCTCTTTATGTTTTTACTTTTCTGTCATCTATGTTCTCATTTAAAATCCAAGGCAAAAAGTTTAAGTTTTGTATGCTTTTTGTAACACAAGATAAACTCATAACATCATTTGAAGGTTACATTTGAAGGATAGAATCACAAAGCCAAGTCTGACATAATGTGAAAATGAATAAAAGGGCCATTGCTCTCAATGGCAAAGAAAAGAAAAACTTTTTAAAGAAGGCCTAATCTTATTACAAGGCTAACTTTCTATAGAGACTAAAGAATAATGTAACGTTTTCAAAGTATTACTCAAGCTGTTTGTTACAAATAATACAACAAAAGTTCCAAAGGTCTCCTCCATTAGCTTCCGGGTCGGGGAAGACACGACGATTACCGAGTGCGATTAGAAATGCTCAATTCCGTTCTTTTCCCTGTCCACTCCCGATAATAACTGTTATAAACTGGCAGGTAAGACACATATGAACTTTGATTGTTTTTCCATGGTGTCATAATCATACATTTTCACATTTGCGGAACTCTACTGCACTCGGTAATCGTTGCGTCGGGACTTCCCGTCAACAGGAAGCTGCTGCAGAAGAGTGGTAAATTTAGTCAGCTTTTCAGTAGAAATCCAGCTAAGCTAGCGGAGGTTAGATGCCCCGGACTATGTGCTGAGACCATATTTGTACTGTTGCTGAAGTTTGGTGCTGTTCTGAGCATTATTTGTGGCTTTTTGGTGGTGGTGTATATTTGGACCCATTTACTTCAGTGTATTGTTGTCGCGCGGTCGTTTCTGAGGTTGATAAAACTCCGTAAATTAGTGGTCTGCTAACTTGATCTCTCGAGAGGGAGTGTAACACAGTTTCACGGTGATTTAGACCATGGATTAAATTTACACCGGAATATCCCTTTAAATCGAGCATGGGATAGACAGGTGGATTAGTGCAGCAACAGCAGTGATGCAGGTGTTGTACTGGACTGCCTGACAACAAAGCTCTTTATTTAGCAGTCAATTCACGTTAAGACCCTCATGAGCTTTGGCCAGTGACCGAAAGAATGAGATCACACATATACG
The DNA here is from genome assembly GCF_900880675.1 of Sparus aurata. Classification (NCBI taxonomy): domain Eukaryota; kingdom Metazoa; phylum Chordata; class Actinopteri; order Spariformes; family Sparidae; genus Sparus; species Sparus aurata. The sequence goes on along the minus strand of NC_044209.1, from coordinate 8,305,045 downwards.
AGTGGCCGAAATGAGTTTCCTCTGCAGGGTGGCTTGGCTTACCCCCAGAGACTGTGCGAGGGGCTAAAATATGTGGTTGGAGCATCTGATCAGAATGCCTCCTGGGCGCCCTCCTTTGAAAGGTTTTTCCAGGCATGTCCTACTGGTAGCAGGACCTAGGGTAGACCCAGAAGATGCTGTAGAGATTATGTATCTCATTCATCTTGGGAACATCCCGGAAATCCCCAGGAGAAGCTGGAAATTGTTGTTGGCTAGATGGTCGTGTGGACATCCCTGCTTAGTATTCCACCACGCGCCTGAGAAGAAGGGCAGAAAATTGATGGATGGATGGTGGATGGATGTGAGACTGAGTCATGTTGGCTCAAGATCTTTGTTGCTTTGTGTTGAATATTGCAGTTTTTTGGTTGTGCAGGGCAGTTCAGAGGCTTAACAATGACTTTAAAAACATTTCAGTGTGTATATATATATATATATATATATATATATATATATATATATATATATATATATATATATATATATATATATATATATATATATATAAATTGTTTCCCTTTTGATTTTCTCCAGCTGACCCCATAGCCCAGCTGCACCGCTGCTTCTGCAGAAAGCTTTTGGAGAGAGCCGTTCACACCCTCATACAGCCGCAGAGCGACTCTGAGGGAGGCAAACGCCACAACGATTCTGGGTAAGGCGGTGGTACCAAAAATGTTTCTGAACGTTTAATGTGAAGTAATGATTCTGGATCTGTAAACCTCCTTCTTCATCTTTCCTGGTCTCTTTCAGGGAGTTTTCCAGTGCCCTGGAGTTCCTCCAGTTATTGAACAGCTGTACAGAGGACTCTCCCTCCCCTCCTCCTCCCTTTTCAACTCCTCCCAGTCACACCACTACTCCAGGTATTAACAGCATGATTAAAACAACCCTGCCCAATAGAACGCATGAATCACATCGGATGTTTCTGTGGGCAGAGCTGTGTGATTAACGGCATAGTCATCACAGACGTTACTGTCAACATAAATGGATTTTCTTGCTCCATTTGCAGCACAATGGCAACCACCTTTGGGATTAACTTTGTATTATAACAGATTACACTGGCAGTCATTGATTTGTGGTGGTAAATGACTTGTTATGGATATTAACACATTAATGAGCCGTTCAGGTGATGTTAATTAGCTTCAGTCTTGATCAATTCTTGTTTTCATATCAAGTCATGCTGCACACAAAGCATGTTTAATTATCTCAAACGCACAGCGCTCAATAGCAGGCTAAAAGGAGAAGAGACAGAAAGACGGGGATCTTTTCTCATTTGACAATCAAACCGTGACTAGAAAAAGCTTTTCACAGCCACAACAATGCCCCAGAAACATCCACCCAGGCTCTTATTTTGGATATTTATTTTTTTCTCTCTACACAAATTCTTATCCTCTTCCTGCCAGTGGGTGACCCTGTGAGCCGTTGGTGGGCTTTGGTCCTGAAGGCTGCCGTGCATTGGCTCCAGGGCGATGATGTCGCAGTGAGGTCACTGTTGGCAGAGGCAGAGCGAATGCCGAGGGCTCTACACACTCTAGAGTAAGTGAAATAAAACTTGTCTCAGCTCATCTAAAATATGACAAAACAGACAACAATACTAGATACTAGAATAAACATGATTGAGCTGCTCAAACTGCAGCATCTTATGAGCTGTTAAATTTTTTAACCTTCAGATAATCTCCAACTGGATTCAGAGACATAGGAGATATTTCTTTGCACAGGATTGTCTGACAACTGTCAACTCATTTCTGTAGAATTCCAAACACCCAAGATAAATGAAAATAATAATGATAAAGACAGTTACACATTTATCTCTCTTATACAGAAACGACAGTAACCATCCACTTTGTTACTCTCCCTCCTCTCTGTTTTAGCCACCCTCTGCCCAAGGCTGTGCTGCTGCTTTGCAAGTCAGTTCAGATGAGTCTTTCCCCTCTGAAGGGAGAGGGGGCGGTAGCCTGCCTGTCCCACTGTGACAGAGCCAGCAGCTACCTGCGCTCCAGCGTCTCAGTGCCCCTTGCCCAGTCTGGAAACTGGCTGAACAAGGTAGTGTACAAGAATCCGTTCAAACACTCCCAACACTGGCACTGTTATCCCCTCAGATCTGCTCTAGGCTTTTCTTTCTTACGTAATCTTGTCTGCTGTCTTGCACACATATATAAATGGCAGAAACCTGCTGTATGTTTCAGAAGGTCGATGCCTTCAGGGTTTTATCATGTATACACACACACACTGCATGCTCAGTTGGGGCTAGGGCAGGCTGACATGGGGCTGTGTATGTGTATATGTGTGTGTGTGTGTGTGTGTGCGCAGTGTGGGTAGAAGGAGGTGGCTGTGGTGCATTGTAGTTGCATTGCATGATCCTGAAGCCGAGTGCAATGTGTCTGCAGTGCAGCACAGAGGCCTCCCCGATCTGCACGCACCCGCTACACACCCCAGCTCAATTTCCTGCTGTTACCTTTTTAAAAACTTTGACATGCATGTTTGGTGAGGTAAACCTTGAGTGATGGGGGTTGATGATCATTGGTAGGTTGCAGTTGAAATGGAAACGCATCTCTTAAAAACTTAAATCAACCACTGTATACAATGAGCAGCAAATATTCAAATAATCTATATCTCACTTTAATCACTCACTTTGTCCTCTTTCCCATCCAAGGGAGTGGAGCTCCTGGTCTGCGACCTCCTGCTGACCTTGAGGACCAGTTTATGGCAGCGGGGAGGCAGCAGCAATGGAGAACCTGGCCCCGCCCATGGGTCCCAGTTGGCTGGTTTCCAGAGGGACCTGAGCGCACTCAGAAAGCTCACACAGTGCTACAGACAGGCACAACACAAGGTACATCTGGGACTAGATCAAGTCAGACATGTTCATGAATCCGCAAAAGGATACAGTCGGTGGGGTTTATAACTGTGTACATTATATATAAGGTCAGAAGCTGCAGTCAACAAGAACAGAATGAGTTGGAGAGACATTGAAGCCTATGTTGTGTGTGTTTTGGGTTAATTTTGGAGAGAGCACTGGTGGAAATGCAAATTTGGAAATGTCTTATCTTATCCTGCGTTCAGTTGTTATCACATATGTACGGCTCACAAGAAGAGCAAGGGATATACTAGACAAGTGCCAGGGATTTATATCTCTGACCTTGAACATACTATATTTCCAGAGATCAGCAACTTGGCGAGATTGATCAGTAGATTTGTGTTTTTGATTGATTTAGTGGCTCATGTAGCTCTTCAAATCTCACAAATCTGGAGAAATTCCAACAAGTCATTATAACCCAAAGCGTGGCTTCAAATAAACAGTCACTGTCTAGCTTTCAGAGAAACTAAACAAACATTTTATAATTGAATGAATCTAATTTTTAATGAAACACTGAAAAGCGGGCAACTTTATAGATATGTGAAGCTGTAACAAGCTTTTAACTAAATGTAATAAAACCCTCAATATGTTGCTGCTGGCAAGTCACATCCCTAAGTGTTTTTCTTGTGTTAGTAAGAAAAACTCTGCGCTGCGCTAATAATAAGCCTGTAAATCACCTGGGGACAGCTAATACAGTTACTGTATCAGCCGTGAAAATCGAGTTCTCCCACTCATACCAGCTGCAGAAATCTCACTGCACTTAAACATATCATCAATCACACTTGTAAGATTTACTGGAGTAGTCATTACTGTAGCCAGGGGGTCTTTAACAACTACTGCTTTCCCAGCGATCTGTGATCATTTGTTATTTTTTGGCTTGAGCAAGACTCCACATGAACAGCATTATTTTAATAGTTCCTGTTGTGAGACGACTGACTCACTCACGAGAAATACTCACTCATGGTGTTGTGCAAGAAAATGTATGGAAGGCTCCACTGAAGGTAGACCTGTATATTCGTATCCCCTGTAGCATACTGTGTGGGGGCTGAAATGATGCAAGTAAATTAGTGTTCATCTGGTCCAACTTTACTGAGTCAAACACCTGGAAAATCTTCATGGTAACTAATTGTGGCCCTGACTTTTTTTCCTGCAGGTGTTTCTTCATGAGACCACAGTGAGGCTGATGGCTGGTGCCAGTCCCACACGCACACACCAGCTGCTGGAGCACAACCTCCGGCGCAGGACACACAGCGCCTACACAGCCGGTTAGAAGCTTAAACTGATTTTCACGCATTGCTTTTAAGTCAAACATACACACGCAGAGTGTTCCTCTTGCGGCTGGCTCAGGACCAGTTTCCCTGTGGTCATTTTTAATTTTGACTATTAATGGCAAAACAGAGAAACTTGCTGCAAACAGTCCTAGAGGAAAAAATGTATTCACAAACACACCAAAAGGTAATGGACACTTAACTTTCTCCTTCTTTTCATTCTCTCTCCCTGCTGCTGTCAGAAGGTGAATGCGTCCTGGGTGAGAGGGAGAGGGCTCACGCCATCCTCCTGGCCTGCCGCCACCTGCCCATGCCTCTGCTAACCCCGCCCGGGCACCGTGCCCGCCTGCTGGCCGAGGCCAAGCGCACCCTGGAGCGTGTGGGAGACCGGCGGTCCCTGCAGGACTGTCAGCAGATCCTGCTACGCCTCAGCGGGGGCACGACCATCGCTGCCTCCTGAACATGCACACGCACACGCACACACACATACACAGATTAGGGCTACTCAACAGAACAACGAACTTGGTAATTTTCTCTTATAGATACAAAGATGCAAACCAGGCAACTCATCCACCAACAACATGTAATCCTATAATTTTTCGCCCATTCACACCCTCATACAGACAAAAGACCATGGATATAAAGACACTTGTTCAAACTGCCACATTGCTCTCACACACATACAGCTGATAATTTTACTGTCACAGCTACATCAAGCTCTCAGCCCTATATCCACGCAGCAGCTAAAACGCTTGAAGATGGCTCTTTTAATACTTTGCTTTTATTGTTGCAGCACAATCATGCCACCTTCTGGACATTAATGATACCCTGCTGGCTAACTGCCTCAATTTGAACAGTGCTACACAACAACAACAAGAAGGAAAATCAGGTTTAATAGGCCCCAAAGGGAAACCATTATCTAATAGCTGTTTAAATTAATACAATGCAGCAGTGCATTGATTAGCTGTGGGATACCAAGCCGTACAATCACTATTGGCACACTGCAATGTGAGTGCGGCAATAAATGTGTAATGACTCATTGATATTGCAAGGCTCAATTAAGAGTAGACAAGTCTGTTAAGCATGGCTGTAGACTGCAGCCAAGCAGACTCGCTTGCTTTTAACCATACAGTGCTGAGTAGTTTTTCTTCTTATCTACCTCATAACACTGTACAATGCTAGCATTGTGCTGTGGAGCAAAATAGAATACTTAAACACCATGTCAGTTGTCCTGGATTTGAATTAAGTGACCATTTGAAGTGATGCTCGTGCTTCAACACAGCGCAGCATCTTTCTAATCGAACCTTCCTGGGCTGCTTTATTTAGACTTTAGGATGCAGCAGTACTTGACTGGATGTTTGCAGAGAGGATGACAGACGGCTACTTACTTCGGGAATGTCTAAACAGCAGAGGGAGGCAGCCAATCATGGGACGATTTAAAAACGGCTACCTAAAAACACAAATACACACTCACACAGATGCATATACATATTACAATGTCAAAGTAAGTGCATACAAACTCGCAATGTGATTGTATATAGGTTGTACATAGCCAGATATACAGAAGTAGATTAAACAGGAAGTCCTTATTCACTGCCTGAGAGGAGGAGGAGACGCATCTAAGGATGCACCGTGATGGTCTGAAGCACTGACCTGGAGAGCAAGGTCAGCTGCCTCACCCTTAAAATGATACCATACCAATACTTCTTTTCTTTTTAATCCCACAGTTGCATGCTGTGTGAACTTTTATGGGTGATTTAAAAAAGAAATGGTAAAAAATCACTGATGGAGAACAGCGGCTGCGGTCAGTCACAGGTCATGATGTTTTCACAGCAGAAAAGAAAGTATCAGAACATCTGTGAAGGCTCCTGCGGTCCAGTCTTTGCAAAAAGCCACCTTTAGAGCCTACGGGCAGTGAGCGTCAGATAACGTCATCTCGATAATATGATGTTGGGCTGTGGATCACTTTAAGGTTTATCTCGGTGAAAATGATGTGGTAAAAGTGAAGAAGGGCATTTCTTGGAAGCGATCTCCACCTATGATGTAAAGCTCTCAAGCAAAATGGCCTTGATGTTATATCAGATATTTTATTATGTTTCATCATGTTTGGAATGATGGAGAGGTTGTATCTTTGTGAATTCTCTGTCCAATTTGCTTTTTATTTGTAATTATCGACTTATTCGTGATACAGCAATTTTCGTCATTCCTCTTTCTGTGCTCTGAATCTTATTTAATGGTAATGTGATATTAATATAAATGCTCTTTATTTGGGGAAGGGAGCAGTTTTGCAGTTATGTCATTGTTATTGTTTTATATCGATACATGCAGCCTAGGGTCAGGAACTGTTGGCGGGAGAAATGTTGTGTATTTTATTGAAGAAGTAAAGCCCGCATTTAAACAAATAGCTTGAGATTTTAGAATTACTCTTTCTTTGGTACACGCCGTCATTTCTCTGCTGTTTTAAAGATACAAGCGAACAAGTGTATGCTTTTAGAAATTTCCAGAACTCTGTCTTCCAGGTCAACTCGAGTTTTAAAATAGAAACCTAAAGAGTCATGAAAATGCTGATAGTATATCAGTTTAGATGATCTTGATCCTGACTGGTAAAAGTGTGCAAAAAAGAAAGCAATGCTCAACCAGCCATCAGCAGGCTGGAGATTTCGCTATTATTAGAATTATGTTACAATTTTATTTTTTTTGTCTTTCCCCTCAATGTGTTTCTTTGTCTGAATTGTTCATTTTGATGTTTGTTTTTATAATAAAACGACACATGGCAGTGGTTGGCGTGTTTCATCTTTCAGTGGTAAAAGCCGCATACTGTTTGTGGATGTGGAATAAACTGTCGGAAATACAAGCACTGAAGCAGAAGAAAAGAGAGAAGACCACATTTCATGTTTCATGAAGTGCGTGTCGTCTGAGTGTGAATGTCAGTGTAAATCTGATAACAACGGCTGTGTGAAGTCGACTGGTTTCCTCTTTCACACGCCGTGTGGCCGAGTGATGAACGCTGGACACCTCGGTCTTAATGAAACACTCCCAGCAGTTCACAGAGAGGTGGTACATACATAGGTTGCTGCCTCTGAAGGGAGTGGAGAACAGCTGATCACCACAAAGGTGTCAGAGGCGTACCAATTAGGAAATATCAACAAGAATACAGGCCAACTCCATTTGATGGGGAATCATATTCTATCATTATCTCCAAATATGGTGACCTGGTATCAAATACAACATGCTTGTAACAGATAATGCAGTTCAAGACAATGCCTGGATCCTGAAGTTACAATAGTCATGGCGCCTCTTAAAGCCAGTGGTGGAAAGAGTACATTCCCTACTGTACTTCAGTACAATGTTAAAGTATTTGAACTTTAGAACTTTTTTGCAGAATCAGATTAATAATGCAAAAAATAATCAGCCTGATATTATGCTAAAATATCTTATCTATACTAAGGATAAGATGATCCCCAGGGTGAAATTCATATATAAATTTGCAGTGTATATATAGTAAAAAAATTAATTAAAAAAAAACTCACCTCTATTAAGTAATGTAGGCTACATATCAATACATCAATAATTATGATTAAACATGATTGAAAAAAATGTACCATTTTGCATAATGAGTACTTTCACTTTTATCTATATTTTGAAACAAATAGGAAAAAAATATTAGCAATCTTAGGTTAAAATGACAAAAGCACTGTCTGGAAATACTTGAATAATAAGTAAAACGCCTGGTAATAGTATAAATATATTTTGATACTCATAGTTTCTTTTGCCAGGGCTTTCACTTATGATTTAAGTATTTCCACACTGTGATATTGTTACATTGACCTAGGTGAAAGATCTGAAGATTTCTTCCACCGATTCTCAAGACAAGGGTTTTTATGACACGTCAGAACTAGTACATTCATTACTCTGTCCTAAATGATCACCGTGTGCGGAACTGTTAAGGCTTCCATCTGCGTGTTTGTAGTCGGACGATCCTTAATGACGTGCCCCGTAAACACAGAAGCCGGAAGTGTAGGGAAAACCAAACTCACGTGTGCAACATGAAAAATACAAAAAAGCCCAATAATGTGTCCAAAAAGGGAAAATTCAAGCCGGGATCCAAGAAAAGAGAAAACAAGTGCATCGTAACGTTTGACGACAAAGACAGACAGTAAGTTAATCTACGGCTTTTAACAGATAGCAGATGTTTGCTAGCATCTTTGCGTTAGCTGTCACAAAACTGCTATAATATCAACCAATATCAGGCTAGCATGAGCCTCCTACCAATTATTTTAGTCATATAAATTGCTAAAACATTATCCACAACTTGTGTTACTATTACGTCGTTTACACAGACACAAACAAAACAACAGCACACCTGAAGAACATATACAGTATGAATACTATCAAGGTACCAATCAGCTTTGCATGATGATTATTGACATCTGTCATTAGGTATAACTTAGTTATTGGCTCCCTTCTACATAATCAATAATCAGTTTGTGTTATTATTTTAACTTGTGTTACTTACTGTAGCATACAACTCCATATGCATGCCTGGCCAAGATGGTTATTTGAGTTGTAAATAAGAGATATCAATAAAATGTGCCAAGTCAAGTTGGATTGTATTATCATTGATGTGTTACATGTGTCCTTCATGTTGCACAAACATGCAGAAACTTGAGAAAGACTGGTTCCTTAAGCTTCTTCCTCTTCTGCCCTCTCAGGGAGTATTTAACCGGTTTCCATAAGCGAAAGGTGGAAAGGAGAAAAGCAGCCGAGGTGGAAATTCGGAAGAAAATCAAGGAAGAACAGATCAGAGTCAGAGAAGAAGTAAGTGTAAAGTGCAAGAGTGCGGAGTTAAAATCTGCTTTGGGTCGACGCACCTTGAACTGTGTGAGCACATCCTCATGTGTTTGGCTGTCTGCTTTCAGAGGCATAAGGAATACATAAAGTTGCTGAAGGAGAGGACTGATGCTCTCGGTGAGTTCAAAGCAAACATCATTTTGCTGATTGGTAACACCTGAGAATCTGTGCTCATTTTCTCCCCCCCCCCCCATTTTATCCCATCTCTCAGAGGCCGCTGAAGATGATCTGGAAGACGTTATAACCAACACAACAGAGTCTGTGCAGTACGATCACCCCAACCACACCGTCACCGTTACAACCATCAGTGATCTGGACCTCACAGGGGCTCACCTGCTTGGACCTGCAGCTAACCAGGTAAAAAGTTCAACTTCATCATTCATCATCCCTTTATTATTTTCCAACTAAATTATATTGCTTGAGGCTCCATTTGGTTGCTTTAAAAGTATTTGATACTACAAATGATATTGATGGCTTTATGACACCATCAACACTGCCTTTCTTTCAAAGGATAACGGGGAGGAGAAGGATGAAGAAAAGAGGGAGGAAGAGGAGGAGCAGACAAAGGCAATGCCAAGAAAAGCCGGGAATCCAATCATGAATAAAAAGTAAGCTTGTACATCATGCAGGTCTATGAGCACTAATTAAATTGGTCATAAATTCAATACTTTTGCATCATTATCCTGTTATACCTTTAAAAGGTTGAATGGTTGAAGAAATAGGTCTAAATTTGCTATAAGCTACAACAATACAGTGGTGACATCATGGATGTATACATCAATTTGTCGGCCTTTTGTCCTCCGGCCCCTGTCAGTCCAGCTACATTAAGTTTTTTCTCTCCCTTTCTGCGTCAGGATCCGCTCCCTAACTGCGTCACTCAACAATTTCACCACCAAGAGGAAGAGGAAAGGGAAGCAGGAAGGCCGAGGAGGACGGGGCCGTCAGACAGACAAGAGACAGGCTGCCCCAGAGAGTAAAAACAGAGCTGGGAGGACCAGCAAGTGGCAGAGACGTCGAAAGACTGGGAAAAAAGTGCATCATCAGGAGTGAAGAGTGAACCGTGAAGAGAATTTACTTCCTGTGTCAGAGTCTCACAGGTGAACAAATTGGAGTATTTATGCTCCTGTGTTTCAACAGGATTTGTGTATGCTGAGAAGTTTGATAAATGAACACAAGCTGATGTGGACGATCAGTGTTTGACCATGTCGGACTGTCTGTCATGGCGTCGCTCAATGTTTCCAGCGCCTCCTGAAATCTTGTGCTCAGATTTGTACATCTTTCAAAGCAAAACTGTTTTTGTAGTGTTATTTCTTCAACGTGTGCAAGTTGTACTGTTTTTCCTGAAATTTTCATTAAATAAAAGTTATATACTGCTAGTAAGTGACCTGGTGATGCAGCCACATCTTGCAAACTGTCGGTGTGCTCCGTGTAGAGTTTTTTTTTTCTTGCCATTGTTTAATAGGAAACATGACACTGTCGTCAACATCCTCCCTAGAACATCAGGAAATCAACCCTTAGAGCTGTGTTTCCTCACAGCTCAGTGTTACCTGTGTGTGTGATCCAAAGGAGAGCCAGCCTCTGTGTTCTCTCACAGAACCTCGTTCCTTATTTCAGAACCCTCTACTGCACCGCCAATGGTTTTAATGTATGTTAAACCCCCGCCTCACCAGTGTTTATTTATTTACGTTAACCTGAGCCAGCGTGTGCCAGCTGTCACTAGCATGAGCGTTTCATCTCGCTTTCTAAAGCCCATGATATTTAATACAACCGCTCAATAGAGGAACCGGTAGGCCACTGCCTCCATGTTGGCTCCAGGTTGTGTGTGTGCTTCAGGGCCTCTCGCTGTGTCAACTGAGAGCCACCATGGCCGTCATGGATGCTTCAGTTTCACTCTTTGTCAGATCAGCCAATCGGATTGATTTGAGAGCTTGGCAGCTCGGGAGGATAGAGAGCATGGGGAAGAGGAGGCATGTGCTCAATGGGGGTCTGGTGGGCAGTTTTATCTTTGGACTCCTAATGACCAATTCAAAGAGGAGCTGACAGCCGGAGCCTCTCTTGTCAGGTAATGCTCATCAATTCTCTTATCATTTTTCGTCAAAGCATCACAAAACATTTTCTGCTATTTCATTATCGTACCTATTGCTGCCTCAATAGGTTAATTCAGTACTGGAGGCTGTAGTGCTTGTAAAAGCTGTTATAATACAGTGAATGGTGGTAATGCTACTCTGTGGGGAGCTTTGACAGTGCTCTGACTGGATTGTGTTTCAGTGTCCTCCAGTGTGATTAGTTATCACCTATCTCAACAGTTCCGCTTTAGATCTTGCATGAACCATGAAATAAAAGCTCCTCTTACCCGCTCATTCAGAGCCACTGCTCTGTGCTTACACCTGCCTCCAGTAATGCAGTGTCATAGCCAGTCTCAACAGCATCCAGGGTTTTTATATTGTCTCGCTTCTTTTTCAGTCCATATCTCTGTCGAAGATGCTCTGCAAGATTTGAAAATATTTAATCCAACACATCTGTCTGCATTGCTATACTTGATTTTGTACATACAACATGATATTCTAGGGTTGCGCTTTAACTGTCTCTTTTATATTTCATGGTGATTCTGCACCTTGCCCTGCGGTTGTTTCCCAGTTTTCTTTGTTGGATGCGATGATCGTGCAGGTCCCCGCTCCGGACCCACTATGCCCGTCTCCAGTGATGAGCCCATCTGCCCCAAGTTCCAGCCCAACATATTTGACCCCTCCCGCTGCCACGACTGCCTGCGCCAGAGGCACCTGCACGCCGGCGCAGGGGACAGCAAGGAGGCAGCTCCACAGCAAAAATCCACAACAGAGACTGGGACTGAGAGTGGGATCGTATTGGGCAAAGGAGTGTTGTTAACGCCGATCCCATCCCAGGCAGAGGAAAGAGACACCAGCAGCAAGGTAAGAAAAGAAGAGAGGGCCAGTGTGGAAGAGGTAGGGAGGTGAACAGAGCTGCTAGGTAACAGGGTAGAGATTGGAACAGGAGTAGAATATGTGCTGAGTGATGGGATTAGTCGGACACGAAGGCTAGGCAGGAAGGTGAGCGCGGTAGCGGTCACAGGTGAGGTCAGCAAGACAGTGAGGTTGGATGTTAAGTCGGTGGAAACAGAATGACGTCGTGGTGCGCTCCTTGACTCCACTTTCAATGTCTTGCCGATCAGAAATGATGCTCAGCGTTTCATGAAATTATTCAGAATAGAAAAATGTCTAGTTAAGCTTTTTTTTCTAAGTCAAAAAGAGCTTCTCACCCAAAAGTCAGTGTTTCAGTGGATAAAGAAAAGTGCCTTCTAATGTAACGCCGTCGACGTGTAAACAGTTCATGATGATCATGTATGAGTGTTTGTTGGTTTGGGGAGTAAATTAAGAAAAGGTCAGAGACGGAGAATGAGAAGTGAAGCTAAGGAGGAGCAGGGTGGAAGCAGCGTGGTTATGATTATAAATTAATGAGGCTGGATCACTTACTGCCCTTTTGGGAATCACTTGTAATAGTAGACAGGAGTAACCTACAGAAAGGATGGGAATGACTCTATACAGTATCAAAACTGTGACAACTCTACTTCTTTGTGTTTATTCTGCTGCCAGCACATAACCGCTGTTGTCCTGTGACAGAGATTCATTTCAGCACACAACATGCTTCGAATTGCACCACTGCGCTTTGTAATACCTTAACCCGAAATTCCCTGGAGGTCGTGGGGACCAGTGCCAATTTATGACATTTACAGGCAGTTTCAGTTTCTTTTTGAGAGAAGAGATGGGTTTATGGCAAGAAAAAAGGGATGAAACATTAATGAGGAAAAGCCACGAGTCAGGTCGAGTTACAGAGGTGTAACCCTAATCGAACAGCAGACTGAACATGTGTGTGTGTGTGTGTGTGTGTGTGTGTCAGGGAGGACAGACACCATTCAGCTAAGGCTCTACTCAAGGCAGATGGGGACAGCCAGACACGTCTAGGATTTTTATCAATTTGTTTTAATGCTTTGATGTGGAGCCACTGTATTTTCAGTGAACCTATACATCTTGGCAAGCCTTGGTCGTGTTTGGAGATATAATCATCAGTGCCTGTTCCTCCGTGACTTGGAGAGAGAGAGGGAGTTTGCTGATTGGCCCGTGTCTTTACTTTGCGATCCAATCAGGAGGATTCCGATGGTCTGTCGGTGGTGAGCAGCTACTGTGATGTCAATGGAGGCCGTCTGGGTTATCAGGAGAGCTCTTTGTGCATCCTGAGCCCGGACTGTGAGCTTTATATCTGTGACGGTGACGACGACGACAGCACCGACAGGTGGGTACACTGGATGGCGATAATAAGTCATGTAGGAGAGCCAGTGCTCGTGGAATTATAGACTTTAATGTATAATCAGAGTGTTTTTGTGAGCTAGATTGTTACTACGGTGATGTATAATCATTCAAAAAGACTGGCAAGTACTGTGGAGTGTAGCCACTGCGTCTCACCAGTCTTGATCACCATGTTCTCTGACCCGAAAGATTCTTGTTGTGTGACACACTTGCTAAGTGACTCTGTGGAATTCATTTTTGTCTGATTAAATTGTTTTCTCTTCCATCTTTTGCCTTTTGTCCTCTCTCTCGATCCCTCACCGTTCAATCTCCACTCTCGTCATTCTTCTCCCATCTCCTCTTCCAAGTAGCTGTCGAGACCAAAGCGACTACCAAGAGTTCAGCGGCTCAGTCAGCGCAGAGGACGAGTACCTGTCGACCCTTTGCCGCTCGACAAAACCCAGCATGACCCGGCTAGACCCTCCACCCCACCGGCCCAACCCTCGGGCCTGGATGGACGAAGCTCAGGGCAGAGACAGCTTCAGTAGTCGATCAGGTAGATCGAGGAAGATGACCTTGAATATTGTTGTTTTTGTGTGGGTTTCATTACTTGTTTGGCAGATAGGATACATTAGAAAGAGATGGAAAAGATGCACGACTTGGTAGAAGCATAGAACAGAGAGGGAAATAGTCCCACCTGATCTCCTTTATGAACACATATATGACTTCTCTGCACCTGTAGACAGAGCCGTCAGTAAACCTATGACTTCCAGCACTTGACCAATCCATATCCAGTTACAGCCAAAGGTGTTCTTTACTTGGCAATACTGTTTGATGTCAGCAGCTGAGGTGTCCCAGAGCAATTATCAGTAATACAATAAGGCTCCATCAGTGTCAGGAAACCTCTGGTAGTTGCCCAGTCGTTGAACCTTGATGTGTTTTCTTTCTGTCCGTTCTATTTCTGTCACACTGTCTTACTTCCCTTTCCTTCCAGGGTTTAAAGAAGACAGAGAGAGGCGTGAAAGCGGCTACTTCTCCTTGGGGAGGGCAGCGGGCACCCGTTTACACCGCGATAACAGCCCGTCTGCTCCTTACCGCCATTTTGAAAGAGGACATCCAGTCTTCAACACCAGAAATGTAGAGCCCAAAGACACTGTCCCCTTCAGAAACCCTAATCTTGGTGTGGCCTCTGAAAGGCCGATGCTGACAGCTCTAAATGATGACCTGCCGGAGGAAATTCCACCGCCCGACCCCTATGAAATTGCCGTTGAGGTTGAGGCACAAGTCGGCCCCCGCTCTCCGAGTCCTACTCCTTTTAAGATAGCGGAGTCTCTGGCCTCAACCGGGCGAAAAGGATTCAGCGGCTCATATGGCCGGGGAAACTCTTCTCCTAATGTCTCTTCCTTTCATCAGTCAGGACGTTTTGATTCCTCAAGGCAAGGCTCAGCTCTGCAGTCTCGCTCTTCCTCTCCCTCACGTGGAAACTTGCCATTCAGACGCAGCGAGTCCACTGCCTCCCTCAGCAGGCATAACTTTGATGGTGGAGGGAGGACTCAAGGGATGGAGCAAGCATCCAGAAATTCCTTGCAAGGCACACATGGGCGACGTGTTGAGTCAGGAACTCTGCCAAGAAACTTTAAATCACTTGCTAGCCCAGTCAAATCCCAGCCCAGCACTGTGTCTGACTTTAGGAGTGCCTTGAGAAAAACAGAAGTAAGCGGGTCTTTGAGTGGTCGGGGTCGTGATAGCAGGAGCTCCTCCCCCTCAAGGAGGGACTACAACCCTTCAGGCCAAACATCTCTTCGTAAAACTGAAATCACCCGCAGTCCATCTCCTGGACGTGGGCGCGACAGTCGTACTTCCTCTCCGCCTAGGAGAACTTCCAGCAGTCTGCGTGACAATCACAGCTCCTCGCCGCCAAGGAGGAATTACAGCTCATCCAGCCAATCCCTCCTTCGTAAATCTGAATCAATTATGTCTCTAAGCGGACGGAGTCACCATGGACGCTGTGGCTCCCCCATCAGAGAAGGATATGATATTGAAAGCCAGGCTCTGCTACGTAACCCAACAGCTAGAAATGGACTGAATGACCCAGAACAGCAAACCCCAACTGTGTCTCCATCCAGACGGGGTTGTGACACAAGTCAATCTGTGCTCCGTAAAACTGAATCAAGCACTTTCAGCCACAGCAGAGGTCGTGAAAGTCGGAGTTCCTCTCTTGGAAGGAAAGGCTATGAAACCCCGACTCAGTATCAGCTTAGGAAAACAGATATGGGTGGTTCGTTACACAGCTGTAATCGTGAAAGTCGTAACTCGTCTCCTTTGAGGAGAAGCAATGAAGCTCCTTCTCAGTCTCTGCTGCGCAAGTCTGAAGTTAACAGCTCTGTCAGAAGTCGTGAAAGCCACAGTTCCTTTCCTTCAAGGAAAAGCTACAATGCACCTGAGCAGCACTCACTGCGGAAAACAGAGACAAGCAACTCCTTTAACAGCAAAACTCACAACAGCCGCAACTCCTCTCCCTCTAGAAAACTCAACAGTGACCCACCAGGCTACTCAATCCTCAGAAATGCCACTAATGGAGATTCCAGCCATTCTTTTCAGAGGAAAAACACTAACCATGACTCTAAATCTGATTCCAATCGTTCACCATTCTCCTGGCGGGAATCGACTCATTCCCACCGCAGCTCCTCCTTATCCCGTGCTGCTTCACCCTCTCGACAGACCACAAATGGCAGCAGGACAGCTTTTGTCACTTTGGAGGCGCCTAGAAGAGCCAGCAACATCAGATCAGGGGTTGGTAGACATGGCCATGAGGATCGCTGCCAATCCCCTAATGAAAACAGGCCCTCCCACCGCGCACGGAGCCCCTCTCCTTCACCTCAGATTCAAATGCGGAGGCACACCTCCTCCCAGAGTTCCATGGAGTCCTCAGAGTCGGGCCAGCGGTCGGTGGGGTCTACAGGACGTAATAGGGAGGAGTATGCCATGATTGCCGATGTTCCAAAGGTCAAAATGATACATCAGAGAGAGGGACCAGGCCACATGGGGCGACCTCAGACCCAGCAGCCCTCTCGGAGACAGGAACTCTTTAAACCAGCCAGGTCAGACACATATAACAACACAAAGAATAAAAGGAGTGGAACATATTTAATATATATTACACTATATGTATATATTACATTGTGAAGTAGGTCAGTTTCGTGTATGTACATCGAATTTAATAGTGCAGAACACAAACTGTTGGTAAATCAATACGGCTTTGCGTCTTCCACACCCTCAGATTAGATAAAATTGACCAAATCAGACACACTGATAACCTGTTCTGATGTTCCAGCCATTCACTGAGCAAGCATCCCTCCAGAGAGTGGGAAGAAACCGGGGAGACGGAGAGAGACTGGCACTATGGAGGCAGTGGGTATCTATCTCGAGCTCATTCCACCACCTCATTACAGGTATGGTGGCAGGGGAGCAGGAGAGTTTTATTAAAGGATGAAAAGGTTAATGAAGCTGACTTTTTTCCTTAGCCTCTTGATTTGTCTGTCTTAAACCTTATTTTATAAGAATCAACTTGACGGGAGAAGAATAAATTCATGAAACTGGTAATACACTGGCTAAGACGCGTATTGTTTTTTGAGATTTCAAATAATAGAGACTAGAGAAGCAGGATTTGGAGTGGAGAGAGTCTCAACAGTATAGAAGGAGCTTTGAAATGAGCATTAATCAACTATATATGACCTATAAATCACCATTCCCCCTCTCCCAGCACATAACGTAATTCATTGCAGTGGGATTGCAGCTTGTGCTTTGTGGCTTTCACCTGAATAATAATGTTAATACTGACACTTGCCTCAAAACTGCACACCAGATTGGAAAACTGTGCATGTTAAAGCTCTGGAGGTTTCTATGTTTGCTCAGCCGCACATTGATTACCATCATAACTACAAGCTGTTCGTTTCCAGAGGTCTGGCAGCCCCACAGCGGATGAGGGCAGCTCTTGGAAAGGTTATCACCACAGATCAGAACAAATGCAGGTATGTGACACAGCCAGTCTGTTTACAGTATGCGCGCACTCTTGCTCTATGTAGAAACGTGTCTCCCACTGTGCCATATAGAGGGTGACGTTACAGCTGTTCTGTCTGCTATCACTAACATTTGTAGTGAACGTAATAAAAACCTGGTTCAATGCAAGTTTATTGCACTTAGCCTGTTTCAATACACAGTACCTGTCTGTTACACATTTACCAGACATGCTGACAGCTTAACTACTGCTCACACAGATCCTGCCTATAAATGTAAAGTTATTATGTACTTGGCACCCTAACCTGTTGGAATATCTACAACAGAGTTTCCAGCTCCTTTTAAACTCTCTCTTAATGGCTGGTTGTTGTGTGTCCATAGACTTCACCTACACCCTACAGGCATTTCATAAGACTGACTGAGCTTTGTCAATTGTGGTCTGCTGGGGCATGTGTTGAAATTCCTGAACTGAAACCAATAGCTACTGAGGAAGGATTTTGGAGGGGTGGGGGTGCCACTTTTTTTTTTTTTTTTTTTTGCAAGCCAAAAATATTTTCAGTCATGGAATTATAACAAGTGGCTTCCTTCTGTATGTTTAGAAAGATGGGGACTGGTGTACCAAAGTTTTCCATTTTAAAGATCCCCAAATTTGACGTTTGGTCTAGGGGGGGGGGAGTGAGACCTCCCAATGATTGAGTCATTTAATACGTTTTTTTCTACTGATAACCTTTTGTGGCTGCAATTAATCGCA
The DNA here is from genome assembly GCF_900880675.1 of Sparus aurata. NCBI lineage: Eukaryota > Metazoa > Chordata > Actinopteri > Spariformes > Sparidae > Sparus > Sparus aurata. The sequence goes on along the minus strand of NC_044209.1, from coordinate 8,286,970 downwards.
GCTAAACTATTCCTCGTGTTGCTGGGGACCCACTCGGATCCCACTCGACCCCTGGAGGTCCTCGGACCCGGTTTTAGAGCCAACATCGTGTGGTTCGTTTGGGTATGCTTGTTTTCTCAAACGATCTTCGCGGACCCGCCCAGGAAGTGGCTAAGAGCCGCGAGCAGAGACACAGCAGAGTCGAAGAAGTGTGTCGCGCGCTGCCCACGATTTGTCAGAAAGTTGTGAAGTTCTCAGTTTTCAACACACAGAGTTTATGCCTGTTTTGTCGGATGAACGTGCTTTCCTTTTAGCACTGGATACAGAGTCTGCTATGAACGTTGGACGCTGATTAAGTCAACATGGGTATGAATGGCGGGGGTTTATCTAATGTCGCGTAACGCCAGTGCCCTGCGAGAAAGTTGAGGTTTTTGCCTGAGAGATTTAGCTGAGCCGAGGAGTTGATTTGAGAGCAGGAAGGGTTTTTTCTTTATTTTTATTTGCGTGAGGTGACAGTACTTTTCTTTTGTCTTCATTTTGCCCTCTCTGGATCCTGTTATCATGACGGTAAGTTGCACCTTGAAGGCAGTTTTGTCTTTCCTGTCTTGTCAGTCCTTCCTGAATTTAACTTGAATATATACATATATTTAATGAATGCTGTCCCTGGAAGCTGGGCATTCACGTATCTTTAAGTTAGGTTTAAATGTTTTGTTGTCAGTGTTCGCTACATAACTAGTTTTTAGTGAACTTTTCTGATTGGCGTTTGTCTACGTTAACGGTAAGCGGGCAGAAATTAAACTCACAGCTAGCTTAAAACTACAATGCTTTTATTGTTTTGTTATTTTTACCGTGCGCCCACGAACCCAGATAAAATCTGTAACATTTAAGATAATTTTCCTTCAACCAACGTACTTCTTTCCAGGTGTTTTGTGGTACCATCTGTTTACTCAGTGTTGTTTACAGTAGCAGGAAGTGTCATTAGCCGTTAGCTTGTAGGGTATGTGTCAGTTTTAACAGCCAGCTGTGACGTCTGTTCAGTGTTTGCACATACATGTGCAAGACAACCATGCAAATATTTATTTTCTTCAAATAAAAAAAAAAAAAAAAAAAAAACTAGAGGTACATAAGCTTTCATCATAATCACTGCACACATTTATCATGACTTCTCTTCAGACTTTCCAGAAGGGTTATCTAGTTAATTAAGAAACAAGGGAAGAAGACAACCGCACATGTTGTAATACAGGCCTAAAGGACAAGGCTCACCAGACAATACTCCTCTGTAGTGATGGGATATAGGAGTCCGTGAGAGTGGACATTGTCTCCAACTGTCGCCAGTGTTTGACCCTCTTCCGTCTGTCACTGACCTTTCAAGCAAGGTCACTGATCTGAGATCACAAGACAAGGAGTAACTCTGTAGCATCAGGGTTATTCATAACAGTCGTTGCCCTTTTTTCTGTGGCCGCTCCCTGACCTCACTCACTGGCATGTGTGGACTAGACAACGTGAATTTATGATGAGGTTTGACACATAGTAGCTTGCTCCTGTAGATCACCGTCATACATTAGCGCACAGTTTGAGGTGAGGAAGGAAGAAGACAGAATGAAAGAGTCACCAGTGACTCTCAGATACAGCTGTTGGCCTTGAAAAACAAGTGTCCCGTCATCTTTTTAGCTGGCACCTGATGATTACACCATTAGTTATGATTACCGTTTGTGTGTGTTTATGTATGTGTGTGAGGACACCCAACAATAACCAACAAGTGTCAGGTATTTATTTATTTATATAAAACATTGCCACATCATTTATTAGTGATGAAAGAAATTTTAGGCTTATCAAATGTATTAATCCAATGATATCTTAACATGGTGTTGCCAACTTCATCACTCCCTTGACATGGTCTGTTGGCAGTCACCAGACCTTAAAATGTGTTAGATTAAAAAGATCAGTCACATAGATAAACTGGTTTACACAGACAAAAAGTGGGTGGTACTGTGGTTTACAAGCACACAAGTGAAGTCCGGAAGGGAGCATAAATACATTGAAGGGATGGTAAGAGATGAGAGAATGGGCAGAGAAATGATAATACTAACACAGAGGGAGCAGAACAAACTGGTGTAGCAAGGGAATACAATAAACAATGAGTGGCTGTGATAGAGAGAGAGAGGCAAGTGATGGGAGTGAGATGAGATCAAATGACAAATTCATAAAGAGATTTAAAAGTGAGGAATGTACAAGTAAAAGAGAGATAAGCAAAGTGAGGAATGCTCGCTGGAAAAAGTTGCCTAATCTTAATCTGAGATCACCGTTTCTTGAGGTACGAAGCGCATGTTTTCCTCTTTTCTGTCATCATGTCGTGAGCAAAAACAGCCTGTTCCTGGAAATATTTGTTCCTGGAAATATTGTAGATAAGCTAAAGCATGTTTTAATGTATCTTCTACTACCACGCTGCTCGAGCAAGAGACAAGCAGAATATTTCAGTGTACAACAGTGTTAGATTATAAACAGAAAGTGTACTTTAGGTTCCCATCCTGCAAAGTTTCAGCTCCTTGATTTGTGGGGCTAATACCGCCGTCGGGGAGTAATACATTCCAATATTGATGTATTGGCTGATATACAAATTATTTGCAATAATCCCTCAAATGCAGTTATCAACACACTTGTAACAAAGATGTCTAAAGGAAGCAGGATATTTTACAACAGTAAACTTAATAGTCTAAAATGAAATCGGTAAAGTTCACTGAAAATGTTGTAATTGTAAATTACACCAAGCATCTTTTTCTGCATTAATACCTCCACCAAAATTTTTTTTTTATATATGACACATATGCTGATATTGATATTATCTGTGATAAGCCAATATTCACAAATATTATCAGCCAACATATATATGGGTTGGGCTCTAGTCGCCACATCCTTCCTTCTTCCCTTCATTTAAAGTTGCACCTCTCTTCTGTCTCTCTGCTGTCTTTAAATATTCTGTGCCCTCGTCCTTTACAGGCTGACTTATTGTTTCCTGTCATTTTCACACATCATATGTGCCCTCCTATGCAATACTATACTTTAAATCTGCTATGCTGCAGTGCAATAGAGAAGCACGCTGTTACATAAACATTATGTTGTTGAGATGCTGTGTTAACAACATGGGGCTTTGTTGAATGTTTACTGTTTTTTAAAGGTGCAATATTATCATTACAGCGTCAACGGTAGTACATTCATTGCCACCCAATTTTATAATTGATTGAATCATTTCTCAATCAAAAATATCAAACATTTGCTCTCTCCAGCCTCATCACTGTAAAGATTTGCTGTCTTTCTTTGTCATCTGTGTAGTAACGAAGAGTCATTGGGTTTTGGACTGTTAGGAATAATCAGTTATTTCATCCCGTATTATCAGCATTTTCCAATATAAGGGTCAAAACTGAATTAAAGCGATCGATAATAAACAGATGCATTAATGTGTTCCAGAAATGCTAGTTTCAATGTACTTTGTAAGGAAAGCAAGTTTCTCCACAACTGAAACTGGTTCATCTCCTTTGTGGCAACATAAGCCTGCTGTGTTGTGTCTGTTGTCTTCATGCACAATAATAGAGTAAACCTGCGGTGATGTGGTTACTGCAAATTTCTCGTATGGAGATATAATTATATTGAGCGCGCCCCACCCTACGATGGAGCTCATAGTGACTTCTTGCATCTAGTCACATTTTTTCATTTTTTCTGTCACCATTCACTTTCTCTGGTTCTTTTTTCTCTGTAAAATCCTTCAGGACTTGCTTCTGAGAAAACAAAACAACCATTGGTTTTACCAGACTTTAGAGTTCCTTCGTTTCAGGTTTTGTGTTGGTAACATTTCTGTCAAACATTCAGATGAAGCCCAGTGACACTGTATATGCTTTGCTTCACAGCCTGACCTCCTCAACTTCAAGAAGGGATGGATGTCCAAACTGGACGAGAGTGGAGAGGTAAGGCACAGTGAGGTTGAATGTCTTGCTCTGCTCTGAAGTCTCCTGTCCCTCCATCTTCACTCCCCTCTTCCCTCCTTCCTAATGAGAAAGGTTGTGTGTAAGGCGATAGTGGCAGATTATTCTCGTCGTTATCACAGTAATAGCTTTGTGGCTTGAGGCACAACAGGTGTCTCCTCTCTTTGAATGATACGCTTGAGTGAATGAGCTTCTGGCTTCACACATCACTTACTCTTTAAGATGGGGCCCTCCTGTGTCACTGTTGTGTTGTAATTTCTGTTTCTGAACATGATTCCTCTGAAGATAAAGTCATAAATAATGACTGTGTCATTCAGATGTTGTTATTGTATTGTTTGATAGTTGTCGTATTTTAACCATGAGAGTTGCTGTTTTCTACTCCAGTTTTGGTTTAATTCATATTTGCTGTGTTTCTTTAGTGGAAGAAGCATTGGTTTGTGTTGAGTGATGCCGGACTGAAGTACTACAGAGACTCGAGCGCAGAGGAGGTAAATATATAATTATGTTTAGAGCTTGGCTTATACTTGATTTTTGTGGCCGATACTGATATTAGGAAGTTCCAAAAAAGTTCAGATACCAATATATCAGCTAAAATATACAGTTACAACGATAAGCTTTAGTCTCCAAAATGTCATTGATGCACTCAAAGTAAATTTAGCTGGGATTTTCAACATTAGAAATTATCGTTTCATTTTCTGCGTAAGGTTTTCTCATTGCCGCATTTTGGACGCCATATTAGCTGGTGCCGATATATCCATGATGTGGTTGTGATAGGCCAAATGTGCCTGTTATATATTGCAGGCTCTACTCCAAATAATAGAATTCATTATAAACCAGCTTGGATGGCCATTTAAGCATGAACATCTTAAACATATTGTATTAACTTTTAACTGTAACAAAGTGTAAGAGAAACCTGTGTCCTTTCTTTCTTTCTGTATAGAAAGATGACATGGATGGAGAGATTGACCTAAAATCCTGTGTGAAGGTGTATGAGTTTGATGTGGAGAAGAACTATGGGTTTCAGATACAGGTGAGTATCTCTGTCACGGGTCAATCTCTATTAGCCTGTGTATGCTACTGATTTTCCTCTTTATATTCCTTATCCTTTATCAGCGTTAACCACACCCGCTCTCTATTTCTGCTGGACTTTTTTCTTGTAATTCCGTTATCATGACTCACATCTCTCTCAGTATCTCTTCCACTTTTCCCTTTGCATCTCGCTCGCTTTCAGTTGTCCTTTATCATCTCCATCTGATCCCGGTTGTGTCACATCTTTTGTGTCTCCTCCTTAACCTGTTTTCTCTTTTGTTGTGCAGACACGGGAGGCCGCGTTCACACTGTCTGCCATGACGGCTGGGATCAGGCGGAACTGGATAGAGGTTTTAAAGAAGAGTGTTCGGCCCAGCAGCTCTCCAGACCTCACACAGTAATGACAGTTTAATTGTTATATATAAAAGCTTAAATATGGATATAAGCAGCTTTAGGAAAGCAGCAGGGTGTCTGCATGTCCTTTTTAAGCTTTATTTTATAAATTCTATACATTGCAAGTTTTGCTCAGACTAAGATATATAATTTTCAGAACTTGCACACTGGAGTTACCACACAATCTAATGACTTTCAGTTAACATAAATCATGGTGCTAGTTTAGTGACAGAAAATGTAATACATTTTTCATAACTGATTTACACTGCCAAGCTCTAGGTAATAACATCTCATGTCTGGTTTCGTCTGACAAGCAGCCTAAAGATTAATATTTTACAGCAAATCTTTTTATGTGGAATAGGATGATTTTTCTCATCCAAAAGCTATTTGTGAGAAATAAAGAACAATAATGGGGGTTAAATGGTTATATTCATGGTCGCCTGGTCCCTTTCATAACAAAAACTTTCCGGGCTTTGATATTCAAAGTTTCTAAAAGCTGGTACATTGAATCTATGAGTGTCGATATCTATGAAACAGTTGTGAAAAGAAGTGCTGAACAAGTTCAAATGCAGCAATTGTTGAGGTGAATGCACCTGCAATTTTTTGGATACCTTGTGGAGTACAGTTGTCTACGTTGCTTACTCTAGCTTTTGGGTTCTGCCTAAAAAGCAGCATAAAGTTGTTTCAAAGTATATGTGTACTTCTAAAGTTTTCAGATTGCCTCAGCCTGCCTTTCCCAGTTGCTCATTCCTAGCATTGCATCAGCTGAGCCTTGGCTAAATACAGATTGATAATAGGCTCTGTTACTCACATGGACCAGCAACTTTGCCCCTGAAGAGTTTCAGTCTGTATACTTTGGCTGTCTCAGGTGAATCAAAGATTCATTAATTACTTGGGGTCAGTGTATGTTCTGTTTTCATAATGACTCACCACCAGCTGTGCCTTGAGTGTTCATGTCGAGGCTTTGTGTGCTGTTGATTTGCTTAATTTATCAACTATGAATCTGTGATTGATTGATTACTTAATTATTTGTTTAAAATAAGATTCATGTGGTTGTCAAACAGGAGAAGAAGAAATCACGCCTTGATTTATTAATTTTAAAATAATATAATTATTTTAGTTTTGATAACCATGATTTTGAATTATTTGTCTCTGATCTTCTCTAGATTACCCGACAGCAGCAGTGATAAGGAAAACTCCCATTCTCGCTTTGCACCATCTTCCCGTCGCCCGTTGTCACGTCATGCCGACGCTCAGTCAGAAGTTCAGACCTCTGCACCTCCTGTTCATCGCAGGTTTGACTATGTTGAGCTGTCCCCAGTTCCTGCCTCACCTGGCCCTCTCCCGGCCAGTCAGAGAGAAGCAGGGGAGGGCCAGGGGAGGGAGCACAGCCAGTGGCAGGAGGAGAGGAATACGAGTAGCCAGTGGGAGGCTGTGCTGTCCAGGAAGGGCACTGGCGGGGGATCGAACCAGAGGCTACGCATGGAGGATGAAATAGAGAAAAAGTGGGCAGAGTTTGAACGCATGCCGTTGAAAGAGATGAGCTCCATGCCATCAACGGGATCGCGGTCTTCCAGCCAGTCAGCCAATGAGGCGCTGCAGAGGGAGGTAGTGCGTGGAGATGATTTTCCAATTTGCAAATGAAATTAACTGCAAATTAACCCTTCATCTGTCCAGATGAAGTAAAATTTCCTATTTCTGCCTGTTAACATTCGAGTCACTATTTTTCTGACCATCCTCATCCTTTCAGCAGTGTCTTCCATCCCAAATATGCAGTAGAAAAGGAAGAGTACAACAACAATAAAGATAGCGTTATGGGAAATACTGCTGAAACTCCTGTCTGTTTTGTCTCTGTGTGTTGTGATGTGTGTCTTTGGTTTGAACCTGTGTGCAGTCTCACACATGAAGCTTTGTATCCTGCTAGGCACGCTACCAGCATATTCAGTTAATAGGCCCATGTCCCCAATCCCTGTCGCTCAGTGGGCTTTACCTCTGTCTCTGTCTTTTCTCAGGTGGCGTCACTGAGGCAGCAGCTGGCGCAACTACAAGGAGGGAGAGGAGGAGGAGGAGGTGGGAGCGTCGGAGGAGGTGTGAGGGGCAGCTGTGGCCCTGAGGCCCCCTGCGGCCGCAGCCTTGCAGCCATGGAGCGCGCTCATCGACAGGCGCTGGAGGAGCTACAGAGGCAGCATGACCGCCAGGTCAAGGAACTGGAGACAGAGAGGGACCGGCTGCTGCTGGAGGAGACCCAGGACACAGCACGAGGTCAGTAGACAAGAGCACGGGGTAGAAAAGAACATTAAGACCTGAAAAACTGTGAAAGCAGCTTTCATTACAGCGCTAAACTTAAGGAGAACCACAGGTGAAAACAGCGTTCTTTCATATGCTGGTCCGTTTTGAGATTTTGGGCTATTTTACTTCCATACCATGTCTTTTTCAGACTAGTGGGTGGAAAATGTCCAAAGTGCTCACGATGTGATGTACTAAACTTTTCTTCTGATGAGGTTGTCCCAGTCGGTCTTGATTTCTTTCACCCTTACCCTTTCCAAAACCGCCCTGATGTGCTTTTATCAGCCACCACATCATGTCTAACTTGTGCATTTGTGTTTCAGTAATGGAGGCTTTGAAGAAGAAGCACAAAGAGGAGCTGGAGAGAGAGGTGGAGAGAGTCAAAAGGCTGACTAGCGGGGTGCTAGATTCACAGACTTGGCGAGCCCATCAACAGTAAGTAGCTTTGAATCAGTTTGTGCCGGGTTGATAGAGATGTACACTTGTCCCGCAGAGACATGGGGACACAAGAACAAGCCAGCTTAACACTTAATATCTATTAGCATGGTTTTTTTGTTTGTTTGGTTTTTAAAGACTGCATGTTTTAAATGCCTTAAAGTGATGATAATAATGGAGCGTTCAGACAGAGAGTGAATCGTGGTGCAGCGCCAACGTGAAAATAGAATGTATTTTTGAATATTAAAGCATGTAAACATTCTCTAGTCTAAACACAAAATTAAAAGTATGAAACTGAAAGTGAACATGGGGGCTTAAAAAGGGTTTGTGAACTGCTTCTGGTCCACTCTGTGCCTTTAGTTCATACTGCCTTGAAACTAAATTGCTAGTTGCAGCCTGGCCCTCTGTCTCAGTCAGTGCAAGCCAACATTGGTCATTTATGTGAAAAGCTCTCTTGTGCTTTTAAGTGGGAGCTTGTTGGCCACAAAAGGCTTTTCTGTTAAATAAAAGGCAGAATTTGCAGACTCGACAACAATCTAGGCTTCCTTTCTCAAGCCACTGCTGCAGCGGCCACTGGGTCCTGTTAGGCACTTAAGGAATGCACAAGAATTTGGTCATGGATTAGTTTTCCTTTGTGAGCTTCACAGGGTCTTTGACACAACACTGTCTCAGTGGCTGCTACTAAAACCAGCATTTTAGGGCTTATCTGTATTGCCTACTCTGCACTTTTTCGCTCATCCTTATTTTTGTGGTTATTGGTCATGAGCAGTCAAGATGTTTTAAAACCACAGTAGGAAATACTTGCCTCATGAAAACGGAAAAAGAAACACCCTCATACATTTTAAAGGCATGTTGCTGTTATTAAATGTAATCAATACTGTAGTGGAGGTATTCTGTAAGGCGAGAGCAGAATAAAGGAGCTGCCATTTAAAAAGTCTACCAGTCTGAGCAGTTCTGTGGCACAGCTCTGCATCTAATTCGGAACTTGATCGCATTATAAATACATGTTTATTTCTGAAATTGTTTCCTGTTTCTGTGCCATTTTTTGCTGCACTTTACAATAAGAAAGCAGATAATTTCACGTTGCACAAGCAGTTCTTATTTCTTATTTCTTATTTCACTAAGGGCCCAACTTGCATACAGCTTTTTTTTGTTACCTATCCATTTCTGCAGAGCAGAGAGTCAGGCCATTCAGAGAGAGCTGGCTGGACTGTCTGAGCGCTACTCCCAGAAGTGTCTGGAGCTAAACCGTGCTGAGCAGAGCAACGCTGAGAGGGAAAGGGAGATCAGCCGCAAGGAGAGAGACATGGAGCACCTGAAGAAAGAGAACCATGTGAGTTATCAGCAGATTCTCAAAGGTAGCAGTGGATCAGTCTTTTGCATCAGGTGTGATTCCGAAATGTTGCCTGACATTTTTAAGGACTATGTAATTAAAGATGTTTTACTTTGAAATGTTTGAGGTTTCTGTCATGCTGGTGTTCTTTGTTGGTGAGAAAAAAATGAACTCTAATCCATTGTCTATAAATTTATGCCAACCAGTCGGCGTCATTCAAATCATAAAGACAAAATATATTCCACTGCAGGACTTAAAGGCCCGTTTAAAGGAGGAGATCAGTCGTATGCAATCCAGCATCACAGATCAGCGATCAGAGGACAACAAAGACAGGACACCCTGTGAACTAGAGGTAACATCTCTGCGGTTTACTTGAAACTGAAAGTGGATAAGGGGAGTCCCTTGTAACTTTCTGAACTGACAGCCACCGGTGTGAAAATAACACCCACTGCTTCAAAAAGTTGATATGTGTTTTCATTTTGTTTGACACTAACAGTAACTGTTGTCTTTTAAGCTGTTGTCTCTGACTGGTTTTGATTAATTGAAGAACCTCTGATGTTGCTAAAAGAATCTAACATGAATAAGGGAAGGTGTTTTGCTATTGGATTTAGATTAATCTGTAATTGCAGCAAGGTACTGTATGTTGGGCATATTGAATTTTAATTGGTGCAAAAAAACAAAAACAATCTAAACTATTGTGAACTTATCCAACACAAAAGTGACAGTTTTTCTGCAAAAACACAGTTTCGGACTTTTTCAGATATAACTTAGTGTTGGGGCTGGGGGCAAAAGTCTCAGTAAGTACCTCAGATCCATAGAAGTTAAATTAAACCAGAAGAGAAATGAAGTGGTCTGACCCTTTTCAGTCGAGGAACGAGAGCAGACTAAGAACGGTTCCAAACACTCAGTTTTATTTCCCTTAGTCATAGATAAAGTAATATTGGAGGTTGCATCACACAGATGTATAAAGCATGACTGGTGTTTGTGTGACAATAAGTGTTCGTGGAAATGTTCAGAAATACTATAATTAATACACTATACTTTCCAAGTGAAGTATACCAAGGCCCTCAGAGTCATTATCTAGCAAAACCTAAAGCAGTAAACATTTTGCTGTTACTTTAATGCTTGTTACGGTTACATAAGTGGAGTCTTAGTTTTAAGACACAAAGGAAATGTCATGATAAACAGTAATTGGCTAAAAGCCCAAATCACAGACTTAAAAATGGCAGAGAAAGCCCACTGTGCTTGTCATAAATCAGCCAGAACACAATTACTGAGCATTTCTGGTGATCTCAAATGATAATTATAAGGATTTAGGATAAAAAAAAAGTTGTTTTGTGTGTGTTGTTTCTTTCTTTTACTGGCAGCAAATGACTACCAAACTCTGTGGGTTTTTTTTTTTTTGTTTTTTTTTCAGGTTCTTCTCAGGATGAAAGAAAACGAGATAGAGTACTTGCATAAAGAGATCAGCTGTCTAAGGAATGAACTGCAGTTTCTTAACACGGTACTGTTTGTTGTGTGTTGTTATAAGTATGTGTATTTTTCCTCTGTGTCCCCTACACTACTAGATCACTTAGGTGGAATGTTAATCCTTATATCCTTGAATGAGGTCTTTGTTAATTGTCTTATAGTGAGGAAGCCTTCGGAAACTGCAAAGCTTCCAAGATTTTTGGGCTTATGTTGCAAGCAGTAAAACAATGAGCACAAAATTATTTTTTTTTTAAATATACATCTATACATTTATAGAGTTAGGCTGAAAAACACTTCTTATAGTTAGAAAGGCGGGGAAACCCTGCACCCCTGTGTACTGGACATACTCATCCAGGGCTTTGACAGCACTGTAAGAATGCTCTGTTGTTTTGTGTTATGTGGTACAATCTCTGCTTTTGCATGTAGAGCTGCTTTTGACATTAGATAAATGATAAGAAAAATTTTACATCAGAGAAAATTCACTTGTCACAACAGCTCACGAGTCAGAAGCAGATGTAAACAAAATGATTGAGCGATAGATAAAAATGAAACAGGATAAAGCATGACAATAAGACCATATACTATACACATCTTACACATATACAGACATGATGGATACATAAGGTAAAAGCTCTGATACAGCTTGTTCATACAGAAAGCGTGGTCTTTCATAGTGTGTGTGAAGTCACACTGTCCTGCTGTTTTGCTCTGCAGGAGAAACGGCTGGCCTGTGAACGATACACAGAGATGCACGAGGAGCTGAGTGGGATGAAGGGCCGCAACGAGCGAGAGATACAGAGTCTGAAGGAGCACCTGAGGCTGGCCATGGCTGCTCTCCAGGAGGGGCAGAAACTGGGGAACAGCCTGGACCACTGAGAGTCTGCAGCTGGTACCAAAGCTCTGGCAGACATAGACAGGTGTGGGCTAATGTAGAACAGGCAGTGTGCAAAGTCATTCCGATGCAGATATTTGTTGAATTCTTATTTTTAAATCCGTTCTGTGCGTTTTCTTGTTTTGTAGGTGTGTCTGCACCATTGTGACTGAATCAAAGAGGTATACAGAAAAGCAGAGGAGACGAGGGTTGGACATTTTCGGGCTGTGTGGGGACCATGATAGTGCCTTAGTTTTCAATCCTTCTGCCAATGAGCAGCATAGAGTAGCTATTAGCTGGTTTCATTACACTGGGCCACACATGCTATATAAAACTGCACTTTTTTTATTATTATTATTATTATTATAGCTTTCACTTGCTTTTAGTGCAAGCATGTATGAGTGCGCATTTGGTCTGACAACTGGAATAATTGTTGAGTGACATGTATTTTTTAATTTTTTTTTTTTTATCAGGTAGTGAGGAGTTCATACTGTATCAGCTTTTTTTTGGAGAATCTTCTCATTGGCTCTGTCTTCTGTCCGTCACAGAGGGGGTCAACACAGTTACATAAGAGCTACTGTCGTCTCCGTTTTTTATGTTGTACAGCTTTTAAGTCATGTTTACGCTGTGAAAATGGCACACGTTTCTTAAGAAATGGGAGCTTATCATTTGCTGATAGTTTTTTTTACCAGGAAGCAAGTGTGCTTGTGTAGTATTGTTTGTCAGTATGAAATTCTACAAAACAAAAATGATTGGGATTAATACAGGAAAAGACAGCAAGCCTTTTTTTCCTGATAGGCTGTATTAGAGGTTGATCTGTCATTGTGTAGAAGCAAATTCAGGCTCAACTTTCTTTGGGGATGCTTGTGAAAGCTGTTAAATGAATGTTATCCCACATCACAGAACGTCATGTTTTTTTAAACCATGGCTGAGAAGAAGGAACCTTCAGGCTTCCAGTCGCCCATGATCATTATTGGCATTTATGTGCCACCACCACAGCAAATGACAGGTGTTGCATTGATGAGCCAATTCTTTTTTATTGACAGTATGAATTGTGATGAAATGACTTATCTACCTGCCTTTTGGAAATATTTTCATATTTAAAGTACTGTAGAGCCTGTATCGTCTTTGTAAATTATACACAATTTTTGCAATCAATAAAAAAATTTAACAGAAACACTTGTGTGCATTACATTTAATTTAAATCATGCTGTACACGTTCATCTGCAGCCTGTGCTTATACCTTTTCAATATTTGTTCTAACTCAGTTGACTGTTGACACACAGGTGGCAACAATCCATTTAAAGATTATGCATTGCAGTTTCAGACGTGTAGAGAAAACTGAGTGATGCAATGTAATAGCTCTGCAATAGATGCAACCTAGGCAATGTTCGGTTTTTGGTGAGACTTTTAACTCAATTTTACAATGTTAATAGGGCTGTTCATTGTTGTGCTATATTTAAAAAAAAAACATCCATATGCGTTTATAATATTAAGTCAACCTTGTTGGCATTTTTGCAAAATACCCAAATAACACGGCAATAATGAGATTGGGACAGAATGTTTCTAAGACACTGTCAACAATGAAGAAATGGGTCAAGTTTTATTTTACAAAATAAATACTTTTGACTTTGCTGCCTCCTGTCTTAACGCGGCCGCTCCACTAGGTGGCACCACAGTGTTCTTCAATATGACACCACCGAATAAGAAGAACCGGAAACGCTACAACGACAGCAATCATGGCGTCCAACACGGCCGCTCGGGCAGCGGTGGGTGCTGCTAAGGTTGTTAGACCGATTTTTAGCCGGGACCTGGACGAAGCTAAGCGCAGGGTCCGGGAGCTGTACCGAGCCTGGTACCGTGAGGTCCCTAACACAGGTACGTCTGTCCGCTACGGCAGCTAAAAAGTGCATAAAAGGCTGTGCCGCCGTCAAGGTCGTGTCTATGAGCAGGTTCAACTTAATGACGAGCCGCTAGCTAACATCAACCTTACCATAACAGTGCATTTTACAGATGTTATTTATTGTCTTATGTTTGATAGAAACAACGAAATTGTAATTTCAGCTTATTGAATACTGAGAAAACCATGAACCGCTAGCCTTCTGATATTGGTGTGTGAATATTGGAAAATGCCATCTACTGATACCTCAGTTTTTCCTGTGGATTTATACGTTTAAATGGCTTTTCCTAGTCAAGATTATGGCAGCAAGAACAATTCTTTAAAACACTGTTGCAGTACACTCAGTGAATACCTGGTAAAGAGGTTTGTTATGCATTGCAATGTGTCATTTTTGGGCTTCGACCATCTTCTGTGGAATCCATGTTTACATTTAGTTCCGGTTGGTACACATGAAAGACAGACGGGCTGGTATTCATTGTACTGACAGGTTGCTGCTATCCCGTATAACTCTGAATAAGGCAGGAGATATTCTGTTTTTACACATTTGCACCAATCTCATATAAAGACCAAACCCAACAAAGAATTTATCACCTTGTCAAATACTGCATGTGTTGTCAGATCCTGATAAACCATGTCCCTGTGCTGTAGATCTGAATTGCAGTCAAAAAAATATTTTATAAAAACACTTCTATAAGCCTCACTGTTGCACTGGGTAAGAAATGGACTGTTCAGTCTTAATTTCTCATGGCTTTTGATGACGGTAATTAATATATAAATATTGACCAGCCTTACCCTTCAGACTGAACATGATTGGAATGATGATGGTCGAAAAAAAATTAGTACCTGGATGAAGTTGCTGCTGTGGAAATTGGGTGAGTTTTCATTTGTGCCTCTGTCTCTGCAGTGACAACATTCCAGCTGGATATCACAACGCGTCAGGGAAGGGACAAAGTGAGGGAGATGTTCGACAAGAACAAGCATGTCACCGACCCACGTGTGATTGACATGTTGGTCATTAAGGTAAAAACAACCTTTCACTGATGTGTTATCTGCATCAAGTATAATTACTTTAACTTTCTAATTGATGCAACTACCAATTTGGTCATTGGAGTCAGTGCCAATGACTGTTTCATGGTTGCACAGTACCTCATCGCATCCTTGATGGACCTAAAATCCCATCGCAGTTGAACCAGTGAGGATGTGCGATATTGCACATTGGAGCAACACTACACTGTGTCATGTTGAGTGTGCTGAAACATTTTCCATTTATATGTTCTTTAATCTCCAGGGGAAAATGGAACTACAGGAAACGATCCACGTCTGGAAGCAGAAGACCCACATAATGCGCTATTTCCATGAGACCGAGGAAGCTCGTCCTGCTGACTTCCTGTCAAAATTCTACCGGGGTCATGACCCATGAACTGTGTAGCTATCTGTTGACCTCTGACCTCTCTTTGCTTGTGTCCAATGTGACAGATGTTCCCCTTGGCTGTAAATACACACTTAATACCCACATTCCTATGGCCGTGTCCTTTTTATTCAGAATCACAGTTTTATTGGGATTTCTCAAAGGGACACTTCAATCAAAAACACAGTACAACTTGATTGTACAGTGAACTGTTCCTTCTTAATCTGGAAGGAGACAGTGAGTGAGCTCAGTTAAACAGAAAGAAGCTCATACACATCTGCTCACAACAATGTTTCCTTTGTTATTGTGAATATCAGTGTTATTCTATTTGAAAAGATATCTTGTTAAGAAGAAAAATAACATAACATTTCTAAAGTTTTGGAGGAACTGTCCCTTAGCAACGACATTTAACAAGTATTGTGTGGTATTTTATGAACTTGGAGACACTGTAGTGAATACAGGCTGCCCTCCCAGCAAACCTAGGCTATTCAAACTGCTGTGTGTGTGTTTTAGAGTAGTATCTCAGACAGCCTTATGTCACAAACTGAGCTTACGTTTTTGTTGTAGTGTTTGTTGTAGTGTTACAGTCAGGAATTCTTTTATAGGGAAAATGGAAACACCAACATTGCACTTTGACTGAGTGATCTCTGTTTTGAGTGGACACACGCCACCAACTTGCACTGAGCATGTACTGCAGTTTATGATATTGTGATCCCCTTTATTAAGACTTAAGTAGTGCATGCAAATACAGTACGATACAGTTCGACCAGCCTAGGACAGCCCAATCACTTTCATAACAGCAGAAACCCTGAATACACACTTGAACACAGCAGCACACAGGAGAGGGAAAACCAGGAAGGCCTTTTATGTGCTCAGAAGCTCATAGACTCGTCCCAGTGGTAGCGACAAAATGACCTGTGGAAGAAAGGAAAAATTCTGATTGAAATGTGTCATCTCAGACTCCAGGAAATTACAAAAGTGTCTCAACTCTGGCTTAAATTTGCAGCTGCAGACATCATTTTATCATTTTGTCAAAACAGTTAAATCTATCTTTGTTGATGAGTGTCCCCATTTCTGCCTCCCCGTGAACAGCACATATACATAGGCTGAGTAAGTGTGTGTACTCTATAATTTGACGTTTCGGTGATACCTGATAACCAGGAAGCCTACACAGCCCTCAGTCGTCATCGTCATCATCCTCGGGGACGAAGATATCGTGCTCCTCCAGCAGCGCAGCAAAGTTCTTGCTGATCAGAGTCCCCACATACAAGAAGGGCACCACTACCAGAGCAATCCGGACAAGGCCGAAGGGGGTCTGCTCCCCCCGGTGCCACACACACCCGACCATAGAGACAACCACGTTAGTTCATGTCGTGTCCGAGGTTGGCAGAGCTGATATTTACACACACCGCACCGACCCTTAAAAGCAGCACTCACCTTCTTGGGTTTGGGCAGAACGGCGCCGGATGAAGTCCACACGGCGGACCGGCTCGGTGTCACGGTCCCGCCCGGCCCGGTGCAGGGGCTCAGCCGGGCGGTGCGGACGCTTCCGAGGGCTGACAGCCTGGCCAGGCGACCGAGGGCCGACGCCATGTTCACAGGGTTTGACGCAGCAACAATGCGGAAAACAGCAGATATTTTTGGACGTGAAGCTCCAACAGCGCCACCTACCGCTGCTTGTAGCAACCCACAACTCTCCCTTTTCTAATAACTATTTTTACATCCCTGCAGTATTTATACGAATACAGTAGTTTGGGGCGGTGAAATAAACGACACATGATCCGTGATGCAGTAGGAAGATTTTCATTTTTTTCTCTTGCCATATGTGAAGTTGCAGCTTACATTTAATCTTTAGCGGCCACATACATACTCTTGAGAGAAAAAAACCCCCAGAACAGTTTCATTAGATAACCATAAAGAAAATCTAACAACAACCCAACAAAATCAAAAACGTTAAAACAAATCAATAAATACTGTACAGCATTAAATATATACAGACTCTTTACATTGCTGAACTTGGGTGCGAGCAGAAAGAACAATAATAGTGGCTTCATGACAAAAAAAAAGAAAAAAGCATGTGACTGAGGGATGAATGTACTGGCCTTACAAGACTTATAGCGAGTGCTGCATACTGTAAACTCATTTACATGCTCTTTCATCAGCATTGTTGTGCTTCACTACGGCGAAAAGTTCCTCTCCTGCCATAAAGTCCAAACAATCATAAACACTCGATGGAAGACTCCCCCAGAGGCGAGCTGAATAATTTAAATTAACATTTTCATTGTATAAACATAATATAAACCAAACAAAATAAATAAAAACACAGACACAATCCCTACCTACAAATAATGTTTTTTGTACAGAAAAAAAAACTCCTTTTCAAGTACCAGAAATGAAATTCATACTCAGTGAACCAAACAAGAAGCGTCTCCGCGGTGTCCCCTTAGTGCACAGCTGTCCACAGACTTTTGTCCCTTTCACCCATACGAGAGTCCTTTAAGTTGCACGGCTTCCTGTGACACAGGGCGCCGTCACTAAACAAAGCAGCACAGTTACAGAGATTAATCACTGAAATCCATCAAACTGACCTTGCACATCACTGAACACAACCCTTGAGCGGACCTGTCTGACTGTATCTCACTCTTCTCACCTGGTGTTTAAATGACAGACGTCTGAAGAACTTGTTGACCTCAAACGCGCCAGGTTTGACAGGCTCCCCCGTTTTGTTGCCCTCCTCTAGCCTGATGATTTGGCCTTTGGGGATGGCAGCTTTGAGGCTCATGCTCTTGACTACATGAACGCCAGGCTCAGACTCAGGTGTGGGTCGGGAGGATACGGTGATGTAGGTGGCGTCTTTCTGGCGCTCCAGGTAACTCACTGTTCGAGACGAAGGAGGACGAAATAGGAGGGTAAACATCTGTATTATGTGAACTTGTGGAACAGTCTTATTGCCATGTTATCATCAAACACTCGTCGGTCTTTGCATCAAAGATGCTTTGCTGCAAATTTTAACTTTTACCTGCGGACGTCACTGCGGTGTCTGTAGTGCTGGTGAGCTCCAGAAGGATTGTGGGATACGCAGGGTGCAACAGGAAAAGTTTTCTAATGAGCGGCTCCGCTGCAGCAATACCTGGTGTCACCTGCAAAGCCAATGTGGACAGTGACAAAGATGTGACATACGCTTCGTACACAGTCTGTTTAATGTATTTTCAGATTTGCCTCAACGATGTTCTCATTCTCCACAGCAGACTCACAGTTGTCTTGGTAGCATTCTTCTGCCCTTTAATCGGTTCGCTGGCCCAGAAGAGGAAAGCTGATTGGCCAGTCGAGGTGGAGACAGCCGAAGGTTCCAAAGAAAGACGAGGACACACGAACTCCGCTGTCCAGAAAATATGCCCACTGGCCCCATCAACAACCTGCGCCTGAGAGACAGAGAAGAGATTACTGTTAAAACTACAGCGAACCCAGAGCTCAGCTGAGTTGTCACAACTCAGTATAGTGAGAGCAAAATGATTTGCAATTAGTGTAGCATGTGAGCCCTGGCTTTTATTTGTATGAAAAGGCTGTTGTTTTACCTGCATGATGCCGTTTGCTGAATGCTGAATGAAAAGATCGAGGACTCCGTCATCATTGAAGTGTCCTGGGGCAGGTTGGCTGTGACAGGCAGATAAATAATCCAGGTAAATATCACCAAATTATAGTGCATATTTCACCTTGTTTTCAGCAGTTCAAAAAGCTGAGACTGTGGTTTCATATTGGGATTCATGGTCATTAAGTGCAGCTGACTCTGCATCTTCTATTATAGCCTCCCACTAATTCTCTATACTGTTGGCAGCAACAGAGATGTAATAGTCACGCAGTCAGTGGTGGCATAGTGACATGCAAGGCATTACTTGTGAATGGGAGCTGAGTTGAAGGTCCACTCTTTACGCATGTCCTTCTGCCTGAGCACTGACAGTTTGCTGAAGCCGTACACCAGTGCCCAGTCGCTTCTGGTGGAGTTGAGATTAGAAACGGTGTCCAGGCTCTTGCGGTTGTTGCTAAAGCCAGCCACAAGAGGGAGCAGGAAATCCACCGGCTCAGTTCCTCTGGAAGGACAACAACAAAGGTGTGATTTTGACAGATATCAAAGTAAACTGTCTGATAAACCAACAGTGAGCACTAGCCATCTCCGTCTTCGCTGTGTTTACAACCAAGGAAAATGTAGACCACAAGTCCCCAGCAATTAATCGAATAACAAGCCAACAAAATTGTGAGAGATCGTAAGAGTATTTATTATCTAGTATAAAAAGACAATACAGGCTGCATCTTGATGTCTGAGTCGAAAAGATTATGTGCATACTATATCAACAATATTCAAATATCAGTGATGTCCCTTGTTGTGTCACAAGTCTGACAATTTCTATTTTTATTCCAGTTGAATAAATTGCTAAATAAAATAAGCACTCATATAATCATTCAGGCATCACACAGCTTTCGTATCAGTGTCTCCTTGTACCAGCTGATTAAAGGTTTAATGTATAATGCAAATAGAGGAGTCAGTACAGAACCATGTGCCAGTCTGAGGCGTACCTGTAAATGTGTATGAAGGAGGAGGAATGTTTTTTTTTCAGTCCCTCCCACCCTGGATCCCTCCTTTGTAGTGCTGGAGTTCTGGGCGTTCTGCCGGTGGCATTAAAGTAGATATCGCGCAGAGAGATGGCTTCTACATTACCTGGTGGGAAAGAAAAGTGTTTTGACATCAACATCAAAATGACTGTAAATAAACTTTAACTGCTGCAGCCTGAATACACATGGTGGCTGTTTAGTCTTCTTTAGAACAAGGTTTAAGACCTTCATACTGCTTGTTGACTCCTTTACCTATTCCAAAGAGGATGTAATATGCCCCTTGTTGTGTCTCATGCAGCAACGGACCCATGATCTTTCCTCCTGCGGTGAGGTTGAACGAGACAGGCCGTCCGAGCTTCTCCCCCGTCCCAGAGATCAATGTCAAGGAGAGATCCAGAAGCTGAAAATGAACACAGCAGAATGAGATATGTAGTCGGTGAATGCAAAGGCCTGGAAACAGAATCTGCAAACTGTGAGCAAGTTCGCTCGAAAAAGTATATTCAGTCACCATCCAGTCACGCCCATACCAATTGAAAGTCGGGTGAAAGTTTCGTAGTCCACTAAACATTCGTGGAAGCTCACAGTTAAACAGTGTTCAGCTTTAGTATATGGGGACTTGTATTGAAACATTAAAAAAAAACAACTAGGAAAAAGAAAGCCCTCAAGAAATGCTGGTTTGAAAGATGTCACTTACACCTTTCTGAAGCCAAAAAACACAATTTTCCCGTAAGGCTCCTGAAATGCTTCGTTGGCAATGAAACTTCACCCAATTTTCCATCTGCATGGGGCGAGTGGATATTGACTGAAACTCAATTTTTGGGTGAACATATCCTTTAATGTATGTAGATAAGAAGGAAAAATGGAGGTAGTTGTCGTAGTTTTACCACATTTGTAGGCAGGGTGGCTATCAGCAGGTCTGGGACTGAGTCTCCCTGCAGGTCTGGAAGTAACACCGCCTGGGATTCAATGTCCTTAAGTTGGACTGACCACAGGTCCCGCCCTGGGGGGGTGAAAGGAAATCTCTTTGACCCGGTTTTAAGCAGTTTGAATGCTACTGGTGGGTTACCCTCACTAGTCCCATTCACACTGACAATATAGGAGCAAATACAAAAGGTTTGTACATGTGGCTACGGACTGACAGATACCTATGTAGCTTGAATGTCTTTAAGTCTAACCTGAGGTGCCATTGACTGCTACGATAAGGGACTTGCTGATGAGGAGGACCACTGGTGTATGCTGGTTGCCGTAATGCAGACCACACTGGATGTACATGACAGACTCCTGCATGAAGTGAGTCCACAGCACCTGACCACTGACTGCAGACAGGGCCACCGCACTGTAGACTGTGTTAAAGATAGAACGCAATCAACCAACAGAAAACACACATTTACAAAAGACCAGAAAGGAGGAGGAAGGAAATGGCATATTAAAATGGATGTTTGTTTTCTAATGAATCGTTAGTCGTGTCTTTTCAAAGAACTCTTCACGTACCTTTGTTCCCTTGTGTGGGGTGTGTGTCATTGGTCAATTCAGTAACAGCCAGAAACACGTCCTCAAATGAATCGCCATCAACATCCCACAACGCCAGTGCAGGTGGAGTGACACCTAGACAGAGAAACCACAATACGATCAACACCGCCCACCAGCAGTAACGTTGATTTTACAATGAGTGAAGCCTTACAGCGTTCTGCTGACCTACATTTTGGCGAGGCAGGAGGAAGAGAAGAAGATTGATTAAGTGGCACAACATTGATGATTTTTGACGGAGCTGTACATGTTTTGTTTTGTTGTTTTCTTAACTGTTAAAAACACTTAAAAGACATGGTCCCATTGACTTTGCATTTATTACCACTATATAATGTTTCCACAGTGCATGCTGGAACAGGACATTTGGTACGTGGAGTGAGGCTCACACTATGTAATTACAGTTGCCTAATTTATGGGTGAGCCAGTGCTGTCTAGCCACGCAGACTCCTTTGTAAGTCTTTGTAAAGTGAGCATGATGAGTGTTGGGCGCACATATTGTGCGTCTATATCATATTTTTTAGAACAGTTTGCAAACACACATTTAATATCACAACAAAATCTGGTGTAACTCTTTTCCAATTGTTTCATTCAGAGTCCAGAGAGTACAACATGGCGGACACCCTAGAAGAGGACCTTCTCCCTCTGTAGATATACTGTATACCATTCTTATATTCAGGTGATAATACGCTTATAAAAACGTTATTACAATACACATAACATTCCATTTTCCACCAATAGTTCCTCTTAATCCTACACAATGGACCTTTAAATGTGATGTATCAAACGATGATATTATTCTCATTACCGTTCTTTGCATCTCCCAGTACTTTCTCCCATTGCAGCCTCTTCTCCAGTTCTCCCTTCTTGCACGGTATCAGAAACGCACACAGCAGCACGAGCAGGGTGGCACAGACCAGAGGCACCAGGAAAAACGCACTTCGGACAGCATGCTTCATCCTCATCCTCTTTTGTTCCGCCTCGGTACTGTGAACCCCCAGCCCAGAACCCCCCAGTGCCCCAGAGCCCCCTCTGTCCTCCCCTGCCCTGTCCCTACCCGAGTCCTTGTGGCTCCAGTACTGTGTGCCTTTCATCTCATCCCTGTCCTGCCTGGATTTGCTAGGGAGCCGTTCCCTCCACTCATCCTCCTCCTCCTCCTCATCCTCCTGAGCCTCGTCCTCGGCCCCCACAAGTCTTCCAGATCTGCCCCCCCGGAGCTTCGAGGAGCCTGTGCCGAGGCAGCTGTCCCTGCCGAGGCCGTTTCGGGGATAGTTTAGCACGAGGTCATCTTCTTCGCTCTCGTCCTCGCTGTCTGCTTGGGTGAGGGGGTCGTACTCGCCAAGGTCCGAGCCCTTCTTCCCTGCAGAAACACAGAGGCTGCTGGTGAGGATCAAACATCCTGTGTAGTCACTGAGTCAGAGTATGAGTGGGACAAGTGATCTCTGCTGATTTATTATTAATTATTATTACACAACAACAGATACATCGCCTCACAGTGCTGGAGCATTATAGATGTATCCTTCCTTTCGTTCGGCCATCATGCACTAAGGGCTTTTATTCCTCTGGCAAGAGTCTTAAAGGTGCACTTTGTAGTTTGGGGGGAGACATTTTAATCAGAAGGGAAATGTCTTCACTGACTGAGTTTGTAAGCCTAAACAAACTAAATAAACAGACTCTACTTTGACTGAATAAACAAAATAAACAAATTGCCTGACCTCAAAGGACAACACAATGTCATATGGTTTTACTTGTTTATATGTGGCGGACCCTGCCACCTTTCTAGCTTGAGACAGTGTTCTGGGGACATTATTTTCCCGCTGAGAGCAGCTTGTTTATTCACTTATGGAAGTGGAGTATGGAGTTTGTATTATTTCCTCATTAATATTGTTATTTCCTCATTAACATTGTTACAATTCTAAGTTTAACATTTTTCTCCAAAGCTACATAATGCCTCTTTAAATGTTTAATAATGCATTTTACTGAATTACATTCCCCACTCAAACAAATCACAAAAAATGTTTACACCAAGATCCACTTTTAATTGAAAGAATTAATTAGGCTAATATTTGATTTATGTCTTTATCTGTTTTGGAACATACAACTATATACAGTAAACTAGTATTTATATACTGTAGTTTATTTTATAACATTATTACAGAGTACAAGTTACATTTGTACAACTATGACTACTAATTATAATGACTAATCTTCAAATTATTACATATACTTAGTTTGATGGTTAAAAAACGTAAAAAATAATAAATGTTGTAGCCTCTTAATATATTGCTAAAGACAATGCGAAATAAAATTCTATACTGAGATCAAGATAACACAAATTCTAATGCACAGTAGTGGTTGTCTCCTGAGGATCGTCATGACAAAGACAGAACAATACTGCTCCTGGACTCAGATGATGCATTTGCTGCTTGTTTACTCTCCGGCATCACATCACTATGTGTTGGGTTGACATTAGCTAGCAGCTAGCTGTGGAGGCAGGAGACAGCAGAGGATGTCAGGCTGCTGCTCTGCATACACAGAAAAAACATATCTGTCTTAAATAACGTCATGACGAAAACGTGTCGATCTTTTTGGAATGATATAGAACCGATGCTAACTGTCTGTAACAAAACCAGCGCATTAAATGAATCAGGGAGCGGTAAAGTAGCTGTAAGGAGGGCTCTCGCAGACCACCTAGTCCTCCTGACTGATGCTGCTTTCAGTTAATTGTCTGCTGAACTGTGCCGTCTGTTTCTCTGGCTGGTTGAAATGTGTGAAGCGCATCTTACCGGGCAGTTTGAGGGCACGGGACAGAGCCGCAGCCATTTCTCCTCTAATAGATCCGCGAGACAGCCACGGGAGGTAACGGTGATGAACAGCTCGCGGGCAACGACCCAGCAGGTTGGATCTGCGCCTGTCCACGTGCATCCTGGGAGTTTGAGTTTTAATTGCGACGCTCTGCCGCCACGTTTTTGAGGAGTTATTCCATTGACTGTGTATAAAGGTAAAAAAACAAAAAAAAAATATCAGCGTATACGGTCGGGGCTTGACTCCTATGCAAAATTAAGCATTAAAACGAAACTATATGTGGACTTTACGAAATTGTTTGCAAAAAATGCAACATCAAGTGCAAACGTTGTCAGCGAGTTCACTTTCTGATAAATGTTAGCTCCTGTTACTAAAGACTCTTTAAAAACAAGCAAGCAAGCAAACGCCGTCAGCCCCTACACCTATGTGCGCAGAAGTAATACAAAAACAGTTATGTAAATGACATTTTGTAAATCATTGTCTACTCTCCAACAATGAGACATTTCAGGTTTATTAACATGTTGTATGCCGAGGTTGCGGCTTTATGTAAGTTTAGCTGTTTTTGTTTTCAACAAGAAGGGGGTCGGGGTAGGTCCTAGTCCCGAGAGGCATCTCGCAAAGTAGGCAAGTCACCTCAACAGGCAGACCTATACCCTTTCAAAAATTCATCTCGTAAGTTCAACGAGGATACGGGCGTCACCCCGCATCGTTATTTTCCTTACTCATCAGTTTAAGGCATAACCAATCAACTGTCGAAGACGGGACTAGGGATAGTGTCTGGTGATCCTTTGTCAGGGTGCCGGCAATGCCTCATTGGCAGCATTTCATTATTGTTTTCTACAAAGATTTACAGTGTAGTAAATAATAACATTTGACAATGCAATGATAAACGCTGTTTTGATGATTGTAAACTACATTTTGTTGCGAAAAAACACCGTGTTTGGTGTAACAATTTGGGCGCAAAGGCTCACGGGTACCGACCCTTGTATCTCATTTGCATTTGGTCACGATTAATCGATCACAGATTTTTCATTTGCGAGGGGAAAGTGGTTATGTTCTTAGCCCGTGCAGTCTGTGTATTTAACATTACATTACGTTTCGTTCGTTCATATGTTTGAAGTATCACCAAATAATTTATTAAAAAAGACGTTAAAAAAATCGTCAGTTGCCAGTAGCATCTTTGCGTTATTGACAGAATCGGCTTCCGTAGTCACAGCTAAAATTTGTCGTGCGCGCATGCGCTGTGAGGCAGTGTTAGAAAATGGCAGACGTCTCTTTGGATGAAGTGATACGACGGCGCGGTATTAATCTCAAGGCACCAGCTAAAAGGTAGTATAACTATCACTGCATTGAATATGTTTCGCTTATTGTGGATATGGCAACATGTGGTAACGTTTTTAAAAGCATTACAGGAATTGGGTTAAATTGAATTGATAGCTATTGGTAGCTAGTTGGCTACTGTATGCTAACATTAGCCCAATACAGCTATCAGCGAGTAGCTACATCGTAACGATGCAGAGTAGCTGACATTAGCTGTAAGTTAGGCCTTTATGTATGAAGCCATTCATCGATACGTTTTAAAAAAGGTTAAAAGATTATTAAACAGAGACCTTCCTTTGTAACCAAATTGAAAATCTTGGAAAAACTGCGACCAGCTCATGCTTTTTAGCACGGCGTAGCTAGCTACCGAGCTATTATTTGTGTTCGCAGCAAAGCAAGACCCTTCCGCCAGGTCTTTCACAAAGATGGTTTCCCCGGGTTAAATTGGGACGAGGCTCTCCAAATCAATGCTGGTTGTGATATAGTCCAGTCTTCACTGTGAGAATGTTAAGTACAGTAGATACTATTTTCTCATATCGAGCCAAGTACGACGGCCATTGAAAGCATTCCCACTCTACTTAGAATAAGTCTAGAAATTATTAATACGGTAAACGGAACTATGCCATTGTGAGCTTTACTGTATATTCACCACTTGTTTGAGTTTTAAGGAGCTTGAAATGGCAAATGGAGCACTGTCCACATAATCCCGATGGGTATTGTTATAGCATTGTCGAGGAAATTTAAAGAGACCATTTCTTTTCTTTCTCTAAGGCCAATGTTTGGACGGGGTGCAGGAGGGATTGGCAAGAGCTTTGACGCTCGCCAGAAGATTGGTGTTAATGATGTCAGACAGCGGCTTGGAGGAGGAGCAGGTAAGGGGCCAGCATTATTACCTTAACATCAGGTATTAAAATGCTAGATCAGACTTCTGATTATATCGCACAGTATTAACAGTATTAAGTTTTTGGCTAAATGAATTCACCTTTCCTGTCTCCCCCGCAGGGTTTCAAGTGAAAGATGCCAGAGAAAAGCTCGGTCAGAAAGATGCTCGCTTCAAAATCCGAGGTAGGGGAGGAGCAGGAGGAGTGCAGGATGCTCGTCAGATGATCAATTCACGTAAACAGGGGCAGAATCAGTTCAGTGTCCCGGCACAGACTACGCAAATGACTGCGGTAACCCACCAACTACAGAGCCAGACACTTGTGCCACAGATACAGATACACACCAACAACAATCTTACTGGTGTGAACACAAGGCAGTTTTCCCCACATTTACAAGGACTGAGTGTGAGGGGCAGTGCAACGCCACAGCTGAGCAGTAATAAGAGAATGATGGATGCTCGTGATCGGTTGAGCCTCAAGAGAAGCATTGGAGGGACACAGACACAGGCAGTTACTGCACCACCCCTAAAAATAACCAAGACCATACAGGTGAGCATACAAATTAGTTTCTTTATACATGGAAGATCTGTAACACAACTTGCACCGACAAATACATATATATGTAATGCTTCTTTTTACAGCAACGTCCCGTCGGAATGTCAGGGGGAATACGAGCAGCGACACAGGTAGTGCTGTTATCCTTCTTCGGTTTACACATTACAGATTGAGAGTGATTCCTGCATTGATGGAAATATTCTGCAGTATGAAAGTATATGCAATTTGTTTACATGAAAAAATATTCCAGTCTTTGCCATTATTCCGACTGTTCACATGGCTAGTGGAGCAGCTCGAGTCCTTTTTATCATTTTGCTTCTTTTTCAAAGTTTTCCACTGGTGCCAAACTTATTCTACCATGAAAACACAGCCTTCCTTTTTTTATCCGTTCAACCACCTTTTTGCAATACTTGCATGTATTCAAACACCTATAGGTACTAAAGAATTTGTGAACAGTGCACTCATGACAACGCACCGAGCTGACCATAAAACAGGCAAGGGTGTGTGTCACTCACGGTGACAAAAACCCCAATTGAGGCACATATTCTAAATGCACTGCGTATATGTCTAAAGAGGGCTCCTAAGACCTGAATAGTATTGCCATTGGAATTTGAAAATGCTATATCCAGAATAAGGTATTTGTTTATTCAACAGGAATATGCTGTTTTGCATGATCTGTATCAAATTCAGAATATTGTCCTATGTGGAAAAATATTGCAATATTGGTTGATCGTGATTTCGATTTTTGGGTCAAACGACCTCCCTAAAAATGTAATTGAGTTGAAACGATTTATTTGGCATTTTTTGTAGTACAGTAGGCCTAAAGATTTTCTGAAAGAGACAGACATGCGCAATTCAGTCCCTCCCTCAAATCATTCAGGGTTCAGGGTCGCCCTGCTGACCCCCCGATTCCACCAGATACATGTCCGCTGCGTTACGGCCCACTACGCCAGCAGTGCTGAGGCGTAACTTCCACCAGGTCATGCAACCGGTGGGGGTTGCTGTAACGCAGTGGCACAAGAAAATAACAGCTGCCATTCGATACCTTTTTAGCAAAAGATCTTATTTGATTTTCTAAGTATATTTATTTTATTCAATTTAATGTTTTATAGAAATTGCAGAACAGTTAGATACACATTTGTACATTATTTTCGTGAACATTTTTGATTTGAATATTTTGTGTGTTTTTTTTAAGTTCTCAGTTACAAAGTGTTTTTTGTGGGGGAGAGAAATGCTGAATAAATGCATCATGTTTCCAAACTCAAAAATAATCGTGATTATGATTTTTTTTTTTCATAATCAAGCAGCACTAATGTAAATGTCGTCAGTGTTTTCCTTTATGAAACGAAAGACTGTAAAACATGGTCCTAAAATAGTGTTTTGTCTCCTACAGCCTGTCCCAAATGAGCGTGATGGTATCTCCAGTAAACAAATAAAGATCACTACAGCTAACAGTATGCTGCAGTCACGGGTAAGAGTTGCTTCATGATAGCTGACCTCATACACTAAGTGATTGAACATGGTGAATCAACTGCCTACATGAATAATTGCAGTTTCACTGTCTTTTCCCCTGACTGACTTACTGACTTTCCATTCCTATGTTTTGCACAGCCTGGGACAGTGGGCTCTGCATTCTCCATGTCAGCCCCCATCACTAAGGTGGTTAAAAATGATGCGTACACAGCCCCACGTGCTCCTGTCCCTGTGGCTCCTACCCGGCCCAATACCAGCATGGCTGCTAACAGGTCCTCAGCTGCAGCTTTACAGCCAGTCTCCAGGACTCTCCAGCATAGCACAGCAGAAACCAGCACGACAGCTCCTGCTCCCCCTCAGGTAAACATTCCTGCATCTGTAGTGGATTATGCACTCCTTCCCCACCTTTAGCTGTAGCTGGTCTCCATCTAATGTTGTTATTTAGTGTAATTGCACTTATTGAGCCTGTTCAGAAAAAAAACAAGTAAAGGTTTAGTACCTTACCAACCCAGTTTATCAGAAATGTCTTTAATGGCGCGCAGGTGGTCGAGTGGTTAGAGCGCATGCCATAAAACGCAGACGGATACTGTAGACCAGTTTATAGCAACTACCAGGGTTATTACATGGATATTTCCTCAAGCCAGGAATTTTATCCTCATCTTCCTACCTCCTGTGTAACTTGGGCAAAGTAAAATAGGAAATGCAGATGCTGGTCTCCTGTTAGTATACACACTACACACAGTTAATTGTGTTTTTCATAACTTAAAGTCACTGTGTGAGGATTTTGTTTATAATGAAACCCCTATTTGGTTTTGTAAGCTGATGACATGATGGTGTCAAGACTACAGTAACTTAAAGTGTAATAATTAGAAAACACAGATTATCAGACTGTTTGTCATGTTAAGCATGCCACCATGCTTGCATGCTTTTTCTTGATGTCAGCCATTTTGATTATATATGCCTGACTGTCTCATGTTGTATTTCATTCCAGCCTGCTTTCAGTCCTTTGGAGGGTACAAAAATAACAGTGAATAACCTGCATCCCCGTGTCACTGAGGAAGACATAGTTGTGAGTATATCCCGCTGACAGCCACTAACCTTTGATATTCAGTGATCCTCTGAGTGCTGTGGTGCTATGATGACTCATTCAGTAAATGTTTGCACTCTCCTCCATTTGTCCACAGGAACTGTTCTGTGTGTGCGGAGCCTTGAAGCGAGCACGACTGGTGAAGGTGGGCGTGGCTGAAGTGGTGTTTGTACGTAAAGAGGATGCCGTGAGCGCATACAGGAAGTACAACAATCGCTGCCTGGATGGTGAGTGCTAGTGGCAAGGACGCACACGTCAAAGGGCTCGCTGGGTTTTGGGCTTTTGCTTCTGTTTTACATGCAGGTCAAAGACTGCACTACTGTTGACAAGTTAGCTATCATTCATCTTGTTATTGTCGTTGATCTAAGATGAGTTGAAGAATATGTTTTTTTATTTTTGTATACAGATTTTGCTGGTTTGGGACATCCCTGTATATGTCTTATTAAACCAGAGTGGTTTTGTTGAAGGAGAATGTCATTAACCAGACTGATAGAGGTTGGGTGTTTCTGTGTATCATCATGATTATGTGTGTGTTTTTTCATTATCGTTCTTTCTTGTCCACCTCCAGGCCAACCCATGAAGTGTAACCTTCATATTCAGGGAAATGTCATCACTTCTGATCAGCCCATTCTATTGTAAGTAAGCCCGAAAGGCTTTATTCCTTCATATCAAATGAATCTGTAGTTGACTATGTTAATGTGCACATGCTTTATTTTGCATATTTCCCAGGAGCTGTTATTTCCCCCAAACCCGGGTCACTGAAATTCACATTAACATTTTTTTCTTTTAAGTATAAAAGAAAAGTAGGATTGCTTCTATTAGATTTCCAAGTTATTACCTTCAAATATTCTAGCAGTGACTATCCAGGCAGGGCTTATTCATGGTCATGGTTCAGTGTTTTGCAAGTTGTTAAGTGGATTAGTCACTTTAAGATATAGTCACAGTGTTTCCAATTGACCACTCACAGTAAGCCTTGATTACATTTTGGAATGTTAGACTTCTTTACATTATGACATCCCCCTCTCTGTTGATTCCTACAGGAGGCTGAGTGACACTCCAGGCACAGGGAGTGGATCAAAAAAAGACGGTTTGCCCTCCTCCTTGTCTCGTCCCGCCGGCCAGCGAGCCTCCTCTCAGCCCACTCCAGAGGTGGACCCCCAGACCATCCTCAAAGCTCTGTTCAAGTCCACCGCACAGTCCACCTCCACCACTGAGCCCCCCAGCTCACAGGCCACTGCCTTCCGCATCAAGATATAGCCCATGTCTAGCGTGAATACACTGTCTGTTCATAAACATATAACTGCATCTTGTTGTTCACATACAAACTGTGTTTTTCACCTTGACAACAGGCGGCCTGCGCTCTCATATGAAGCTGATTTTTACACATTTGATATACATGACTGCTCTGAAAACGAAACTCATGGACATGCAACATGTTTTCTGTTTTGTTGTATTCAAAAGTCACACATTTGTGTCTGAGATGGACCGATTAATAGAGGTATGATGTGATTTGTTTTTTAATCCAATGTGGTGAGGGATGCTAAATCAAATTGGATATGTAGGGATGTGTTTAGTTTTTTATTTTGTTTTAGTTTTTTGGTCAGTTTGTAAGTCCATTTGGATATATTACAATTATTTTTAATATACCCCAGCTTAACTTTACATACCACCACATCAAAAAAGGAGAAGGGGCAATAAAGATTTGGAAAAAAAACAATTGACAGACAAGCAGCATTGTCATCATTGAGAGATGCATTATGTGTAAGGTCCTGTGCATTCACACAGGTGTATTCAGTTATATTGTCTGTATCCCTGTTTAGATTGTCTGGGTGAGTAGAGACCATAGAAAGAGAAGGAAATGTGGACCAAACAATACAGTAGGTGCAATCTCTGTCTAGTTAGGCAGTACAGTAAAATTGTCCTCAGCCGATCCTGGCCACAACTCTACCTACCTTGCACCTGTTAAGAGTTCTTCCCAGCTGAAATAACTGAAGACACTTGTGTTAGTAAATCAGGAATGGACAGAAATCTAGATAGCATTAATATCAGTGAGCCCGTTTTCAAACAGTCATATTTTGTTGATATTCTGTTTTTACCATCCTCGTGACATTCAGCTTCTCGCGTGCTCTGTGACTGGTTTTACTTTGTTCAGTTTTGAAGCAGTATATGTTAAATACTTTCTTGTATACATTATGCTCAGTTTATTTTCAGGACATGTCAAGAAGAGACTGCAGAGGTCGAATCTGTCTGTGAAATGTCGCCATTAAATATTAAGCTTTGTAGATGTTGTCTGTGACTCGTTTTTCCTATCTGCCATGTTATGATTTGGATGATGTGTTTTTGAAGTGGACAACATCATACATAAAATAGTATTTATGCCTTCTAGAGTCATCAAAGTCCTAATGAAGGTGTGTGTGTATGCATATACATAGACTTTGTCCTAAAACAATGTAAATTGTTCAATATGTAATGAAATTCAATATGTACCATAATTACAACACAAACCATACAGGAAAAAGTAAAAGCTGTTTTCAAGATGGGCTGCACTATAAATTAGGTGCTCCTGAAGTGAGCTAAAAATTCTTCGTGAAAAATTTGTCCGATCAATCCCCCCCAACTGTTGTGTTAATTATTTAGTCAGGGTTTTGCTGAAACAATGTTGATATGGTAAAATTCCGAGTGGGAAAAATAGGTAGATTTTGTAAACGCTGGTGAGTCTGAAATTGATGGTGAAATGGCTGTATTAGTAGATTACCGAAACAACTCACTGGTTAAAAAAAAAAAAAAAAAAAAGACAGACAAAAAACCAAAACAAACCCAAAAAAGAATAATTCTTTAATGACATAATGACTTAAATGCGTTAATAGTATTTTTTGTATTTATTTACTTAAATTAAATACAAACCGTTGGAATTTCAGGGACTTTTTGAATTGTGATTTTATTTATTTAAAATACAAACGAAAAACTTTTTTTTTTTAACCCTGTACTTGATCTTAGTTGTACTTCCGGTGTGAAAGGTCACAACAAAATGGCGCCGTCCAAGAAGAAACATGCCAGTAACCAGCCGTGTGTTATTCCTGGCGGATTTACAGGTATAACGTGATAAAATGAAGGATATATATTTCAGCTTTTCGCTAGCATGCCGTTTCATCCTCGTACAGAAGTTTTTTTCCGGTCATTTTAACACGGTCCGGGTGGTGCCGTTTTTCTTGTTGAGCAGGTATCGCCCTGTGCTTACAGACACACTAAGTGATGTGTCGGCTTTAAATGTGCTTGTTTTTTCCTCTTTCCCTTCGCAGTGCTGTCCTTACAGTTTGGTTCCGACAGCGTTGCACAGCACCAGCTGTATGTGAAGGAGCACAAAGTACGAGCAGAGAAGTGCTCTCACAGACCTCTGGACCGAACTTTATTTGTGCTCAACATCCCTCCATACTGCCCAGAGGTACAGTTTATGTAGCACGTATCACTCAACGGATAGCTAACTGTGTGGTCTAGATGATTTATTAATCATGTCATACATTTTTGTAATCATAGTAAAGTAACAGCCCGACCGATACTCAGCAGTTATCAGCGTATCAATTGAAATACACATTTTTTGCATTTGACTCCTTAAATGTGCTTATCTTACTCGTAGGATATCAGTGTAACAATATAGCTTAACTGGAAACATAGTTATAAATTACCCCAAGCTTCTTTTTCTGCACTGTATTCTCTGAAAAAAAAGTTTGCATGTCGGCACATACACACAATATGTGTTGATACTGACATATCTGTGATAGATTCATATCGGCCAACTGATGTATAGCGCTCTGCCGTTTGTGTTTCAGGGTGTTGTCAAAGATTTGTTCTCACAGTTTGGCAGCGTTCAGTTGGTGGAGCTGAGGGACCATCCGGGCTCCTTTCAGGAGTCTGGCCCCAAGCTTTCCAGGTTCTTTAAGCCAGCAGCAAAACAGGTGGGCTCTCGCTCTAGACTAGTGTTACTGCACTCTACTTGTTATGTACATTACATTTCAGGTTGTTATTTTAAATCTTGGGTCACTGTCTGTCTCTTCCAGGGTTTCAAGGTGGGCTACATTGTGTTCCACAACTCCTCCAGCATAAAAGCAGCAAAATCACACCCACACGATGTGCCTTTGGTTGTCAGCACAGAACAGCGTCCAGTGAGGACGGGAGTGCAGAGTGAGTGATGCATCCATTTTTAGGTGTAATATCATTCTCCTATTCAGTGGCTGTTTTGTGTTGCTTTGCATTTTCTCTGTAAATATTAATCTAGTTTTACAATTTGAACTGGGTCCTCGATGATCAGACATACTCACTTCAGTCTTATAATACATTCATGTTGCATTGTCTTATGCCAGAATGGATCCAGGCGTACACAGAGTCTTTCATTCAGCCGGACAAACTGCAACAAATAGTCGACTCCTTTATGGAAGACTACGACAAGCGAAAAGAAGAGGTGAGAACCCTGCTGCTCTTCCTTCCAGCGTCACCCTGCCAGCTAGTCCACGCGACATCAACCTGGGTTTTTTTTCTTTGCCACAGGAGGCGGAGAAGCAGAAGGAGGAGGCCGAGCAGCAACAAGAGGATGAAGAGGGCTGGGTGAAAGTCACAAGAGGACCCAAGGGCACCAAGGCGCGCCCCCACAGCGAGGCAGCCAATAAGAAGGCTCTTCAGAAAGAAATAAGGAAGAA